>NC_136815.1:87995184-88725184 GCF_951394365.1 Tetrao urogallus | reverse complement strand
AAATTGTGTTTGTAGTCAAGTTAGAAGCAACATGAAAGCAAAAACCTGACTTAACACTAACAACTTGTTCGCAGTAGTTAATGGCCATACTATTCATACAAAATAGGAATAGTCTACTGCCACTATCCAGATACCCAAGCTGTCCCGATGGAAAGTTTTTAAATGTTAGTAATATATTAATTCTGATTTTTTTGGCAAAGATTCTTGCAACAAAAATAGAAAACCCTATGAAAGATTACCTAAAAATTGGCTGTTATTTGCAGACTTCTTTTCAAACAGAATGCAAAACAAGACTCTGCTAACCGTATCTGCATGACTAAAGCTGGACCCAGACACAGAAAGAATAGGTTCCATTCAGACAGAGCTGTAAATGCTGTATATTTATGCTGAGGGGAGAACAACAGCCTTGTTTATTTTAGTCGCTCTAATGTATTTACCAACTATAAGGATTTCTGTGCACTGATGAGGGGTCAAAAGGTTATCCTGGAGTATTATTTAGCAAGATTGCTCTTTATTATAATGAACATTGAAGATGCACATCAATAAAGCGGTTATTTTTTAATGCTTTTTAGTGCTGTTAAGACAAATACAGTTTTGAAAGCCTAAAATGTGTCCCAGTTCTTTGAAAAATCTGCTATTAGCTACTAACATATTATTTTCTGTCAGCTCTTTGAATTCACATTAATTGCATTAATGCAATAAATTAATTAGCATTGCCACTTTATTTGTTTTCACAGCTGCTTATCTACAATGAATATTATTCTCTTAAATCATTCTGTCATAAAGTGTTAATTATAAATGTCTTTTATAATAATAATGGTTTCTATACTAGTAATAAAACCCTTACAAAGAGTCATTGCAGTAAATGTAAGATTATTACACTATTTCCAAGCAATGCCAAAACGCTTAGCAAAATAGTTGTTCATTAGATTTGGTAAACGATTGATTCCTTGAGAATCCTTTCAGTATTTTAATTAATCTCCATCTGTATCCGGAAAGCTTTGTTAAAAGTCGATCTTCTTCTTACGTAATGACAGATATTTCATATCCATACTTAGAAAATGTGCCTGTACACCAGCTCTGCTGCTTTGAAGCGTCACCTCTTTGGGGTCAGTTCTGGCAGACTCACCCAGCCAAGTCTCTCACAGAAGTCAGACAGGGCTGTGTCACATTAAGGCTGGAACCTTACCTTATTTTTACTCAAGAAGTTTCTCCTGGTTCATCTTCCACTATCTCCCCACAACGGAAAGGTGCTGGATACCTCTAACCCCTTCTATGAGATCTTGAATCAAGGATTCTCAGGTTATCAAAGCCCATTTACAACACTCACTGCACTTAATGGCCAAGCATACCAATGGACCTAGACCTGTGTTCCTACTATGAATTTTATAATAATGATGGAAAAAGCTCAGAAGTAGGCAAAAATCAGAAATAGAATTCCTTGTCAAACAAATACAGTAAATTCCAGTACTGAGCATCAGGCCTGATTTATGAATGCTTCAAACTAGATTCTACATAGCAAGTGTGGAAAGCTCCTGATTATAATAGCTCATTATTATTCTGCCAGCCATGAAAAGAGGATTTGTATTTCACAAGTAAAAATTACTGCCATGGGTAAAGTATAATGTCAGACTATTTCTACTTAAAAAAATATTTCTTTGTAACACTGTATTTATTGCTCTCTTTAACCCGTGAAATAGAGTAGGTTTTGTCATGGCAAAAAGAAAGTTCTGCTTTCTTTCCTTCAGCTACTATTGGAATGAGTCTTCCTAGATGCTTCAAATTAATTACATGCAAGGATTAGCTAATATAAAATTGTTTTTATTTTTAATTTAAAATCTTGCTCACATATCGGACTGAATGTACTTCTATTTAAATTACTTATGAGCCAAGACACAAAGTACTGAACACACAAAAAGTCAGTTTCAGACTTTCTTTGGTGGTCTTTAGAAGAAAACAACTGATGCTAAAAAAAAAAATAATTAGGCAATTGAAGTCTCAGCTGAAAGCTTCTTCTCATCCTTCAGTCAAGTTTTCTCCCTGTGCATTAGGAAACATAGGACTCTACTAAAGAGAGCATTGTTAAAAAAGGAGAGAATATAAAATTCATATATATAAAATTCAGGCAAGAAATCACTCATGGTGATATAGGAATAAATAAGAACTTTATTCTGTAATGTTTCAGCTTTCTTAAAGAATTATTTTGACATAGAATAGGAAAGTGCAAAACTGCATACGATTCACTGGAAACAAAAATAAAAATAAAGATAAAAGGAGAAATAGAAAGAATAAATCTTCTGGAAAATTTGCTCAAAGTTAGACTATAAATTTCAGTACTGAAAATCAGGTAAGTAAGGATATTCTTGTGACTAAATTCAGATACTGGATTAAAGCATGAAATGAGTTAAAAATCTTGCTCCACCACAAAGTACATGTGACAAATTATGGTCTGATTCTCCAGAAATACCCCTTTGCTCAAAGAAGTACCAATACACATTAACCTTTTGAGTGCCACTGGAATTTCTGAGAGTATGTGTTTGCACTGATCAAAGTCTTCTGAAAATTTTACCAGTTTGCTTGTGTACTCACGCAGAGCATATCTGTTTTTGAGCACTCCCTGAATATATGAACAAGGCCTGTTTCAGATGAAAATAAGCTGCTAAACATATTCCTACTAGGTACCTGCAAGCAGAAACTCAGACTATGGGACTGTGTCCATAGTAAAACTTCATCAGATATATATAGCATAAACATGGATACGGCCATGCTGAAGTTTGTGTTAAAGTCATCAGTGCAAAGTAATTCACTCCAAAGTTAGGAGTCCACACCACTTACCACCATAACATCATGCCAATTTCCATAATTGGACTTCAAAGCCTATATATTATACATTATACATACACAATATAAGATCTGATAGAACCTGAGAAAGAAATGAAGAAATGTTCTTCTGTCCCTCTTTACATTTGCTTTTTTTTGGGGGGGGGGTGGGAGGGGAGGGGGGTGGTAGATTCTCACAGGGCCTAACATTCATCAAGTTTAGCTGGACCAAAAGTTGTTTTTTGCCTCTAAAATAGCATAAAAAACTAGATGCCTTTCCGTTCACTGTAAAATGGTTGTAAGAGCTGTACCTTAGAGCACGAAATATTTCTTTGTATGGTTCAAACCTTAAACCCCTACATCCATATTTTTTCTTCTAAATACAAGCCTGTAGGTATAGGCACCAGTCATCCTTTCTGCTGAATGTATTCTGCTGTACAGAATAACTTAGGAATATTAGGAAAATAGAAGAAGAAAGTAGAAGAAATTCATGTTCAGTGAGCAGCCTTTCATTCAAGGCAAAGGGAGTTTAGGTTCTTAATTTGCTTCCTGATCTGTTTACACACTTTATATGAGACATTCAATGAATAAGTAATGCATCTCAAATTTTCAGAGTGAGGTTCACAAAGTGGTCTCCCATTTTCAATACAAGGGAAGTGAGCAAAGAAACGGCATCACCACTTTTGGCTCTCATTTACTGATTTGGTGAATCTTGGACAGATTTCAGCAATAGCTTGTAATCTAATAGCTGTGTACAACACAACTGTACAGGATTTGGGAAACTTTTCTGGAAGGTCAAGGCTATTTGTTTGAATTCAAGAACAGGGATTTAAAATTTGGTGTTCCCTACCACAAAGAATGCCTGCAGAGGAGAATCTTGCAGAGGGTTACTATCATTTTATTTCCTTCTGCTCTGGTGAGACAAATTGGGATAGATGCATACCTTCAGAGGAGAATGCTAGTGAGTGAGAGGAAGTTTAGATCTAAGCCTCAAGAAGAGCAGGCTCTGAGTTTTCTCAGTATTTCCTATTAGATTTCCTTGTCCTCAGAGACATGGACCCTTGCAGGGTTTTTTGGACTGCCTTTCTATGGTGTCTAAATCTCAGTGTATATTTGGAGGTACAAGCAACTATTTTAACCTTTCAGAATACTGAAACTCCTCCACCATGCCTCTAACAGAACGGTGATACTGGTAGTCTCTGAAGCACACGGTCAGGGAGGTAGCTTGAAATTTGCTACTTCACAGCAAGCCGTATCTCAGCTTTGATCCAGTATTCAAACTGGGACAGAAACAGGGCCCTGGCATTCCTTCTCACTTCCTCCAGACCCACCAGCATTTTCAGTCGAGTGCACTAGGGCCCCAAGTGGGATCACAGCTGTCTTCCTTCAGCTTTTTACAAGCAGAAGAGAGAGACAGGAGGAGTCCCATCTCCCCAGTAATGCAGGAGGGGTGGCACCCCATCTGTGCAGATCTCAGGATCCGCAGAGTAGTTCAGACAGGACGAGGCCTCACGCAATGCTATGGACAGAACATGGCAGTAAGTTTGCCGTAATACAGTTTTATTGGTACCAAATAATTTTGTATTCTTCCATACATTTTGAACCACTATACTCCCTTGATCCTTGTACAGTAGTACACTGTCTCTTCATCTCCCAACGCTGGCATATGACATTTCCAAACACGCAATGCCCTGAAGCACTCCAGAAACAGAAGATCCGTTTTTTAAGCATCTGCACCATGTCTTTCCTTGCCTTTACACTCCTGTTTAAATAGTGAAAATGCATGCTTTCACTACCCTTTCATCACAAGAAGGAAAACTGACATTCAGTTCCAGAAACACGTGGTACCAGGAATCAGGGAGCCAGACTTTAAACAGTCTTTAAACGGACTAAGGAAAGGAGCTGTCAGCAAACATGTTCACCAAACATGCAGCACCTCTGGCCGTGTTTAAATGGGCAGCCTTGGGAGGCTGGGGCTATCTATAAGATGTGGCAGATCTTCTCTCACCTACACAATGCAAAATCTCCAAAGAGGCCACAACTAAGTGGATGCTGCATACCTAGAGTCTCTTGATTATGAGCTTGGGATACATTTGGGAGGGATAGGGAGATCCTGAAACTTAGACTGTGTTGAGAACCCTGATATAAACAGTCTCTGTTGACACCACTATAAATCTGTATTTAAATTTCTGGCTGAAAAGTTATCTGGTGGCAGCTTTCTTTGAAATCATGTCACACTCACAAGAGATTGAGACACTCCTTTGTTAACTCAACGTACTTCCAATTTATTTTGCATCAACTGGTACATCTCTAAATATTTCCTTTTAATATAACATCTTAGAATTTACACAGTGAGCATCCTCATGCTGCAGAGCTGAGTGGAAATACATACTGTGATGATTGCAGCTCATCTGTGATGAAAAATATCTATCATTATATGTTGCACCCCCAGTTCTTGTGTACAGTTATAATAGCCACACTTTTGTGCAATCAGAGTGCCTTTTATAAATAATTTCCTTGTAGTCAAGAAAAATAATATATATATTCTCTTTTATATATATACTTACAGAAATACTGCGATTAAGAACTTAATCCTTTTAGAAACTGCTGGCCTGCTGAGGAGTGCTCTCTACAAATCCCATCTCTTTGCCAACTGAGAACCCTCAGTATGTGTTAGGCACCCTGAACCTAGAAGAATGAGACCTTAGACTGGTATATAGTTTAAATTGTTTATATCTGGTTGGGACACATGCTCTGACAAAGGCCAGACTTAGAAGTGAAGAATTCAAGTTGGCACTGGAATGGACTGCCCAGGGAGGTGGTGGAGTCACCGAGCCTGGGGGTGTTCAAGGAGAGGCTGCATGTTGTGCTGAGGGACATGGTTTAGTGGGAGCTATTGGGAATAGGTGAACGGTTGGACTGGATGAGCTTTTAGGTCTTTTCCAACCTTGGTGATTCTATGATTCTATGATTCTGTGATTCAAATATGCACACTGAAGACTGAGCAGAAAAAGAGGACCCTTAGGACCTTAGCCAAAACCCACTGCATGTGCAAAACTCTTTATTTAGACTCTAAAATATCTATGACTCAATAAGATGCTGCTTTCCTAAGTGGACTTTTGACTCAATAAGATGCTGCTTTCCTAAGTGGACTTTTTTTTATAGAAACACATGTTGAACTACACATGGCCTCCAAAAGAAAATGGCAGGAGTCACACTGTTTTTTCTTGTCTCACAAAAATGCTGTTTTAAATGTAAACATATACAAATGAAAATGAAAAAGCCATTCTTCTCAATTTTTGGGGGGATCCAAAATAATTCAAAATGAAATTGCAAGGTAGCCTGGGCAACATGAATCTTTCACGGGGATAAAATGTTTTGTCAAAAACAAATAAAAATTGTATGTAGTTACTAAATTAAAACAGAAAAAATACGGTTTTGAATCTAGATTGGAATAAAATTTGATGAGCATTCTCTCTTTCTCTCTGTTTCCTCGCCCACAGCATTTAAAGGCAGCAGGGGCGTTGTGACAACACAGACAGCTAATTGCAAGGAAATGGATGTCTGATGCCATTAACACTACCCACTTTCTTTGGACATTTAAAATAAAAACAAAACACGCCACTAGGCACACAGTTCTCTCCCTGGGGTGGAGATGAGGGAGCAGCTGAACTACATGTGATAGATGTTAAGTCAAATTGCTTAATGCACTACTGGAGGGAGCTCAGATACACCTAAATGAGGATAGTATTTGAGCCTATAAAAAACGGAACAGAACACTTGCATCCTGCAGAGTGTATGTTAAGCCTTAATTTTAGGAAGCAGCTATAAAACACCATGGTTTGAACCAACTGAAGTTTGACATTCAAGCATTTTAAGTAATAAGAAATATCATCTTTGTAGAAAAATGACAGCCAGTTGTGTCTGGGCCATATGCAGGAAGTTCTCCATATGAACTGGTGCGTGGTACAGAGGAACAGAAATCAGCATTTCTGGATGTGGAGGGGAAGAGGTGAGGTGGAAGATGCTGGGTGAAAAGTACATGTTTGTCCTAGACCTGCAACTAGAAAAAGGAATGCCTGATGATCACAGGCACTATGAGTAGCAGGCAAAATTATGCAAAATTATTCTTTATTTCCTTGTGTACTCCCACATCAGCGTTGTCCTAACACAGAATAAGGTGAAGAGTAGGAAGAGAAGAAAAAAAAATTGACCACAGTCTTAGAAACTCAACCCTATCTAATGAATGATGGATTTAAACTACTTTAAAAATTCAATGAATTCAATGAATATAGAGCAGCACTGTTAGGCAGTGTTACAATTACTTAATTTATCACACTAAATTTTGCAGTAATACTAGCTTTCAGCTTCAAGTCATATCTTTACTGTAACTTTCTCACTTTACTAGAGTATGCAAGGCTTTAAACACTTATTTTCACACAGTGAAGCCTGAACTTGACTAGATTAAACTGTATCATTTTGATAAATCATTTTCCCTCTACTTTTGTTAAAAAAAAACAGCTTAACCGTGTTATCACTAGAAATCAGCTTTAGATGGTATAATACAAAAACACTGAATATCATATTTTGGTTTTGAATGAGGTTTTTTGCTGATAAATTGTGTAACTCTTAATGTTGCCTTATTTAGAGAAAAAATCAGTAGCTACTATGTACAATTTGGGCTACAACTTGAATTCACTGAAATCAGTGGGAGATTTTCCTATTAATTTTTGTCACAGCAGGATTTGACCATTAATGCAATAAAGCATGTAGTGCAAAAAAAATCTCAACTCAAGCCAGTACTAGATTAGCCAGCTGCAATTAATTTGTACCACCTCAAATTGCTGGGCAGAAATTAACACCTACACATCTAGTTATGAAGGATGTATAAAGTTAAAACAGATAATAGTTAAAAGTCTGATCTCATGAGATAATAAAATTCTCTTTGATGTAGAAACAAATATTAATAAGTAGCCATTAATTTAGTAATAAATTAATAGTTAAAAGTCTGATCTCATAATAAAATTCTCTTTGATGTAGAAACAAATATTAATAAGTAGCCATTAATTTAGTACAGTGATTATCTAGAAAATAATTTTTTATAGCCAAACTTTTTTTCAGTTTAATGGTGTATTTATATTCTGCCTTTTGTAGTGTATCTCTGAAATGATCTCAGCAGCAAATTGCTTGAGCTTGTCTGTTGATTGCAATGTGAAGAGACTGGTTGGGACAGCTGCTGAAGGACTCCATTTATATACCTGTATGTCTAGATTGAATGGATCTGAGGAAGAACCAGCTCCTTCAGAGCCTCTTTGATGACTTCCATCTTGACCTTGAAACCTTTTCTATGGTCCATTCCCATCATCTCCATGAAAAGGACTTAAAGGCTAGATTATCTTCTGTATGCTCTTTTATCTTTTCCTGGGTTTGATAATATATATTCCTAGAGCTGGCTTAAAACAGATTCATTACCACACTTTGGTGTGACTCACAGAAAAAGAGTTGCAGTGCACAAGTGAATAGTTGTATGCTGCTCCTCACAGTACCAGACTGAGATTGTTATTCAAATCAGAAAATGCTGATTACTAAGGAAACAGAGGGAAATAGGTTCCCAACAAAGAATAAAATGAAAGGTCAAATAGCTTAAGGGATCAAAGAAATAAAATATGCAAGATAAGCAGTTTCAGTACTTGCATGGCTCTGATCTCAAATCAAGGCTCTTCCATCCACATCCACTCTCAGGTGCAAAGGTAATGTACACGGTGAAAGGCTTCAGAGACAATGTATTCTATCACCAGAAGTGATAATCAAAATTTCTGTGCTTATGGATGCCAGTATTTGCAAAATTTATCAAGGTGTGGATTTGATTTATAGATGAGTGTGCCCTTTTGACTCTTAAAAAAATGTGCACAGGCCCTAAGATCTATATCTCAAGTAATTATAGTTTGTGTAAGAGAAGGATGTTTTTCTCTATTTCAGATTTTTATTGCCATACAGACAAAATAAATACATCACACATTTTAAATAAATCAGTAAAAGAAACCTGCCTCACATCTGATTCTTGCTTGTCAATGAAATCAAGTCAAACACCATTTTTAGAATTGTGGTTTTTCAGGTGGGCCCAGTGTAGACAGAACTGTATAGCTCCATTCTCTAAGTTTTGCACACCCGTTAAATCTTTCAGTTCCTGGCTCTGTTTGGAGATTCAATGAAAATTCCTTATTTTAACATCCTATCTAGGACTACTCTGCTCTGTTTGACTCTTAGGTTACAAGACAGCCTTTGGCCTTTAGTACTTACTGCTAAATTGTTGGAACTTTCCTCTTTTTCTATTTAATTTCTCCCTTGTGATTTGTTTTCTTTGTGTGTAATTTATGTGTCTTCTTCAATGTGTAATTTACAAAAAAGCAATTTAAGATCTGGTCTTTTATGACAACTACGAAGCACTTCTTCTGTCTTTAGCAATATTGCCCAATCACCTAGAGAGCTCAGCTAAAATTCTGTGTTTTCAGCTTTATTGCCTTACTTTCTCCTCCTGTGCAGGTTGGAAGAAGCGTTTCAACAAAGGTCACTTCCCAAATCTTAGATAGTAAAAACCCACAAGCAACCTACCTTTTGATTAAATCACTCCAGCTTTGTAGAAAGACACAAACCACAGGGTCTGCCTCGTTCCCTGTCGTTCTTTTTGACAATAAGAAGATGAAATAAATGTCCTGTGGTATCAGACAGTGTCTATGGATACCATGTCATTTGAATTTGTATGGAAAGTTGTGTAATTATCACTTTCTGTACTGAAACAGAGACTGTGATAGCAAAAGCTATGTTAATAAGTCTCAGTAGAGAGAAACATGCTGATTCACTGCCAAAGCTTTGATTCAGAGCAGTATTATGGTTTTAAGGTCAAACCTCAGAGCAAAGGTAAATTCCCCAGTCATTTTTATTTGCCATTCATTAGCTTAGTTTGCAGAGCAGATCTGTCCAACCAGTAAACTACTTCACTTTGCATGTACTCTAAAAGCAAGACAGCTATTTAATGAAACAACTGCCTTCGCATGAGCTTTCAGTGGATTTTTTTAAGACTGGAGTGTCCAGTACTTCCAGTATTTCTTTTCTTGGTAAGTTTTTGTCGTGGTCATCCTATGTCAACTAGATTCAGTAGTGGTGAAAGCCAATGTAGTATCTTTGGGTTAGACTGGGAAATGCCATCAACTTTCCTACTGACTGAAGATCTGAACACCAGGAAAATCCACATAAATCTTCTGGGCATAATTTATTCAAGATTAAAGAACAGTAAGATTGAGTCTGCTTATTACCTGTAGTCTTAACAAATCATAAAAAACCCATTTTCCACAAAAAAGCTGATAAACAGCACAAGATGAGCAATAATAAAAAATAATGAGCAATGCTCATTATTTGGCCTTGAAAATTTGGCCTTGAAACTGTGTGTAAACAGGATGTGTCTGTACCAATAATTGGCAAGAATGTAGGGTCAAGAACAGCAGCAAAGACAATGTGTTTGGGTCATTTGTACTGAGGTATAACTGATGCCAAAGGCAGTTCTATAGCAACAGGTATCAAGTGCTGCACAGAACTTCTTCAAAATACTTGTCAGTCATTAGTGTGTTTAATTTTCAGATCTTACGACATTTTCAGATACTGGTTATGATAATGCACTTACAAATAGAATATGGGGCTGGATACACAGTTTGACTACAATTGATAGAAAATATTTACTGTGCAAATTTTTTGCTGTTCAAAATCCCTACCATAGCTTTGATTCCTTGTGTCAAAAGCTAAGACTGCTTGAATTTGTGCAGCAGCCTTTGGCTACTTGCTGATTTCAATGTTTGAAAAGCAAATGTCAGAGGCATCTGAATTAATTATTTCTGTAAGAGATGACAGTGTTGGTACAGAAAGTATTCTCATATCTGCCCGGTCACAAGGACAAGAAAAAGAACTACAGCCTATATGAAACCATTCTCAGTCACTACTTTGACAAGTGACAATGCCTTGATTTGCTCATTGATTATATGTGGCAACTGAATAACTGATAGGGTTTTTTTTGTATTTTCATACAGTTTCTAAGCATTAATGAGTAAGGTAGGAAAAGAAACAAAGACAAAGGATGACAAGTAAAACATTGCATCTACTCGGACCTACTGGCGTACTTTTAATCACCAAAACTATTCAAATTACTCATTAGAACGTCAAAAAAAAAGTACACAATTGGAGCATTTTGGGTCAAGTTAGATTGACTCTGCAAAAAGTATTTTATTCTATGTTTTAGTTCTGCCTTCTCCTGTAAATTACCTACAGAAGAAGTTAAACAGTGGTAGCATTATGCCACAATGGCCTACTTGTCACTTGTTGTCAAGGAAAAAGTTCTCATTGCTGACTTCTGTACTGTTTACCATTAGATAAATAGACATACAAACTTCTGGCTATTCGGACCTTGCAATCTTTTATCCCCAGGAGAAAACCATTGATCTTTTTCATCAGAACATACGTCAAAAACTAGCAGTGAAATACCCATGATTCCTGGTATTCTATTCCCTTGGGCTTTCTGTGTGAAGGGAGAGATTGATTTTTACTTTTTAGGGTGGATTTGCTCTTAAATTAGCCTTTTTTTGAAGCATTTCATTCTATAAAGTTGCAGCAATAGAGGAAAAGGAGAACCAGTAATGTTAACTAGATGGAACAAAAGGATTTTTTTTTTATCCCTTCCCTATTTTGAGATGAATTCCAAGCAAGTGAAACTTCCTGAATCCAAAAGCTTCAGGACATTAGTTTTAATATTAGGATAACACTCCCGAACACCCTCTGTCTTTGATACCCACCTAAAGCACTGAATTAAATCTATCCTTGCAAGGGGAAAAGCCTTTAGCTCCATAGATGCCCAATGAAAGTTGTACCACCAGCTGTTGCCCTCAGACTGTCTGGGAGCACACATACATGCATACACACAGAGCTGCCATTAGCCTCTGGCCAGCCTCCAAGAAAAGCAAGGGTTGCTCAGCAAAAGGCACAGGAGAATGACTATTCACACATGTTTACAGAAACAGCTGTGAGAGAAAGGCATGAGTTTACAGCAGTGTCAAATACACAAGCAGGCTATCATACCCCTACGCTACTGTTCTGTTCTGGAAAAGAAAGGAATGATGAAGAATCAGTCCTCGTATGGTTGCTTTGCATACATCAGACCAAAAAACTGAATACATTAAGAAATCCTGTGGACAAAATTTGCTGATTATAGGTCACTTATTGTTCCAGCTTAAACAAATAATAAAGATTGATTTCAGTTAACATTTGAAAAAATCAATATCTTTGCCATTACCATCAGCTCATCCAAAGACACTAGAACATTTTGTGGTTTTACATCTACCTCCGTTGTGAGGAATCCCAATTTTCTAGGTTAAGTAAATAAATAGATAAATAAAAAGAAGGTAAAGAAAACCAAAATAAATAATTTCCCTTGCCTTCAACCTGGTAGTATTTTCATGATTCAGAAAAATATTTGACATTTTAATCAAGTTACATAGAACAATTTTTTCTTAAAAAAAATAATAAAATTCTTGGTAGAAAATAAGGAGAAAGTTTTAATGTTGCCTTTTCTCTCTTTCTTTTTTTTTTTTTTTTTTTTTTTTTACTCTATTTCAGCTACAAAACAGTTCAGTACACAAAGAGATCTCATCTTTGACCTATATGGCTGCTCTGCACTTCATAACTAGCTTTCAACAGTGCAAAACCAAGCAAGTAAGAAATCAACTGATACTAAAAATCAAACTAGTGTGGGATTGGAGGACAGAGTATGCTTACAGATTACCCTCTTTCTGTTTGAATATGTTTGTCTCTGTATGTGTTTCCCAGATGTTTTATTGTAAACCTGGTATTGATGGCTCTACTGGCCAACAATTATCATTGAATTGTAAATGTTTTGGGGTTTTATGTTGTGGATTATGAAATAAATCTAGAATTTTTATCTTTCTGTTTGTAAGATAGCCTTTAAGTTTCAGGTAATATTCCTTTTTCTTTTTCTTTTTCTTTTTTTTTTGTGATTGCCTAGGTACTTAGTGGTGCCTGCTGCTGCTAAAGCACAAAGTCTTTTCTCAGAGTAACTAAAGAATGTAAGGTTATTTACTACAGACATTTAACAAACACATAATTCACTAATTTAAAAGAGAAAACTAAGTGATAGTCTGACCTCCACCAACAGAAACCATTTGCTTAATGAAAGGTCTTATCCCCCTTTGTGAATTTTTGCATTAGGACTGCATTCTCCAATGTTAATAAATCCTTTATGTAACAGGTCAACTCTAGTGGATCAGCACAGCTGAAAGTAAGAAAGGAGACAGCAGCTTAAAACTGCTACTTTTAAAACACTAGCAGCTTTGTCTACTTATAAGCTCAGTGCTTCTTGTATGCTCATTCAGTGATAAATACCTTCTGCAAGCAGTGCCCATTGAATCTCTACATCATTGGCTCAGCTGTTGAACACAAAAGAGCTGGAGGAGATCCTGCAAAATCCTTGCAGGTCATTCTGTACATAGGGCTAGCACTAGGAGGGGATGACAAAGCAAAGTACAAGGCACAACTGCCCTTGTAACTGTTGCTGCAGGGGAAAGGACTAGAAAGGGAAGACAATCTCATTGAATTGTGTAGTTGGGCAGAGGTAAGGTGGAAAGTGCAACGGACGCTGCAATGCTTGCACAACTCAATATTAAAACAATAAGTCTCAGAAAGATTTTTGAAATGGAAGAGAAGCCTTTCCACATTCCAAAATGTAATGAACGAATTACTGACACTAGAAATATGAGGCTTAATGAAAAACACTTTAGAATTCTAGCCTGTCCACTTCGGTGCAGATGATCTGGTCTTCTCAAGCATTAAGAAAGAGCAAGGAAAAGAAGAGAAAGGAAGAGAAAGGAAAGAGAAGGAAAAAAAGGGAGAGAGGAGAGGAGAGGAGAGGAGAGGAGAGGAGAGGAGAGGAGAGGAGAGGAGAGGAGAGGAGAGGAGAGGAGAGGAGAGGAGAGGAGAGGAGAGGAGAGGAGAGGAGAGGAGAGGAGAGGAGAGGAGAGGAGAGGAGAGGAGAGGAGAGGAGAGGAGAGGAGAGGAGAGGAGAGGAGAGGAGAGGAGAGGAGAGGAGAGGAGAGGAGAGGAGAGGAGAGGAGAGGAGAGGAGAGAAAAAATGAAGAAGAAAAGCAGCTAAGAGCAAAAAATTATAAAGGGTAAGTGGCACAATCCAATTTTTGTATTCACTAGTTGAATGTCTTGATACTGAATGTTTTTGAAAGGAATGTGAGAGGCCATGAGAAGATAAGCATTATACAGCTATTAAGAAACACAGAAAAAGCAGCAGCAGTATTCCTACAGTCTGCATAAGACCTGAGATTTGCTTCTGAACCCTCAAATTAGCAGTGACTGCAATTCCCATATTAACAGCAATGACTTCTTGATTTTAGTAAGCATAACATTTGTCCTCACATTCATACAGAGTAAATTCCAGCACTGAGGGTTTTAGCTGTTAAAATTAATACGATGTCTTTGTCTGCACTGGAGAGCTGAAGAGAACTAAGAATCTCACTATGAAATTTTGTTGAAAATGGATTCCCTTTTGAGACCAAGATAAAATTTGACTTCTAAATGACTTGAGGACACTTAGCATCTGTAATTCAATCTACAGTTTGAACTATAAGATGAAATAGCATTTGGCATTCTATAAATACAGCTGTCAGTAGGGCAGCCAGAAAGTACTTTAATATTAAAATAATTCTATCCTCTAAAGTATTGCTTACTGTCACCAGGATCTTTTATTCTACTATGAAATTACGGAATTTGTTTTTAACCTCCAATAATTCAGTCCTGTGAGTTTGTTTTACATACTCAAATTTTATGCGTACTAGCTTTTTTTGGTATCCAACAACAACTACCTGATAAATTGGGTACTGTGGCACTTTTTCAGACTTGCTTTCAACACTATCTTAAAGCAGCTTTGGAATTTGGTAGTGTTAGAGGCACAGGCAAATGCCATCTGTAATTCTGCACTCTAATTGCTGTATCCAAATGCTAGCCAGGAATTCAGATGCACCATGCACACTGGTCAGCCCAGCTCTGAATGATTAAAACTAAAATCTCACGACTTGATAAGCTAATACATGTGTCATAAGTGTATTTTCTGATTTGCAACTTGACAGCCTGTATTAGTCCAGGTTTCACAAAATTGAGGGAATAATTTGTTCAGAATGGATATGTTAGCTTAGAAAACTGTCTGGCCATGACAGACAAAAATGCACATTACATTTATGTACATTTGTGCACATTTGTGCATACCAACATATCACCAACATTTATGCTATAAATCAAAGATAGTGAAAAGAAACAAGAACTTTTGATATATGACTGAAAAATCACCTTAATGGTTAATTAAGTTAACTTAAGTGTTATACCTATGCCATAGTAGATCTCATTTTCGAAAACTAAGTCTGAATTGCAAGATTTATACTCTTGCGTGTTTAGACTTAAAGCACAGTCAGTCATCTAATGGCAGAAATTACTTCCTAGTGGTGAGTGAGTGCCAAAGAATCATAGAATAGTTTGAGTTGGAAGAGACCTTAAAGACCATTTAGCAGCACCTCTGTGCTGAGGATGATGTTTTTCTTCTTCTCATCTCATCTTTACAGTGCTGGAGAAACTTGCCACAGCTTCCTTCAAGAACTCCAAGGGCTAGGGAGGGTCTTAGCACACCAAAGGGATTTCCTTATTGTTTGCCTGCAGGCTCCAATGCAGGAGAACAAGGAGGAAGGCAAGAGAGTGCCTATCAGGTCACTCAATCTCATCCCAACTAGGAAATTTCAGGATGCATGAGAAACATTCCAGTGACTTCCTATTCAGACACAGTCTGCATTAATGCCCCACAGCAAGGCTTTTGGTCTTTTGCTCAGTTTGTTAGATATTTCAGAGATTTCATCACAAATGAGGTAAAAGGTGATTCAGCAAAGATAAAGAGTGTAATAACAGGTACAGGCATGTCAACTGGTTGTCTTGCAGTTAGTACTTTCGTGCAGTTGAAAAGCACCTCATCAAAATGAGGCCAACACAAGAAGATTCTGCTTATACAATACAGAAAATTCTGCTTGAAATTCAAAATGCGTAATTTGAAAATATAACATTCTTATCTTGAATATGACTAAGCGCTGGAAATTAATATAGCCATTTCTAAAAATGTTACACACTTATTACAGAAAATCCCTGAAATTTTGCAGTGCCAGGTTGACGTTGACTGCCTTGTGAAATACGACTGACTGAAGTGTAAATATCTTGACATTTTGTGGATTTACAACTCCCATATGTTCTTCAGTCTCAATCAAAGTTATTACTACATTTTCATAAGTTAATAATGTTATCACATAGGCAGACAAAATGTCAGCTTTTGTCAATTATAAAATTCCGAGCACTGAGATCAGTCTTTCCCACTGCTTAAAAATCTGTCAGTTTTCAAAGCTGTGTAACTTTTTAATGTTAATCTATCATTATGCTAGCACTGACTATTAAAATATGTCTACACTACAAAACAAAACAAAAACAAACAAACAAAAACCACTACAAAAAAAAAATCTCAAACAGCTTTTTTAGAAGTCTATTGCTAATCCCATGATCTTATTGCAAAGATACCAGTTCTGTTACAGATATCTATATACAGATATCTATATATATCTACAGATATCTATATAGGCATATATCCTACATATCCTGCATCAGTGCATCAAAAATATGGCTGCATGGCCAATCTGGCAAGAGTAGTAAAGCTATATTCAAGTTCAGATAAAGCACATAAGAAGGAAGCAGTAGCTCACATTCAAGCTCTAGGTCTAGGATTTGTGTGCATGCAGAAGAACTACAGTGCTTGGACATTTTACCCATTTAGCCTTGTGCCTCATGTGCAGCAGAGAATGCTTTCAAGAGTGTCATAGCATGTTCCTTCCCAGCTTACTTTCCACAAGTTTAGCAAGACTAGTTAATAAAGCTGGATCTGTAATCAAGTTTGTATTTTTAAATTGTTTCGTGGTAGTGATTCACAACTTTTAGAGGAAATGTGGCATTGTCTAAAAATTAAAAATGTCCCTTCAAATACTTTTCACTACTGATATTGCTGATTAGCATACTGGTATTTTAACTAGTAGACTAAAAATTTGTAATTACATTTGAAATTTCCTTGACTTCAAACAACAACAACAACAAAAGAACAGCAAATATGGAAAAAAATTACTTACGTAAACAGTTCTTTTGCTAACTGAATTGGAGGTATGTTATTTTTACCACTCAGCTAAGTTATATACGTTCTTGTATTGCTACACTGTCCACTGGTTACACACTTCAAACTTCAATTATTTGATTGTTTAATATTATACCTTAATTTTTCTTATATATAGCATTTCAGTCATCATTCATGTAAGTATCTGTGAAAACACAAGGAGGTATCAGTAAGGAAACCTGATGATAATACATCCTTATTATGTAGTGTGTTAACATTTTAAAACAAAACTCTTGCATATGCTGTAGTTGTTACTTCGTTAATATGATCTCTGTGAGAATACTAAGTTATTATGTTTGAAGATTCAAGCATCATTCTATTGCAGAAATATCTTTATTGCATGGATTTCTTTGTGTTTGAGAAGTCAGACATGTTATCCATTGGGTGGCTTAGTCTCATGTATATGTTGATCTCTGGAACATAATATTATTATTATTATTATAAACTTGCCTGCTTTACCATTTGAGTTCTCCTATTTTCTGAGAAATTTAAAATTAAAAAAAAAACAACATAATTATACTAGA
Source organism: Tetrao urogallus (assembly GCF_951394365.1). Taxonomy (NCBI): domain Eukaryota; kingdom Metazoa; phylum Chordata; class Aves; order Galliformes; family Phasianidae; genus Tetrao; species Tetrao urogallus. The sequence continues at coordinate 88,707,532 of NC_136815.1, read as the reverse complement.
TCTTTAATATATTTTATACCAACAACTCTTTTCCAAGATGAAGAGTTTCATCCTCTTCAGTATTCTTTGCATGTAAGTGTTTCCATATCTTTCATCATCTCTGTTTTCTCTCTATTCTCCCACCCTACTATACTCATTTGAAAGTGCAATGTTAAATATGTCATTATGCCACTGTGTTGACGTTGTTCCTCTCCTTTCCAAATAATTCATACAACTCTCTTTGCCTTTTTGACTAACTGTTCTTATTTTTTTCCAATATCTTTCCATACTGACTCCCATGTTGCCTTCCTTACTTCTTCCTTTACTCATAACCCAGGAAGACCAACAGTACCCTGGCTGCATCAAAAGAGGGGTGGCCAGCAACACAAGAGAGGTGATTTTCCCTGTCTACTCTGCCCTTGTGAAGCACCACCGGAGCCCTGCATCCAAGTCTGGGACCCCAGGCACAAAAAAGACATAGAGCAGAAGCAGGCCCAGAAGAGGCCATGAGAATGATCAAAGAGCTGGAGCACCTATCTATGAGGAAAGGCTGGGATCAGAATAAGAAAGCAGGCAGAGGAAGCAGGAAACTGTCATGGCTTGACAAGGACCTGCTGGTCAGACTGAGGAAAAGGAAGGGATTGTGTTGGCTATGCAAACTAGAATGTGTCACCTGGGGAAAATATGGGGATGCTGTCTGGACTTGCAGAGAGGGGCTTAGGAAAGCCAAGGCACAGATGGAACTGAACTCAGTGAGAGATGTTAAAAACAACAAGGAGGGATTCTTTAGGTACATTGTCCAGAAGAGGCAGGCCAAAGATCATATGTTTTCTGGTAAATGCGAAAGGAGAGCTGGCTACGAAAGATATGGAGAAGCCTGAGGTACTAAATGAGGTTTTTGCCTCTGTCTTCACTGGCAGCCCGGATTATTATATTTCTCACATCCCTGAAGCTCTCATTCCTAAGCCTCTGCACGGGAACAGGGGGAGTAAATGCCCCCTGCTGTGAGGGAAGAGCAAGTCCAAGATCACCTCATGAGACTGAATATATAGAAGTCTACGGGTCTGAATAACATGCATATCAGTCCTGAATGAGCTGGCTGATGTGATTGCTGAGCCGTTCTCCATCATATTTGAAAAGTCATGGCTGCTGGGCAAAGTCTTCAGGGACTAGAAAAAAGGACCATTTATATATTCTGGTAGTGACTGAACAAGGGGCAATGGTTTTAAAGAAAAAGAGGGGAGATTTAAGTTAAGTGTCAAAGGAAATTTTTCACTGACAGATGGGTTTTTAGTAGGCTGGCAACGCTGCCCATGGCAGAGGGTTTGGAATTAAGTGATTATCAAGGTCCCTTCCAACCCAAGCCGTTCTATGATTCTAAATGCCCAACACTATATATATATTCTTAAAAGAATGCTTCCACTGGTATAGTATTCTGCATTTTGTCCTTGCTTGAATTATGGTATACGTTTTTTTCTGATGCACAGAGAAACAAGAACAAGCTGTGGAGGAAACATTTTCATGGACTATATTTCTCATTGAACCTTAACACCTTAACAGCTCTTGATTCTCAACTGAGTAATAAGAATGGAAAAAAAAAAAAAAAAAAAAAAAAAAGAATCTCTGTTCCATGTGTTTCTGCTCTTTCATCTGCTCTTCGGGGAAAAGTTTTCACGGTTCGAATGTAAGTGATCTTTTGCTTTTGCTTTTGAGAAGAGTTCTCTCCTACTAATATCTTTCTTTTGGATACACCCGTCAGCAGAGGCAAGAGGGCAGACGCATAGATTGCAACCTGGGAAGCAGTTTTCAGATATCAGGTTTGAAGAGGATCTCCTCTGAAATGGTTTAAAACCTGCCATTGCTTGTCTATAATCCTCTACTTTTGTTTGGAGAGAAGAAAAGCCATTTTCTCATCTTTGCTTCTTTCACAGAAAATTAGATGTAACAGTGATCATTCATGCTATGCAAGAGATGCATAGACCATTTGCAATACTGGTTTGCAGAATGGGACAGGTAAGTAAAATTCATCCATCTCTAACAGATCTGCCAAATTCCGGTGTCTTACTTGGGCAGTCGTTACCAAAGATTCTGGTGAGAACATGGATTTTGAATGAAGTGCAAAGTATTTGATGTTCTTGCAAAGAAGTTTTTATCTGGACCATAAGGTCAGATTGTCAAAGAAAATAACATTCTGTGGTAGGTGTTGTTAATAAACTTAGTGTGTTTTTTTGTTTTTTTTTGTTTGTTTGTTTGTTTGTTTTTCTCCCTCCTAAACATGAGGTAGGGAAGAAAGGGAACCATTTGTATTACATTTATTTGCAATCTAATTTGCCAGGCCAAAGGATAGCCTGAATGATCTAATTCTCAATATACTACAGACTGAGGTGAAGTACAAATCATCTTAAAGGATCCAATAATTCTGTTTCGATTGATCAGCTTTTTAGGCAGTATCCTTCAGTTGAGACTTTTCAGATAAGTAAAAGTAAATTAGGTTGAAAATAAAATGCTGGTTTCTGAAATGTGGATTTGGCAATGTATTTTTGATCTGATAGGAGCTTGGTAGCATTTCCTCTATCTGCTTGAGGCCTACTGAGCTGCATATACCGTTCTCTATCAAAGCCCAGTTCTTTGCAGCTCAGTGAATAAAATACTGCAGTTTCTCCCATTGACTGACTGAAATAAAATAATCTATGATGCATGAACAAGTCTAAATGAAATAATAATATCCTTAGCAGTGAAAAACGGATTGGTAATACAGTAATTGAGCAGATTTATTGCCATCTCCTTGAGCTAGCCTGCTGAAACAGCCTGCTATTTTATTTAATCTCATATCAGAGGAATTACTGGCTGGTAATCCATTGTTAAACATCATTTAGAATGATGGATGAAAATGTCAGCTTTTCCAACATAATCAATTCATATCTCATTAGCACATATTATTTATGATTCTCATAATGGGACCTGCAGGGGTCTCCAGGGGGAAATGGAGACCTCAGCTGTTGTTGAAATGAGATGAGATATACTGTAGCTTATGAGTTAATAACTGCATATAAAAAATACTTCCCCGCAGTATTGATTGTCCTTACCATTTTACAAATGAATTGAGTGCCTTGGCTTCCCCTCTTGCTGCGTATGGCAGCTCTTCCTTCTATTCATTTTGTTGCTAATAATTCAGTGAGAAAAATATTAAAGAGCATATGAGAAAGACTGTTTTACAAATAACTTTTAAGACACTGGAGGGGAAAAATAGAGCCTTGAATGTAAAGTAATAAGAAACACTTTACTGCTCTGTTGCTGTTTGCTAAGGACTTTGGGCACTTTTTCCCCCCTCAGTCCCTATGAAGACAAATCGACATATTTCTCCAGCTACAGCACAGCCGCATTTTCAGGATACTTTCTACCGTATGCTGCCTCAAAGACCAATGAAAAGCAAACCTTGATTCATGGATTTAATGCAGCTGATAGTGCAGCAGTAATCATGGTCACAGTGTCAACTGCTGCCTCAATTAAACTACATTTGAGAATCATTTTATGCTTCAGCTCATAAACATCAATAAAGGAAAATGAGTAATAAATGACTGTCTAGAGTACAAAGGACCAGCTCATATTTCAGATGAAAATGAAGACAAAATGTAGCTTTTATTTGCCTGTGGAATTCCCATTAACTGCATCACTGACAGGAGGGAGTTGGATCAATAGTTGGCTGGCCGCAGAAAACAGTTTCTGGCTGTTCAGCAGCCAATGCAAAAGGAAAACTGTCATATTGTGATCTTTATCAGGTAATCTTCATTACACCAGACCAATGATATATGTATATGCTGGTCAGCTAGGGGCACTTCTAATTCCTGCTTCTATTTGTGGTCTGAGCGCAGTGAGCTCACAAATTATTTGTTTACAGCCGTGAAAAACCTTCAATGTTCATCTCTTTTATTCTTTTTATAGGTAATCCATAACTAGGAACTTTCTCTCAAGACTACTTTATTCTCTCAGATTTTTTTCTTTTTTTAAAGTGCTGTATCAAAACTTATCTTTCTCCCTGCTTAAGAGAAATCCACTAGTAGCTTTTGTGGTTGTTCTTGGTGAAGCTTGACTGAAAGATTTACTGAGTATCCTCCAGTAAGCCCTTGGAGGGTGTTTGTGCCTTATTACAAGTATTTCCAGGCTTATTTGAACAAAGGCAACTGCTAGCTGTGAAGGGAAAACAAACACTCTCTACGAACTGTTAGCTTTCCAGGCAGCAGTATATGTGAAACACAATCATCTCCTATTTTTCTCTACTCCAGACCTTCAGACCGGAGACATTTTATGCCTTTGCAGTGCTCTGTAATTCATACAGCTCCATCATAGTGCACACAAGGTGAGGGTATGTACATACAATAACTGTCTCTAGCTCACTTTGTGCACAGCTCTCAGAATAGTATGTTTCCTTAGCACAGCTTAGATTTTCGAAGTGTCACCACTTGTAAATCTAAAACAGGAGGAAAAAAACACTTCCTCTTTATACAGAGATCGTGTAAATGATGAAGCCTGCTCTGAAAGTAATGTTTCCTATTTTATTAGGTTGGCCCACAATGTCAGAGGCAGATATCTGTGGTATGACCATAGGGGTTCAACCTTTCTGCCAATATTTCATTAGATTTTGTTGTCATGCCACAGATGAGGCAGAGAGGAAGTCTGGCAAAGTGGTGCTTGACACAGAAGCGTGCATGAAGCAACGATGTGTCAATTTCTTCCTGCAAATAAACCTGCAACCACTGATATTCATAGAATCATAGAATCACTAGGGTTGGAAAAGACCTCCAAGATCATCCAGTCCAACTATCCACCTATCATCAATACTTCCCACTAAACCACGTCCCATCAAACATTTCTTGAACACTTCCAGGGTCAGTGACTCCACCACCTCCCTGGGCAGCCCATTCCACTGCCTGAACACACTCTAAGAGAAGAATTATTTCCTAACATCCAATCTGGATCCTTGTGGATTTCCTGAAACCTGGACAAACCACCAACTCTTATTGGTACATCACAACCCTGACTAATCTGAAGGCTCCAACTTCCAGAATTAGGCCAGAGAAGAAGACAACCTTTGTCTTGCAACATGATAACACCAGTATTCCTCATACCAGTATGAAGACTGGTACATTGTCAATCTTGGCTGAACTGTCCTACTGCACTCATTTTATAGTTCAGGTTTGGTGCCTTCTGACTTCCATCTGCTTGGGCCAATGAAAAATGAATGCACGAGCAACATTTTCTTAGTAATAATACTGTCATAGCAGCCATGAAACAGCGGGCCACTTCTGCTGGTGCAGATTTTTCAGCACAGCATGCAAGTTTTGTTCATCACTAGTGAAAATTCACTGCTAATGGAGGTGAATATGTAGAAAAACAGTGCTTTGTAGCTGAGAATTTGCTCTATCAAATAGTGTTATGCTCTTTTTTTCTGTTGTTTCTTTCTTTTTTCCTATGAAAAAATAGAAGGCATGAATTTTGGAGCAACCTACATACATCATCAAAACTTCCAGCCAAATCTTAAACATTATTTTTTACAATTTTTCACAGCTCTGTTCTTGTGAAACACCATGTATGCTGTTTCTCTGTTTAGTTTACTGTTTGACTCTGATCCTATGAAGATGACTTTCAATCTAATACCAGGTATTTAAAAAAAATAAAAATAAAAATTAAATGTTTTTAAAAGTCTCACAGCTTTTAATGAGATTTGCTTTTAAAACTTCAAATTTATTTCTTACAAATGAAATGCAGTTCAACAATAATATGCAGTGAGTGCAATCTGAAAGGTAGAGAGCTAAAGCTGACACTTGTACACATGAAGTGGGCCTCATTACTGCTCCTAAAAGTAACCTTCTTCCCTTTCTTCCTCTCCCACTCCTTGGATTCTGTTCTTTATCATCACTGTTCTTGCTGCGTCACCTTCTCCTCAATTTCTGTTCTCCAACCTTTTCTTTCTTCTTCTTCTCTCCTTCCCAGACTCCAGCTGTAATCCTGTCTCCCACCATTCCTATTACACTTTCCTTCTCTCTTTCACTTAATAATGCAGACTGATGATAATAGGAAAATACATACACTGCATATGACTATAGTAGCTATCTAATTTTCCTTCAGCATTATCTCATAGCTTTTCAGTCTCCTTGGTTATCTTTTTCTCCTTCATATCCTGTCTTCTGGCTGCTTACTCCAGTAAATCTCTGGTCATATATACCATATATTTACTCTAATTTGCTCTTATTTGCACTTCTCTTTCCACAAAACCTTAACCTCTCCTGTTTCTTCACATCCTGTTCTACTCCTTTTCTATCTCTCCCTTCATGTCTCCCTTCACTGTTTAACTTTCTTCTGCTTTTTACGTCTCCACACACGTCACAAATATTTTCTCTATACCTTGACACAATCTGATGATTCCTCCATTCCCCTTTGCTTTTCGTGCTGTCTTCTGCTTCCTATTATCTCTAATTTAAAAGAACAATAACAAACTACTTTCTCTCCTACTCACTTAGTTTTTCTGAGATTGAAGCAGCTGAAAATAATTCAAGGCCTTTACAAGGGGCAGATTATTTCCAACTACAAAGCTAGCAAGAGATTGTGCCATCTCCTCAGACAGCAGTCTGGAGGTGGCAGCTATTGTGAATGAATGGAAGTTTATGTGTTTTGCAGCCACAATTGGAAAAGATGTTCCAATGATCTCAGAAAACAGCAAAATTCATGAAGCTCACAGCATCCTCAGGAGCTTCCACAGTTAACCAGTTTTGCAGAGTGCTGCTCCTCTTTAGAAGCAGCAATGATCACATTCTGGCCTTTGTATTAGAAAGCTCTATATTCTAGGACATCTGAAGGGATCTTAAATAAGAACTATGAGAATTTGTCCAACTATAAATTATTGAAAAATTTAAATTTGCAGAAAGCAGATTTTCTCAAATTACTAAAACAATATTATTATAGCCTAAAAAGCTTTCAACTTCCGTGCATTTAATCTACTGTACTTCCAGTTTTCCTTAACAGAATGTTGAAAAGTGGCAACTCAGCCTGTTTTCTGTCTAACACGGAGAATTATTGTGTCAAAGATATCCCAAAAGGACTATTTTTCATGCATATTTACATTGTTAAAAAGACCATATTTTGAGCAAAGTTCCAGATAAAAGAAAAAGCATTAGAAACCCAAAGCATGAATATATTAGTGCATTCCTCTGTAGTTAAAGACGATCACACAAAATTATTTTTTTTAATACAGTATTTTGCTCTCAGTCCAAATCTCAGCATAACTGTCAGGACAAAAGTAAAAATGGTGGTATGTAGCCACAAGGAGAGACAGGAGTCAGGAAGCAATGTTCGTTTCTCTTCTGACTTCACAGTCTCTCAAATATGTGCAAGAAGCCTGAAAATAACTTGACTCTCAATTGTCTTTCTCAGAGGAGGGAAAATAGAATTAAAAAATGCATTTTATATAATGTTCTTTCCCACAGAACTGCAGCACTCTCTGGTTTTCTCATCCTCTTCCTCGAAAAAATCCATTGAGATCCCAAGGATTTGTTCACACAATTGTACCAACAATGGGACAGATAGCGCTCTGTGCTTATCCAACTCTTTTCAGCAAGCCTACCGCCAGAGCATATCTGCTGTTTAATCAGTAAGGCACGTATCAACAAGACAATCTGAATTTTTTTCCTAAAATACTCTTTTTTTTTTAATTTTTTTTTTTTAAAATGAATGTTTTTCATTTCTCTGAATTTGACGTTACCGGAAAGACTTCTGAACAATCTGGCATTTTAGTAGAATTGTTCCTAAGTATGTAGCAGGATTGGTTTTTGTCAGCCAGTGCGCGTGACTTCCAAGAAACAGGGATTTCAACTTCAAAAATTCTGCAAAAAATTTTGTTGGATCCTTTAGAAGAATATTCTTGTACTCAACCAAAGGCAAAAAGAAAAGAACCAATGGGGCCTGGCTTTCAGAAATTAAAATCTGATCTGTACCAACTGCAGCAAAAAGATCACAAACCAAAAGTCATTCTGCCACAAAAAATAAAAGGTATTACTATAAACTCAAACTAAATAACAGTATTAGCAGAATCTCAGATTGAACAGAGATTGCTGACCTGTCTTAATATGTGTTTTTAATCTTGCCATTAGTGAGTGAGAGTTTTCTGTGTGGGTAACCAAAATACATTCTTGAGAAAAATTGGCATTAAGAAATTGAAGTTACTTTGTTCACTGCTATGAAAGTGGATGTAAGCTCCAAATTGAGCCACCAGGAATTATAGTTCTAAAAGAGTGAACAGTTGGAAATTGAAAAAATGCTCAAAAATGTAAATACTACTAATAATAATAATAAATAAAAGAATGAACTGGGACAGAGACCTCAAGTTTCAGAGTTTGCAATCTGGAATCTGACAAATGAACTGGAATAATTTGTTATTCCTTTGTGGAATGTTTTGTTATTCTCTGATAAAAACTTCAGGGTACTGGTTTGTTTCATAATTTGCCACATAGCTTAACTACTAATGTTAGGTACCTACTTCATCATTAAGCTTCAGAAATGACAGAAATAAAAGCATGTGCTTTTTCTTTGATAGCAACAGCTGATGCTTTAATTAATTTCTGAAAAATCCTATGGGTGAAAGAGCTTTATAGTAAGCTTTGAGAATACTAAACCATTGCCATAGACGTGTTCACTGCTGTCATGGTTAAGCTAAGTCAGCTAAGTCACAGCTTAATAGCAATTTAAGGCATTGTTATTATCATACAACTTTTATAAATATTTTCCAGGTGTTTGGACATTTTAGTACTATTCCATTAAAGTATTGTTTTCTACACTAAGATAAACACAAAATATAGCACCGTGTATGAATCCATGATATTTTAGTTACAGTCAGACAAATATCTTTTATCTCACTGACTTTATAAATAAACATTCTAAGCAAAAAACACTAAAATATAAATATCTACTTCCCTCTATATAAATTAGTTTCTGGCTTCTCCACCCCTTTTTGCACTTAGTGGATATGCAGTTTGCTATATTGAATGAATGCACAGGTACATGCTGCTTTATGCTAGGAGCTATCAATAGTATGTAGCTAATACATCATATTGAATGAAAGACTTCATAAATCAGTTACACGAGGGATCATACAATGCTTTTAGTGCATTTCCAAAGAGTCATAAAAACTATAAATCAATGTATTTTTGATTAATCAACTCACAATGTCAGCTTTTGGCAATACTTATCTGTTGTGTCCTTCTGACTGCAGGTGCACTGGAAAGAGGGCAACCATCTGTCACAGGGACGGTTACACAAGAAAACAAGAGCAAAAACTATTATTCTATTGTCAACATCCAGATGAGTCCCAAAATTTGCTGCAGTGGGGCTGATTTTAATGCATACAACAATCTAACTTACAGTCTTGCATTTGCAGTGAAAATAATGGAATTTTGAATGGTGAAGTAAAGGAGCAGGTAAGCAAGAGTTTACGGAGTACTAAACAAGCACTGAACTGTATAACATTCTAATCTTCCTACCATACCATCATATTATTCAGATGAATTAAGTGCTGAAGTCAGTAAAATATGTCCTGTCTCTCTCATAGCATACAGCTTAAAGAGAGTGGAATCACAGATTTGCCTATGTCTTGCAGTCCACATGTCTGCATTTAGCAAGGAACCATCATAGATTCATTTTTTTTCCAAAGAAAATGCTGTTGAAGAGTGAAATTCCATGCACATCATAAAAGACATTTGACATCAATATTTAATTTTATTAGTTATACTACAAGTACTCTAGGGAACCTGATGGAGAGCCTTCTCAGTATTGATTAGAATACAGCAATCCCAGTGCACACTGTTCAAAATAATATTCAATTACAATTAATTTTTCAATTCACAATAGTTTAAAATTTATCAAGAAAAGTTAATAAAGGTTCACATGGCTGGAACACACTGGGATTTATCATTATGAGACGAAAATACTATCTGCAAATTACTATAGTCTTTAATTTGCATAATCAATGGTTATAATTCATTCTATTTGTCTCTACAAAATTAAAGTACTGGAGTATCTTTACCATTCAGTGAAAAATTCAGAATTATCTCATTCTTGTGTATAATACTGAAAGTTGAATACTAAAGGTGCTGTGCTTTCTCATTTGCACAGATGAACAAATTGCCAGTAAAAATTCAATAAATACGTAAGTCAAACTAGCTAACTTTGGGAAAAAAAAAATCATTCTATCAGCTTTGTCATGTCAGAAGCTTCTAGATATCTTTCTTCTCCTTAGCATGTAGTGGGTTCCTCCTCCAGGCTACCCTCCATTTACAAATGTTATTTACAGACTAATTTTTCAGTACTTCATGGCTCAAATAAGAAATAACCTCGGACAAAAGAGTCAAAGAATGGATTCTGATTCAAAATAGAGAACAGCGTTTATTTTAAAAGTCTTATAACGTGAAAAGTAGAATTAATTATAAATTCTTTTAAGTATAATAGCCTAGCTATTTGAAAAAAAAATAATTGATATTTCTGTGCAGTATACAATCCCAGAGCAGCAGATTTAGAGGGCTGCATATAGCAACAGTCACTGCCATTCAGCACTGGAAAGAGTTCTTACTATTTCCTTATAGAAAATGCAGAGAAACCTATCTATTATTTCTACATTGCTTGCAAGAGAAAACTCTTTCAAGACTTACTCTTCTCAAGTATTTCAGGTAGCTCAGACAACAAGTCAAGCGAGAGAAGATGCTTGGCGAGAAATTTCGACAAGAATCAGAAGTTTTCAGATTTCCAGAATGAAGGATAGTGGAAGTTAAGAGAAAATTATGACCATTTAAAGCCTCTGAAACTTCACTCAGGTGATGAAGGCTAATTTATAATATCTGACTTCAAAATTTCAGATTCCTGTAGTTAGTAACTTACTCACACTAGTATGATTTTTTTCATTCTATTTGAAAAAGAGTTAAGTTGTAATCTGCAATAACTTAAAGAAAGAGAATGACATATCAGAAATTTTCAAAGATGTCGTCTGATATGGACAGCATTTGACCAGAGCACTACACAAATGAAGAACTAATTTTAGTGAAATTTGAGGCAGGTAGAAAAGATACATTGGCTCATGTATGTGTGAGGATTTAGCCTTATATTTTGTGTTATTATTTTTTCCACTTCATATCACTCACCTTCTGCTAATATAGTTTCTAATTCAAAAGACACAAAAAATTTGTTGAATGGGACCAAAAAAATTAAAAACTGCATGTTCCAAATACTTTAGGTTATCTTAAAATTGAGTCTAAATTAAATAAAATTATTACCAGAGAATATGAAGGATTGTATTTTTATTTTAAGAGGGATATTCTCTGAAGACTCAATAACTAACAGCTGTTAGTTAACAACTGACAAGAAAATGGGCAAATGTAGATTGCAAATTAATAAGGGATGGAAAACCATTAGGAAGAGTTGTTTTTTTTTTTAATGATGATGGTGGGTTTGATGATGTTTGAGGGCTTGGGATTTCCTTTCCTTTCCTTTCCTTGCCTTTCCTTGCCTTGCCTTGCCTTGCCTTGCCTTGCCTTGCCTTGCCTTCCTTGCCTTGCCTTCCTTGCCTTGCCTTGCCTTGCCTTGCCTTTGCCTTTGCCTTGCCTTGCCTTGCCTTGCCTTGCCTTGCCTTGCCTTGCCTTGCCTTGCCTTGCCTTGCCTTGCCTTGCCTTGCCTTGCCTTGCCTTGCCTTGCCTTGCCTTGCCTTGCCTTCCCTTCCCTTCCCTTCCCTTCCCTTCCCTTCCCTTCCCTTCCCCTCCCTTCCCCTCCCCCTCCCAACCCCCTCCCCCTCCCCCTCCCCCTCCCCCTCCCCCTTCCCCTTCCCCTTCACCCTTTACCTTCACCTCTCCTCTCCTCTCCTCTCCTCTCCTCTCCTCTCCTCTCCTCTCCTCTCCTTTCCACACTTGGATTGTCCTGGGTGATAGCAGCAAAATTTAACGTGCTTTTTGCTGTCAGTTCAGAAATTGCTTCTTATTACTGTTTTTTTAAACTGAATTAGTGAGCATTAGAAAACAAGTGGGCTCACCAGCAACTTTCATCTCCCTGTCTAATTGTGTATGCTTTTTCTATCGTTTAAGGCCTATTTCTGTCCTGGCTGACTGCAGGTTTTGGAACAGGCTTCTGATATGATTCGTTGTTGCCAAACCAGAAAACACAATTTTCTTTTCCTACTTTTTTTTTCCCAGTATAACATAAGGTAATTGAAATCAAAATCTCATGTCCTTAATTTTCCAAGGGAAAGCCACACTGAAATATTCTCTGTTTGTTGACATGTTCTGACTGTGTTGAGTCACTGCAGCAAACTGTGAATGATGATGTGTGAAATGAAAAGTCCCTGCCCAGTGCACAGCAAGAATAGCACTATGAAATCCTTGCCCTGCTGTGCTGTTTGATATGCGCTTTTGTCTATGCTATATTATACCCAGATATGCATGAGCACCTTTTAAAGTATTGTCAGATTTTTATCTGCACATCAGAGTTTTACTTGCTTAGCAAGTTTGTGAAAATTCTTCATCCAAAACATTACTCTGAAAAACTTTCAGTGTTCACTTAAGGTAAATTAAAAATAAGGGAAGAGGGAAGAGTGAAAGGGAAAAGGGAAGGGAAAAGGGAAAAGGGAAAGGGAAAGAAGGGAAAGAAGGGAAAGGGAAAGGGAAAGGGAAAGGGAAAGGGAAAGGGAAAGGGAAAGGGAAAGGGAAAGGGAAAGGGAAAGGGAAAGGGAAAGGGAAGGGAAGGGAAGGGAAGGGAAGGGAAGGGAAGGGAAGGGAAGGGAAGGGAAGGGAAGGGAAGGGAAGGGAAGGGAAGGGAAGGGAAGGGAAGGGAAGGGAAGGGAAGGGAAGGGAAGGGAAGGGAAGGGAAGGGAAGGGAAGGGAAGGGAAGGGAAGGGAAGGGAAGGGAAGGGAAGGGAAGGGAAAAAATACAAATGTGTGTCAAAAGAAAGCCAACACCACTAGTCAGACAAAACAGAGCTTATTTATTCTGACTCAGAATTGTCTCCCTTTTTATTTCTAATCCATCTCAGTGGATACCTGGTATTTCAAGAAGTGTGAGTTGATGAAACATGGAAAAATATCACCAGATCTTTTGCTGTATAATCAGCCTGCCAGAGACAAAGGACGCTACATTTTGGTCATGAAGAACAGAGGAAGCAAATTGCTTTGAGTAAGAAAACGTGGCAGAGTCCATACTTGTTCTGATATTTCAATTTCTCTTTCTTTTTTTTTTTTTTTTTTTTTTAGGGGGGTGACCCATTCATGTTTCATCTGGCCATAGCTGACTCCAGTAATTTGTGGTTCATTATGGCATCTTGGATCAGATCTTGGTAGATAGATATGAAACAGTGATAGCAAAAGCACCTTCACATGTAGCATATTCCACAAAAACACACATTCTAACCATTTCCAGCTGGAAAACTGTAGCAACCTAAATACCACAAAGCCCAAATCCAAAGCAAAATTCTGCTTTGTTTTGATTTCTATAAATGTTAAAAACAATAAAAGAAACCACAACACGCCAATCTCTAGCTTGATTTAAAGCTGAACTCTCTGGAACCATACTGGTAGAAGAAAGTGAGATTAAGACGCCGAAGCACATTAAATGATGATCTCTACAGAGTAAATTATTCTAGGCAGACCTTTCAGATCATTATCAATGACAATTCAAAGAATATTGTTCTTAAGTGTGATAACGGATTTCCTTGGAAACATTTCCCAGGTCACCTAATATCTATCACCCACATTTTTCAATCACAGCATCAACAGTAATTAATATTGTAATGGCTATTAAACAAGGTATTTAGCATTTTGATGTACTACTCCTTTCCATGCTGATTTAAATTTGAAATTATTTTGTGGAAAATTACAGCTAGTGTTCAGTAGTAATAATTCAATGGATTTTCTTCATGCAACGAGGTGATCTTTCAAAGGATTTCAAATATTATTAATTAATCCATGCCCCCACAGGTAAATACTAAAACAAAAAGTTTGCACACGGTGAGCTTATAACTTTCTAGACAGACAGATCTTGTCATAGCAAATTCAAACTCAGTCATTTGATTGTGTTGCTAGGTTCTAGCCAATAATCTGATTTCCCTGATCTTTAGCATGAGGAATACTAATGTAACTGGTGAGCTGTTCAGGACTACTCACGATTAAAAATGTGCATAAGTCACTCCAAAATATGCCTCCTATTTCTTTCCATAGAAATGACAGCCAATGCAAAAATAGCAGTGTTTGATATAGCACATTCTCAGCAAAAAAAAAAAAAAAAAAAAAAAAAAAACACTGTTTTTCAACATAGTCACCACCATTAGCTATGCATTTTTGTCAGCCATGAGCAAGAACCTGCATGCCACATTTGTAAAAATCTGCAACCAGTGCAGATGACCCACTGTCACTGTTGCCACTGCTGAAATGCACCATCACCCCACTGGGGCTCACATCCTGTCTTTGGTCTCCAGAAACATTTATCAAGCATCAGTGAATATCAGTGGGTGCCATTTTTCCTAATAGAGGAATTCAGTGATGCACCTTTGCTTCATACATACTTCCATGTTAGATGCAGTTTTGTCAGACTGCCCCTCTGCTGCCATCTGTCACACAGCAATGAAATGTAATGGGGTATTGGTGGAAAGAGCCATACCACCAAGAGCTTTGACATTATGAGAAAACATAATAAAACAGGAGGCATTACTTATGGAGCAGCCCTCGTGTATTTATTGGATATCATCTATGATTAGTTGAAAAATGAAATATGAAAGGTAAATCTATTTTTTACCTTGTTAAAAGTCCCGACACCTACCCCCTTTCCTGCAGTCACTGCTTATTCATGAATCTGGTACCTGTGTCAACATCCTCAGCTCAGATCAGCCATTTGAAAATGAAAAGCAGATCTAGGATGTGATCATTGAGAAGAAACATCCAGTGGAGCACTATAAGACACCACTTCAAGTGAAAGAATCTGTCGTAATAGCTTCGAACAGAGTTTTAGTTGAATACCACTGCCATTATTTCTTAATTTCACTGAATGTATAAAATATCACGCAATTGGTAACCAACATTTCCAATACGTATTCCCTTACATGCATCTCCAAGCCAAAGTTTCCCTAAATTGAAAAACAGAGAAGCACTTGTGATGCAAGGATAGGAGGATGCACTACGTCCTTCTTCACAGATGAATCCTATGCATTTTCTCAGAAAATACATATTTCTGTAATTCCAAAATATGTCATTTTTCAGAGTAGGGAGGTTGCTTAAAGTGTTGAATATTTTTAGGTCACTTTTTATAGAGCCCTGTTCAGTGCACCACTACAAGACTTTCTGTGTATTTAAAATCTTAAGCAAGCACTCTGCAAAGCTGATAGCAAGGAATCAGCTTCCTGCTAACAGCTGTGGGTCACTCAACAAACAGGAGGGGGGTTAAGCATGTACATTTTGCTTATGTGGAGGGATAGTGGGACAAACTAAGTCTTTCAATCATTCCTTTTTCTCTAGCAAGCTCAAGGATTGATTTTACATTGCCCTTCCTACAAAGGAGAGCAGGATGACTATAAGCATCGATGGGCTGATTTGATAGCACTTCTCAGAGAACTGAGAGATGAACTCATTTGAGAGAAAAATGATTTTTTTACATCATTTATCAGCTTGTTTATTTTAAGCATAGGAAGTGGAATTGTTGTTGTATTTTATTGCTTACAAGAAAACAATATTGAAGCCTGATATATATATATATATCTTTTAATGAAAATATCACTTGCTTCACTACTATCTGCCAAAGGTTAACAGTACATTCTGCTCCTTAAAACACCTTTGAGATCTCAGAAAAGCTGAAGTCCTTAGAGATTTGAGATGCTTCCACTCGAAAGTCTATCCAAATAGTGATTAATTACTGGTTATTTCAGCAGTGGAAAAAAACTACCTGTAACTTAATAAATGCCTGCTAGTGAAAGACACATTTTAACATTGGTATTCTGAGCTCACAGTTCACTTAATAGCATGTGCATTTTATTATTATAATCACCAGGGAAAATCTTTTTCATTAAATTAAAATACTCATTTTGTCTTATAATAAGCCCATGCTCTAATCGTGGCATCCCAAATATTTTCAATTCTACGTGTTATTTTGAATTAGATAGAACCATTCAGTCTAAAATCTGTCTGTTCTGTGTTTCCAGATTTTTGGCAGCTCTTTCTCGACTGTTTTTGCTTCTTGGGTGTTTTTCATGTTAAGAAAAATTGTGAGAATTCCATCTTCATAGCCAGAAACCCTTTGAGTGCAGCTCTCTTTTCTAGGTTGATACAATGCTGCCATCATATGGTCCATAATGGGCACAGCGTTTGGCAAGAAGGAAGTTTCCAACCCAACACAGCTGCACTAATCATATACTCAATTGCACAGGCCTCACTGCACGTACTGATGCGTAACAGCTAGGTACTAATAGTATCTGTCATAAATCTAAAAAGACTTAGTGTCTTAGGAGGTGGTGGTATCATCTTTTGAAGCTCAGTTCGTGACATAATAATTCAATTTACACTCAGTAACTTCATTCTGACAATTAGGTAAGTTAAACTTAATGATGTCCGAGGGTTATAGACCTGATAACCTGCACATTCTTCCATACTAAGAACAAGTGTGATCATACCTAACATGAATCTTATTAAATGTATTTTATCTAGTTTATTAGACCATCTCATTTAAGTTGTCTAAGCTTGCCCGTAGTTACTTCAGCATGTCAGATTTTCATTTTATTCATCAAACAAATAAATAAGAGATTGGTTCAAACAAATCAACACGAAGTATTGCAAATGCTATTAATCCTGAATTCACAGGAGGATTAGAAAACTAATAGGAGTCTAGAACGATGATACTTAAATTTCTCTACAACATCAGAAAAAGTGCACTATGTTAGGCTGTGGGAAATCACACAGTACAGCATTTATCCAGGAGAAATAATGATCTAAAGATATTCTGGGAAATCAGCTCAAATATCATAAACAAATATTTGCACAAATGGATCCCATTCCCATATCTATAAAAACTACATCCATAAAAACTAATTACAAAACACATAAGGAGATTGTGAAATATCCCTAGTTTATGCTTCATACCTGATATATTCTCCACTAAAGATACAGTTACCAGAAAAGACCTTGTGCACTCTCGCAATTCAAGTAAGGAAAGAATGATGCTAATAAGAAAACTTTATATTCATTAATGGAAAAGTAAGTTTGCTGCATATATTGCAGTACTTTACAGAGAACTACATTTTCACAGAAAATTGTCTGATATAAAAGAGCAGAATGGATAAAAAAGATCTTTACACCTTAAAATAAAATAGCATGCCTTTCATGAACAGCATTCTTCAGTTTTTCATTTCTTATGTCTTTTTGTGGCAGCTGCAGATGAAACTGCAGCATTACCAAAATATTATAGTAATGAATACAGGAAGTTGTGTGATCTGGTTCTCCAAAATTCACCAACATTTCAGATATTTTATATTTGTTTACTATCTCAAGTTAGAAAACCTGCTTGTGGTATCAATAACATTAACTTTCACACACATCACTCTGTCTACAAGTTAATGGAAAATGAGACTTTCCCATCACACCTATTGGAAGCTGCAGCCACGAATGCTGTAATTGAAGATCAAACCACAACACTAACAAAAATTTCACTCATCTTTTCTAATCTTTCAAAAGTCTTCAGAAACATTGATATGTGGAAGGATGGTCCTACTCTGCATCCAAGAATGAGCACAGCAAGACACTTCCAGATGTTAGCAGTTACTCTGTGCATTAGATGCCCAGGCCCACTCTCAAAGTTATTCAGAGGAGATTATGAAGGTGGCAGAGAAATGCCAGTGATTAACTACTGTTTCCACTTTCTTTGTGATGTGTTTTCTCCTCAAAATGTTAGAAGTTGTCACAGACATATCCTTAAATTTTTATGATCTTTGCTTGTAGGCACTGTAATGCATTCAAAACATTTAAGTTATAATAATGTATTGATCCTTTTTTTTTATCCTACTGTAGACAACCCATATGAAGATACCATGATAAAGCAGAAGAAATTATCATAGCTCTCATGCATCTGAGTAGTGAGTAGGATCTCAACAGAAAATATATCTGAGTTTGCTTCAGGGTTCATGAACAAAGAAGTGGCCTATTAATCACAGTTCATTCCCCCTTCTTCCTTCCTTCCTTCCTTCCTTCCTTCCTTCCTTCCTTCCTTCCTTCCTTCCTTCCTTCCTTCCTTCCTTCCTTCCTTCCTTCCTTCCTTCCTTCCTTCCTTCCTTCCTTCCTTCCTTCCTTCCTTCCTTCCTTCCTTCCTTCCTTCCTTCCTTCCTTCCTTCCTTCCTTCCTTCCTTCCTTCCTTCCTTCCTTCCTTCCTTCCTTCCTTCCTTCCTTCCTTTCTTCCTTCCTTTCTTTCTTCCCTTCTTTCTTTCTTCCCGTCTTTCTTTCTTCCCTTCTTTCTTTCTTTCCTTCCTTCCTTCTTTCTTTCCTTCTTTCTTTCCTTCTTTCTTTATTTTTTTTTTTTTTTTTTTAATTGGATAACTTATTATGTCTATTCCTGCCTCAAACAGAGCAGTGAAAATAACATTTTCTTATGTAAATAGACTGGATAGATTATAGAAATGCTTCTACTTGCTGACTCTGTGAAGGCAGAAGTTCAAGACAGTTATTTGAATTGTATTATGTAGTGGCTGATTTCAAAAAATGAAAGTGCACTGGTATGTGTTAAAGCAATAAGCACCATATTTAATAACCACTAAGAGCACAAAATAACTGGACTATATTTCTGGAAGCAGGTGAAACTGGAAGAAACTGATGATATACTACCATAAAGCACCTCCTTACTCCCTCTTTCTAAAACAAGTGTTACCTATACCAAATGTACCAGCAAATCCAAAGAATCTAAAGCAAGCAAAAAACGTTCAGCTTCACCTACACCTGAGATGCCATTACGCGGCCCCAAAAATGCAGGCACATTCACATCATTCTGTTGCCCAGTGCAACATAGTGCAACTTTACATAGTGTGGACCTATATACCAAACACCCTGTACTACGAGTGTGGCCTGGAATAGTGAAACAGGGAATAATCTTCCTCAGTCTAGCACCAACTGTTCTTTTATCAGATAAGCCTGGCCGGCAGGTACACTGATAAGTGACCCGGGCCAGGCTCCATTCCTGTCTTCCTACTGTAAGGAGAGATAATAGATCCATTTTATTGTATTTATTCTGTACATTCTAGCCTTTAATTGCACCAAAGATGTATAGAAGCTCTCTTTCCCACCTTACTCCTCTTTCTCACTCTCTCTCTTACAAATATGCTCTGATCCACTTCCACCTGTCCTGAAACACTCTTATATCTTGGCAGCTTCTTATAGTAACAGCTAATAACACAATTACCGTTTTAATCCACCAGATCTTGGTCATGATCACTATGATTTTTTATCATTTTCAGCTATGTAGTTTTACTGTGTGGGTTAATACATCCATTTCTATCTGCCTGTAACTGAAGACTTGGAAAACCGTGCTTGGAAAAAAAGATCTGGAAAACATCTTTAGCTTTTCTTCCACATTATGATGGAAAGCAGACTATACAGGTAAATGATTTGTGTTGATTTATGAAACTATTTTAACTACCTGTCCTTATTTGTAAGGGCTTCAACTCATGCAGTTGTCATGTAAGCTGCTCTCCCTGAGTACCACGGCATTTCTCTCTGCATCCTTACATGTCTTCTCATCTTTATTCTCTCTGACACTATTTTTTTTTTTTGTAGGATTAGGATATCCATAGTGTTAAAAGCTGCTAAGCAAGGATGTGTGGGTGTGTGTTTTTATTACAAGCTCCAATAAAGTAAATGAGCTTTCCAAGGTTCAGTTCTGTAGTTTAAAATGAGTTTATGTCTATGCATATACAATCTAGGATATTTTCTGATAGTAAGTCTTCACTAGTTTTTAATTGTCTTTGCTGAATGCATCTACCACTTCTATTTTAGAGGAGTTAGGATTCTTGTATTTGAAAGAAATTGCAGTATTCAGATTCTTTGGCTCCACCTAGCACTGTAAGCAAAGATAGCAACATTTCTGCTTTGGCACCCTGTGACACCCACTAACCCAGCAGAGAAATTTTTCTGCACTGTCTCTGCTTTAATGCAATACAGTGAACACACAGACCCTTTGACTATTTTTTTTCAGAAGCCTTTGAAATAATAACTGATGGAAAACAGCACAGCTGTGAATTCTACATTTTAAGAGGAAGCTACACATGCCTCTGAAGAGTTCTGGATAAGAACAGTGGCACCTGTACAGACCTGCAGCTTATGTTCCTGAAAATATCCTGAATGTTAGTTATATGGTAAATAAAACATTGCATTATAATATATTTAAAGAACTCAATCCAAGAGATCTTTTTCACATCCAAGCATTTGCAGAAACAGAATATTGGCTAGATATTGTGTTTCTGTCCCTCTCAACAATGTGGAATACTTCTGCTGTCAGGAATAATCTTTAACATGAGAAATTCTTACGGGAATGACAATAGTTTCCAGTTTTCTGGGTATTCAAGGTAAATTTTAAGTACTGTTTTTCTGTTCCTGCCTTTCAGAACCTGTTCTACAGTCGCCAGATGTTGACAATGGTAACACAATCTTGTTGAGTTTATGAGATGCTTAGAAAATGGTTGTAAGTGTGAGCATTTAAAAGCCTTGACTGTTACTATAGAGATCATGCAAACTAAATCTGTTTCAAATATATATTTTGGCCCTGCTGTGGAGCACATCATCCACATTAATTTATGCAACAATGAGCCAGCCTCTTTCACTGATAGAGATTATGTATCTGTTAGTATCTGTAAAACTTCACCAATCTTCCAATAAATACCAGTGTCAATTTTTACACCACAGCTTCCACTTACCAGAAAAGGAAATGCATCACCCCTCAGATGCTGCAAACATCAAAAAAAGCTTTTATTCCCCTTACAGTGCAGAAGTGTCTCCCAGTATCACTGTTTAAGAATTAAGTTGAAAGCTTTTTCATCTGGCCTGCTCCAACCAGAAAGAGAAAAAATAAGAAATTTTATGGAAGTATTAGATGGAGAGAAAAAAGTCATTTCTTGCTAAAATCTTAACATAAATTTATCTCAAGCTCAATGTCCTAATCAGAAATCAGTGAGGAAGAGTGACAAGTTTAACCTTACTTTCATTTTCTAGTGTCTAATTATGATCACTGCTTGTTTTGTTCTTAAATTTAATTAAACAAAGCTCATGCAAGGTAAAGAATCCTTACCTTTTCTCTAGCACAAGTTCTTGAACTTTAAAAGTCTAATGCATACATATTATTTGATGCCCTTACAATATCCTCTGGAGCTTCTCCTTGCTTATACACAATATTACTATACACAGTAAGAGCCCCAGGCACTGGCAGCATGAATCAAGAAGTCAGATACAAAATGGTGTGACACCAATGCAAAAGGCAAAAGGATTAGAGAATTTTGGTTACAGTACTTTCATATCCTAACCATGTCCTTGTCCCTTCAAACAGACTCCACGTGTCTTTTTCTCACCAACTTACATCATCATTAGCCACAGACACAGCTTTCTTCAGAGTTGGATGCTCAGAGATGGGTAAGGCTTCTCAGAGACTGCTTCTGACTGCTCTAAATAGCACTGAGCTCCCAGTCTCCCTGGGCAAATCATTTTAATGCATAACCTCTATTAACTTGAAGAAATTTGAGATTATACTAGATAGAACTTCCCTTGATACTTGTGCACATTCTTCATCCCATTGCTGTGTACTCAGGAGAAAAGTCTGGATCCACCTTCTGTAAAACTGCCCAAAAGTTCATGTAGATTTCATTAACATCCTCCCTTTCTTTTCTTTCCTGCAGCGTGAACAAGTTCCGTTGTCCCTGCACCTGCTTCTATGTCATGTGCTCCAGCTCTCTGACCATTAGAACAGACTTTTCTTTTAGTTTGTCAGCATGTCCCCTTTACTAGTGATGTCCAAAATGGAATATACTACAAACAAAGCTTCCTAAGATGTAGAATCATACAGCATCCCAAGTTGGAAGGGGGCTGCAAGGACCATCAAGGCCAATTCCCAGCTCTGCACAGAACTACTCAAAACACAAGACCTGTGACTGAGAGTGTTGTCCAAACTCTTTTTGAATTCCCACAGCTTGCTGCCACAAACATTGTTCTGGGAAGCCTATTCTAGTGTCCAACCACCTACTCAACCACCTTTTCCTAATCCTTAACCCTAATCCCATTATGCAATTCCATGCCATTTCCTCAGGGCCTGTCAATGTCACCAGATCAGCATTGCCCCTCCAATCCCCTTGTCACAAAGCTGTAGGCTGCCATTAGACCTTCCCTCAGTCTTCTCTTCTCTGGGCTAAACAAGCCCACAGATCTCAGCCTCTCCTCAGATGTCTTGCCTTCTAGATCCTTAACTATCTTCATGACCTTCCTTTGGACTCTCTCTAATAGTTTTATATCCTTCTTATATTGCAGTATCCATGTTCAGTCATTATTAAACAAATCTACTTGTATCTAAAAAGGAGGAGAAACAAAATCAATTTTAAAAGCGTTGTGACCATAAACACTGTGAAACAAAAAAAACTGGGAATCTTTGTAAAACCCACGTGTTCATAGCTGTTTGTGCTTTAGCAAGAAGTTGGGCTGGATGATCTCCTTAGGCACCTTCAAAGTTATCCCAGCCAATGAGCTTCTGAAACCTGCATTTGATATGAAAATGGATACTGTAGATCCATTCCTTGAGGAAACGTCAGTGAAACCTAATTTAGTAGAAATCCATTGTTTGCTTTTTCTTTTTAAAGAAAGACCCATAGGTCCTTTTGCTCTTTTCTGATATCAGAGCATATCTGTGTCCTTTGCTAAGCTAATTCATTCCAAACTTTGGTTTATGGCGAAATTGTTGCTTTTACACACTGCATAAAAGCTCATCCTCACTCAAATCCCTGCCCACTCCCTTGATAAATAAATAAATAAATAGAAATCCCCGCACAAAACCACAGCAGCTTTCTCTCTAGAATCTTATTTTCACTTTAATAACTGGATCATCTTGATCTTTTGCTGTTCTCTGGATAACAAAAATAACTTCATGTCCCACAGTTTTGTGAATGACAGTCACACCTGCACCCACACTGTTGTTTGAACAGTGACCATGTCTGTGTCTCCTGTTGTTTTATGAATGAAGCCTGTGTTTGTGCTTCACATTCTTCTCAGACTGGTCAGCACATTCACACTGCTCTCCAGGCTTTCTTCATGCCTGGTCCTTTAAAACTTTGTGGAGAACCCACCTTCCTGGTCTCTTCCTTGTCAATTGCAAGAAGATAAGAATGAATTGGTCCCCCCCAGTATACTTGATGGTGGGCTAGCCTGTGTATCATGTCAGTATCAGGATAATAAACATCCTGGTTCCACCCTGCTCAGTCTTTGACTTGCCCAGGAAGCACCAGAACACTGTCAAGAGCACCCACTATAAGTCTGTCTATCATGATGATGATGAGAAATCCTACTTTGCCATTGATGAGCCAGTGTACACAGAAGAAGTGTTGCGATGAACAAAACCTCTGATAGCTTGTCAAGCGAACAGCAGGGAAGAGGTCAGTTGTTTGCTCAGAATGCATAGACTCACCAAAGTGCAACAGGTTTTCAAAACATCTGACACACCTGATGAGTATCTGGTAGAAGAGGACGCACTTTTTATTAAGAGCAAGGTACATCTGTGTCTCTGCACGTGACCCAACACCCAGAATATTTTCCTGGGGGTGATGTACATTCACATGAAATAAACTCTGGCAATGGAGGAGATGAGGATAGCAGGAAACGTTCTTCATCTTTGTTTCCACTCAGCATGGGGTCTGCAAGGAACAAGGGGAGAGCAGCACCAGGGGAATAACGGGTTGGTATTTTGATCTTGGTGAGATGGTTATTGATATTGAAATAGATAGCTCACATTGAGAAAGTTGGCCATGTGATAGTTCCAAACAAATAAACAAACAAACAAAAAATCTAGCCCAGCAGAAGACAGGCTAGAAACCATAGGCACTCAGTTAATCAGTCATAATCAATTAGAACTGTAGTCTAATAATTGTTTAATTGTCAAAGTGATATGTAAATAATTTTTTTTAAATAATAAATCTTTCCCAGTTGTCCTGTGCTTGTTTGTACACTGCAGCCCCAGAACCACTTTAGATTTCACCGGCCAAAGTTGAAGCAACCAATCCATGGCCAATTTAAGCATTTCTCCTAAAATTCTCTAACTTGTAAGAATCAAAGCTCTTTCCTATGTTTTAGCACTTTCTCAAATTTGCTTCAAGTCATAGAAAAGCAAATTAAACAGTCTCTCCTGGGCTAGTCAGATCCGTGTTTAGTGTGCAGCAGAATTCAGCAGCAGAATCAGCAGCAGGCTACTTGAAGGGAGAAGGCAGGGCATTTCTGGCTCAGAAATACCTAAGACTGAGGGAAGCACTGATGGAATGGCTTTGTTTTGTCCACATGCCTTGGAGTGTTAAGATAAGAGACTGCTAGTGATTTAGCATACTGTATACTAAAGCATATTGTATAAAGCTAGACAAACTAGAGTCTAGCCCTGACAAGTCTGTCAATTGCAAAATCTACAGTAATCTTTTTAATTTTATGTATTTGTGTGTATTATATTCTATATTTATCTTACTCAAACAAGATATTAGAAGAAAATTCTTCATCGTGATCGGGCTCAAATGGTGAAATAAGCATCCTGAAGTGGTAACTGATAACATGTGCCTGCCAGTGTTCAAGGGGCATTTGGATAATGCCCTCAATAATGTACTTTAACTTTTGGTTAGCCCTGAAGTGGTCAAGTATTTGGGCTAGATGATCTTTGCAGGACTCTTCCAACTGAAGCATTTTAACATTAATCTCTGTGGGCAAAGACAGAAGAAGAAAGATCAGCTAATTACAGTAAGAGGGAAATGGAAAACTCAGGATAAATTCCACTTCCTTGTGTAGACCAGTTACAGTTAAGATATCAATATCATGGAGAGCAAGCAAGGAAACAGAAGGGAGAAAAAATATAAAAATAGCAATAATTTACAAAAATAATGTTGCAGCTCTCAGCTGGGACAGTTTTCTCCCATATGAAACTGCATGAAAAAGAATTAAGAGAAAGAAAGAACAAAAGATTGAAAGGATGAAAGAATACAATAGAATTTAAAATATAACTCAAATTCCTGATGCAAAGCTCTCTTACGAAACAGAAACTGAGAAGGCAGTGTTAAAACTGGTGAAAAGATGTCCTGAAAACACTTTACAGAGGAGAAGTGGGAGTCTGTATGACTATATAGCATGGTGCCTTTGGCAGGAGGTACAATAAACTACATATATTCATAGCTGCAGGATGGGAGGTTGGCTACAAAGGTAGAAGAAAAGGTGGATGGAGGGGAGGGAGAGGGAAGGAGGAGGAATAATAATGGAAGAAAAATGTGTTATTAGAGCCAGTGCTACTAAAGTTTACAGGAAGAATCTGTGAGTGTTCCAGCTTAGGTCTATTAAGACTAGAAAAGGATACTTTTCCACAAATAGAGCTGGAATTGAAAAGTACAGTACAACTTAGACATTGCTTAGATTTGAGTAAATCCAGGAGCTGCTGGCAAAAGATGACTGGCTTACTGGCACTGAATAGTATGGAGAAACTGCTTCAAACCTTAGTAAATCTGGCAAGGGAAGATTAAATGTTAAGGAAGGGAAAATCGTTGTGTAAATCTTTACTGCTTTTGCCTTTCCCTTTGCATGCTATGCACATTTGGGTAAATGAATAAATAATGCTTTATTTTGAAGAAGCTGTATTTGACTCCTTTGAGTCAGCCACTGTCACAAGCTCTCAGACTAAAAGGGCCTGCAGGTGACAAATGAAGCTGAACCTGTACTGTGCATGCTGTGGAAGTGGGTCTCAAGGGATGTGGATGTCAGGAGGGTGACTCAAAGAGATGGATTCTTACACTGGGAAAAACAATGTCCAAAGTACCACTCACCTCTCAGATCCCCAGAGGCGCCCTGGACTTGCAGAGTCATAATCAGGCTTATGTTCTGTGCCCCTGTAAGAAGGTTCTCTGGTCAAACCCATCAGATGTAGGCTCAGCAATCCATGAGGAAACAGCCTTTTTCAAAATGTTGTGGTTACAGTGCGTGTATCATGAGTTTGCCTTTAGAAATATACACCCCGTAGGGAAGTTTCCACTCGTTATCCTCAGGCAGGGCACTGTCTATAGAGGTTAATGAGCAAGAAGGAACTGTGCCTAACCAATATCCTGCCTTGCCAGGAAAACTGTACAGGGCAGTGGCACCAGCATAACATTGCTCTGGAAAACAGAAAATTCAAGTGGAAAAGTAATCCAAGTTCACATTGCTACACTCAGGTTCCAAAAAGCTCTGTATCTGAAACCCTTCCCTTTCTTAGAACTACTGAAAGAAAACAGCTACAGAAAGCTGGTTTTGGTGAGGGATCCAGCTGCTGGGTTAAACATAATCTCAATAAAAGATAAAGAAAGTGTAGCAGGTTCCAAAGGAAGAAATCTGATAAAATTAAAGTGTAATAGACACTTCAAACTGTGTGATCTGACCTAATAAGTTATTAATAGGGAACCATTACTCCTCATACATTTTTTATGAGGAAGGCATTGCCTTTTTGTCAAGATTAGTGGATTATAAAATATTTGTGCTACACAATATAAATGACCCTACCTATTAATAAGTCTCTGGAAAGATATGCTTAAATTAAATTACATTAAGAAGAAAAGTGTCAACTGAAAATTAGGCATAATTAATGGGAACACATAAATAAACCAGAGATAGAGGGAAAAGGACATTCCCTTCATTGATCATTTTGAAGATTAATTGCTGATATGCTCTAATGACATACCAACTATTACTGTTTTTATAAGGACCATTTCACAGAAGATGAAATCCTTGTAACTATGAATATGTACTGCAATTTATTGCCACAAGATAATTACACTGATCACATACCTCTAATTAGTCAGTATAATTTTGAAGGCTCAGAGATACAGCTTAAAATGTAATATGCGACAAAAGCTCATTTAATTCTTCCGGTAAAATGGTTGGATTTATTATTTCTTTCTTTATTTTGCTGATATGCAAATACTCAGCATTCCCTGCCTGTACAGTGGCCTGGGACAAACTGAAAGTGAGGATGTGGGCAACACTGCTGTTAATTTTCCAAAGTTTGGAGCTAGAGATCTATTCAGAACACTGATATCCTGCAGATGCAGGAATTTATTTTTCACATCTCATTCATGTAATGTGCAAAGCAAGTAGAATTGCTATGGAATTACTGTTTGCAAGGCAGCAAACAAGTCCTCCAGTCCTCTCCTTTTGCCAGCATATATAAGGTTTCCTTTGATATCACAGCACTGCCTAAAATGTGTTCAGCCACATTCTGGTTTACACAGACTTACAGAAATTTCAAACGCTTTCACTATGAAACAGGAATGTAAATAGGAAGCTTTATTGCTGAATATTTTAAATTATATCTTAGAGATTTTTCAGTTAGGGATTTTTTTTCCACAAAGTATTAATAAAAAAAGAAACCTTTTGCTAAGCAGAAGAAAAGAGGATCCATTCACTAGAAATAATCCACCTGAAACAAAACACCTTACTCTTAACCCTAAAAACCTTATCTACTCTTTGACACTGTTGTAACAAACACTTCCAAAGTACTGTGCCAACATTGCTCATGTGTTCAGTGGATTTTAATTAGAGTCCTGAGAGCTTGGGAAAACTGGCCAAGCAAGCAAGCTTGCTCTTTTCAAATGGCAGCACAAGTGTCCTTTTACCCACCTCCCAAACATAGCATATGTTTAATTAAAACTGGTGTAAATAATGGAGACAGAAAAGCCTCCTACTCACAAATTAGTGAGGAAAACATGATTAAGAAGGTATTCAGCAAGATGAAGAAAGCAATCCATGCTGTTTCTTAGTTCCTCAACTGAATATCTGTGGATAGGTCTTGGGGATCCATTCCTCATGAACAGTATGAATGGCTTTAATGTATTCGCCTCTAAATGCGTTTGAGAAAGCAAAGATATTTAAGTATGATTAGCACCAGGAAAACTACAACAGATAAGGGCACAGGAAGAGATATAGAGAGAATTCTGCTTTTGGAGTTGCAGTTGCCCCAAATATTTGTCAGATAATACTTACTGTTCTAATTTAGTACAAGAGAATATCTAGTTATCCACCACACTTACTAAAGCAAATCAGTTCTGCAGTCTGTCTCGCCAGCTGAGTTAGCAGAATGATATCTAGAGGGCAAAGCAAGCAGTCCAGGGACATGCAGATTTGCTACCTGCACTTACTCCTGCTTTACCCTGGTCTTGGATCTACCTGAGCTGTGGGAATGAAATCCACAACAATTAGTGGAGGAGAAAAGAGATCCAGCCATAAGCAAATGCAGGAGACAAGTAGGAAAAAAACCATGGATTTGCTGTGTTCTGATCACTCCAGCTAGTAAATTCAAGCTCACTTGGGAGAGAGGTAAGATAAACTGGTTCACAGTATAGAAAACACAACAAGTAGAAGGTGTATGAGAGGCAAATGAAAATTAAAAGCAAAGTGAGGGGAAAAAGCAAAGGGTGTTGGGGAAGGACTGTGTAAGAAGGAAATATGAACTACAAAATGTAGAATGAGGGCTGACAGTCTGTAACCACAACCCCCATCCTATAGTTGGCTCTGATGCCTAGTTATTGAAGTGAAGTTGAAGGTCAAAATTATCCATTAAAAAAATAGAACTTTCTCACACTGGATTTCAGCTGGATCGGAATCTGAGGAGCCATTAACAGTGCTATCTGAAATTGTCAGATTTCTTGTGAAAGTAGAAACAAGGAAATTTGATGTATCCAGGATATAGACCACATTCATTTTTTACAGATGTAGTGACAGTGACAAAAATAAGTGTTCCAGAGAAAAGAATGAATAACAAAATAAATTATGGAAGATCCTGAAAGTTTCTGAGATACTTTCAGAGGCTCTTTAACTAGCTTTTCTGATGCTTCCTCCTGCTAATTCAGACTACAGTACATACCTGAGATTTGGGATCAGCCGGGTTACTAAAGATCTCTTCCAATTTCTCAAAAAGTTCAATAAATGCTGAATACTGGTGCTAAACATTAAGCAACTTTGTTATGAATTACTGTGAAAAAGAAGAAAAAATTCAGGAGGGCAGGGGAGGAGAGGAGAGGAGAGGAGAGGAGAGGAGAGGAGAGGAGAGGAGAGGAGAGGAGAGGAGAGGAGAGGAGAGGAGAGGAGAGGAGAGGAGAGGAGAGGAGACTTTCTGCAGAATCTCAAGAATTCTCTCTTCTTCAGGCTCCAGTGTAATAACAAAATAAAATAATATAAAATTAAATTAAATTAAATAAGGGGTTTGGAGGGAGACATGTGAAAGCTTGAGAGGAAGTCTGTCACTTGCAGCTTGTATGAGAAAAAAAGTAACTAGAGAAAAAGTAACAACCAGCATAGCAAGCAAGTATTTCAAGTCATATTTTTTGTATTAGCACCTGAAAGATTACTCATGCTACAAGGCTTGGGATTACTATTGCTTTATTATTTTTTTTCTCATGGTTGTTGATACAGGTCCATATTTGCAAAATCTGTACTTTGTATGGAAGCTTTATAGAAATACTAATTTGAATTTCTGATATAATCAACATCTATTTTTCACACTTGAAGGAAATCTGTTTGTTATCTGTGCTTTTAGCTACAAGTTTGTTTCGTTTTACTCTTACTAACTTAAAGCACCTGCCAATATTCCCACAATTTTCGTACTTCTCTCTGCTGTCAAGGTCTCCTTTCCTCATGATGCTACCAGCTCCCCTCCTCCAGAACCTCAGACTCAGCAGCATTCAGAACAAAGACCCACAGTTGCAAGTGTTGCCTTCCGGAACAAATAGCATAAGGAAGGGAGATTGCTCTGGACTACGTTGTCCTCGTAAACCACATGATGCATTCAGAGAATTAAATTTTCAGCAAGTCATTTACTGATAGCTACTCTACGAGTACTACTCTACCAGCTTAAGTTTCTTGTGGTTCCACAGGCATTTATAGGACAAGACACTGTTACGGAAAGATGCTACCTGGGAGCATTTCTGCTTGTCTCCGTTTGCCAAAGCTTTTTTCTAGTCAAATAAGGTCAGAATTAACAAAAACAAAAATAGGAATAAAACAAAAATATAATAAATGTGATCCTTATTCTCAGTGGCAATTACGGAATAGCAACAGTCCTTATTGGGGAAGAAGGTAGGGGTGGTGATTAACACAAGCGCATTCACTATTGATGGGCAGGAGGTGTAAATGAAACTGCAGCAGCTCAGTGCTGCAGGATTTTAGAGCACATTTGTCACTGACTAGGTTTTTTGAGATCGTTATCATTTCTCTAAAGTGAATACTCTTCAGTGGAACGTTTCTTGCAATGGAATATGTTTACCATGCAAGTATAATAAGGTGGCAAATGTTCCACCAGCAGGTAATATCATTATCATTTTCCTTTCCAGAGATATCAAGTTTTACTTTTCCCTACCTTTATTGTTCTCAGAGGTTGGAAGACAACAACAAAAATAGTTGTAAATAATCACAAAAAGAACAGAGGTCCCAGCTCATTGGAATTTTAGATCACAGCAATTTTAGCTACATCTATACATTCATTCATTCAGATACAGCTCAAATATTTCTTATGCTTTCTCATATTTTTTTTTCTAGTACAGATAAGCTATTTTTATCATCCAGCCCCTACTTTTGTTATGGTTACAAACAAAACAAAAAAAAGTAGGTTACCCTACTTTAGTTATGGTTTTTGTGTGTGTGTGTGTCTATCTTATAATAAATATACATTTGTGCACAGATGTTTGTTTGTTTGTTTTAAATCTTCCTTATCTTTAAAGCTTTGTGTCTCAAATTGGGTTAATTATTACTTTGTGAAACTTGGTACCAAGTCTCAGTGTTCTAGTAATATGAGCCAAGGTAATGAGCTTTTGTGTTTACAGCTAATCAAACTAAATTTTCTTTCCATTCCTGAGACCCCAGGCAAAAGCAACACTGAGCCAGCAGTATGGGCTCTATGACAGGAAGCCATTTACCTAGCTCTCGGGGATCTTTTGTTTGGCTTATTAAACATATTGAAGAATATCTTCTCATACTGAATTATATTATTTTCTCTTACACCTTCCACGTGTTTTTCTGCATTTGTTCTGATACTGTATCTTCTCTCATAGTAATTCCTCCGTGTTATATTCAAAATTTTAGGAGAGTTGAAGCAGCTTCTTTGGCAGAAGCCTACTTCAAACATCAGTATCATTTTTTTTGTTGTTGTTTTTGTTTCCTTTTATTGGTTTGCAAACTTGGGTAACCAGAGGAATCAAACAAATCATCAGGAGTTCAGACAAATTTAGGGAAACTACCAGGCAGATTGAGATTTATATGCTGTATAAAGAGACTTTGTGGGAAGGACAAAAAAATAGACAGGGTAAGGCAACTTCATTTAGAACACCAGATGTAATTAAAACCAGGAAGATTACATCACTTTGTATCACCTGCTGAGTGTAAGAAATTGTTAAGTATCAATTTAAAAAGTTACTTAGTACTAAGGATTAAGGAATAATCCTTTTGAAGCTAACCAAATAAACCACATGAAATAAGATTTGGCAGAGTGCTGTAAAGAATGCCTCTGTTGAATCATCCTAAAGTGATTTCCATGATTCCTAGGTGAAACTGAAGTAGAATTCTCTATCTACAACAGACAAATGCAATTGAAAATATCATATTGCTTTCCTTCCATAAATCTCCATCGCTTCATGCAGCACTAATTGGCATAGAACCATTCCAATCACTGGAATTGGCAACAGTCAAAGCTTTTGTTAACTCCACAATTCTGATCCCGCCTCATCCTGTGACTGAACCATTTGTAAAAAATTCATGTTACTTAAGATATCACTAAAATACTCTCAAATTATAACATAAGAAACAAACTATTGGTAAAGGATAGAAAGATTCTGCTTAAGAAGGAGACAGTGTGTAGCATCACTAATATGTGGAAGAAGTACAGTAGCAAGACATATACAAACTTGGTGTCATTGAGTCCATTGATCCCTTTGTTATCTGCAATGGTCCTTCTTTATAGCTGAATACCATGCCAAGGGACAATTACATCCTGACTTGATCCCATCAGAAGTGAAAACTGAATGGCTTTATGCCATCTATAAAACTGTGAAATGTCTTCTACTTACTCAAAGTCGAGCACAAAAGGTGCTATTTGATCAGACTGATTTTGCTCTGTAAGATACCTGCCAATGAATGGACAGAAGACAGGATTACAATTTTACCAATTATTAAGCATTAACACGAAGTCCACTTGATTAGAAGTGAGAGTCCTTCATTATACATGACCATTACAGTTTATAGAGGGTTTTTTAGTTCCCTTGTTCAACTTGATTTCTTTGACAATGTAATACAAATGAGTACTCAGCTGCTCCATGACAGTTACCTTCTCTCCCAGTCATTTCCCTGGCCTGACCTTGACCTACAGATAGACTTTGGCATTTAGTGAGAATGTGGTTTGTGGTAGCAGTAACCGCAAAACAGGATCTTCCCAGTGGCTTCAAGCCAGGGCGTTACTCACTGGCTAATGGTTAGAATGGAAGGATAACAGATATGGGTAAAAAATCTGAGATTTTGCATTTCTGTTAGTTTGAAATAAGAAAAAAAAAAAAAAAAAAAAAATCTGTACCAGAAGTACTTTGATCTTGCAAACTGTCTTTGATTCTGCAAAACACGCCTACTGTATTTGAGTGGCTTTATCCATACATCTGACATCTACTAATATCTCAGTTGTGTAAATATAGAAAAGCCTCCATCCAGAAGTGGATCATAAATTCGTATTTTTGTTTTCCTCAACATTATCCTATTCCAAAGAATTCTTTATGCAAAGCAGGGAGGCAAATTTTGCCATAGGTTCAATCATAGATATGTAGGTCACTCCGAAAGTTATGCCTCCGATTTGTTTCCAAGTAAATGATATATGATACAAAGAGCACTATTTGATAGAACACATACTTAGCAAATAACACTATGTTTCAACACAGTCACTACCATTAGCTATCCATTTTTGCCCGCCATGAACAAGAGCCTGCATGCCACACTGATAAAAATCTGTACCCACTGTCACTGTTGCCACTGCTGAAACACATTATCCACTGCTTCACTGTGCTCACGGTCACAGTTTGGTCTCCATAAATGTTCAGCAAGGTCAGTGGCTGCAATCTTTACCACATGGAAGAATTCAGTGACACGCCATGTCTTCATCTGCACTTCCACATCAGACACCATTCTGCCAGTCTGCCCCTCTGCTGCCATCTGTCACATGGCAACAACATGTTATGGAATGTTGGTGGAATGATTCAGCCTTTACTGTCGTACCACCAACATCTACTCTGATGTTGTAGTCCAACATGACAGAATAGGAGGTGTTACAGTTGGAACAGTCCTCAATTTACTGTAGTAAGTTGAGTCATAAAGCAAAAATCAAGGAGGGGCTGATCAGCGTACTGCAGCTTTTCTTCTCGCAAGCAAAGCATGTAGTCAGTGACATCCAAAACACACCCTTCACTCTGCATGATGCCTTGTGTAATTTCCAGTGTGAGAACAGGCTCTGAAACACGTGACCATATTAAACACACAAGCATCAATTTTTGAAATGCTGGTGGAACTTGACACTTGTGGTAAGCTTCTGGTGCGAGAACATAGTAAATACTTCTCCCATCAAAAAATGATGAAAAGAAAATAACTTTCAATTGAAATAGTCTTATAACTGTATAGCTTTGTGATTCCCATCCCTGGCCTCAGTCCAATGAAGTCCATCACTGTTTTAATGCTCTGAAATCAGTTATGAAAAAAACTGTCTCCCTGGAAGAGCTGGTGAAGACCTGTCCTCACTCATTACATGAGTACAGCGGAGACACAAAGTCAGAAGAAAAGTCTGATTTTGAAACGAAACTCAGAGATCAGAAGCTAGCAGTTATTCAAGCAAACGTCCAGCAGAACATCGTGCTTTCCACTTACACTTTCGCATGGAATGCAAATGACATTCCAGATGTTCACTTCCTCACTATCATTTTGATTCACTGTATTTTCCACACGCAAGTCAGTATGTGCTGGAACTTCTTTTTGTTAAATGAGTTTAAAATGTTGGTAATTCTGCACTCACTTCTCAGAAATTTAGCTTATTTATTTTCTGTTTACCTCTCTGTTCTTTTTGTACGTAGCAAATACAACAATTTTTAGACTTATAAAATATATGTAAGCTACTATTTTGCAGTAAATACAATAAAATTTAAATACAGCATATGGGAAAATAATAGACAAATGCTTATTTTATTTCTCTACAAATCCAACTATTTTCAAACTACTACTGCTCTCTGTAATTAAAACCAAAATAATCAATCCAGTATGTGATGGCATCTTCCTGTCACAGAAGATGTGCCCAATCTGAAGCTACCAACTTTATGACTGGTATACTCGCTTGAAACAAGATTAATTCTCCTTAGTGATATATAACTGCACTAATTTTTAACTGTAAAATATTTTGAATTGATTTTCTAAGTATTGACATAGTGATAAAAAGTCAAATTACCTCCAGGACACAGAAAAAGACTTTGATTAAATATTTTTGAAGGATTTTCATATACTTAAGAAGTTGTTCTTAGGCATTTTCTTTACCCATTATGCAAATTTGTCAACTTATTAATAATTCAAAATAGGCAATACATTAATAATTAGGATCCCCCATTACAAATCTGACCTTTAATTGAATTCTATAGAAAGAGACTGTGAAAAATGAGCCTCTTGATTTATGCTAAGAATAAAGGTTAAAAAGCGTTTTCCTAGTAGATCTAATTTTTATCATTATTGCCTAAGCAGAAACATTGAGATAAGAAACTTTTTTCTCAGTTCAAATTGGGGTTTTTTTGTTTGTTTGTTTTTTGGAAAGGTTGTTTCTAACAAAAAAGTTTAAAGATATTTATTTATATGTGCAATGAATGAACTGTGACACTTAACAAGCGACACAGCAATCATAGATACCTCAAATGCCTGAAAGAAGTCAACCTCTTTCCTTCATTTCTCTTTGCCAAATGATCCATGAGCTTCATATTTACATAATTCTTCATGCTTAACTAATTGCTCTTCATAATTCTGTTTGTTAACTTCGTCATAATGTTTAAAGGTAAAAACATTCAGTGACTATATAAAAGAATGATTACTTCCAGCTGCAGAAGAGCTGACAATTAAATTGCTACAGACTGCTGTGATGCTGCAAGGACACTGCTGCTGTGATTATTTGCCCTTCTATTCTCAGGCTTTCCTGGAAAAGTTGAGCTTGGGATGCAATTTTAACTTAGAAGACATTTATTGTGAACCTCAAGTAAAAACATAATTTAGATGTATTTGAATACATGTAAGAAAATGGAAGACAAATGGGGAAAATACCTAGAAACACAACGGAGAATGAGAGAGGATTTATTCTCCTAAAACTGCCAAAAGAACAATTTTATTAAAAAAAAAAGAGTAGTACTACTCAGGAAAAACCTGCTATACATCATTGTTACAGTTGGAATAAATCAAACATGAATGCATATAGAGAACCGTTGCCTGAAAGCTGCTGTAACACGATGAAAGTTTGGATTTCATATTTCATTTTGTACAGATCTGAAGTCCAACAAACACTTGAAAACCCAAGAAAAAATATGGTTACATTCCAGCTGGTAACTGAAGAGCACCATTTGGAATGGTAACATACAGCAGAACTAGTTATTGCTACATGTGTTACCCAATTGGCACAGTTGTACAGAATGAACAGGCATAATCCATACAAGCAGGTGAAACAGCTCTGTGAGAAACATACGTTTTTAGTTTCATTAAAGGACCACATCTCCTCTGCTCCTCAAGGGGATGTGAATAACTGAATGTCACTTAGCCCTCACACATCTTGAGCTGGAAACCTCAAAACCAGCAATCAACTTTTGGCCAACTGTAAATCTTTAATATTAACTTTTCCAAGCCATCAAGCTGTGCATACACCAGCCTTGATGATGCAGAGCAGTAACATTGCAGGACTGCATCAGTCCATCTAGTAGAGTGTGAAGCAGTCACAAATGTCTGAATTTTCATAATAATTCAATAGTTCAAAACCAACCTGAGCAACGCTATCATTGATTTAACTCAGAAGTACTTACAAACAACACTGATAAGGTTTCTTAATAAAATTAGAAATTAGAATATTTCTGTTGGATTAGACCTTCAAAGACAAACTGCTTGTCCACCTCAGGGCTGATCAAAAGTTAAAGAGCATTAATGAGAGCATCGTTCAAATGTCACTTGAACACTGACAGGCATGAGACTTTACCTCTCTATGAATCCTCTCCCAGAGTCTGACCATTCTTATGGCAGAGAAATGTTTCCCAGAGCTCCCTGGCTGCTCTGTGCCATTCCATTCCTACCATCAGTGATCAGGAGCAGAGCCCAGCACCTCCCTCTGCTCCCCCACCTCAGGGAGCTGCAGAGAGCAATGAGGTTGCTTTAGCCTCCTCTTCTCCAGACTGCACAGCCCAAGTGTTCTCAGCCTCTCCTTGCAGAGCATACCTGCCAGCCCCATTACCACTTCTGGTGCCTCCTCTGGATGCATTCAAGGACCTTAACACTCTTTTTATATTGTGGAGCCCAGAAACACACAGGATATTCAAGGTGAGGCCATACCATTGCTAAACACAGAGAACCTCCTATTATGACCGGCTGGCTGTTCAGCGTTTAATGAACCCCACAGTGCAGTTTGCCCTCTTGGCTGTCAGGCTTATTGACTGTTGGTATATTAATACATTTGTAATTTACCAGCTCCCACTTGCCACCTCTCTCCCCCCCCCAGAAAAAAAAAAATCCCTAAGAAATAAAGAAGCTTTTTTGGGTTGGCATTTTTGAGCTCATCTGCAGGTTAATGCTGTTGTGAGGGCTAACACCCTGCTTGCTTGAAGGGCTACTAATTTTATTTCTACAGTAAAAAATATACATTATACAGACTTAATCTATCCATCATCTGAAAGGCACTATTTATGCCTTTCAATGATGGTGAAACTGAACAGCTAATGTTATGAGAGGCACCAACAACTCCCTCATTAGTGGGCACAGCATGAAGCCTCCTACAGAAGATTTAACACCTTTGCAGCTCCAACTGTACCAGAAGAGCAGATGAATGGGTTGCAAGTGTGAGACACAAGCTGCTCAAAGGAGCACACACTGCTCTGCTAAGGCCTAGTTTTGGTGGATCAGTTTTTGTGGGATGTGGAACGATGTGTACCCTTGGCTCCTTAGAGTCAAGCTGAACTAGACCATAGGTCAGAGCGAGGTGTTGCTCCTTCTCAGCAGAACTCCCAAGTGCCAGCACTCAAATCATGTTCTGCCCTCCTCCAACCACCTCCTGCACAACCAGCTCAGGCAGCTAGCAAAGGAGAACACCCTGGCAAATATCAAGGAGTATTCATAGCACTATCTGTTATTCTTCACTATCAAAACCACTACAAAAACTGATTTTAGTGTATGCGTTCAAAGAGTCTTTTTGCGCCCTAAAGTATGTCATCATTGAGCAGCAATATTGCTGAAGTTTTGCCTCATGAGCAGTTTCAGCTCATAATATTTTAGAGAGTAAAGTCTTGAAATTATAGTGTGTCTCAGAACAGATCTCTGCATACCAAGACAAAACAACAAGTCTTTTTCTACAGTATCAAAACTTACTGTTACTTTTTCAGGTCTCTGCTACCACTTAAAGAAAAACTATGATGAGAACTGCTCCTCGCAAGAGCAAGTTCTTCATGATTTCAGGGGAAAGACAGCATTAGAGTAATTGATTTTTGTCATGGATTGGAAGAATGTTTTCAATATATTTTGATTTTTCTCCAGCAATCCCCCTTTCTATTTGATTGTACCTGAACAAGATACGAGTGGCAGACGCCATTTAAAAGAAAAAGGGAGGGGAGGCAGGGGGCTGTAATTGTCATTATTCTGCTCTGTTGCCATCTGTTCCATCCAAGGAAGAAAAAATCTTTTATTTCATTATGAAAAAGGTTGCAGAAGTGCAATTGATTTTCTTAAGAAGAAAAGGCTCATTATCGTTCTGAAGACTGGAATTGTGCTCATTCCCTCGGACTCCCTAGATAACAAAGAAATAAAATTTAACCCAGCAATTCCTTCACTAGCAAAATTACTTGTTACTAAAGGAGATCATCCTTTAGAAAGACTTCAAACTAAGTTAAAATCTTTGGCCAATTAGGAATTTGCTACAACTCCTAGAAACTTGCCCCATTAGTCAGTTGATGACATTGTTTATAACAACAGTTTTATTACTCATTTGAGAAAATGTTCACATGCCAATTTATTCACAAAGCTAGACATATCTACCTCAGTAAGCATTTGTCCACATTTTTCAAGTAAATGATGAGAAATGAAATATATCATAAAAGAGACAGAAAAAGCATGGAGAAAAATGAAGTGACAAAAAAAAAAAACCAACAACCATCAAACTAAGCTACTAGGCATATAAGTTCTGTGTACTTGCAATACAAAATACAATTTAAGTTAGATTAGCTATCAAGCTATTCATATGTTACTACACTTATTATGGAAAAGGGACTTTGTCATAATAAAAGACTGCAAATACTTGCAACAATCTATGTTAAAGTGGTCACAGATTGCTTTGTAAAGTAATGTTTCTTGGACTTCAGCTCCTCTAAGATATTTGGGCACATGAGATAATAAGTTTTAGTTGAACAATGAAGGCAACAGTCAAATCCAGCAAGGAATGATAACAATACAGACGCATGCATTTTTGTCCCCTTCTTATACTTCATGATATCAGGGCAGAAGCAAGTGCTGATAATGAAAATATTAACATTTTCTGAAGTTGTTGCATAACTTTGCCACTCTTAGTCCTAGGAGTAGTGCATGTTATTGGTCATATATTGGGTAAGGGAAAAGGACTGTCCTATGATGTGACTTATTTATATCCCTAAATAGAAGGAGGGATGGACTGAAAGATATTTTACAGAATCACAGAATCATAGGAGTTGGAAGGGATCTCTGGAGTTCACCAAGTCCAACTCTCCAGCTAAAGGAGATTCCCTACAGCAAGTCACACAGGTAGGTGTCCAAGGCAGTCTTGAATATCTCCAGGGAAGGAGACACCACAACCTTTCTGGTATGCCCATTTCAGTCCTCTGTCACCCTCACAGTAAAGAAGTTCTTCCTCATGTTTGTATGGAACTTTCTGTGTTGTAGTTTCTACCTGTTGCCCTTTGTACTCTTGATGAATGCCACTGAAAAGAGTCCATCCCCATCAGCTTGACTCCCACTCTTTAGATACTTATAAATAGTGACGAAATCTTCCCTCAGCCTTCTCTGGCATCTCTAACGAAAGTTCTTCATCTAGCAGGAACTATCACAATGGGAAGTTGTAACAGATGCAACAGACCTTGCAGTTGGATGATGTGTAAGCAGGCACCTCTTTCTCACCTGGATGGTAAGCTCCCCAGTCGTAGTACTCCAAATCTAATAAGTCAGCAAGGAATTACAACCATAAGTTGTGAGGCTCTAGATCAGTTTCTTAGGCAGGTGATGTTACAGGTAATGCACTGAAAAATGGGATGGATCACCCAAACAAGGAATGAAATAGGTCAACAATATGTTGAGGAAAGCATGGATATGGTTTTAAATGGGAACTGGGTAGATTCAGACCAGATACTAGGAAGAAATTCTTTACTGTGAGGGTGGTGAGATGCTGGAACAGGTTGCCAGAGAGGTTGTGAATGCCCCCTCCCTGGAAGCATTCAAGGCCAAACTGGATGGATCTTTGAGAAACCTTGTTTAGTGGGAGGTCTCCCTGCCTATATCAGGGGGGGTGGAACTAAGTGATCATAAAAGTCCCTTCCAATCCAAACCATCCCACGATTCTATGGCATTATCAGAAGAAAAAAAAAAAAAGTAATTAAAAATATTATATTCCATATATTCTTCCATTTAAAGCCCTTAGAGTCAGAATAGTCTGCTTCTTTGCCAAGAAACCTTGACTTTGTAATATGCTGTCATATCTCAACAGGATAAAAATACTGAAATAAATCATTACAACAACATAAGGAATTTTTGTGATGTCGTTTTCAATGTTACTATGTTACTTATTTGGCTGTTCAGAGCAGCAGACATGACATTTCGTAAAATTGCTTTCTGACTGTTAAATAGGAACAAGCGGAAGCCCAGGAAATCAACTGGTGAAATTAAATCAGGTGGCTGAGATGACAAGGAAAATGTAACTGAAAGCTAACTAAAGCAATTTGTAGGGTTTCACCAACACAGAAGGACAGACAGTAGACTTCTGCTATTATGACTCAAACAATTTGCAGAAATAGCTTCATTTCAAACCAGCAGGAGGGTCTGACCACAAAAACAGGCAATTATAGAACTTCAGAATTATAGACCTGAGCAGCCCGCTTTGAGAACCAAAACCCCCAGTGTCTGAGGGAACTGAATGGGATCTTTCAGAGAACAGCTCAAAATACTCCTGTCTTCCTGCATCCGTGGTGCTGTAGGTTCAAAAAGAGGAAAACACAGATCTCTGACAGTCCTGAAAGCAGCAGCCTTGACATACCCACATAAGCATGGTCAGATCCAGAGCCACTATTCTCTGTCTCAAGAGATTCCAGCAGATACCTCCAACTTCTCTAAGACCTGGAGAAAAGGAGTCAGTCAGCACTGAGAGGACAACATGTCTTGGTGTCACCATATTTTTCCAACGCCTGTTGAGATACATCGCATTCATCCTAAAATGATGAAGTGGGATGAAGGCAAGAATATATTTCATCTCCAGAATAACTCTATGAGCAGACAGTTGAAGATTCATCTCATTCCAATTATTTTAAATATTCTCAGTAAAAAGCAGTTTGAACCCATGGCTAACTGGGGAAAAAAAAGAAAAAAGAGTATTATTCTCCTGATTACTTTGTTTGAGGTTTTTTTATTCGCTTTCAAATACCTGAAACATAGTGAGAACAATTTGGTACTAGAAACAACTTCATTCTGATAAAAACCTTTGCTCTAAAAACATCAAGAACAGACAGATGGAAATCGAGTTATTGTTTTACCTGTTAGGGAGCATTAAGAGCATTACAGAAACATCTAAGAATCTTGCAGGTATGGAAAGAAGCAAAGACATTAGGGACCACAACAAGATAGGGCTGCTGTGTGATTAATTACACACGAAGGTTGAAAAGACAGGAGCAGATGAAAACTACAACTGAGACAAGAGAAGCTAAAATACTCAAACCTGGTAGGGAACCTGACAACCTGATAACACAATCCTGTACAGAGTTACACACATGCCTCATTGTACTCAGTGCTCAATTCCAGCACTGCTGGGCTTTTTTATTATTGCAGATTTTATTCCTTGCTCTAATTAAAATAAGGTAATGCTTAGCACTGCAAAGCCAAAACTGATGTTCAGTGCTGACACAAAATCAGCACGAGAAGCCCTGAATCTGTAACTGAAGAGCTTGATAAGATACAAGATGCTGAAAAGATTGAAACACAAGAATATACTAAAATTCAAAAATGTGATTCAAAAACAAAATCCTTGAATGTGTAAATCGTCTACACAGATTTATCACTGATTTTTTGAATAGCTGATATGTAAGACCCTCTCATGGCTCGTGGGCCATGGAATAGAGATTCCATCAACAAGAGATTCGTTGGATTGACTGGGGAGATTTTCACATACTCTGCAAGATCTACATTATTCCATGCATTTGATAGGATATTGGTAAGTAACAATTCAGGAACTAGTATCGTATTTGGGGAAAGAAGACTCATTTTAGTAGTGTTTACTTAAGGTCTCACTGAATAGACCATCTCTTACTAAACAGTCTGTGCCCCCAAAGCCAAATGTCTCATAACCAAAAATATAATTTCTTTTGCTAAAACCTTCATGATTCTCAGTTTTTTTTTTTTTTTTTTTTTTTATCATCCCTAAATTTACATTCAATTCTTCCTATTTTTTTCCATTCCTTCCAGAGGTAATTTCCTGGTTGTTCATGTGACTCTCTGTCTCTATTTATTCTTAAGTCAACACTGTGATCTTTGAATGAAATCTACCTTCAGATTGTGGAATTCTTTAAAACTGCTTATTAATTTTTCCCGAAATCCTTGAATCACAATTGAAGTTTTTACATTTTCATTCATTTATACTATCAAAGCTGTATAATCTGTTTAAAATACGTCACAACCTAAAAGGAACCTCAGTATTTTCTAAGTACCAGTTGCATAAACTTATGAGCTAAGATGTACCATAGGAAAATTAATGAAACTATACGTGATGATCTGAAAATCACATCCTAGCACATTTCTGTCATGAAATTTTGCATTCATTATTGGAATCTCAAGAAAAACCAACAGCTTACTGAAACCTTAAAATGATAATTACGTGGCTCTTCATTACAATAAAAAATAATACTAATGACCATAAAAAAAACCAAGTGTAATGTGCCTATTGAAAAAAGATTGAAATGTTTCCTTGATCTGTAAGTGACACTATATGGGGAGCAATCTGAAAAAAAAACAAACAAACGTGCAGTTTCCAAAGTTGCACAACTTTTTGTGTGCTTTCATGGAGTCATCAGAGAACTCTCCTTATGGCAGAAGCTACCAAGCTTCCCTTTCCCTAGCTGCTGTTCATCTGAATTGACCCACTAAAGACTTTTCACAGGCAGCCATCCCTGCAGGCCAGTAATAGACCAGTGATTCTTTAGAAAGCAAATGCAGATAGGATATAAGCTCAGCTGTTAATTCATGTCCCAGTATTTCAGACTGGGCTTTGCATGTACATATTTGCTCTCCCAAACTCTTTCTCGAAGACTGAAAAGCGCTCTAGAAATGTTATTTCAACTCAGTCACTTTGTTCTTTTACCATCTATCCTATTTATTTTAGTGCCCTTGGTCCTGCTCACACCTCACATTAAGCTGTAACCGTTAGCTGCCAGTACCTCCTCAGCAAGAAAAAAAAACAAAACAGGTCAGTGCAATCCATGAATAAGGAATTATCTTAAGTATTTTTGCACGTGTGCAGAGAGAGAGCTATATAAACAGAGCATTGCGATGGCAAAATTACTACTCAGGAAAGCATCTCAGATATCTACGCACGTTGGGTTTTATGTCAGGAAGGGGATAGCTTCGAGAGAGCCCTGCTTCTGCAACACTTGCTACGACAGAATACTCCTCTGCAGTCGTCAGAGGCCCAATATATGCATAATAAAACATATTCCATAAGCCACCGAGCTCTGACCTACCTTGAGGCTGTTTTTCAGGAGCAGATCATTTGTGAGTTTGCACTGGTGATCTCTTAGTGTTCTACAGGATTCTAGGTCCTTTTTTAAGGACAGTATTACCAGTTTGTGAACTGAGGAGAAGAAATTTTGTGGGAGGAGGACATCTAGTGATGTGATATGTATTTACATGCTCAGCTGCTTCCCTGTGCTGCTGAACAAGCTAGCTAGCACGTTACAGAGTTTTTAAGAGTATGAAAGGTGAGCAGGCGTGCAGCTGACTTTGCTAGAAAATAAGGGGAT
This sequence comes from Tetrao urogallus, assembly GCF_951394365.1. NCBI lineage: Eukaryota > Metazoa > Chordata > Aves > Galliformes > Phasianidae > Tetrao > Tetrao urogallus. The sequence goes on along the minus strand of NC_136815.1, from coordinate 88,663,797 downwards.
TTAGGGATTTTGATAGGACAACAACCAAAACAACAGCAGCAATTTAACTATGTAATTCTCAAATTAATCTTATTGAAATTAAATGTTGGCAACTGCCCAGCTTTCACCTACAGCTATGTCACCTCCGAGTTATAATGGCATCAATTATCACCTTCACAGCTCATGCAGAATGACCACTAATATCATAACATCCTTACAGGCAAAAGCTTCCCATAGAAACTACACAGGTGCTCAGTTTAGAAGCAGTTCTAATGTAATGACAGCTCTCTTTAAATTCTGTTTCAAATATCCCATTTTTTAATGTTCTCCTGACAGTGAGAATTATTACATGTCAAACAGATGAAATTTGAAGAAGTTAATCGGCATCGTAACTCATGTGAGCTAAGGTTTTGTCAGTGGAACACTGGGCATTTGTAACTATGAAAAGATCAGACAAGTACAGTAACAGTGCACAGGACACAATACTCATTGTTGGCACTTGTTTTGAACTGCACATCACTCAGAGGAAAAAAAAAAAGCCAGAGAATACACTAATGCAAAATAAACAATTATAACAAAGTCAGGTGAAGCCACTAATATCTCCATTTCCAGAGCAATGTCAAAATATTATTCCTAAATTTTTCAAGATAAAATGAAGTCATGTAAAACTTAGCAAGCCATGAAAATAATAAATAAAGGATTCAGTCAAACACTGAAAAGAAAAAAAAAAAAGTGTTATAAGGATGTTGGTTAAAAAGAGGCTTACATATTTTCAGGAAGTCTACAAAGACACATGTTTGCTTACATACACTTGTACTGTAGGGCTGGGTCTAAAACTGGTCACATAGGTGAATAAGCAGGAGTCACTTGCTGTTTTTCTTCTATACTAGCAGTATGAATAGCATGTCTCATAAAATCTCCTTCCATGATTGATACAGAAGTGTTCTCACAGAAGGAAATGCATTGTGGAGGAAATAACAGTTGATCACCAAGTTTGCACCCTTCAATTATATGCTTTTTTTAATGTGTGTGCATGGAACAATACCTTCATAGTCCATTATATTAGCATAACAGACAAAAATTACAGGGAGGGAAAAAGATCAAGAGAATGCCATAGTTGGGAAATAAACAGCTCCTGGAAAAGCCACAGCACAGCAGTAGTGCCAGAACATCTGGACAACTGCTCTACACTGCATGGTGCTATTAGCAAACAGCTCTCCATGCTGGAGATTGCTGCTTCTGTACTCCATTTTGCAGGGCAGATACACTGTCAGGGTCTTCTTAAATTCACTCAAGAACCTTACAACTCAGAATGAAGTAATTAGGTAACCACTGAGCCAGGACCTTTCTGATTAAATGGATTTTTCCTACACATCTTTGATTTTGACAAAAAAAAACTGCTATTAACAGACGTGAACTGCTATTAACAGACTGCACTAAACTGCTAACTGTTGAAGTTATATGTATAACATATACATATGTATACATATACATATACATATGTATGTATGTGCTACAGGAAAATACCAGTATAATCAAATCTCAAAGTCACAGGCACATCCAGAGGGATTCAAATCTGCAATATCATGGTAAGTAATCACTGCCATGATTATGGACTGCAACCTAACCATTTATAACAGACGTTGTAATGCAAATGGACTTTTGAAAATAATAGCTTATATTATCAAATCCTATATAGTATAGAAATCAAACATCTAGGTTTTAATTTCTAATGCGTAAATAATATTAGAAGTAATAAAAGCTACATCAAGGTAAGAAATCACTTGCTATTTATTTTGATAATAAGCTATAGTTACAGACTCACACTCAGTCACAGAGTTCTCATTATTTCAATACCGACTTAAAATTTCTGATAAGTCAGTCTTCAGAAGAATCACAAACTGGTACAATTTGGAAAACAGGTGCTTTCCAAATCAAAACCTATACAGTTACCAGAGTACTGAAACCACAGTAGTTTTAGTGCAAATAATTCTGTTTCTTGATGCAGCTACGAAAGCCTTTTTTTCCACTAGAGAAACCTCCATCCCTCATTCTACTCATTGCTTCCTTTATCTCAATTGTTCACATGCCTTATACACCTTTACGTGACCCAGAACTGGGAATAGAAGATTTGAGGGAAAGCCAGTCCTAACAAAGCTGGTTAGATTGCACAGAGGAGGACACAGCAAAAGAGCACAAAACATGGTAACGTGAATGACCTTTAATTTAACACATTTGTGAGCCAGTTTGTATTTCATACACTTACCACAATTACAAAACAAATTATTTTTCAATGAGAGGATAAGGAAGTGTGAAAACTTCGGAAGGTTTGGGCAGTAAACTGAATGTATAAAAAGTAATTTGCTTTTCAACATGTTATTTATTAATTTTTTGACCGCCTTTAATTAGTGCATTCATAATCAGGGTATCTTTTACTTCCAGTAAAAGTAAAATGTTAACTGGAAAAGAAATATTTGTTGTAAGTGTTGTACTTCATTCCAAGTCACATTCTGCAGGAATTAGGAAATATATCTTCAATAGAAATAAACTCAGATAAAAAGGAAACCTTTCTTTTACGTCATTGAAAAGTGCAGAGCAAGTGGTTGTTTGTTTGTTTCTTTTATTATTACTATTTTCAATTTACAGCGATGCAGTTTATTAGCTTGGAGTCTATCTGAAGGCATTCTTAAGGAAAATCTTACCTGAATTATGCTTTATTGTCTATTTTTGCATTTCCTTGATAACTGGTAAGCAAAGCCTGTGACCATTTCATACGCAGAGAAAATGCCTTAGCCTTAATTCATTTTAGCCAATATAGCCCACTGAAGATGGTAGCAACAGGAATACTGATAACTTTTTAAGGAAATGTAATGCTGAGTGAATTGCAGTCTTATTACATTACTCTTAAACTCCATTGATTATTGAAATAAAAATTCCATTTCCCTTGCACACTGACAATTTCTTTTAGGGAGAGGGGAAGTTTCTTTGTCATGCAGAAAATTTTCATTCCAAAGTTTTCTAAACAAAATTGACGTTGACATTGCTGTGATTATTACAATCAAGCTTCTGATTTTTAATATTTTCAACCTGACAGATTTATTCCTTTTCAAATTAAAAAAAAAAAATCCTTTTTAGAATAAAAATACATAGCTTCCTTATGTTTCCTGATTCTGAAAATTACCAGATGCCAAGCTGTGAACATAAGGAAATTGAAGACCCTTGAGGGTGACCTTAAGAACCACAAAGGTGGAGAATTGTGATATAGTGGTTTAGGCAATTTCATTGCAGCTGCTTGGCGGTGGAAAAATGAGAAATGGGTTTTCTATTACTAAATATAATGAATTCCCTTTCTGTCTTGTCACAAATTGTCAAACTTCATTAATGAGAAGAAAGATATGGTGCATACATATATAAACGGTAATATAAATATGCATACTTAAGATGGAGAATGCTGCATATCCCCACGGGAGGATTCTTTCTCTGTATCAGATACGATGTAATTCTTCCTAAATAAGAAATAAATTTTAAAATTAGCAGGCATAGCAACGTAACATGATTTCTGTATCTTCAAAGCAATCTGTTCTTTGTTTTTCAAGTGCAAAGACACAACTCGGTGGTTGTTTGTCAGAATAATATTTAAACCACATTTACCTTTATGTCTGTAGGTGTCCAATGGAAGAAGGCAAGCACTTTTAGTTCTAACAAGGCTTAAATACATAGCTGAGTCAAGGCGTAAACAAATCATAGTATAATGACTTGCACTTCTAAACGTCTTTGCAATTACTTTAATTTAAAAAAGTATGACTGATTTCTACTTTGAAGATAGCAATTCATTGATTCAAATATGCAAAATATGAGTAAATAGGGAAAGAAATTCACGGATTTCTCTTGAAAAATACTGTGAAACATTCGTAATTTCATTTGGAGTTATGAGAATAAAAAATTGGAGCAGCTCACCTCAAGCAAATTTAAATGTATCTCCAATATTTAGCCTTGATTTTTGCTAGTTGGACTGCTCTGGGAATAAAGGAAATGGATGGAATTACCCAGGACCTTACACCTGAATAGTTTGTTGAGCTCTTTTAAACCAGAAGATGTCCTGAGGGACACCATGAGCTTATATATATCTTACACTCATGATGAGATCCCTTTTCATCCAAAACTCATTCTAGAAAACTACTTTTCACTACTCTATCAACAAAAATTGCACCTACACTTTCTATAATATAGAAGTAGTATTTTGACATTCAGTAATGGCAAGACTTCTGCAACTACAGAAACTAAGTACATGTCGTACACTTTTATGGTCCCTGTTGCAAACTGAACCATGGTGGATCTCTCCTGTACAGAACTGAAGATATTCTAGAAATCGCTGAGCAACTTGAACACATCTATTGCCATAGTAAAAAAAGTGATCTATAATATTTCAAAATACCTTGGCACCTGAAATAGCAAGCTTCTGAATTAGAAGTAGCAGAGAAGTTTGACCATCTGGGAAATATTTTCCCTTGATTATTCACTGGAGTGGACCAGTGTAGCATATTTGCAGTAAGTTCTCAGAATCCATACAACCCCACGTCTTGTATCGCTGTATTCTGGTTATATTCTCCAAGAGACTGTCAAAAAGGACCAGCTCCAGAGGATCACTGAAAGTATCTGTAGGAGAATTTGTATAAGAGCTGTTCTGCAATCACAGACTCCACAGGAGGTTATGTCTCTGTATCTAACCTCTTTACTCACTACCCAAATCCTCCACAACATTAAATGAACTTATGCTCCGTTTGAAAGGATATTTTTCTTGTCTTCTCTGCAATTGCCTCAGAAATGTCAAAAGCCACGTCAAATCTGATCACTGAATGTGCTCCACTGCCTCCCCTAGGGCAACAAAGGTCCATCCATCCTCAGCCTACACATTCAACCCTCCTTCCAGTACAAAACCAAGGAAGTAGAGGTATAGCAGGGGTTTGTTCAAACACACTCAGGTTTTAGTAAAGTCAGAGCAGCAGTCTTCTGGTTTAAATGCAGTGAAAGGGTGTTTTTCAAATGATTTATTCCTTACAGATTTTGTTTTTGTACTTTGTTCTCTGATACACACTTAGGGCACGGCTCTGTCTTACTTACACAAGGCATGCTTGTTTGTGGTGCTTACTAGTCACTGAATTTGAGAGATAGACTGGAGAATGTGGTGGGTTTTATTTCTATAAATTAAATCAGAAACAGAATACTTGTATATGATGATAAATAGAAAATATAAATTTCAGTTCTTCAGAAGATTATCTCGTCTTCCTGGAGCTTGCAGGACCCTGTTACTATTCGTGATCACATTCCAACTTACAGCAGTGATCTTTTAAGCAAAACAGGCTTAATCGTATAAATAAATGTCCATGAAGTTAAAGCATGTATGTAAGGTATTTGTTACACATGGCTAGCCTTATTAGAGACATGACACAAACAAATGCAGTTGCACAGACCTGGGAGAGGAAAGACAACAGTAAATCCAGATCATGTCACCATTACAATAAGCAGAATTTAAAAGTAATTGAAATTAGGGTCTTTTAAGGATAAAGATTTGTTCTTAGAGCACATTTCTTAGGAAATCAAACATATGTCACTATTACTCTTTTAGAGTGACTGTTGTTTGACCCACCTGGTTTTCATACACTTAAGAAAGACAGCTGTTCAAATTCTCACTTGGCACAGCATCACAAACAGTAGCAGCACTGCTTGTGGCATTGCTTCTCAGCGTTGTTTGTAGAGACCTCTAGTGGAAAAAAAGCTTCAAAGCTTCAATTTTTTCCATAACCATGAAAATTGGATGGACTTCTCTTTTTTAACTGGACTAATAATCCACCAACGCTCTAAACAGATTTCTGCTTTATAGCATAACGTATTCAAAAGAGCAGGGAAGGAGCAACACCAGGTGATGAGCAGAAGTCAGCAGTCTTCCTGAGCAGAATGGAGGCCTCTGCTGGTACAGCTGTGTCTGCAAGGTGGGACCCCCAGCAGCTAGGCTCAATAATCTTGCATTTAATAGCTGGCCCTAATATACCAGTCTCCCCCAGGCCAAGGTTTCACCCTTGTTGCTGGCACAGACCATCTCACCAACACATACACAGAAAGCAGTAGCCACATAACGTGCAGGTGGAGCTCATTCCCAGGGATTCCCAGACCTAACAGCTGCCTGAAACTCGCCTGGTCCCCAGCAGGCAATTGCCCTGTGGTCTCAAATAGACAATCCTAATCCAGGAAAAGCATTGCAAAAGGATTTCACAATACCAGGCAGAATGCACTGGTTACATACACAACACACCCAGCGAAGCGTATCGACCAGACAGCTATCTACACATTTGGCCTTTTTCATCCACATTATCCCTCTATTTTACCCAGATATGTTCCTCCCCAAATCATCTAAATCCTCCCCTTTCCTCTTTTCCTCCATAGTAAGTCCTGCACAATCTCAAAATGATCTTGCCTTGGATTTCACAGTAAACACCATATTGCTAGGTGTCGACATGCCCTGGTACACAAGGGGCTCCAGGGATGACTCTTGGCTGTGTCACACAGTCACATGGGGATGAGGTTCTTCTGAGACAGCCCTGAGATGCCAGATGGGATGCCCCTTCCTCTGTGGCCACAGATTGGGCTCCTGTCTGTTTCTGTGGGCTACTCTGCAGCCCTGCCTTGTGGAAATGACCCTTTGATGGGCTGATGGCTCCTGTGACGGGCCTGGGAGCAGCCAGGGCAGGGTTTTATTGGGAATCCCCAATTTTTCCTTGTCTCTGTATGCTCGTTTGTGCATAGGAGCTTTCATCACATAATCTAGAAGATGTTTATATTTTGATTACACTTATAATGACTCATAATATCTCAGAGCTTTTTCAGAGACGTCTAAATAAATGTCAGAACTTTCCGTCTTCTTTCAAAAATTTCTGTACTAAATAAAAAATTTATTTTGAATTTGATACAATGCAAAATAGAACATTAGGTGGAGTATTTCGTATTTCCTAAGTGGAGTGTTTTTCTTATTTCAGATGGCTTTTGCTTATTTCACAATTATTTTGTTCAAAATACTTTGTCTGGAACTCATCATCTATGTAATCCTGAGGGGAAAAAAAAACATTATAATCTTCCTCCCCACACATTCTTTCTCCTTATTTTTTTTTCTTTCAAGCAAGTAAACCAAGAGTAGGAATTGCTTACAGAATGCTGTCTATTTTCAGTGCTTAGTGGGAGAATATATTGTGAAGTCCCCCGAATATGGCCCATCTTGGCTGAATGATATCCTCTACTGACAGCAGATTTGCCTAGTGGGAAATCCCAAAATCTGTCAGAGCAGCTCAGACTCCATTAGCCAGACCATCCCTATCAGGTACAACTGCTTCTGCAGGGTAACAAGAAAGTAAGGGGTGGCACTTGTGAAGATTTTCTTCTTCCAGGCTATTCCTATCTATTCCACAAATCTTAATGAATGGGTTTTCCATTTCAAGTATCATTTTCTGCTTACACAACACAGTATAAAATAAAGACCATGTGCATTTCTGTACTAATGTAGTAAATGTATGTCTCAGTATTTTTAGAATGTAGAGAGCTTCCAAGGAATATGCATATTTGCACTCAAATGCATTATGCACCACACTCCTATGAGTGGCTCTGAAGGTCACCTCTAAATGATCTTTTAGACTGTATGTCTTCCACATGGAACCACAGTGAGAAATAACCTAGGTCTGCTACAATGACACGAAGACAAGCTGGGACAGTCTGAAGCAATAAACTGCCCTCCTCCTTCTAAATAGCAATGGTGCCTTCACAGTAATAACTGTTAAAAACGTGATTATGAGAACATGTAGTTTTGCACTATATCCAAGTATTAAGAATCATTACACAATTTTCTCTGCTACGCATTTAAATTGCATTTCACATTTCCAAGGGACGTGGCATATCTTGGATAACACTTTCTGACAGAAGACAGATTGTCTACACAGAGTTATGGGAACAACATTCTGAAAACCCTGTTCATTATCAGCAAACCTAGTGCTTCAGAGGAAAACAGATGGACAGTATTTTTTTTTTTCTTTTGTCAGGTTTCTTGTGCTAATTATAAACACTAAACAAAATTTCTATTGAACAGTGTGCCAAAAGGACACTCACGAGAGACAGATTTTTCTTTCTGTGGATTGTCATACTGATAAGCTTTTAAAGTATGTTTCCAGCTTGCTGGAAAACAAGTTCACAGAAAATATTGTGACTGATAGAAATTTGGATTGGAGCCAAGCATGCCTGTGCAGCAGTGAAAACCAACTGCATCCTGGGTTGCAACAGCAGGAGTGCAGCCTTAGCTGCTTGCTATCTTGCTACCAGCCCTTGCTATCACTTCCCTATCAGAGAAGTGATTCTTCTCAATTAGGCATTCAGGGCTACCTCTCATCTCTTTTTCTCTTATTCTCTTTTAATTGCAGACAAAACTTCACATTTTCCTGCTTTCTAGATGACAGAAACCACTTAGTTCCCCACCTTTCTGTGAGCGATGGCCACGCCAGTGCCCCACATTGGACTCTGAATGACAGCCATGCTTGTGCACCTCACTGTTGTCTGAAAGGCAGATTTATCTGTGTCTCCTGTCATTTTCTGAACATTAGCCATGCCTTTGCCCCATACTATTCTCTGGCCATTTGGCACACCTGGTCTCCAAACTGCTCTCTGCATGTTCATCATGCCTGTTCCTCTTGGCACTTCGTGGAGGACCCATCTCCATTGGATCCACATCATTCTCTAAGCAAAAAGGCATGACAGCACCTGTAGCTGTTCTCTGGACGCTGGACACTACTTTGTTCTGTATTGTTCTCTGAAGGGCGAGCATGCCTGAGCCCCACCATTCTCTGGATGTTAGGCATTCCTGCATCTTTGGGCACTCTCTGGTGGATCCAGCTCCACATGATCCTTGCCACTCTCTAGATGCTTGTAGGTGCCAGCCTGTTTGCTGCATGTCATTTTGCTATGCAGAAAGTTTGGCCTTGGGCACAGGCACTGCCTTCCACTTGCCTTTTTGGCACCCAAAACCACATACAGTGCTTGAGGTATGCACATCAGCATAGAGCAGGGCAGGACAGCCCTTTCCTCCACCATCTATCACTGTTGTGCCTGATGAGCCCCAGTATACCATTAGCTATTTTGGCTGCCAGGGCTTAACACAGCTAGAACTCACTATCTATGGAACTGCTTACAGATCATCCCCTGATCTGTACATATATCTGAAACCAGAACTTTGGATTTGAATCCTACGGTACTTACATATTTTTTCTCTTTTTTAATGAGCTTCATTTAAAAAACAGCCAAACCTAAGGAGCTTTATGCGTGCTTTCAATTTCTCTTTTTATTTCATAACTGCCCACAATACACCTGAGGGCTTCTTAGAAAGTCCTAATTTCTTAAATTTGTTCTGGACATGAGGAAGACTGAAAATCAGTGCTATTTCCTTCCTCTGTTCCTTCCCTTAAGTAAACCACTGTCAGTGAAAAGTGACAAATTACATTCCTCTTAGCCACATTCAAAACAATGCTACAGAAAAGTAGGAAATCTCTGCATCACTTTTGCTTTTAGCAGCCTGTATTTAATTTATAAGAGGAAAAAAATGCACATTAAAAAAAAAAACAAAAACCACCATGTATTCCCAACTTGTCTTCAGTGCATTCTTTGTACTTTCAGAGTAGTGCTTACAAAGCAGTGAGTTAAAATAATGAGCAAGTGAGAGCTGAACTTGCACCTGTTTCTCCTTAAAAATATTTGTTGCTTTTTAAACTTTATATAACAATTAAAATATTCTGTTGTTCATAAACCGGAATCTGCCAAGGGAATCCTTCTTTCTCATATTTCTCCTTACACTACTTATATGAAGTACACGGTTATTAATGAAAAAAATATATATATGGATCACCATACTATGTGTAAAAAATTGCTACCTTTGTTTCCTTATTTCCTGCCTTCTGTATTTTTGTTTCTGTTTTGCTTTTGGGTTTTTTTTTTGCTGTGTAAGTCAAACTTGGACAAGAGCAGAATTTAAAAACATGAAATGTGAAAGCAGTAGCTAAAGGTGCAACAGGACATTATTCTCCCTATATGTAGTGTATAAAGGCTATTAGCATCACAGTCCAGAATTGAGTTTCAAATATTTCTTTCACTTTTTTTTTTTTTCTTTCCAAAAGCCATTTTTTTCAAGCCAGAGCCAGCTACAGGCCTGAGCTTAAAGGGTGTTTCCATGTCAATCACAAGAGAAGCTCCAGCTGTCCTTGGTTGTGGTTCAGGTAATCACGTATCCCGTTACCACCTGATTAGGTGAGGGCAGATTTTGAGCCAACTCTGAAACTCCACATGATTCATACAAATCCATTATAACTATGCAGTTTTATCTTGATGGAATTTTGAAAGTTATCACCATTCAAAACTGCACAGAAGGAAATCTTTGCAACACACTTGGTTAGTTCTGCTGTGCCGCAATTCTCATTACAAGACAGGGGTCAAATTCAAGGTCATATAGATAGCAATACTTTCATTTTGCAAGAATTATCATGGTCTGTTCATTTCTAATGCACTTGAGAAGGCACAATTTACTCTCTCTGCATGTTACTATAGGGAAAGAAGCAAAGAAAGTCTCATTCTGCTGATTTTATGGGAAAGAAAGCTACTGATAAATGACCTGAGTAATGACAGGATACAAGAAATGAGCATAACTGCAGTACCTTTTTCATTTCATTCTTCACTAAAATTGACAGGATGGTCACAGCCAGAGGGTTGTGGTCAATGGCTCTCTGTTCAGGTTATGACAAGCAGTTTCCCCCAAGGATCCATCTTGGCATTGGCGCTCTTCAACATCCCTATCAATGACATAGACAGTGGGATCAAGCGTATCCTCAGCAAGTTTGCAGAAGACACCAAGCTGATGGTGCAGCTGGTACAACACAGGGAGGAGATGTCATCCAGAGGGACTTGAAAAAGTTTGAAAAGTGGCCCCATGTGATCTAATGAGGTTCAACAAGGCAAAGTACAAAGAACTGCACCTGGGACACTCTGAGAGAGGTGAGACACAAGTTGCCCAGAGCTGTGGATGCTCCCTCCCTGGAGGTGTTTAAGGCCAAGATGGTTGGGGCTTTTGCATGTACCTGTCCATGGCAAATGAGTTGGATAATCTGCTGGATAATCTTTAATGAGCTCTCCAACCCAAGTCATTTGATGCTTCTATGATTCCTTGATGACAAATATAGTCTTCTTAGGGGAAATTCGTGTGTAAAAGGGGCTAGAGATTCTATTAACTTGCAAGCTGAACACATGCTCAGCTCTTCTTAGGTATACTGCCAGGTGGAGGAAGTGGCAGAGTTTTAAGACATCAAAGGACTCCTTTTGATCTAAAGCACATAGTACCAAAACTCTGAATGGTGTTTTATTCCCTGTGTTGAGTACCACATGCTAGTAACAGATAATAAAGAGGTTTCAAAGGCAAGGGAAAAAATTATAGGTGTATAAGAGCAATCCATAAAAGAAGGGTGAAACTCATCTAAGACTATTAAGAACTGAAAAACCCTGAACTCTCTAGAATTTTACAAGTGGAAGGTTCATTTGCGAAAACAAAAACATACTCCTATCTGTATCCAAGGTTAACCAGGAAGAAGCAATGGTCTTAAATTTGGAGAAGGAATGTTAGACACATAAATATTTTAGAATGTTGGTAATTTTTAACACCAGTGCTGACTGCTGAGACAAAAAGAAATGACTTGAACATAACTTCAGAATATGCTATCATAAAAGAATTTATTAGAATCACAATCATAGAATCATAGAATCACCAAGGTTGGAAAAGACCTAAGAGATCACCCAGTCCAACCGTTCACCTATTCCCAATAGCTCCCACTAAACCATGTCCCTCAACACAACATCCAGCCTTTCCTTGAACACCCCCAGGCTCGGTGACTCCACCACCTCCCTGGGCATCCATTCCAGTGCCTGACCACCCTTTCTGAAAAGTAATACTTCCTCATGTCCAGCCTGAATCTCCCCTGCCGTAGCTTGAAGCCATTCCCTCTGCTCCTATCACTGATGACACGAGAGAAGAGGCCGACCCCCAGCTCACTACAACCTCCCTTCAGGGAGCTCTCTATTGCCCTCTATAAGGTCCCCCTGAGCCTCCTCTTCTCCAGGCTGAACATTCCCAGCTCCTTCAGCCTCTCCTCATCAGCCCTGTGTTCCAGACCCCTCACCAGCTTTGTTGCCCTCCTTTGAACACGTTCCAGGGCCTCAATATCTTTCTTGCAGTGAGGGGCCCAAAACTGGACACAGTACTCGAGGTGCGGCCTCACCAGTGCTGAACATAGGGGAACAATCACCTCTCTGCTCCTGCTTGCAACACTGTTTCTGATGCAAGCCAGGCTGCCATTGGCCCTCCCGGCCACCTGGGCACACTGTCGGCTCATGTTCAGCTGAGCATCCATCGATACCCCCAGGTCCATTTCCTCTACGCAGTCCTCCAGCCACACCGCCCCAAGCCTGTAGCGTCGCCTGGGGTTGTTGTAGCCGAAGTGCAGGACCCGGCATTTGGCCTTGTTGAAACTCATCCCATTGGCTTCAGCCCAGCTCTCCAGCCTGTCCAGATCCCTCTGTAGGGCCTCGCTACCCCCAGGCAGATCCACGCTTCCAGCCAATTTGGTGTCATCTGCAAATTTACTGAGGGTCAAGTACAAGATTTACAAGATTTACAAGATGTCCTGAGTGACAAAGATCCTACCTGGGTTATCAAGTCCAACTCCTGGCTCTACACAAGACCGCAAAAATTCAAACTCTGTCTGAGTGCATTGTCCAAATGCTTCTTGAACTCCGTAAGACTTGTTGATTTAAAACCCTCTACTTTGATATATGTAATGTAAAGAAGGTAGATTTTTATAACCATTTAGAATTTTTTTAAAAAAGAAGGATTTCAGTGCCACATACACAGGTATATACATATACCTGTATTTTCATGAGCTTCATTCTTCCATGTGAAACCAATTTAGACTACATAGGCCCAAATTGGACATAATATGGTGCAATTAATTAAGCACTGACGAGACTATCTTGAAACAAACAAACAAAATGCTTTCCTCCCTAAGCCTTTCTCCCCTATCCAGCTATACGTAGTTTCAAGGCAGCAGGTACATTCATTGCTCAACTGCCTGACAATGCAGATTGAGAATGTGAATGAGTTTTAGGCATGACATTTTTCAGTCTAATTGCCTTGTTTGGAGATTCTGTACAGGAAGGCCTCATTATTCCATCTTTCTTTGAGCTGAGATCTTTATAGCCTTCCAGAAACATTAAATCTCTCTTCTGATCTCTTAGCACACACTGATCAGCTTTCATTTCTATGATAAATCACGAAAGCCCTTGTTGAACAGCAGCAGTGCACCAATGTGGGCTGTACAGCACATCAAATACAGACCTCAGAACATTTCAAAACTAAAATGAATTTATCTGTGCACTAAATTGTTCATACAGATGCACTTGTAACAATTCCCAGAGGGAAACAGCATCCTTCCAGCCCAAGTTTCACTCAGTCAATGCTATGTAGTTTCTTCTTCTCTGCAACACACAGTTTTAGCTGGATGTTGCTAAGCTTCAGTGAAATCATGAGTTTTGCAGTGACAGTCTAATGTTACTCATGAAATTCTGAGTATTATGTTACAAAATGAAATTCTCTACTGAGCTATAACTATGGTTCTTATGGTAACACAGTAAATGTACAAATGTTTTTTCTGATTTTAAATTTGAGAGGTGCTTATTGTAGACACAGCATGATATCTGATTAGAAAGCCTCTATCTGCTACTCCATTATCTTCACATTAGTTTACGTGCTTATTCTAAAGAAAGAGGTAACCAAATTCAACAACTTTCTGTTCCTGCTAGGTGAGATATGAAAATACCCTAGAGCCCAGCTTCTCCAATATTCATTTAACTTCAAAATGGCATTTTCATAACAGAATTTTAAGAAGATTTTCTCCCCTAATTGTAGAGATTAAAGATCACCAGTGTTGATGTTCATGACATCCTGATACCTTCCCAAAGCCATAGGGGATCCTCCTGCTTCCTTATCACTACATTGCCCAAAGGGATCAAAGTAGGAGTATTTAAACTAAGAGATGATGTTAGCAGCAGAATAACTGCAATAACTTGTGTCTGAATCTAGGCTGACAACCGGAAAATACTTTGCAGTCACTAACGCAGTAATGTTCGGAAACACTTCCCTGGTTGGAGGAGAGAAACGAATTTCCTCCTTACTCTTAAAATGGATTTCAGTAGGTCTGTAAATACTCTTATATGAGGCATTGATAGAGGGACTTTTTGTGACTTTGCTCCTACTGTAATTCTTCCAAACCATTTAAAAAACAGTTGGACAAAGCAACAGATATCTGGGACACAGAAATATACCTCTATGTACCTTCTGTCATCACTGCATTCCAACCCTTCCTGCTGGAGGCTTTTATAATGCCACTCACATATAAATATTCTCCACAAAGTTTATATGGAAACTCACTTCATGGAGAAAATGATGAACACTGCAAATTAAGAACTTTTATGGTGTAAGGAAACTTTCTACAAATGTTTGAGGTAAGCTGATTTCAAAGTCCTTTCTGGCTTTCACTGATATTTTACTACCTACATCAATACAATATCATTGTTGATAAGCAATGAATATAAATTTCATAATTTCTGGCAATAATTAGATAGATTTCTGTGTTTTCCTTTTTTAATTTATATTTAATCAGAGAATCACAATCACAGAATGGTTGAGGTTGGCAGGACCTCTGGAAGACATCTGGTCCATCCCCTGCTCCAGCAGGGACACTCAGAGCAGGTTGCCCAGATCCATGTCCAGGTGGCTTCTGAAGATCTCCAAGGAGGAGACTTCACAGATCCCCCTGGGTGTTCTCTTCTCCGTTCTGAACAGTCTCAGCTCTCTCAGCTCCTCCTTGTAGGTTAGATGCTCCTGTTCCTTTATCTTCTTCATAGTCCTTCGCTGGACCCTCCAGTACCTCTGTGTCTCTTCTGTACTCGCCTGTGCAGCCCAAAACTGGACACAGGGGTGGTTAAGTAGAGGGGAAGGATCACTTGCCTCAACCTGTTGGCAGTACTTTGCCTAATGCAGTTCAGAATACCATTAGCTTTCTTCAAGGCAGCATCACACTACTGGCTCATTTATACTCTATAATAACAAGGACAGAGTTCCTCTGATGCTAAATGCAGAATAAATGTGAAAATTCCCTAAGCCAATAGTTCCATTCCAAATGTGTTTAGAAATGCACACAGTTATTAGTCTTATAGTCAATTATTGTTTTACAGTCGATTATGAACTAAATAGTAATAATGACACAGATAAAAATGACTGTTTAGTTATTAAACCAGTTCAATATATTTACATACTCTTTAAAACTACATCAGCGCTAATTGCTACAGCAACAACTTTAACAAATTGTTAAGACAGCTATTTTTACTCCTTAAGTCACTGGGCTATGCAATGCTGATGTGTTGAGAAAATGAGAAAACAACTAGCAGTAACATCTTGTCACAAAGTTGGTTTATTTGAGAGTTCTTTGTGGGCTCTTTTTCCATTGTTCTTAAGAAAAATAAGCCTGCTCATTTCAGACACGGGCATGTCTACCACATTTTACTTACTGTAAAATGCATCTTACTGATTTCTACACGTTTTTCCTTGTCATATCACTTCATTTTGCAAGATTTACTCTTTTTTTTTTTTTTCTACTCTTACTGTTTATTTTTACTTTCCTTTTCCTATGTCAAGAAAAATTGCAGTGGTTAGCAATGGCTTTCCTCCAGGATTAGTGGTACTTAAAGTTGTTTTCTTACAGGTTTCATTTGTGTGGGCATAATTCACAGAATATAATTAGCACTGTAGTTAAATCACAGTGTGCCAATAAGTGGAGTCCCTAACGTTTGACTGAAAAACTGACCTTCTTTCTCAAGATATGTTGTTACTTTGATATCTAGTACTCATGATGAGTTGAGCCTAGAGAAGGGATTTCTATAGCAGTGAGCTACAGTGCCTTTCATTCACATTTCACTTCCCGATAATGAGTTTTATAAATGATGTTAAGATTCCCATGCCAATGAACCTCTTATCTTCTAATGATAACAATGAACTTTTGAAAATATACTTTGAAATGAACTTTTATCTCCTTATTGCTTATCCAAGATAGCACGATATATTCTCTGATAAAAAATGTGATGATTACCCCATTGATAACGTTTACTATCATTATCATAGAATCATAGAATGGCCTGGGTTAAAAGGAGCACAATGCTCATCCAGTTTCAACCTCCTGCTGTGTGCAGGTCACCAACCAGCAGCCCAGGCTGCCCAGAGCCACATCCAGCCTGGGCCTGAATGCCTGCAGGGATGGGGCATCCACAGCCTCCTTGGGCAACCTGTGCCAGTGCATCATCACCCTCTGGGTGAAAAACTTCCTCCTAATATCCAACCTAAACCTCCCCTAGTATTATTATTATTAGTATTATTATTAACTATAGATGCTATTTTTATTTATTTTTATTTTGCTTAGTTAGAACTCTTGTATGCAGACAGCATGATTAACTACACAGCACCTTTTTCATTTTCTGTGCAGTTTAAACGATATCATTCATAAAAGGAACTTCTACTTTCTCTATTCTCTATACTTTCACTATTCTCAGGTCACACAGTGCCTGAAGGAAGGTAGGTAAGAGTGAGACACCAAGACTGCTCTTCAGTGCAGTTGATGATAAGGTTGCTAGGTTGCTCACATTGTCTAAGGAAAAGAACAGGATGCATAGGCTCACAAAGCACACCATAAACATAAAATACATAGAAACAGTACACACTACAAACACATATGCATTCTACCTTTCCTTTAAATGAAACTGAAAACCTTTTTTTTTGTCTGCCAATTCCTGATACCCAAGATACTTTTCTAAGAAAGAAGCCTTTCTTTTTTCGTGGAAAAAAAATGAGATAGAAAATAAACAAGACAAAAAATAATGAAAAAACGAGGCAATTTTTTTTTCATGAGGATCTATTCTCTTTTGTGAGCATCATTTTGCCCATGAAGTGGATCACAGTAGGAAAAGACATTTACAATGAAAAGACTATCCAGCAATTTCTTGTGAAAAGACAATCCTCCAGTTTCTTTTGAAGGGAATCAAGAAAAAGTGGTTTTTGTTATTTCTGCATACAAGATTTGGTCGTATGCACTTTTCAGTCACTATTTAGGAAAAAAAGAACCACATGTATATTGTATGCTGAACGTAAATCTATGGCAAAGGAAAAGAAATTTAGGTTTTCTGTGTATAACAATGTTCAGTAAAACAAGTAAGTCATTAGAACAACACCAACATAATGGAGTTATTTCTGTGCACTGCATCCATTATTTCAGAGGATGACAATTTGGCTTTCCTTTGCAGGGAGGATATTCAGCTTGGTTAACTTAGTTGAATCAGTCAGCAGAATGCAGAGAACAGAAAATATGTTTTACCTTTGTATTACACTTGCAAATATATAATAATTACAGATAATATTATATAAAGTGTAGTGCTGTAACGGTGCTTTACTTAAACACAGACATGTTTTCACATGTCCTTGCAGGCCTTTATTTATTTACTCATTTATTTAAACATTCATAGGATCATAGAATCCCTAGAACTAGCAGGGTATGTCTACGGGCTGTCTAGTCCAACTCCCCTGCAACAAACAGGGACATCAGAGCTACACCAGGTTGCCCAGGGCCTCATCCAGCCTCTCCTGGAAAGCCTGTGGGGATGGGACATCAACCACGACACTCAGTAACCTGCTCCAGTGCCTCAGCAGCCTCACTGCAAAAGATTTTTTCCTTGTACCTAACCTAAGCCTATCTTCCCTGAGCTCCTACCCATTTCCCCTTGTTCCATCCCCACAGATCCTGCTCAGAGTCTGTCCCCTTCTTTATTGGAGCTCCCCTTTAGATACTGAAAGGCTGCTATCAGGTCACCTTATGCCGGAATGCAAGAAAGATCAAACAGAGATTTTCTTTCCTCTTCTTGGTGTACTTTGTCTACTTAAAAGTAGCAAAATATTGCAAAGCCATTGCATGAATAATTAATTCATACTGACAACATGTTTGGCCATATTTTCAGCAGTTTTGTTATCTTTATGCTCTGAGTGCAGTTGTAAATGCCCTTCTGTGGAATACATGCCTATACACACTAACTGTAGTTCCTAGTGGTTTCCTGGAAACAGAAGCTTTCCAGGTGATTTCCCAGCTGTATCACTAAAAAATTCTTGATTAAAAATTCAAATAGCATTATTCCATTCCATACATCAGACAAAAATGTTTACAGGCTTCCATAAATGTTCATTACTTTTGTTTCAGAATTTCTCTGGCTTTGTAACAGTTTGACACTCTCAGAGTTTGACGCTTTGTTGTCAAAGTCCCAGTCTGCAGTTATCTTTTGATTATTTTACTTAAAGGAGCAATATTTTTACCCTAAATCAGTACTGCTGGCTTTTCCTTCAATAAGCTTGTAGCATCCATAATATATAACTGTCACTCATCCCAACATCTCTACACACAGTTGCCTCCCATGGTTCCCTCAAAGAATATCTGCCATTTATTTTCTTTATTTTATTTTATTTTAAAGTCAGATACCTTCTCTGAGCTGCCTCCCAGTGTCACTGGGTGAGCCTGGGAAACAGCATTAGGATGTATATCCCTCTTGCCCTTACAGTTCTCATTTGGATGCAGTACTTCTGGCCAATGTCTGGCAGTCTTATGTATATTTGAATCACAGAATCACAGAATCATCAGGGTTGGAAGGAACTCTCCTCCATGCCTGTTTCTCACCAAGTGACAAGGTTCTTTTTTCACTCTTCTTAGTATTTAGGGTATTTTTATCTGGTCTTTTAAAGTGAGACTTAACTGACAAGGAGAGTCTCCTTCTTTGGGGATATTCAAGACCTGTCTAGGCACCTACCTGTGCAACCTGCTGTAGGGAACATGCTTTAGTAGAGTGTTTGGACTCAATGATTTCTGGAATTGCTTCCAACCCCTAGAGTTCTGTAATTCTGTGAGAATGTGACTTTTTTCTCACTGCTGTTTCTGGAATACAGATGGAGCTATTGCAGTTTTGTATTACAACTGTAGAGGGCAGACAATACAAGAAGGATCAGAGGATTTTCAGGTTTCTTTCAATCTTTTCCCCAACTCCAGGCAAAAGTCCCCTTACTTTTACTTCTGCTGCTCTTTATGATGACCAAATATGCATACTACAAAAGAGTAAAGATAGCTCAGCTCAACATATTACTCAAATAGACAGTATTAGAATAAATCCCCAAAAACTAATGCTTAAAAAAACAAAAACAAATCAACAACAACAAAAAAAAAACCCCGTTATTTTTATCTTGAAAAACTAGGATACTTCTTAGGCACTTTTGGTCATAATGATGATCAAGGAAATGGCTAAGGCATGTAATGTGCAATTTAAGTGATACGAGTTCTTTGCAATACATTGTATATTTATTTCATTGGCAAAATACAGAACCAAATATCACATGCCTTCAGAACTTCCTCCATTTTTATTGTGCAGGAAGCTACGTTTTAGGGGCAGAAATACCAACGATCCTGTGACACAGTGAGATTTATGCTAGGGAATTAGAGGCTGCATATTTATACCTCGAGCTTGGGGCATTTTTGTCATGACCAACAGCATACTGGGCAAACCTCTTTTTGCTGAGATCTAGAGCATATATGCACTAAAGCAAATCTTCACAATGCAAGGATATTTTATTCCTTCAGAGCTATAGTCCTGGGAACACTTGCTACAGTATTGGTGCGATGCAATGGGGGATAAGGGGTTATGCACCTTTGCTGTTGTGCAAAAATTGGACAAAAGCTCTGCCATTAGTGGACACACAGACAACAAAGTTCATTTTCTTGATCTCAGTGTGATCAGATAGAAGAAAGTTACAGACAAGAATTTTTCTCTATTACGTGTTTTGTATGCAGCTCTTTGCCTCCTGATTGCTCCAAATGACTCCAAATTTTAATATATTTCCTGGTGTTAAGTAGCAAGGACTTCCGGACTGATGCAGGTAGGTTAGATTTCCCGGTTACCTATAAACATACTTTTGGTTTCCCTGGTTACTCAGGTGCAGCCAGCATTTTTCTTTCACACCACCGGTTGCCATGGATACAGGCTGTTACAAAACATAGCAGCTATACATAAACATTGCAGGGATGCAGCTCTGCATTCAGCAGTGAGCCGTAGTAAACTTTGCTTCATGACGCATTTGAGAATTGAAGACTCTCAGCAGAGCTCTTCTTTCAGTTAACTGTTTTAATACACTTGTTATAAGATATTCACCAGAATTATCAGACTTAAGGCATTTTTGAGACTGGCATAGCTACATTGCTCAAAATGAAGAATTTGAACACCTTCTGGCAAGTATGTGGATATACTAATCCTAACTACGTTGGTCTTAAATAGAAATCCAACCAAGCCAATGGAAATTGAATCAGAACAGAATATTTTCTAAATTTGAGAACAACATTACCTTATCAACAGGAATAATCTCATGCGTTGTACAACAGCTGCTTCTTTAAAAGAATTACAAGTATTTGCAAATGTCTGCTGTATAATGT
Organism: Tetrao urogallus; assembly: GCF_951394365.1. Lineage (NCBI taxonomy): Eukaryota > Metazoa > Chordata > Aves > Galliformes > Phasianidae > Tetrao > Tetrao urogallus. The sequence goes on along the minus strand of NC_136815.1, from coordinate 88,643,134 downwards.
AACCTGACAAAATGAGACAGAACAGCCTGCAGGGATGGGTGGCCTGGGAAGAATACAGGATACTGTCTAGATGTGCAGGGATGCAATCAGGAAAGCCAAGGAGCAGATGGAATTAAACTTAGTGAGGGATGTGAAAACCAAGAAGGGTTTCTTTATATACATTGGGCAGAAGAGACAAGCAGAAGCGAGTGCACTCCCTCTGATAAATTAAAAAGGGAGAGCTACCTTCCTCAGACGTGGAGAAGGATGAGATATTTAATGAATTCTCTGCATCAGTCATCACTGGCAGTTAGGCTCCCTGTGCCTCTTGTGTCCCTGAATTTCTAAGTGGGAGCCAGGAGAGCAAAATCCCTCCCTGTATAAGAGCAGAGCAAGTCCAAGACCACCTCATGAGGCTGAATGTGTACGAGTCCATGAGACTCAATGACATGCATCCCAGAGTTCTGAAGGAATCAGCTGATGTGGTTGCCAAGCCACTCTCCATCATATTTGAAAAATAGTGACTGTCAGGCGAAGTTCTCATAGACTAGAAAAAGGGAAACACAGAGAAAACAAGACCCAGGGAACTACAGACTAGTGAGCATCACTTGTGCTTCAGAAGGTCATGGAGCAGATTCTCTTGGAAGATATGCTAAGCCACACGTCAGATGAGGAGGCAATCCGAGAGAGCCACCATGGCCTCATTAAGGGCAGATCATTCCTGACCAATCTGGTAGCCTTCTAGGACGGAGTGATGGCACTGATGTACAAAGGCAAGGTAACTTCTGCTGACTACCTGGAGTTCTGCAAGGCCTTTCACATGATACCATAGCACATCCTTATCTCTAAATTAAAGAGATGTGGATTTGAAGGCTGGACTATTAGGTGGATAAGGAACTGGTTGGATGGCCATAGCCAGACGATTGTTGTCAATGGCTCTATGCCCAGGTGAAGGTTGGTCACAAGAGGTGACCAACCCCAGGGGTTTGTGTTGGGATTGGTGCCCTTCAACATCTTTATCAGTGACATAGGCAGTGGGATTGAGTGTATCCTCAGCCAGTTTGCTGATGACACCAAGATGATGGTGCAGCTGACACAACAGAAGGAAGTGACATCATCCAGAGGGACCTGCAAGGTGGGCTTACAAGAACCTAGTGATGTTCAACAGTGCCAAGTCCAAGGTGTTGCACTAGGGCCAAGGCAGTACCAGATACAACTACAGACTGTGACAACTCGCTGAGAGTCCTGCGAAGACAGACTTGGGGGTCTTAATGGACAGAATGCTGGAACTGAGTCAGCAGTGTGTACTTTCAGCCTGGAAGGCCAATAGAATCCTGAGCAGCATCATAAGAGGGATAGCCAGCAAAGAAACAGTGCAGTGCACCATAACACATCAAAAAGCCCTAGTAACTATAACAGTTGTTCTTAAAAAGACAAACCAAAATCCAATTGAATTTAAAAAATAACTACTGAATGGACAAGAGCATAATTTTATTGTTTTCTGAAATCGCAGATCCCATTTTTCAAACACAATCTGACTGAATAACCAAAAATACACTTCCTCACATGAAAAGGAAGATTTTATTTCTCTCTATTTGTTCATTTTTCACCGGAAGTTCCAGAAATCCTGAGTATCTAAAGTAAAATCTTAAGTTGTTTTTGTTCAGCAGGAGACTTTTTGGAAGAGCACTTTTCAACAGTCATCTCCTTTTCCTTTCTGCCTTTTAAAAAACATTATCTTTAAATCTGATCAAACAGAGAATCATTTTTTTTAATGCAGACAGTAAATTTTCAGTCCTTTCTTCATATTATTAACAAGTTACTAATAATATATATACATATATTTAATGCCTAAAATGCATGGAATAACTAGAAAAGATAGAAACGGGCATGTAGTGATGATACAAGGACATGTAGTGATAGGATAAGAGGTAAGGGTTTGATTTTAAACTGAAAGAGGGTAGATTTAGATTAGACAGAAGAAATAAATTCTCTGAGGACAGTGAGACACTAGAACAGGCTGCCCAAAGAAGCTGTGGATGTCTCATTTGTGGAGGTGTTCAAGGCCAGGTTTGACGGGGCTTTGGGTGATCTGGTCTAGTGGCATACTAGAAGTAAATATTTCATATATTTAGGTTTGTCCTAAGCAAAATAAAATCTGGATGTCTAGCTCTGTTAGGACTACAGGCTGCCGAGGGAGGTTGTGGATTCTCCTTCTCTAGAGACATTCAAGACCCGTCTGGATGTCTACCTGTGCACCCTGGTGTAGAGAGCCTGTTCCGCAGGGGGTTGGACTTGATGATCTCTAGAGGTCCCTTCCAACCCCTATAATTCTGTGATTCTGTGGTGGGAAGCATTTGAGTCCAGGACATTGTTGTAACCCACTGTTCAAGAACTATCAGAAATCAGCTTTGTAGAAGAGTTGCACTCTAATTCAAGAAACACACTTCAATGCATCAGAAAAGTACTATGCGGATGAAACTGTAGGTCCTGTTCCTGACAATATACTGCAATATTTCAGGAATGCTGAAGAAAATTGTACAAAGCAGGAATATATGTTTCACAGTGCATGGTCTAGGAGTTTAGGAAATTAGGCCTTTCTGATTCCTTTTGTGAGTTGCTTTGGAAATTCGACCTCCCTGTGTTTTCTGTCAGCTCCTATTTGAAGCTATAGAGCCTTGTATCCTTGGTACTGACTGGAAGCTAAGAGCTAACACAGGTTTAAATGGAACCTGAGTACTCTTGAACTTTAAATATATAGCTAGACACCATGATCAGCTCATGAAGCATGGGCCATGCATGACTTCATGCTGAGTGAATGTTATAGCTATCACGTATGCTTTTCCCTAGTTATCTATTTTTGGCAACTGTATTGTACAGGATACTACAGTAGATGAACCTCTGATTTGACTACATCATGTAAGCAATATTTGTCATGTATCTTTAACATGCAGCTCTTCAACATCAAAGAGGGTAAGAATAAGGAGACAGATTCCGCTCAAGATAAAATTACTTCATGAGACATGAAAACATCTGAAGGTCAGTATGGCTAACTTCAAATAATAATTTTCTGTTTGAGACCCTCCATCTCTCCCTGAAACTATGAATAGTAAGTAATAGTAAGTAAAGTGTACAGGCCTTAAAAAGGGATAATGATGGCACAGATTATTTTTTTATAATATGTCTTTCTGCTTAATATCCCTCTGCCAGGTAGCTACTCATTTTGGAACATGTGGCATAGCAGGGCCATTCTTGATAGAGCTATTTGGCCATCCTCTGTTAAGCCCGGAGCAAAGGTCATGGAGCTAACAGAGAAACCAAAAAGGCAGCAGGGTTTGTTCACCTAACTGTGACTAAATACATGTAAATGGTAATAATGAATTTAATTCCTCTCTTTCTACAGCTGACTTGTTTTTAAGGACTTTGATCAACGCTATTAATAAACTATCACGATGAACTTTCCAAACACAAGGGAACGAATGCTGCAAGGATCCAGAGGAAAGGAGACCTGGCCCAGCTTCTGCCAGCCCCCTGAGGGGCTGATGAGATTCCTGCCATTTCCCCTACTTCGGTTACACTGGGCATTATGGCTTGACTGGTACTGAGAACACATCAGTGTAACGCTGACAATTTGGTAACTGCTGAGAAATCAGAAGGCATTAACAGGAGGTGCAGTAGGCAGGAATGTTGCTAAATTAAAATTCAAATGCAAGCAATACTTGCAAAAACTTGAGGTAAAACTGCTAGTGAATTGCTATTTATGTATTCATGCAGATGTGACAGGAAATTGACGTATTAACACATGGAGATGTTGTAAAACTAGTTTTGACCAAGGAAAAAGATGAATATTTATCTCCTTAAGTGAAGGCTGATATACTTGAATTAAATAAAAAAAAAAAAAAAGGAAGGATTATATCACATCACTGTAACTCCTCCTACTATTATTAGATTTCTTGACATTACCATTGGTAGGATGGAAAAGACACTAAAATCTTCTCAGAAAGCAGAAGCTTTACCTGAAGATAGCAAAAATAACATGAATATAATTCACAGGGCTGGACAAAAATGGTAAAGAGCACCCACCTGACTTCAGCAATGCAAAACACTCACAGCTATTGAAAAGCATGTGCCTTGAAAATCAACATTACCATTGGTAGGACAGAGAAGACACTAAAAATCTCTGCACCAGCCCTGTAAGGAAAGGAACTCTCTGCACACTGCCATGCTGTCACTCTCCCTTGACACCAAGGCCAAGCTGCTCAGAAGGGCTGTGTGGTGGAGACAGGGTTACATGTCACAGGCTGCCTTCAAAATGCCTCTGGATATCTAGTACAGAGTTAGTTGTTCCAGGTGATGACAGCTTCATAGAGCTTTTGTTTGACCAAATGAATGCACTTACTGTGGAAAGGCAGCTGGAGGTAACCAGATAAACATTTACCTAGAGGGCTACATTTTTGAAGTTTTAATTATCATCAGATTGCATGACAGTACACTGAGCCTATTATTTCACTGAGGTTAAGCCTACTAGCTCATCAGTTATATGAAAGGCAAGAACTCACTCAGCAAGAAAATATAATCTTAGCTACAGCCATGTGCAGTGAACCTGCTTTCTTGGTCCTCCATTTCATAGCATTTCTGGAGTTTGCAGGCTGTTAGTAGGCAGCAGATGCTGCTGCTTTGAGTGGGACTACCTGCATCCTGTCTGTTCTCTGGAGGAATTCTGTGTGCAAAATTCAAGGCACTCTGTTCCAGAGACAGTAAACAGAGGGACAATTGCTACTCATCCTCTTCTCCCTGCTTTCATCATAGGATGCATCATAGGATGCATCTCTTGACAGTACAAGCTTGTCTCCCTCACGCTGTGCTGCACTACAGAGCTTTTGCATACTTGCACAGATCATTCAAAAAACACTAGCACAGAGTATGCAAGTGATTTTCTTTTTTTGTCTGGAGAAGAAAAGAGTATGCAGCTGTATCTAATGCATTTGCCATCAGTTAGCCAGCCTTCCTCTCTCTGCACACACTTCCCTCTCAACGTTGTAGTCAACATCAGAAAAAATATAGTTGTTTTCTCACTGATCTTGTTGTGTTTTTATGAGAATAATTGTTAGCAGTCCACATTATCCCTTTTATTTAAAATAAAAAGACTTCAGCCTCCTTAAGTTGGCAAGAAATCACAGAAACTGAGGAATCAAAATTGGCACAACAACATAGCAAAAATGTGGGAAAAAAAGGTAATTCCTTTAGACTTCATCATATATATCCAAAAGAAATCTGCTGTTAAGAGTTCAGAGATTTACTTCTTTGCTTCACAGAGCAAACAGATGAGTTAATGGTTCCTTGTAGCAAGAGAAGCTTCAAGAAACTTCATACAGTCTGTTGTTTAAAAAAAATGGGTAACTGGGAATCAGAAGGAAAGTAAAAATGTGATAAAAACAGCTGTATGCTGAAGATGACAGTTACACATCTTTAGGGCATTAATTTTTTTTTTCCCTATCATGTTGTAGCACTTGCAATATACCATTTTCCTGAGTCAAGCACTGAGGCAACAACTAAGCACAACATCAATATGACAGAAATACTAAATATTGTATTGAAAAGGTATGCTGAAAAATATATGGGTATTCTTACAGAGTCTTCACATGTCATTAGGATATGGGGTTTTGCCAGTTGAGTCTCTAGCTTGCTGTTTAAAAAAAAAAAAGGGGGGGGGGGGGGGGAATGGAAGAACCGTAACTAGAGTAGTAGAAAGACTATGTGTAGACCCAAGTGCTCATGTCAGAGTAGGTCACCTAGGAACAGCTCATGATGGAGAGGTGCTGGCCTTGGTCACCTGTAGCAACTGCAGCAGTCCCCATGCACCTGTTCACTGCATAAAATGGAAAATCTCTATCAAGAGTGAGTATCCCCAAAACACTGTCCTTGGACTCACAGCAGTCACCAGTCATGCACAGATTCTTCCAAGCAGCATGATGACATGAAGGAGGCAGGTTCCCATCTTCAAGGGTCTTAGGCAGATCAGCAGGGATACTGAGTTTGTCTTTCAAGCACCAATGCACAAAGTCACGTGGCAAAGAAGCCTCAGCAACCTTCACCTGAAATATGTTTGGTTTAGTATCTTGAGACCTTTCTGGAAGAATCCTCTTAAAGAATTATAGAGCATGCCAAGTTGAAAGGGAACTACAAGAATCACCGAGTCCAAATCCTGGCTCCACACAGGATCAATCAAAATTCAAACCCTATGTCTGAGAACACTGTCCAAATATGCCTTGAACTCCAGCAGGCTTGGGGCTTTGACCACTGCCTTAGAGAGCCCGTTCCTGTGTCCTGTGTCAGCCTCCACTGGCAAGCAATGCTGGGCCTGATGTACCCAAGGGTATGGATGGCTCTTCAGGCTGCCGGGACATGCTGCTGACTCCAGTTTACAGAACCAAAGAATCACAAAATGTAGCAGTTGGAAGGGACCACTGGAGATCATTTAGTCCAACATCCCGCTTCAATTTGCCTTCAATCAGAACCACAGCTCCCTTTCTGTGGGGCTGCTCTCTGACCTCTCATCCCCCAGACCCCATAAACACAAGGTTACCCCATCTCAGGCGTAGAATCCAACACCCTTGATAAATTAGATGTAGTTGGTGATTGCCCAACCCTCTAATTCATCAAGATCACTCTGCAAGTCCTCTCCACCCTCGGGGGAGCAAAAAGTTCCTCCCAGTTTACTGTCCTCTGCAAACTTACTCAGTATACTTTTAAGTCTTATATTCAAGTCACTGATGAAAAAACTCCTGGTAACTGAGCCCTGTGGAATCCCACTAAAGGCTGACCACCAGCCTCAAACAGTGTTTAGTCCTGATGCTGTGCTTTTATTTAGCTGTACGCTGAGTATTTTGAATAAGAAGATACTGTGAGAAGTCGTGCCAAAAGCCTTGCAGAAATACAATCTGGCTAAATCTGCTGGCCTCCGTTGGCCAGCAAGGTGAATAACCTCCAAGTCTGTTAAATTGTGAACCCATGTCAGCTATGACCAATGCCCGCACTGCTTCTCAGTAGCTCACAAAACAGTCTCCTCCATAATTTTACCAGGCACTGGAGTGCGACTGACAGGCCTATAAATAATTACCAGCCTCTTGTTATTGCAATTTTCAAGACGGGTAACATTTGGCGGCTTGCAGTCGATGGAGGTCTCTCTCCAAGATTCCCTAGGCTCCTTCCTTTCACCTCCAGCAGCAGCACCGACACTCCACAAAAAAGCCCTTCTCGGGATCATCCTTCACGACACACCGGCGCTCCGCCGCAGCAGGAGAGCCGCTGTCTGGGCGCCATTTGGAGCCGGCAGCCCTGCCGAGGAGCGGCCCCACCTGCTGCCCCCGAGCGCGGCCTTTTCCCCACACGGCGGCTCGGCAGCGCCGGGGCGGTGTTGGGGCGGTGAACCTGCGCGGAACGTGGCGGCCGCCCATGGGAGGCGTGCGGACGGACGGCGCTCGCCCCTGAGTCAGCAGCGGCGCGGCGGTGGGCGGCACGTCGCCGCCGGCCCGTACCCGCCGAGCTTCCCCGGCCCATCGTGCTCTAAAGCCCAGCTCCTCTGCTGCTCGCCCGGGGGAGAGACGGAGGCTCACCCGGCAGCTGTCCGCCGCCGCCAGGTAGGCTGGCTGCCGTGGGCTCGGGTGTCGGCGCGGTGGGAAAGGGGCGGCAAACGGAGCCGTGTTACAGCCCGAACCTGTATTTGTGTGCGAGCGGTGAGCGTGCTGCTGATGTTCAGGACGCGCCTTAGTGAGCAGCGGGGCTTAAACTGAAGAAAATACCGCCGCTGCGATTTGCATTGTGATTATGTGACGGTCTCGTTCCCTTCAGCACCTCCAGCAGCGTATGGCAAGAGTGCATCACCATTGAACGAGCCGTATAGGTGAGGGAACAAAATTAAGCACGAGCTGGTTTTCACTGTAGTCCTCCATAAGCTGTTTGTGCTCTCTCGTGTCCCTCATACTTAGTATATGGCAAGATACTGATGTTGATACTGGATGTTAAACTCTTCAGGGTAGGTTCACAGAGTCACAGAATGGCCAGGGTTGGAAGGGACCTCAAGGATCTTGAATCTCCAACCCCCCTGCCACATGCAGGGCCACCAACCTCCACATTTAATACTAGACTAGGCACATTTAATACTAGACCAGACTGCTAGGTTGTGTGTGTGTTCTGTGCCGGTGTTTTATAGGACTCTGATACTCAACCTCATAGCTGTAACATGTTTGCTTTGCTTAATATTCCTGGTGTTGTGCAGGGTTTACTACTGAAACTGTTATTTCATCGTTAGGCATTGTCTTCAGCCAAATCTACATCTTAAAAACCCAGGGTAGTGCAAAGTTAACGGATGGTGCTGTCCACCCTTATTTTGGTAACTGAGGTCCTGAGAATCGAGCTCCTCAGCATATTGTACATCAGAGCCTGAGTGGTGCACATGTATACAGACCAATGCTTTTCCCTTAAACACGAGGCAAAGGCAACGTAACCTGGATTTTGCATGGTTGAGGCTAATTGCAGTCATGTTCATAGCCTGTGGAGGCTGTCCTCTAGCATGCTTGTCTGCTTCCAGCTTTTTCTGCAGGGTGTATTGTGTTGGAGGAATGGCACTTCATTAACATTTCAGTTTCCTTGATAAAAAAAACACCTGTAAGCATGAATCTGTTGCATAGTCATTAGTTCCCTACCAGTGAGCTATGATTCTATCAATTCTAATTATGACATTGAGTGAGGAAGTTTTGGTGATGTAAGCTATAGCTTACTTCAGTCTTGCCTTATTAGTTTTTGTTGCTGTCTTAGCAAGAAGAGATGGCTACTAAATGCAGTGGTGTGAGGAGATGGGAGAGTTCCAAGTCTTCTCACTGACAGGCTTTTGAATCTGCTGGTGTAATGTCCATTAGGAACAGTTCAGAACTGTCCCAGCATCTGTTACACGTGGAGGCCTTCAGACCCTTTCCATTTGAATAACTGCTGTGGGATTCTTCACATATTTGTATTACAAATTTAGCTTATAGATCTTAAAGCAAAAAAACAGACAAACAAAAAAAAAAAACAAACGCTGTGATGTTTTTTTGCTTCTTAGTAATGCCACTGAATGCATATATTTAGTAGGAATTTGGCATTTGGAGGTTGGTCTGTGATCAAGTGCTGTACGTCCAAACAATTTCCAATTTCAAGGCTGTAGAACAGGTACAGAACCACAGTAATGGATATTATACCCTTGGGGAGAAATCCTTCTTACTGTCAAGCAGTTAGCTTTCAATTTCTGTTACAATCTGTCTTTTTGAACAAATTTATAATATAATTTAGCTGCAGGTACTGTTTTTCCATTTAAATGTCTGATGTTTTTCCTAGTCAACATCAAGGTCTGACTGTACTGAATATTTTTCAAGATGATGTGAGGTTGCAGTTAACAGATCTGAATTGAGTAAATCATGCTGGGGATATGACTGGAGGTATCCTGGTGTCAGTTTTCAACTAGTTGGCCTCGTTGAAGAGGTGGTTTAGTGACTGTTTAGTCCTAATATGTTTTCCTGGAAGAATATCTGTTCTCTATGTGCTTTACTAATTCTTCTGCATGTTACAAGGAGTTTCACTGGTTAATATAGATAGATGAAAAAAAAATAGTGCTCAGTCATTTAAGTGGAGCTGTAAAGGTTTTTATGTTGGTGGGGTGTTTGCATGCATCAGGGTCAATTCGCTTTTAAACTGAAGTCTGGCAATTCTTTTTTCCATTATCTCCACATATGCCTATTTTCCATGCAGTCTTCTTTTTTTCTACAGACTGCACTGATGGTGTGACAGGAGTGCTATCTTTAATTATGGGTATAGGATGACGTAGTTTGGGAGAGGGAGGGAGGCCTGTAGGAATTCAGATTGCAGTTCTACATCTTGTGACGTGGCCGTTTCTACAGAAGTGGTTTCTGATCATTTCAGTGGCTCAGAAGACCTGTTGTTTTTTTTTGTTTGTCTGTTTCTTTGTTTTTAAAGTTGAAGGATAATAGTGGATATAAAACTTAGAATGGCCATGTGGGGGAAAAGACTTCTTCCTACCTTTTTTTGACCGAGGAGATGTAGTACTTCTTCCTTTGCTCTTCTATCAACACACGAGCTTTCAAACCGAGAAATGAATGGACATCATTCATCTGCATTAAGTCCTGATGTTATCTCAGGGAATGGCTAAATGTTAAAGACTCTAATCTTGGAAGTGGTTAATTAGCTTTGTTGACAATAGCACTTGCATTGCTTGAGTCAGTCTGTCAATCAGTGAACAGCCACTGAAAGCTATCACAAGTTAGATGGATTTAGGTAACTTGGAAGTCTGCTTTTATAACGCTGTATTGTTTCACTACAAAAAGATTACCTAAAATCCTAGTTTATCCATTTATCTTCAAATGTCAACTTACTGTTTCTTCTGATAGGTGCTGTGTTGCTAGTTGATGAAGACAGTATCAGTCACCTTCCACAAAGGTGATAGAAGCCATAAAACAGAAAGTTTGCTTTTCGTTTCAAGTAAAAAGGATTCCAGAGAGCTTTTGTGTTTCTTACTGCTGGAAAGTTTAGTGCAGTGGAAAGGTGATACAAGAGTGAGATGGCAAAAGGGACAAATGGGGAAAGAATGCTCTCCTGCCTTCAAAGATCCAGGCTCATGGGGAATAACTCCATAAGGGAGGGATCTCCAACCAGAGATCCTTTCCCAGTGGCAGTCAGCCCTTAAATGAGGTCTAAGAGAGGTGCAGCCAATCTCCCAGGGCTGACCAGGTCCTTTCCAAGGTGATCAACGGTAGTTTAGGCCATGACTCAACAGTTCCCATTCAGTGTTAAAACTTGAATTTTAATAGGTAGTTCCATATGTCTTTCCCAACAATGTTTGTATCGTGAGTACTATGACAGGTATCATTTTAAAGCTAAAATATAGTAAATGTGTTAATTACAACAATTTAAATTGCACTGCAAAATAAATAACCCAGGGTTTTTTTTCTACCCATTGTGTGGCTTTTGTTGCTTTGGATGAAGTTGTAAACTAATGTTATTTCAAGACAACTCGTATTTTGTGGGACAGCCAGCCTTTAATATTTGAGGATACCAGGTATCTGCAGTTTGCTTTGAGCAGCAGTATCAGATCTGATATTCTCTGTACTGTGTGTTTCTAAGGTCAGCGTCCAGGGTTTCTATGCAGTATATTTACAAACTTGGATCCTCCAGATCTGCAAATGCAAAGCTTTGATGTTTAGGTAGAAGCGGTGTTACAAGAAGAGTTTGTTTTTAAGTGTTAGATATTAAATGGCACTATTACTGCTATTTTAGATGTCTGTTGAATAGTAATACTGCTACTTAATAGAACCATCTGCAAAGGGTCACATATCAGGAATGATATCTTCTAACTCCTAGATAATGAATTAAATGGGGCCATGACTTTGTCCCATGAAGTTCATCTTTAAAAAAAAAAAAAAAAAAAAAAAAAAGAAAAAAGAAAGGTAATATTTCAGGTATTTAATGTTAGACTGTGGGTCTCGTAGATTCAATCTGTCGGATTTTCTCTGCAGCAATCACAGAAAGAGATCTTTTTTCTGCTAAAGGTTGAGATTTCTCAATAATTACTGTAGTTCAGGAAATGGCTCTTAGAGAAAAAGATATGAAAATACTGAGGACTGCAGTACCATGGTAGTTTGAACCAATGAATAGCCCATTTTTATTTACTTTTGAGGGCTTCTACTCTCAGTATGGGGAAAAAAAGTACTGCTAGATTTAAGCTGATGTAGAAGCAAATTTTTTATGTTGTAGTTTTAGTAAATGACTAGTATGGTCATTTTTGACCAGGAACAGGTGCAAAATCATTCTTGTTCTGTGCTTTTATTAGTTATTCTGTCTTAAACTGCCTGAGTATCTTTCTTCTTCTTATACGTAGGTTGCTCCAAAAGTACTGCCTCCTATATATTTCCTTGAAAATATATGGAAAGTACTACAGTAACGCTACTTGATAGAGCAAATTCTCAGCTACAAAGCACTATTTTTCAATGTAGTTATCACCATTAGATACGTGCTTTCTCCAGCGATGAGCTAGAGCCCGTTTGCCACTTGTAAAAGCCTGCCATCCAATGTAGTTTATAATTCACATTGATGTCACCACTGCTGAAATTCTCCACCCACCACCTTGCTGTGCTCAGATCCACTGCTTTGGTCACCATCAAGGTATGTCAATGGGTGCCATTTTATTCCACATAAAGAAATTCATTGACACACTTTTGCTTCAGGTGCACTTCCAGATCAAACACCATTCTGCCAGACTGCCCCCCTGCTGCCATCTGTTGCAAAGCAAGGAAGTGTAATGGAATGTTGAGAGGAAGATTCAACCTCTACTGCCATACTGCCAACATCTGCCTCTGATGCCGTGGGCCAACATAATAAAATAGGAGGTGTTAGTTTCCAAGCAGTCCTCATTGTTTATTGAAGTTTCCCTGAATGTTTTAATGCTCTCCTGCAAATGGTACCTCAGAGATGGACTGTGCTGTGTGCTGTTGCTAGCTTTTTTTCTTGCTTTCTGTCTTAATGATACTTGGACCAGGAATTGGGCTGAGATCATACACCACCATTGCACAGACCTTCAGACATCTGCTGGACAATGACAGCTTTAAGCTCCCTGAGCTTGAAAAAGATACCACCTGTTTGCTAGATCTGTTTCTTTTTCCATTCAAAATTCGGAAGTAATGTTATGTACAGCTCTGAGATAGTTGTTTTGAGGTCTGTTTTCTAGCTGTAAAAATAAACAGTGAAAGAAGATAGCTAGAGAAATTCTGGAATGTCTTTCATGGGAGTCTCTGGAACAGGTTAGATAGCAATCCAGAAGAGGATTGAAGGGTGTCTTGTCTTCTCTTGGGGCAAGGGACAAGATGCCATCTTAGAATTCCTTCAAGCTTTCACTTTGCAGGACTCATTTCATTTCACTGCAGAGTACCTGTTTGATTGATAGCGAAGAGAATTGATACTGATTCAAAGAACGGCAGTGCATTTTCTCAGAAGAGCAGCTGCCATGCATTGGTTAGTTTTCTTTCTTTCCTTTTCTTCCATGCAAATAATTCTTGACACCTTATAGACCTGCAGAGTATCTCATCTTTAGGGATCCTACTGTTTTCTGTCTTGACAGCAATTGTAATAAAGGCTGCTTAAATATTTTTGGACAAAATTATTCTTTCCAGAAAGCACTGCTGTTTTGTTGTTACTTGTCCAGTTAGTATCACTTAACAGTTGAACTTGAACCAATGGAACCAGTGGATCGTGCATTCTGTCCAGTATAACATGGCAGGATTTGTTTTTTTGTTTTATCACCATTAACTTGCTGCTAGGGTCCTAAGCTTGACCAAGGGAGTTGATTTGGAGTTGGGCCATAATACTGCTCTAGAAGGAAGAGATGTGGGAGCCACTTTGAATAAAGCAGAGGTTCTTAGAATCACATCCTGCATCCTTGCTGCAAAAAAGAACTTTCCATCAGTAGTCATGATTCTGTGTTTTCGAGTATAGATACCTGGATGTAATGCTAAGTTGCTAAGGCCTGAAATAGTGCATGCAGTGCACCTGAGTGAGTGGAAAGGGTGGAGCCAGGATCTACTCCTTCCCAGACCTCATTTAAGGGTTGGCAGTGGAAGCAAGTGTATCTCTTGCTGGAGATCCCTGCCTATCTGAGGCCTTTTTTCTGCCTTAAGCAGCTCTTTTCCTTCATTTCTGCATCTACTTGGACTTATTCTCATTTGCTGTGGCCGAAGACTTTGCCATCTTGCTATTATTGCAGTACTTTCCATCCCATTATAGTATTACACTAGCACTAGAAAATTATGTGAGAAGAGGGTGATCTTGAGTATTGACTGTTGTGTCTTTCACATCTGCTGAAGAGCTTGAAAATCATTAATTTTATTTAGATGCCTAACCTCTGGCTGTTCTGTTGATGTGTATTAATGCAGTTTCTGTTAATGCTGGAGTTCCTAGTGAGTTCCTGGGTTTTTACACTGTGATATTCAGTACAGATGCTAACTCACAAGAGCTTACTTTTCTCCCTTCTACAGTATTAATACAACATTAACACTCTTAATCAACTAGCTTACATACGAATGCAGGCACAACAACCGATGAAGTGACTAATTTAAGACATTTCAGTTAAGTGCAGGTCAAACTAATTGGAAATATGTTCATTTACTCTGCCTCCCAGCTTAATAAGAGATATTGTCAGTTCAAAACTAAGGGTTTCTGCTTTAAGCACAGCTTGAGATTTCAGATGCTGTTTCAGTGTTTCTTCTGGCACGTTACCCAGCTGTGCTAATGACCAGAAGGGCACGGAGGCGAGAAGCCCCTGTTTGCATTTCCCACAGACATTAGTGTTTCTATACCCAGCATTCAGAGCCCTCGCTCTCTTACAGGCATCAGCTGGAAAGGATTGATCACTGGATACCTCAGGGATACTGCTTGTTTCTGTCTCTGGTTTGCATAGCTTGTAGAACAGCAGTGTATTGCCTTATACTGTTTGCTGTTCTGCAGCACTAGGACTTTATCTCTACAACTACCTAAATGGAGAAAGGCTTCTTCTCCTGCATAACCAGTGACAGGATGAGAGGGAATGGCCTCAAGTTGTGCAAGGGGATGTTCTGGTTGGTTATTAGGAGAAACTTCTTCAAAAGAGTGGTCAAGCACTGGAATGGGCAACCCTGGAAGGTGATGGAGTTGCATCCCTAGAGGTGTTCAAGAAACACTTAAATGTTGTGCAGAGGGGCATGGTTTAGTGGGATATGTTGGTAGTGGTGGATGGTTGGACTAGATGACCTTGGAGGTCTTTTCCAGCCTGGGTGATTGTACGATTCTGTAAGAGGGCTGCTCTGAAAGTGATGCCTTCTCTTTTATTATGTTGGCCCCCCAACATCAGAGGCAGATGTTGGCAGTATAGCTGTAGAGTTTGAGCCTTCCCACCACCATTCCATTACATTTTGCCGCATGACAGATGTCAGCAGAGGGGCAGTCTGATAAAATGATGTCTGAAGTGCTTATGAAGCAAAGGTGTGTCATTGAATTCGTCCATTAGAAGAAAGTGGCATGCACTGACATTCATCAGTGCTTGCTGAGTGTCTGGCTGACATATAGGGCCCTCCATCCCATTGAGAAGGGAGTTGCCTATGACAGTCATCCTTCCTTCTTTCTTGATGGAGGCAATCTTGAGGTGTGGAGTTAACCACCTCACCTTAGACAACCTCATGGGTGGACCTTCCAACATATCTTCACATACCTCTCCCTCAAGTTCCAGAGCCTCAAACCTACTATGTACAGGCACCTAGGGTTGAGATTTGCCTGCAATGCTGAGCTAGGACCTTTTTCCACTCTTCCTCTTCTCTTAAATCCCTTCCTTCCACATGACAATGGCAAAGCAGGTGGTCTACCACTGTTTTGTGGATATCACTCTGGTGTCTTCCTTGTGAGTTTGGCAGGGAGCTGCTCCATCAATCTATCTCTTGCTCGTACTCTGATCTCCTCTAATCTCCTCTAATCTCCTCCTCCTTGAGCTATGGCGCCATACTGAGCAGATCATCCACCTGCTCGCACCTCATGCAGGTGGAATCCCTGCCACCCTTCACAGGTGGTATCATGCTCAGGCACTCCCTGTAGCCAGAAATGAGAACCAGCATATTTTTTTGGCTGCATTCTTTCTGGCCAGAACTTTCTGCCTAGTAGAGTCCTTGGCTGGATTTGTTCTCTAGAGGGTAGCTAACAAGAGAGGTCTCCCGAGTGCAGAGGAGTACTCCGTTCTCCTGCTCGCCCTGCTTGCCTGCCCCATGCAAACTGCCCTGCCGTGCCCTTCTGCCATGCCTTGCTCTGTTTGCCTGTTCTGTATGCTGCACTCTTGGTTCACCACGCTTTCTGGTAGCTGGTTATATACATGCAGGGGGTTGGCTGCTATCACCTGCACCTCAATGCTGCCGCGTTTTAGGGGCTGTCCCACTATCCAGTGGCTCCTATCATAGTGTTTTGCCCTGGTTTTCCCTTCTGTGAAGAGTCCCCTTGGATACAAGCCTCTGCTATGAAGCTGATCCACACAAGGTCTTTGCTGAAAGTGAAGATTTTCTGCCTTCTTATTGGGATAATATCTGACCTTGTGTTGTTCCGTTTCCAAGTCTGGTGCATTTTTTTTTCTGTTGGCTAAAGGACTGACGGTCTGTTATACACATCAGATCCTTTTGGCTGCTACTGGGAATGAGTGAGGGGTACTATGAATGCCTGATACTTCAAAGTTTTTTGAGTTTCAGGAAGAAGCTCTTCTGCAGATCGTAATTCTTTGATTGAAAACAGTGACCAGGGACGTGCCTGAAGACTGGAGGAAAGCAAATGTACTCCTATCTTCAAGGAAGGCAACTCAGGTCACTAGAGGCCAATCAGCCTCACTCTAATCCCTGGGGAGGTGATTGAACAGCTAATCCTGGGAACCACTTCCAGGCACGTGAAGGAGAAGAAAATCATGGGGAGCAGTCAATGTGAGATCAGCAAGAGGAACTCATATCATGTCTAACCAGCTTCTACAGTTAGATGACTGGCCTTGTTCAAAAGGGGAACTGCTAAGTTCTGGTGAAGAACAGCCACGTGCACCAGTTCATATGAGGAGCTTGTTGGCTGGAAAGCAGCTCTGCAGAAAAGGACTAGGGGTCCTTTGGTCCTTGGTGGATACCAAGTTGAATTTGGCCAGTTGATGGTAGCCTGGGCTGCACACAGTCATATCCACAGGGATTTCAGCAAAGGACCATGAAGGTGATGAAAGCAATGGGATCATCTCTCCTCTTAGGAAAAAAAAGGCTGAGAGTGCAGGGACTACTCAGTCTCGGGAAGAGAAGTGTTAGACTTTATAAGTGACCTTAAATCCCCAAGGTAGGGTGCAGCGAAGATATGGCTGGGCTTTTTTCAGTGGTGCTCAATGCCAGGACAAGAGACGGTGGGCACAAACTGGAGCATAGAAGGCTGTGTTTGAAAATCAGGAAGCACTTCTTTACTATGTGAGTCTCAAGGCAAAGTCTGCCAGGAGGGGATGCAGAATCTCCCTTCTTAGAGGGAGTGAGTTAGCACTGCACTGTGCCCTGGTTTCAGCCCAGACAGTGCCAGTCGTGCAGTGATGTTTGGTTGTTGCTGAGTGATGGATGCGCACTCAGGGCTGGGCTGCTTGGTGAGAACTGCAAACATGATGGCATGGGGCAGGGGATGGCTGCACATAGGCCATGGGTTGGATGTGTCTGGCGTAGTGCTTAGCCATTTCAGTAGTAGTTCATCTAGGGCATACAGAACAGTTTGGCTTTAAGAAGGAGAACTTTCTTACAAAAGCCATTAACTTAACAGCTGGTGGAAGGATATGAGCAGTTGGGGAATAAGGAATGTCAGAAATGGCCCTGTTGCTGAAGAGTTTCTGGAGGAATCCTGGTCCTTTCTAATGTGAAGTCTACCTAAATTAGTCCAACTCATACCTTGGCACAGGAGCCCAGATATTAAGTCAGTATAGAATCAAAATACTGCTTGAAGCTTTGTAGAGAGACTGTGTGGTAAGAGTGGGTTTGTTGTTTCAGGATTTTTTTGACAGGTTTTTTTTTGGTGCTTAGAATTAAACTCTAATTGTGTGACTTAAAAATAAACTGAGAGACCAACTATCTCTTCACTGTTCTGACTGCTTTGCAGCTGCCCTTAAGATTGTTGGTTAAAACAAAGGTTACAAAAGTCAAGTTATATTTTAAAGGAAGTATCAGTTTTTTGGGAAATTAATGCTAGTCTTCTCTGGTTTTGCAGAGACCTTGCTGTAAGTCTTATCTTTTTGTACCTGGGACTTGTTTTTGTTTTACCCTTTTCTTTCTTTTTTTTTAAGGCTGTTTAATAACTGTAGCTAATGTGCAGGGTCCGTAATGATTTTTTTTTCCTGCTTAAGTATTTGTTTCCCTCATTTGGAAAACTTCACACTCCTTATCAGAATGCTACCTTTGAAATTCTGGATAAGTATCTACTTGCATTACCTTGATAGCTGGGAGGGAATAGCTTAAATGCTGACTTGAGAGCTGACTTGACACCATGTAGATTCTTAGCGTGGATGATACTGTCTGTGGTTCTTCAGTTAAGAGTCCCTGCCAGTTTCCATTTAAATCCTCACAAAAAAAAAGAAGCAGAATCTGACAGATGATCAGCCAGAATATTTGTGGGTTTGGAGGTATGGGAGCCCAACCAAGCAAGCCTGGAATGTTTCAGTATCTACAGAGAGTGAGACTTCCAGTAATTTGTTCTGTATCTTCAGCTTGCTTCATCTGCTATATAATCAGTCAAGAAGTCAGGAAATAATAATGAAGTCTGCATTTAACCTGTCTATTTGCTTTTACTGTGATGTTCTAATTAATGCTCACATCTGACCCATTTCTTCCTGTCCTGTTTGTTGCAGTGCTTCACGGCCATAGCAGAGCATTAAATGATCGTAGAGGAAGCCAGCATTAAGTGATTTCCGCACAGCTGGTCAGAAAAGCAGCTGTCTGCCTTCTCAGTGCAGCATGGCATTTGGACTTGGTGCTTTTTGCCTGCTACTATGGGCAGTAACAGGTAGGAGCTTGCTTCTTTTGTTTCTGAGTCACACAGAGGGAGTGAAGCAAGTGCTTCTGGAGTGTATGGGGATGAATAAATAAAATGTGAATAAGGCAAGAGTTAGGAAACCTTGTCTCAGTGAGTTCTCACAAGTACAGCTTTGTATCTAGCTGCTCATTGCCGTGAGGGAATGCAGTTTTGGGTGGTGGTTTGGTGCCAGTTTCAAGAGGACTGGTTCTAATTGGGTGCATGAGGGAAGAGGGGATTAGAGGGAGAGTGCCGAGAGTTTCCTTTCTCTTTCTCTTTCAGGACAACAGTTTAGCAATGATGTATTGCTTGTGGTCTAAGCTTTTTTTAATTCTGGGGTATTCTGGGGACAGTTGATTCGTGAGAAGCATTCACATTTTCCACCTACCCATCTCCTCTTCAGGCATGTATTTCTTTTAAAAGACCATAGGAAAGCCCTTTAAATTTCTACTTGAGCCTCAGAAATGTATTTATAGCTTCCATACTCAGAGAGATGGAGAATGGTTGACTTGATGTCCAGGTAGAAACCAGTAATGGGTAGTTTCCCTCAGGGATCTGCACTGGGACTTGAATGTTTATCAGCAACAAGTACAGTGGGACTGACTGCACTCTCAGCATGTCTATAAACAACACTAGGCTGAGTGGTGTGTTTAGCATCCTGGAGGGAAGGAATGCCATCCAGAGGAACCTGGACAGGGTTAAGAGGTGAGCCTGTGAAAACAGAATGCATTTCAACAAGGCCAAGGGAAGGTCCTACACCTTGGTGAGGGCAGTCCCAAACATGAATACAAGCTATGCAATGAGTGGATTGACAGCAGATCTGCAGAGGAGGGCTTGAGGGTACTGGTGATGTGAAACTGAATAGAGCTGGCATTGCACACTTGCTGCATAGAAGGCAAATTGTATCCTGGGCTGCATCAAAAGAAGTGTAGCTAGCAGGAAGCAATTCTCTCCTTTTACTCTACTTTCGTAAGACTCCATGGGCAATACTGTGTTCAGCTTTGAAGCTCCTTGTGCTGGGTGAATGTGTACCTTATGCGTTTGGTCCAGAGGAGGCCACAAGGATCATCAAAGGGCTGGAGTGCCTCTTCCATGAGGAAAGGCTGAGAGAGTTGGGGTTGTTGAGCCCAGAGAATTGAAGGCTACAGGGAGACCTCACTGTGGCCTTTTAGTACTACCTAAAGGGGGTCTACAACAAAGCTGGATTGGGACCCCGTATCATTTGGAATTTGGAAAAAGGTGGTTGAGGGGGACGAACATTAGCTACAGCTGTATGGTTGCTGTCTTGCAGTAATCATTAAGCAAGCTTTTTAGGAGAACGTAGAGCTGAATGTATGGGTTTTTGTTTATTTTTGCTGGTTTTCTTGGTCAGTTTTTTTTACTAAACAGTAAGAGTACCCTTTTGTAAATAGATAATTACCTCTGTGATACTGCTATGGACCCTGTAACAAATACTCAATGTCTTGAGGTAGAGGAGAGAGGGCAGAGGGAAGTGAGGAAACAACGAAAAACCAACCAAATAAAAAATACGCACACTCTTCAGTAGAAGGTAATAATGTGCAGTAAATGCTGAATATTGGTGTAAAGAAAGTCACAGTTATGTTTTCATTAACATGAGTTGCTAGCAGACTGGAATATCCTCCATGTGCATATATAGAAAGTCTTGTTTTCCTTCTATGTCAATTTTGCTACCTCCTCCTTATTTGAGAGCAAGCCTGCTCCACTCAGTGTGCTGTCTGTAGTCAAGCCTTTCCTTGTATCTCAGGTATGAGCACACACAGGTTAGGGGCTAATATACAAGGGTGCTCTGAAAGTAATGCCTCCTATTTTATTATGTTAACCTGCAATGCCAGAGATGTATGTTGGTGGTATGGCAGTAGAGGTTGAACCTTCCTGTCAGTATTCTGTTACATTTTGTTCTCATTGTGAGATGGGCAGCAGAGGGGCAGTCTGACAAAAATGGCACCTGACGGGAAAGCATATGAAGCAAAGCGTGTCATTGAATTCCCCCATGAGGGAAAAAAAGGCACCTCCTGACATTCCTCAATGCTTGCTGAACGTTTATGGAGCCCAAACAGTGGATGTGAGCACAGTGAAGCAGCAGGTGGAGTATTTCAGTTGTGCTGTCAGTGATGTGAAAGGCAAGCCGTGTGACAGACAGCCATGCACAGCTGTCACACCACAAAATGATTAGCTCGTCCCTTTGAACTGGTAGAGGAACCCATACAGAGCTGAATATCACCTTCAGTGCATTGAATACAATGATGGCAGAAAGAACACTGTCATAGTGTCTATAAAACAGTGGATCAGCTCTGCTGGTGCCGATTTTTATGAACGTGACATGAAGGCTCTTGTTCATCACTGACAGAAATGCACAGCTAATGGTGATAACCATGTTGGAAAAATATTGCTTTGTAGCTGAGAACTTGCTCTATCAGGTAATGTTACTGTGGTCTTTGTATCAGTTGTAGCTTGCATGGAAATAAATAGGTCACTCCAAAAGTAATGTTTCCTACGTATTTGAGTATTATCCTTCCATTTAACACATTTCCATCTTGATAATTCCTGGCATTGTCCATCCATTTAAGGTCAGCTCCAAACTGAAAGTTATTTGCTGTTTTCCATGATCTGTTTGATGAAATATGTCAGTAGATGCTACCCATTATTACATCAGAAGAATGTTCTTTTTTTCTGTGTATGCTTTAAATAAGATGAATTGTCTCAGGTTCAGGAAGCTGCTAGATGGCCATTCTGCCATTTTTATCTGTACTTGATGTTGTGCCTCTAAAGGCTATTTAATTTAGGAAAGGGAAAAAGAAATGGTGGTGGAAGGAGCCATGCAGGAAGGAAGGAAGAAGCTTAGGACCTCAGTAACTTCTATTTTTTTTTTTTAAATCAGGCATCCTTTTCCACAGGTAATGAGGAAGCAGATTTAATATAAGAAAGGCAGAAATGATGAAGGGTCTGAAGCATCTTGCCTGTGAGGAAGAGCTGAGACTGTTCAGCCTAATGAAGAGAATGTTTGAGGGAGGAGGGATCTCAGTGTATCTGATGCATCTGATGTGCCCAGAGAGGCTGTGGAGTCCTCCCCAAAAGCAACCTGGACATGGGCCTGGGCACGTTATTCTGGGTGTCCCTGCTTGAAGTCTTTTCCAAACTAAACCATTTTGTGATACTCTCTCCTCTTACTAGCTGGCATTTGTCTGTGATAAGTTTTTGCTACTGAGTGGTTTTGATGCAAAACAAAACTAGACCAGTAGGCAGATGACCTAATGGATATAGACATTTATCAGTGACCTTGACTAATCTTTATGGTTTGTAGGAGACTTAATCTGGCTGTGGCAACAGGGTTAGTGCCTTATTTTAGTGTTCCATGTCTCTGTTGTGGTTTAACCTTCCAGGCAGCTCAGCACCACAGCCACTTATCCACCCTCCTGAAGTGGGATGGGGAAGTATCAGAAGTAGAAAAGTCCGGCTCTGTGCAAGCACTGCTGGGCAGCAATTAAAAGCATTGCTGAGTTATCATCACTGTTTTCATTACAAATCCAAAGCACATCATAAGAGTCTGTATGGAGAGTATTAACTCTATCCCAGCCAGACCATGAACCTCTCTTCACTCAGCACTTCATGCTGTATGAACGCCTGACTTCCTAGATCTGTGGATGTAGCTCAATTTCTACAGGCATTCATTATTTCACAGTTTTATTCCGCTGGATTTTAATCCACTGGATGGTCCATTCATTGAAGAAATCAGCTTACACTGGAATAGATTTAAATCATTCTGGGAATTAATAAAATTTATATATATATATATATATATATATATATTTTTTTTTCCTATATATAAATAAAGACTATAAATTTAAACTGCCCTGTTAACTGGACTGACCTGTGCACAGATATCTCTCTCAGAGAGAGAAGATGCTGCATACCACAAGAATGACAGTTTATTCTGCAGTTGGGAATTCAGTCTAGTTTCCTACTTGAACAGGTATATGCTAACCTTGTATTTAAGACAGACCTTGCATAGCAGTGTTACTGAAATGCATTTGTGCATCTATAAGAAAGCTCTCATAGCGGAGCATGAGATTTCACATATTATTTGTTTATACTGTGGTGCTTTATTGTTGGATTAGCAACCCCGACAAAAGCACAAAGATAAATCAGTAGGTATCTGCCAATGTAGGTTTTGTGTACTCTAGTCTTTTGTTTTCTTTTCCTCCATGCAGTCCACTTATTATTACATCACATCCCTTTATTTAGAAATACATTCTCCTAGACCATGATCAAGCCCATCATTTTTAAACATGCTTGGCTACTGCTAGTCATGGGCTTTGTGAGGAAGAAGATAAATAAGCATTTCTTCCCACGTACACACCAGTAGTCAAAGGCTGAGTATCAAAGGACACTTTCTTTTACATCAAAGACACTCAAATGTTAGCCAAAAGCCAGCACACACAAATAAATGTCTCTAAATAAGAGGGAAGAGTAGCACAACATGGTTCAGTTTGGAAGGGACCTCTGAAGTCGTCTGGTACAGCTCCCTCTGCTCAAGCAGGTACACCCAGAATAGGGTGTCCAGGCAGCTTTTGGAAATCTCCAAGGAGAAGACTTCACAGCCTCTCTGCACGTACTGTGCCAGTGCTTTCTCATCCACATAGCACAGAAGTGCTTCTTGGTATTCAGAAGGCCCTTCCTGTATTCTTGGTACTAGGCACCACTGAAGAGCATGGGTCTGTCCTCTTTCTGCTCTCCCTTCAGGTGTTTATAGACATTGGTAAGATCCCTCCTAAGCTTCCTCTTTGCTAAACACTCCCAGGTCTCTCAGCCTTTCCACATAGGTGAGATGCTTCAGTCCCTTCATCACTTTTGTGGCCCTTCTTTGGCCTCTCTAGTAGCTCCATGTCCACTCTTTTGGGGAGCCCAGAAATGGACATAGTGTTCCAGGTGTAGCCTCTCCAATGTTGAGTTAGAGGGGAAGGGTAACCTGCTGTGAATACTTAGCCTAACGCAGCCCAGGTTATCATTAGCAGCAAGAGTGTGTTGCTACCCCTTGTTCAACTTGGTGTCTGCACAGACTCCAAGGTCCTTTTCTGCAGAGCTGCTTTCTATCTGGTGCGTTCCCCATATGATGTTGATCCCCTTGATGATGTTCAGCCTGTTTCTGTAGCCTGTGACCCTATGACATATTAGACACTCCTGCCAGTTTTGTGCCACCTCTAAACTTGCCATGAGCACGCTTCTCCATCATCCAGGCCATTAATAAAGGTACAAGATTTGTATTGATCCCTGGACTGTGTTGTTCATTACCAGCCTCCAACTAACCTGTGCACCAGTGACTGCTACTCTCTGGGCTATTCAGGCAGTTTTCAGTCCCCCTCACTACCTGCTCATCTAGCTTATACTTCATTAGCTTTGCTAGGAGGGGGACAGTGTCCAAGGCCTTATTGAAGTCTGTGAAGACAACGTACAATGCTCCCCCTTCAACCATTTGGCTTTTAGTTTGATTATAGAAGCTCATTAGATTGGTCAGGTATGATTTCCCCTTGGTGAATCCATGCTGACCACTCCTCATGACTTTACTGTCCTTTATGTGCTTGGTTTCCAGGATTATCTCCATCACCTTCCTAGATGTTGAGGTGAGGCTGACTGTCCTGTAGTTCCATAGGTCCTCCTTGCCATTGCTGAAGATAGAAGAGGCATTTACTTTCTTTCAGTCTTTCTACACTTCTTGCCATTGCAATCAAGCAAATATTACAGTGGCCTAAGAATGATATTTGCCAGCTCCCTCAGTTCTCATGAGTACACCTCATCAACGTCTACAGACTTGCAGATGTCCAGATTACTTAAGTGTTCCTTGACCTGATCATCTACTAACAAGAGTGCATATTCCTTGCCTTTCCTGTAGACTCTGAGACTCTGACCTCACAGGACTTTTAGCTGTCCTGTGTGTTTTCCCTGTTTTGTTCAATGAAGATCCCAAATTCTCCATAGTCTTCCTTTTGATACTGATGTACTTGAAGAAGCCCTTGACTTTCCTGTCCAGATTAAATTCCTCTTTTAATCTTAGCTCTCCTAACTTGATTTCTGCATGCTCCAACAGTGTCTCTGTATTCCCTGTAGATTACCTGTCCTTGCTTTCACCCTCAGTGTGCTTCCTTTTTGTGTTTGACTCAGGAGCTTGTTGTTCATCCATGAAGGAGTTTTTGCCTGGCTTCCTCCTCACTGAGACAGACTGCTCTTGAGTTTTGAGGAGGTGATCCTGGAATATTAACCAGCCTTCTTGGGCCCCTCATCCCTGCAGGATCTTATTCCACAGCACTCTTCCAAGCAGATCTTTGAAGAGGCCAAAGTCTGCTGTCCTGAATACCAGTGTTGTGAGCTTGCTATTAAGCTTTCTTTCTCCCTGCTCTGAGGATCCTGCATTACACCATCTCATGCTCACTGCACCTAACACCACCTCTGACCTTTGCATTCCCAACAAGTCCCTTGGTGTGAGTGTGAGGCCCAGCAAAGCACCTCTTCTTATTGGCATCTCTCACTTTGGAGGAGATAGTTGTCATCAATGCACTCCAGGAACGTCCTCGGTTACTTCTCTCTGCGTGCGTTGCCCTTCCAGCAAATACTGAGGCTGTTGAAGTCCTCTGTGAATCCTATGAACATGAGGTTGCTGTTTGTAGAGTCTGAAGAGGCTGAGCCCAGCTCACTACATCCTCCCTTAATTAATTATTGAGAGCAATAAGGTCTCCCCGAGCCTCCTCCAGACTAGACAATCTCAGCTCATAAGGCTTGTGCTCCAGACCCCTCACCAGCTTCATTGCCCTTATCTGGACATGCTCCAGAGCCTCAGTGGCTGCTCCCCCCTCCTTGTTTTCTCAGCCTGTCCTTCTTTAAGGGCCTGTAATGCTCTTTTGCAACATTCTACTTTTAACAACTGTCCCACTGTGTTGCTGTCTTCCCAAAAATACTTTAGCCCTGCTACTACATGCAGATCTCTTCACTCATCTTGCTTAATCCCCGTACTGTACAAGCCCTTCAGAGAAGAACTCCAGCATTTTAATCTAGAGCTCCTCTGGGTGCCCTGTCTGAAGTTGAGCAGTCATTAATCCATTAGTTAAACAGTCTTTTTCCAATGCTATCACTAATAATGCATTTTCTGCCACCAGAACTCACTTAACAACCATGTTATGACGTGCAAGGCAGGCAAGTCAAACACTGTCCTCCATTACTGTGTTAGTTCCACAGTAGTGGCATCATGTTTTCATGGCTGAGTTAACAAGCCTGATTGAAAACAATGCTAAAAAGAATTGCTGGTTTTACTCAGTAATTTTTTGAAGCACGATCAGATTCCTCAAGTTGAATTTTGGAGAGATTCTGAACTGCAGTTGTAACATATGGAATAAAAAGATGTAGAAAACTATATAGCTTACGTTGATTCATGCTCAGTTTAAACACTTCATGCTCATGGTCTCTGGTGTTCTCTGAAAATCTAGTGTCATTCCTTCCTTTGCAGAGGAGGTGTAAGTATTCTCTCCATGGGAGCAAGCTCTTGGGATTCCTCATAAAATGGTGAAAGCTGCAAAATTTGGGGAATTCCCCTCCCTATCTCCGGATCTTTTATATTTAGTCCAGCAATAATTTGGATGACCTTCCATGAAGTTCAAGTGAGATATCTGGTGTCTCAGCCATAAATCCTAGCTGCTTTCTTTCTCAGTTGGAGCAATGACATGTAACTGCCTTTTTCTTTTTCTTTTTTTTTTTTATAATAGCAACTTTTGCTGTGAAACATGTTTTTTGCTCACTTTGCTATGATGGAAGTACCGCATGATTTTTTTTTCCTCTTCCCTGCTCTGTTCTTGCTTATAGAATTACACCTAACTTTGATCTCTTAGTGATGGCATTTGTATTAACTGAATAAGGAAGACTTTATAAAATAGATTAAGATCCTACGTTGAGAAATCCCACGCAGTACAAGGTGCTGCTGCAAATGGGCATGCTGTAAGAAAAGTAGTGGTTAAAAGCAGTGAGTTTATTTAAGTTGGGTAGCATCTGCCTTTATCTTGTCTCCTGCCATAAGCCCCTTTGGGTTATAGAAAACAATATTATGTTTTTGTTGTGCTGTTCTTCATGCTGGCGTTGTTGTTCCAGGTTCCTATTGCGAGCAGTGCAGAGAAGGAGCCACGTATTCGAGTGCAGTAATATCTCCCAACTTAGAAACCACTAAAATTATGCGAGTTCCTCATGCTACATCAGTGTCTGAATGCATCACGGCGTGTTGTGACCTCTCTGGTTGTGACTTGTCCTGGATGTTTGAACGGCGCTGTTACGTTGTGAACTGCCAGCACAAAGAGAACTGCGAACCTAAAACAATTGAGACGGTAAAGTCCTATCTAACATTTGTGCTGAGACCTTCTCAGAGGCCAGCCTCACTGCTGGGATTTGGGCAGGTGATCCCAAGCATCGTGCACTCTGTGGGACGTCAGAAAGAGCCATCTGAGGAAGTATCTTTTCTTGGCAAAGAACTCAGCCTTGAGGAGATACCTGAATACATAGATGATTATAAAGATTTGGAGCAGGACCCCTTTCAGGTGAGCCTCAGACATGATCAGAAGGAGAGCACGGATTATACTGACTGGGGCCTGATGGTAGCAGGTGAAAATGGCTTCAACACTTCAGTCAGCGACAATGGAGAAAACCAGGAAGAGGAAGCTGGAAAGGTCGAAAGCCTTCTAAGTAAAAACACATCTGAATTGAGCTCTGTCAATGAGCACTCCACAGAGAGGCTGTCTTCTCTCCCAGAGATTACACCGTTCCCTGGGAAGACATATGAAAGCAGAGCAGCTGTTGAGATGCTTACACAGCCTGCCAATGCTTTGCAAGAAAAGGTATGTGTTCCCCTTGAGAAGCAGGCAAGTGATGCCACACAACAGTTGTTTTGTTCAACAAGCTTGTAGTTTTGTAACATAACCCTGAAACTCAAGTGAGTTACAGTCCATTAGGGTGCAGAAAAGGCTGAAGTGGAGAGGGTTATCTTAATAGGCAGATGAATCACTGAAGCACACTTCTCTTTCAGATGATGAAGAGCAGGGCTGTTTCAAAGACCTTGTTGGGTTTCTTTGGAGGTATTCTGACGACAAGGCTTGAACCTGGTATAAGAGGACTGGTTTGGTGTTCTGCCCTTCTGTCACTTGATGTTTCAATTACAGGTCATAAGCTTAGTAATGGTAGTGGTCCTGTCAGCATCCAAAGGCCAAGACCAGTAAACATAAGTTCCTCCATCAACAAAATCTTGTTCTATAGGATTCATGTTAGTAAATGCCTAAAGAGGTGTTTTAGATGTAATAGAGCTGAATAAATAGCTTTTAAAATGCTTTTAGAACATTTAGAAAGGTTTATAAGAAGGGGCAGTGTTGGTTGCTGTGTTGGTTTGATTTTTTTTTTTGGACCACATAAACTGGGTAAATGTCTGTTCTCCTTAAATGTCTGAATCTTTCTCTAGTGTCTGGTAATAAGAAAAGCCAAAGTTAAAATCTGTTAAGTACTTTAAACCTAATGTAGATACCTAAGAAAGATGCACCTATTCCCTGTGTATGTTAGCAGATTTGATCAGTTCTAAATAGTCTTTGGCTCCATCAGAACAGAATGGGATCAGTGGGAAAGTTGGAACAGGCAGTAAAGCCAGCGTCTGCTGTGTTTGTCATGCCTCAGGGGAAATCAAGCAGTGTCTGGATTTCCCTTAATTCCAACAGGTTTTGTAATCAACAGTTGCCTTTCTCTTGCTGTAAAAATGCCAATTTTTTTTTTTTTGCTATTGCTGTAGGGAAGAAAAAGACAAGTGAAGAAGGCAACTGATGTTCTTAGAAGGAGTGATTGAAATGGCGGAAGTGTGTGTGTGTGTGTGCATGTAGAACTGCAAGTTTCTTAAGACTTGAGATCAGTCTAGCTGAGATACCATCATAGCCTAGAAGTGGGAGTAGATGATCTCCAGAGGTCCCTTCCAGAGACTGCACAGGTCTGGACTGCATCCAGGCGGGTCTTGAATCCTTCCAGAGAAGGAGAATCCACAACCCACCTCGACAGCCTGTTCTGGTGCTCCATTACTCTCACTGTGAAGAATTTCCTTTGCATATTGGTGCAGAACATCCTGTGCTCCAGTTTATGGCCGTTTCCCCTTCTCCTGTCCCTGCAGACCACTGAAAAGAGGTTGGCCATGTCCCTTTGATTCCCACACTTAAGATATTTATAAACATTAATCAGATCCCTTCTGAGTCTTCTTTTCTCAAAGCTAACAGACCCAGGTTGCTCAGCCTTTCCTCACAGGGCTGCTCCAGGGCCTTTATCATCTTTGTCGCCCTCCACTAAATTCTCTCCAAGAGATCCCTGTCTTTTTTATACTGGGGAGCCCAGGACTGGACACAAAACTCCAGGTGAGGCCTGTCCAGGGCAGAGTAGAGGGGGAGGATCTCCTCCCTCGACCTGCTGGCCACGCTCTTTTTAATGCATCCCAGGTATCTGCTGCCTTTGTGTGCCATAGTAGGGAAAATGTTTTCCTCTAGGTATATGGTCAGAAGTAAGTCTTGGTGGGAGAAGGTACGGAAAATATACTGTCCCATTCAGACTGTGTCTTGGGAAGGTGATGGGGCCTGAAAGAAGAGAGGGGTGATGGGCAAATCTAACATGGTCATTCCAAGGACCTGTTTGGTCATTCCTGCATAACTTGCTGTGTCTTTCATTGCATTTCTAGATCAGTTTACAAGGGTGGTGGTTAAGAAGAACTTTACTGCTTGTTGACTGAAGTAGAGAGATTTAGGGCACTTCATTAGAAGTGAGGAAAGTTAAAAAAGTCCTTTTCTGCATCTGAAGCTTGGGAAAAAAATGAGCATTTCCTATAGAGACTGACAGGGGGAAAGAAACAAAACACTCCTTCTTTGATAGATATTCTTCATGAATAAAACCTCCTAACTACATAAGTTAGTAGGTGAACCCCACATTCTCTTCCAAGAGCAGCGTACCCGTAAATCTGTAAAGGTAAAGAATGATTTATTTAAGACATTGTTTCCCTATAATTCATTTTTCAGGTTCCTTCTTATTCCCCTCCATCAGACAAACTGGAATTCTCCCTAGATGTGTCAAACAAAGCCCAGACTCCTACAGTGGCACCAGACAATGTGACTGAACATGGAATCATGCTGCTTCCCAGTAATACTGTGCCATCTGAACCCCTGCAGCAATTTACACCTCCTGCTACGGCTGCCAAAGCAGGTAATGTTTCAACATAGCTGGAGAGGGCCTGCTGGATGGGAGGCAGGGAGGGCTTTAATACTGTCAGGCTTGCATCCTTTTCTTAGTTACGAACTCTGTTCAAGTGCAGCCTCATCCCACCTTAAGCATGAAGTCCTGCAGTAACATTGGAAACTCCATCCCTTTTAGCTGGTTACTTCTGGAGCAAAATTCTGATCAAGCGTAACATCAGTGGGAAATTATAACTCAAGCAACAACTTTGCAAAAAGCAGAGATTAAGAGCGTTTTCTTAATGAGTTAATTTTTATATTGGTGAGAAATACCTAAGACTTTCTGGAGTTTCCCAACAGTCACTTCTAGCCATACTGTTGTTTTTGTGTGGCTTCAGAATTCTGTTCATTCTCAGAAACTCTTCAGTAGGGTTCCCACCATGTATAGCTGTCAGATATCACGCAGGAACACAGGTGGGACTCAGACCTTAACAGGGGAGAACAACACTTCATCTTGGAAAAAAAATGTTTTGTTATGACTTCAAAGCTCCAAGAAGGCTTATAAGACTTCCAGCTGCAGGGCAAAAAGTTCTTATTTTGAAGATGTCTTTAACCGCTTTGCTGTCTGTAATTGTGTTAAATTCTGTCTGTATGTTAGTGTAACTCCTTTCTTCTGGCAAGTTTCCCCCCTTCCTTTGTATCCTGGCAAAGGGTTAGAAGGGCCACAAGAGTCAGAGAAGCACAGATGTATGTTCTTCTGTGCTTCTGAGGGATATGTAGAGCTAAGCACTTTGCTTCCTGGTAGAATGGGTCTGATCTGGGACATTCCTGGCACCTTCTGCCATGGCCTGGCTAGCAGGATGTAGATCTACTAGCCAGGTAGTAGTAGAAGGTAATGGAAAGAGATGAGTTGCAAGGGGGTTTTTCTCCAAGGCAATGAATAATCATTACCACTGAGGGTTGACTGGGCAGCTCCTCCTTCACAATAGCAGGCTAAAGAAGATAAAAGGTACTTGGAAGAAGCAGCTGAAGTGGAAGGTTGTGATGAATCTCACTATAAGTACTGCTTTGTATAAGGATTGCCTCAAGTTTGTGCTCAGCCTTACCATCTCAATGTGGGAGATAGTGTCTCCTCTTTTGGTCATCATGCTCATTTAGCCATTTTATTCTCACCTTACGAGAGAGGTCAAAAGATTTTAGAAGCACAAACCTCCACTCTGCTGATGGCTAGGTCAACCTCTGTGAGCAATTCTAGAGCCTTAGATTTAAGAAGCAATGACAGAAGGTGTCGTCATGGCCTCTTCGCTGTATCCCTGTTTTGACCTGTCATCTGCCACTGCTAAGTCATCTCTTACTCATCTATTAAGAGTTTAAATTGGATGTCTAGATAGTATTGAGTATTGCCTTCGGAGGACTTCTGCTCTGTGGACTCCCAGTATTCAGGAACAGATCTAAAACCTTTGAAAAACAGATCTGTGAGAACTTTGCTTGAACTTGTGCTTTGGTATGTTTCTGTTGGAGAGTGGGTTTGTGGACTTCAGTATTCTTGGATAAGGAAAGATTTTTCGCAGGCAAGAACTGTTTCTGGATGACACACAGGTTGAATTGCAGTTTAGCTATGAGATAACCCTGCTCCTCTAGCAGAATCTTTGAAAGTGACCCCATGAGCTGGGCTCTTGGCTATGCCTACCCAAATGCAACACAAATACACAAGTAGTGCTTCCTGGTGGAAAAGAGGCGTTAGTTTTAGGGTGGACTATATTAGCTAATTTAATGAAGTTTTGTGGTGTTTCTTCTGATTCTGATGGCTCTTTTTGTACTCTGGACATTTTTGAACTCCTGTAATTCCAACGAATTGAGAAAAATTCTTTCTGCAGAGCAAGGTTAACTCTGATATATCAGAAAAAAATCAGAACTCATAGAAGTAGGCGAAATTTTCATATTTAGGGAAGAGCAATTGTCTGGAATAGTTCAGTAAAAAGTGAAGTAGCCATAGTCATGATTATAATTACTATTTGATTATGTATCTGGGAAACTCTTTTTGTTTCAATTATCTTTGCCTGTTTGCCAAATTTTGCTTAATCTGTTGCAAATAATACTTGAAGATGCTAAATCTATACCCATCCCGTCTTTTAAAACATAGTGTTCTCATTCTGTCTTAGATACAGTAAAAGAACTTATTGTGTCTGCTGGAGATAACATACAAGTGATGCTACCCAAAAATGAGGTTGAACTGAATGCTTTTGTTGTCCCACCACCACCAACAGGTGAGTTAAATGGCCCTGCCATACAGGACATGTTCACAGTACCAACTTGTAAATGCAGATGAGTCCTGAGTTATGTGATCATCTGCACTTAGGGAGAAGATGTCTTTCTTATCTCCTCCATCTACTGTTGTTTATTTGTTTGTTTTGTTTTTGTTCTGGCTTTTGGTTGTTTTTGTGAATCCAATTGCTGAAAGCATTTCCTCCTTTGAGTTTCACATTTTGAAATGGCTTGTGTTTTCAGAATCTGAATTCATTAGCCAAATGATTCAACAGAAAGCCTGTCATTTCTACCTAAAGATTATGTTGCCCTGGTTATAGCATCTTGTTTTTAAGCAGAGAGGGAAAAAAAGGTGGAATCTGAACACACTGACCTTAAAACCACCAGATTCTGAGCTACAGTAGCAAAGAATACATATTTCATAGCTAGCCATGTAAAATGCATTCACTTCATGTGAAGCTGGATTTTAAAGTTATTTGTGAAAACTGTTCCTGTTGCTATTTTAGCAAGTTACAGCATACAATGGAAGCATAACTTGTATTTGTAACACTTCATTTTTCTGTCTCAAACAATAGCACTCATGATTTCCTACTGTAGCATTTTATCTGACTGGTAGTGAACTTGATTTCTTTGTTTCCTGGACTTACCTAGAAGGGAAATCTGATCATTCTTTTATTGTGTTATTGCACTAAGAAACATCCTATAACTATGAGTGGAGATTAATTAGTCACCCTGCTGACTATGGTGGTGAAATGGAGCGCAGGTACACCCGGACACTGAAGCTCTCTCATGTAAGTGAACTGTAAGCTCAAGCTTATTTAGTTTGTTCAGTTCTTTCACAGGAGTTTAACCTGTGATAAAGGGTGCCTTTATTTAAGGAATTCATGTTACTGTGAGTTTTCTTCACTTGCATGTATCACCAACTCTTTCACAGATCTTCAGAAACATGCCATCTTCTTCAGACCCTCATAATTTTCTAAGATAGAGTAAAAATTCCTAAGTTTTGGCTTTGTGTTCCTCACCTCTAAACAGTAAACAGTGTTTCTTATGTATGGGTTTATGGAAGGAACTCTAAGTTTCAGATATCCAGATTTTTCTGTTTACAACATGATTGGCAGATTGTATGCGCGTTGCATCTGTATGTTTCATCACGTAACTGGATTTGTTCTGTGTGTGCCTCAGCTGTCGGTGGGACTTTATGCCTTCAAAGTGACAGTTTCTGGTGAAAATGCCTTTGGCGAAGGTTTTGTAAATGTCACTGTCAAGCCAGGTAAGTCAGTTGACTGAAAGAATTAATTTCTTCAACACAAGTGGTAATACAACGTGTTTATGTAACAGTCTGTCTTCCAAGGGCATTTAGAAGTCCAGTTATGCAGAGATGTATTTCACGTCTTGCTGTCTTTAAAGCATTTTAAGGAAGTGCAGCTTAGGATCGTGCCTAATGTGTACAAGGCTTGAGGTAGTATCATGACACCTTCTGTGCTACAGGGATCAGGCATTAGGTGCTCAACTGGCTGTAGCTGCAAGTTACAGCACGGGTCTTTCCTGAGTTGTACCAGATGGAAGGGGCTGCAGCAGAAGCCTGGTGCTCTTCAGTAACCTTTTGTATCCTTTGGACAGCAGATATTGCAGAGCTGTCATTTTGAGATGTAGGTTACTGAGGACTATTGATTGGTAGAGTTACCAGATTATCTTTGCCCAGGTCCTCACAATTTTTTTCAATCCTATCTTTCTCACAGCTATCAGAATTAACCAGCCACCTGTTGCTGTTGCTTCACCCAAAGTACAAGAAGTTTCTTTGCCTACAACTTCTACCTTCATTGATGGCAGTCGTATGTACTTGCTTACCTGTATTACCCTGTATTTTTAATGCAGTTAAAAACTGTTCATCCATACTGAGTGGAATTCTTTCCATTCAATGCACAGAAGTTCCCTGAATCATTATTCACGTTGGGAATTTGAGGGCAGTTATAAGTGGTTTTTAAAAAGGTTGAGTTAATTGGATATATAAGATTGAATGATATTTATTCTAGAATGAGTTGCACTTGGAAGATTCTTATTTTCTGAAGTTTTTAGTTACAGAAGACATGATTGCTTGACTTTGTGTATGCGTGGAAATATGGTCAGCACATCAAGACAGTAGTGGTAAAATGCAGCCTTCTACTTGTGAACTGAGATAGTGTGTGGCCTTAGAAGTTCTTTCTGTCCTGGTTGGGGTCCCCATTACAGGCCTCTGTGCCAGTCTGGGTCCATGATAGAGAGCTGACATGTTTTGATTACTGCTCCTCTGAGTTTGTTTAAAAGTTAAGCAAAGGTTTGCTTTTATATTTACTAAGAACAAACAAACTGTAGAATGTACAAGAAGTTGTAGACTGCCCCACCTGGAGTACTGCATCCAGGTCTGGGGTCCCCAACACAGGGAAGTTGTAAAGCTTATGAACTGAGTCCACAGGTGAGCCACGAAGATGATCAGAGGGCTGCAGCATTTCTATGAAGACAGGCTAAGGAACCTTCGTTTGTTTGGACTGGAGAAGAGAAAGCTCTGGGAAGGCCTCATTGTGACCTTCCAGTATTTAAAGGGAGATTATAAACAGAAAGGAAAGGCACTTTATACAGGGATAGTGATAGGACAAGGAGGATAGTTTTAAACTAGAGGGGAGGTGTAGATTAGGTGTCAGGGAGAAGTTTTTTACTAAGAGAGTAGTGAGGCGCTGGAACAGACTGCCCAGAGAGGTTGTGGATGCCCCATCCCTGCAGATGTTCAAGGCCAGGTTGGATGGAGTCCTCTTGAAACTGATCTAGTGCTTGATCTAGCAGCTGTCAACCCTGCCTGTGACAGGGTTTGGAACTAGGTGATCATTGAGCCATTTTGTAGTTCTGTGATTCATCTGCAGAGAGGCTGGCTGAAATTGACTTTACCTTTGTTTTTTTTTGTGGTAAAGCATTCAAAATGTAACTCATCATCTGGTTCAATAGCTATCGTACATGAACTGTAGAAAACAGCTAGGGATCAGTGCATAAGAGACGTTAGTATTCATGCAGCCTGATGTTACACAGGGTACTGATACATTTTTCTTTAATTCATGTAGAAAGTACAGATGATATGAAGATCGTGAGTTACCACTGGGAGGAAATTAAAGGTCCTTTGCGGGAGCAGAAAGCATCTGCTGACACACCTGTCTTGCACTTGTCTAACCTTGTTGTTGGAAATTACACTTTCAGGTACACCTGCATGGATGATTTTCTTTTGAGTTTCAGGCATTTCTGTGGTGTCAGCTGGATGGGGTTTTTTTTGGTGCTTGTGCATACCTCCTTAAAGAACTTCATTTTACTTCTGTGTGCTCTTCGCCTTCATTTGATGGGGACCAGTTTCATCTTGTAGTGATTTTGTGACACTGGTATAATGATGCACTGGAGCACAAACCTATGCAAATCAAGGTATCAGAAATTAAATAACCTCCTACTTCCTGCAATAATAACTTCAAGAGAATATATATATATTTTTTCAGATGAGACTAAAGTCAGGATGTGAAAGTCATCCCCTGAATAGTGGTGACAAACAGAATAGTATTGGCAGTCTGATCCATGCAAGGTCCCATGGTGTGCTGAGTTTTGTAGTTCTTTTCTTCCTAAATGCCTTTGCCTTGCTGCTTTTTTCTTCCAGTTAATCCTTGCTGGCGATGGATTTTGTCCAGAAGACAAAAACAATGTTTATAGTCCTGGCTGCTTTAATTAAAAACAGAGATCATTTTCTGTACTTTTTAATTTAGCACCTTGTCCTGGACTTGTGCATTTTTCACTGAATCACTCTTGGCTGCCAATGAGTAACAGCCTGCAGGTCAGTATGTCATGTATCAGAGCAGCATCAGCAGAATCTGAAGCCTGTTGATGACCAGTGTATGGCATACATTGAACATGGCCCTTCGCATAAGCATCGCCAAAAATTGTTTCAGCTTCAGTTCTCTGTTCTCTACTGGAATTGTTCCATATTGTACAATGGCAGAAGACTGTTATTTTCTTTTCCTCTGTTGAAAAGGATAGGGCTCACATACATAGCTTTTAAGCGTGCTCTGAACACAAGGAAATTAAGAAATCACTTCTTCCATATGCCTCTGGGAGAGGCTGAGGTATTTGAACAATCCAGCAGCCTATTCAAGCTCACAGGAAATTAGCTGGAAGATACTCCTAACACACTTGGTTGTGCATCCATCGCAAAAGTGTGCAGTTGCTGATGGCAGGATCAGTAAGCATTATTGTTCTCTTTTGGGGAAGACTTCAAGAGTGGCTCCCTTCCATGCTTTTGTCTGTATGCAGTACTCACAAAAAGGGTGAATTGAAGATGTTGCAGGTTCCCACACCATGGAGAACAGTCTGTCATCACTTTCAGGTGTCACATTTTTAGATAATAAGTATATGATAATGCTGTGTTTCTGAAAGGCAGTAACGATTGTTTAAACACTATGTTACAGTTAGTTTTGACTTAAGATTTCCTTACAAAATCAGAGCTGATAATAAGCTCCATTAGTATTAGTAGCAATTTGTTTAAGAAATAAGAAGTTATGAGGTGTTACTGTGCTGTGATGAGGCAGAGTCTGTGAATATCCACAGTAGTGTTGGGTGCAGGGATTGCTCTGCAGTAGCAGATGAATGAAGTCACTGTTTTTTACTGAGTACATTTTTAAAGAACATACAGCAAAATCTCTGCAATTTGATGGAGTTGCCATTGACTGCACGGAAGAGGTTTCATCTGGGATCCAGAATAGATGTGCATTTTTTTAATAAACAGATTGCAAGCTGTGATTGAAAGTAGTCTTCTGAATTTCTTCCCACCTTAGTTGAAGGCTATGTGTTTCTACAGCGCAGGTTCGTAAAAGTTAAATCAGTGGCTCTGTTTTAGGAAGTGATTTTGTTCTCTTTGAGTGCAAGCAAAATGGGAATCTTTGGCTTCTGACTTGTCAGCAGTCTGATCTACCAAATGTCCAGTCTTGCCTTTTTCCTGTTGTAGACTCACTGTGATTGATTCAGACGGAGCAGCCAACTCCACAGTTGCGTCTCTGAGTGTCAACAAACCAGTGGATTACCCGCCTATTGCAAATGCAGGACCTAATCAGGCAGTCACTTTGCCCCAGAACTTCATCACGTTGAATGGAAACCAAAGCAGTGATGACCATGAAATTGTCAGCTATGAGTGGTCACTCAGTCCCAGAAGCAAAGACAAGGTTGTAGCAATGCAGGTATGCCTATTTCTCCTTGCACAGTACTAGAAAGTTCTTTCATCTTTGCCTTTAATATGAAGAGTAACATACAAAAGTAATTTTTCAGAAGCTTTTAAGTATCCAGAGTGCTGTTGTTCCTTTCTGTTGTGTTCAGCTTTTTAGACTCTATTACTATTTGTGATTTTATTTTTCTTCTTTTTTTTTTTTTTTATCACTCCTTATGGCCATTTCTGTTCCCTGCTATTGCTTGTGTTCTGGTGGTTTGGAAAAAACTTCAGTTCACTCTGCCTAATCCTGGACCCTGGAGCTTGCTCCACAGATTTGCATCTTCTGATTCAACATTATAAAACACGGGTTTCCTATGAATGCTAATTGATTTTACTCTTTATTTTTTATGGCTACATATTTATCTTTTATCTTCTGTTTTTTTAAATCTGAGAACTCAAATCAATACAAATACAATTTCAGTGCACTTACACTCACTGGGGTGCAGGTTCTTGTAGATGATTAAAGTAATTAATATAATGATTCCAGCTTCAGAACTTCAGAAGCCATTTTTAAGGGAGATGTGAGCTCTCTGTGTTTAAAAGGCAAATGCTTTAGGCTTTCCAAACTGGAAAGAGGCCACTTTGTATAGATCATTTTTAAAAATAAGCTCTGATGGTCAGATAATCATGTATCATATCCTTTAGTTCACATTAGACTTCCCTGAATAACTGTGATAATTGTGATTTTGATTGATGAAGAAGGAAAGGGTGATTCCTCGTGAGATATGTAAATGATCATTGTGTTAGCAAAAGGGCATGGAGTTGGGCCTAATCTTTTTGTGAGCTTTTGTGTATATATATATGTGTGTGTGTGTGTGTATTAACTAATAGTGCTGGAAGTATATGCTCAGAACAGAGTTGCTTTGTTTAACTTTTCTATTTCCATAAGCCTACCTGGCTGGAATCAAGTATGCTGTTGTTCTTTTTAATGACTTATTTTTGCATTTAACTATTTTTAGAAATAAATACTGGATTAAACACTGTCATTGTTAATGTCCCATGTGTCTAACAATTATTGTTGTTCAGAAATAATGCAGCAATTATACTAAAAGTTAAGAAATTAAGATTTTATGTTGATAAATATATCTCTGGATTGATAGACAGTTGCAGTACTGAATATATGACATCTGCCTGTACGTCAAATTTTAAGTATCCTCTTTGTCTGCAAGGTGCTTTTGCTCAAGTCATGTACTTATTTGGAATTAAAATGTATTTTACTTTTCCTCCACATCTGCTCTCTTACTATATTTTTGTACCCCATGAGTACTTTTTCTCATCTCTCTCTCACTGCCATGCAGGGAGTGCGGACTCCATACCTCCAGCTATCTGCAATGCAGGAAGGAGATTATACCTTTCAGCTCACAGTCACAGATTCAGCAAGGCAGCAGTCCACTGCTGAGGTCACTCTGATAGTACAGCCTGGTAAGCTGACTGACTGCAGGCATATCTGGGTCCTTCAGCGTGGACCAGCCTGAATGCCTTAGCACTGTCCATCAGATCTCTCTCCTCATAGAATCATCGAATCACCAAGGTTGGAAAAGACCTACAAGATCATCCAGTCCAACCATGCACCTATCACCAATAGTTCTCACTAAACCATGTTCCTCAGCACAAAATCCAGATGTTCCTTGAACACCTCCAGGGTTGGTGACTCCACCACCTCCCTGGGAAGTCCATTGCAGTGCTTGTATTGCACCATTCAGGTGCAGTCTGGACATCTGGTGTTCCTCCATCAAGGACTCCTTCACCTCTGTTTCGTATCAAAACAAACAGTAAAAAAAAGTGCAGAATTCCAGGAAATCCAGGCAGTGATCCTGAAGGCTCCCATTGGCCTGATTATATAAGGCGCTATGCATGTTTGAGAGTACTGAACTAAAATGTAGCTTTCAGTTTAATACCCTGCTAAGCTGTTCACCGTGTCAGTCAGTGATTTGCTCAATTTCTTACTGTTTTGCATTTCAAGAATCCTGGTGCAATCTGAATTCTCACTACAGTTCTTTTGCCAGACAAAAAAATGAACTCTCTCAAGCAGAGAGTTTCAAAAGCTGCTTCTTTCACATCAGTGTTTAGATTTGGGAGCTGAATGATGAGTAAATGCAAGTGCACCAGGCGTACAAAGTATTTTTTTTTTTTTTCCAATTTTTGATAATATGTTTGCATATTGCAGGTTCTTACATCTGAAGTGGACATTTCTGCTCATGTGAAGGTCTCATATTACACTGTGGAGCAGTGTTATGTCTCGTTCATTTTGCTCATTCTACAGCTACTTCTAGAACCATTGAATGCATTGGGTTGGAAGGAACCTTAAAGATACTCTAGTTCCACCCCCCCTGCCATGGGCCAGGACACTTCCCACAAGACCAAAGCCCCATTGAAACTGGCCTGGAACACTCCAGGAGTGGGGCATCCACAGCTTCTCTGGGCAACCTCTTCCTGTGCTTCACCACCCTCTGAGTAAAGAATTTCCTCTTAAATGTCAGTGACCCTTTTTAGGGAAACTCTGCAATGGGCATTTACCAAAGGAACCAGGAATGTGAATTGCAAGTACAACATGTATGGGTGGTATGTTTTAGATCGGTGACAGTGTTGAAGTAGGAAGGAGCTATTGCTGAATTCACGTTAAAGTGGAAATGAATATACAGGAGAATAGTAGTGTTGGTGGTTTGCCATGCCACAACAACAACATTTGGGAACAGAATAATAAGTTATATTTTTTCACCAAATCCTCAAAGGCTCAAAATTGAGACTAGCTTAGCGGCATCGCATAGACCTTGAGCGCCAGGAAACTTGGCCCGCTATCTTCTTTACCACATTTGTGTAGTCAGAGTGGTGGAGGCAGATAAATGCTACACCACTCCTGTCATAAAACACTTTTATACAGTGTACTTGAGCAGGCTACAGAGTTCATGGAGTGTTACCGTGCCGTCAAATGTGACTGAGACAGGGAAGAACGTGCTGTGGAATTTGACTAGTTGCAGAGCTGGTCTCTCCAACCAAGTACTTTTTACTGATTTGAGTGTGTTATATGCAATCACTAGGAAGTGGTGGAACAACTTAATCCTAGAAACCATTTCCAGGGACAGGAAGAACAAGAAAATCCTCAAGCTCAGGTTCACCAGAAGGAAGTCATGCCTAACCAACCAGATAAACTTCTGTTATCAAATCACCAACCTGGTTGATGAGGGGAGAGCAGATGGGGGTCTTATTGGCATATATACCCAAAGGGAGTTTGCAGAGAAGATGGAGTCATACTCTTCAGTGGCATCCAATGCCAGGGCAATGGGCATAAACTGGAACACAACAGGTTTCCTCTGAACACCTGGAACACCTGGGTGCTGTGTGGGTGATGGAGCACTGGCACAGGTTGTCTAAACAGGCTGTGGAGTCTCCTCTTGGAGATCTTCAGAAGCCTGAACATGAGCCTGGACAACTGCTCTGGGTTTCCCTGTTTGAGCAGGGGCTGGACCTGGTGTACCCAGAGATGCCTTCCAACTTAAGCTACTGTGTGGTTCTCTGAATCTCTGGTTCATGCTTTTTGAGCCTCCTGGCAGGCTTCTAATTCTGTGTAAAATCTTTCTTGCTGATTGACAGTCTTGCTAGCAACTAACCAGCAAGTGTGATACATTAAATCTTATTTTTACAGAAAATAACAGCCCTCCAGTAGCAGTGGCTGGCCCTGACAAGGAATTGACGTTCCCAGTAGAAAGTACTACACTGGATGGAAGCAGAAGCCAAGATGACCAAGGCATTGTCCTCTATCATTGGGAAAATATCAGGTAATCAGGTACCTAAAGAGATATATTACTAATCTACAGTTTAGAGGAAAAAAAAAAAAAAAGAGGGAAGGAAAAAAAGAGAAATTACTTGACTTCCAGAGCCTCTTAATACTGTTGAAAGTATTTGAGTGTTTGAAAACTGCTTTGAGAGTTTTCCTCCTTAGGTGGTAATAGGTTGAGAGATAACAATTCTAAATTCATTTGGCCTTGCTTATGTTTTATTCTGTGTCATCTTGAAACCTGGAGTCACAAAGTTATTTTATGAGGAAATTATAGGAGCTCTCTTATCTTCCATTAAGGAGGGCAACAGGCATAGGTACTCTCCTGTAATGTGTAATTTTTTCCTGTCAGTGCTTTCATAATCTCTTCAGTTTGTTGGATAACAAAGGAAAAATTATCCAAACAATCCCTTTAGCCAGAGCTTTCATTAGAAATGACTGAAGCACTGTTGAATAGTGATTAAAAATGCTGTAGAGAAGCTTGTAATTGTATGCTCAAATACAGAGCTAATTGATCCTTAATAAAAGAACAAAGGTATTCGTTTGTGTAGCTGTCCTGTCCACAGCACAGAAATGAATTTGTAGGCACCCAGTATGTGTTGTAAGTGACTTTTAGACCAGCAGCATTTGCATATGCTCCCACAGAATAGTTCAGCAAGGAGGCTGAACTGAGGTGCATTTTCTGCTCTTCTAATGATGGTATGTGTGCTGCTTGAGTGTTTTGAATTTCTGGAAAAAGAAGCAATTATGAACTCTCTAATCTAAACTCACTGTCTTAATTTCTTTACTGTCAGTGCTTGCAGAAGTGATAGAACCCCAATATCCATAACAGCAAATGATATGAGTGGTGCTGCTCTGAGAGAATTTTGTCTGGCTTTGACAAATTATTTTTATGAGATGTTTTGTTTCAGTGGGCCAAGCTACGTGCAGATGGAAAATGGTGACAAAGCAATAGCAACTGTGTCTGGTCTTCAGGTTGGCACCTATCGCTTCAGACTGACAGTTCAAGACCAGCAGGGGTTAAGCAGTGCATGTGTGCTGTCTATTACTGTGAAGGAAGGTAAGCCTATTGCTGCTGCTTAGGATGTAGTAGGCAGCTTGCCAGTTAGTTTAGTCACTGACAATGTAAAGAAACTCAGAACAGGAACAGCTAATGTATTTGTTGTCGTCTTTCAAGGGATTCGAGAAGAATAACTTCCATTTTGTAATAAAGGAGTATTGCAAGTAACTGCTAAAATCACTTTCTGCTTTTACATCTCTCTGCCTTCCACCCCACCCTTTCTCTCCCCCTCTCTCTCCAGCTGATAATCAGACCAGTGAGGCATTTCATTTATCATCACAGCTTTCCAGAGCTCTGTCTTATCAGTTGTGTTCTACACAGAAGTCAGTGATGTCTGACTTCTGGAAAGAAAATGTTTTCATGCTTCTCTCACAGGTCATGTTATAATTTCACTTTTGCAGTGAGCAAAAAGCATTCAGGATCTGTAGTTATTATTGGATACTTTGCTTAAATACAGATATGAAAAAGTAAGATTTCACACAAGCTTCTATTACACAGAGCCCAGCATAGTGCTCTCATGCTGAGCTGTGTTTCTGAGGCAGGTAGAAAAAGGTGATCAGATGCAAAAGTTACTGTGGGACTACGAATAGAGTACCCCACAGTGCTTTGAAATATGTTTTTTGGATAATATTTCTTGTCAGTGTTCTATTCAGGGTGCAGAGCTGCTTTTGTCAGATTATTGTAATTCCAGAGCCAAATTCTGTATACCCGCTCATCTTTTTCCTGTCCCTTTGATACAAGATTCTCTTGTTAGTGCCTGTAATCATCAGGGTAGAGAATTAAAGTGTGGGTGTGTTGGCAGTGGTGGTCACATCTTGCATGAATTGAAAGCAAATTCTTCTCCACTACTTTTATGGCTAGAAAACAACAGTCCACCCCGGGCACATGCTGGTGGGAAGCATGTTCTGGTGCTTCCCAATAACTCTGTTACCTTGGATGGCTCAAGATCTGCTGATGACCAAGGGATTGTGTCATATCTGTGGATTCGGGATGGTCAAAGCCCAGCCGCTGGGGTAAGTTTTTTTGAAAGCTCTAAATGGACTCAAATTCAGCTCTAAGGTTTGTTGTTCACTGCAGAAGGGCAAGCAGGGATGACTCATGAGATGCAGTAGAGGATGCTGTCTACATCTGATTTATCTCCTCAGCTC
Organism: Tetrao urogallus; assembly: GCF_951394365.1. Classification (NCBI taxonomy): domain Eukaryota; kingdom Metazoa; phylum Chordata; class Aves; order Galliformes; family Phasianidae; genus Tetrao; species Tetrao urogallus. The sequence goes on along the minus strand of NC_136815.1, from coordinate 88,599,798 downwards.
TCTCTAATGCTTTGGTTCAAGTAGCTTGTGTCATTTTCAGTAGTGCAAATTGGTAAGAACTGTGAGAGGAGAAGGGAGGATGATAGCAAAGCTTCTAGAAGTAATTCACTTAAGTATATGAGGAGGACTGGAGAGATTTCAGTTACAGCTGGCAGAAATGTTGAAAATTCATAAACTTCAAGGAGAGGAAATGATATATAAGAAAGCAGAACTAATGATACTAGAGTAAAATTGAGAAATAATAATGTGACTGTCTCGGGCTTTCAGGTAGATGGGGACTTGAGGATGTCAGCTGTTCTATCCGAGGTCTTTTTTATTTTGTTTTGTGTTTTGTTTTAATGAAAAGAATCTGTATGCAGAGATCCTTATTAACTCCCACTTGCAAATTTGCATTATTCTGCTATGAATTGTGGATAGGTCACATTTGTCATAAAGCTAAAGCAAGAACTCACACTGTCCTATCAGATACCTGAGTTGATATTCGTATCTGCAATTTTATCTGAGGGTATAACCATGCTGGTGCCTATTTTTGCAGGATGTGATCCTTGGCTCAGACCATGAAGCAGTATTGCAGCTAACAAATCTGGTGGAAGGAATCTATATTTTTCACTTGCAAGTGACAGATGCCAAAGGAGATTCAGATATTGACTCTGCTACTGTTGAAGTGCGGCCTGGTATGACAATTAAAAGGTCATCGATACGTTGTGAATACCTCATCTTTGTTCTCCTTTTCTCTTCTTCCAGTGTTGACAAGATTTTGTCAGGCTAAAACACAAATAATTCTCTCTTCCTGTCATCTTTTTGCACTTCTCTCAGTTGGCATTGTGTGTGTTGAACAAGACGTGCCGGAATTCTTCTTTCCCCCCATTTGTAGCATTGCTCTCCTAGATAAATATCTGAAAATTACACATCTTACTCTCTTAGTTTCAGATGAGACAGGATTGCTTTATTTGGAGTGTCTGCTATTATGCTGTGTTTGGGTTCTAGGAGAAAAACAACATTGATAACTCACTGATGTTTATACTTTCCTGCTAAGCCAAAGCTGTTCACAGCAAAGAGCCCAAGGAGCTGGGAGGGAATAGAATTAGGACAGCTGACTTAAACTGGTCAAAGGTATATTCCATACCATATGACATCAAGCACAAGTTTTGTAGAGGGTGGCACTGCATCTTGCTCTCTTCCACTGCTCAGAGGGTGGTAGTGAGCAATTGCTTGTGCATCACTTGTCACATACATTTTTATAGGTATACAGTCATGACTATTTTCCTTTGCTTTTTCTCTGTCTTAGTAAATAGTTTTATTAACCCACAAGTTCTACTTTTTTTTTTATTCTCTCCCCTGTCCCATTGGGAAGAGGGGAAGTGAGCAAATGACTGTGTGATGTTGAGCCACCTACCAGGTTAAATAACAGCACTTAATGTTTTCATTTAGCTACTTATTGGTTTTCTGTCATACATTGTAGTTTCTTGGTTTTGGTTTTTTTTTTTGTGGTTATTGATGGGTTTGGCAAGTAGCAAGATGTGAACTGTGCATTAAGTTTAGGTACAAATGCTGCAATAATGTGTTTGTGTTGGCTTTTTCCTTCTCTTATTCTGAAGAACAAAAACAAACCCCCAGGACTTTCAGAATGTTTTAAATTGGCTTGTCATGGTCTGATATTGCTCATATATAGTCTTGTCTTCAATTGTAAACTCGGTGGTTATGTGATGGAAACAATGAGTTGGGTTTTCAGGAAATTAATGTGAGGCAACTCTGTCAGATTTCGTGTTTGTCTGGTTCCTGGGCAATTATTTTATTTCTTCCTCACTTTATTATTGAATGTAGTCATGTGGTAGTTGGCTCAAAAGTATCATTGCATGTCTGTGAAGCTTGTTTTGTTTGCAAATGTAAATACTATTTGAATATATTTCTCATGTTTGAAGAGAAATATTTTTGGTATTTCTGAATCTGACCGTCCCCATTTAGGCTCATTCCCTAAGTCTTGGATACTACCCTGCGAGTCTGTCTTTGCATCCCTTTTCCTCATTGGTAGCCAGTAGATCACTGGCAGGTAACTTAAAAATTAGACTTACCTAGCACTTACCTCAGACCTTCACGTGGCAGCATTATGGGAAACAGATGTTGTTTTTCTGCACAGAGATGTGGTAATGCTGAAATACACACTGCTGTGTTTTTTTCCCGAACTGATAGAAGGTGTAATTGCTATCTTACCAGATTTATTTCAGAAAATGAAAAATATTTCATTTCAGTGTGAAAAAGTAGGCTAAGTACTTTTGTAGGAACACAAAAGGGGTGGCGTATAAGTGACGTTGGTCTTATGCAGGGAAATACAGTATTGATAAGTAATTGTAATACCACATGTTGTCTTCATTCAGTGCTGAAATATTTTCCAGGCTCTGATACCAGACCTTGTCTTTCTTCTGGTAGATCCCAAAAAGAGTGGTCTGGTGGAGCTGATTCTGCAAGTTGAGGTGGGACAGCTGAGTGAACAGCAGAAGGACACACTGGTGAGACAACTAGCTGTATTGCTGAATGTCTTGGATTCAGATATCAAAGTTCAGAAGATACAAGCATTCTCAGATATAAGGTACAAAGATGCCCTGCTGTGCCAGGAAGATTTATGATTTTCATCAAGTCTTTCACAGCTCGCAGTTAGTTGCAAAATAATGTAGAAAATGTTACTGAAAATGCTGCTGTATATATTTTAAGAAGTGAGTTTCCTCTCTTGTGGTAGGAAATTGATGGAGTTCTCCAAGAGCTTGGTTTTTAAATATTTTATTTTAAAAAATCCTCTGCATAGATTATCTTTTTTTATTCCCTTAATTATCTTTTATTCCTTCAAAGAAAGTTCATGCAGAATTTCAGTGTCTCTGTTCCATGTAGAGTTACTATTTTTCCCAAATGCTGGCTGGCATAAGATGGACAGACCTTCTCACAGTGAAGCAAATACTGTATTTCAAAATAAGTTTCCAGCTGTATCCGATCACGCTTACTTTGGTTCCCCTTTTTTCCTCTCCAAGCTTCTGATACTTTTAAGTACCTTATATACATTTGCCCAGGTTACTGATCAGAAAAAATCATTTTTTCATAGAAAAATGAGCAGATTTTGCAGTATTCTACATACAGTATCCTACTCCAAAGTAAATATCTTTTCTATTTGCATTAGAGGGGTGGAAGTGGCCATATGCAGCATGATTGTTAAAAACCTGTTGACATCATACTCTGAATTACCTCTTGTTAACTGCTCGGTGGTTTAAAAATCTATTTCAGTATTTATTCACCTCTCTGAGAAGCTCTTAACATTAAAAAAAGGAAAAGAAAATCCAGTGTCTGTGGCTATAGTACCTTTAAGTTCAGGTTGAATATTAGGAAGAAAATTATTTTAGTGAGAATCATGAGGTATTGGAACAGGATGCCCATGAAAGTGTTGGAAGTCACCATGTCTGGAGATTTTCAAGGAAAGGGAGATGTGGCACTGAGTGACAGGTTGTGATAGATTGATGGTCAGATTAAATGAACTTTAGTTTTCTTCTCCAGCCTTAAAGATTCTGTGTTGAATTGCAGCTTCCAACTACTACTTCTCAACTAGAGCTGTTTCTGGAAGCACATGATGTTGGATGAGATCAGTACTACCAAAACTTCTTGAATTTTCTAGATTTCCTCTGACTGCTTCGGGATGCTTTGTGATAGGTACTAGACAAGTGGAGTGAAAGCAGACATTGAGTACATTCTTCTCATAAAGTGAGAGTCAGGAAGACCTTTCTTATTCTCACTCTCCTGCTGTGAAGAAACTCAAGAACCTACTGGTGCTTCTGGCTCAGAATAAAATAGTTGCTGTGGTATTTGGATGGAGCTGGCTGATGTATAGACAGAATTCCCTAATCTGTATCAGTAGTGATATTTGCTTTTCAGAAACAAGCGAAACCGAAGGCTGTCAACTGAATACCTGACACAAGTAATCTCAGACAGCAGCCCTAACCCATACTGTTCTTTCTACAGCACTGCAGTTGTGTTTTACGTGCAGAATGGGCATCCTTCAAAGGTGATCAAGGCATCAGATGTGTCTCGAACTCTGCACGTGCAGCTTCTGAAAGAGAAGGCTGACTTTCTGCTTTTTAAAGTCCTGCGAGTTGACACAGCTGGTATGTTTACCATCTGGTGCCTGGGATTTTTCTTTCTGGAAGATGATGTTGAGGATGATACTTGAAATGCATGCTCATGTGTGTTAAACCAGTACCAGTTACTTGTGTTCTTTTAAAGATATGCTTTTGCCTGCTGTTATGGATAAAGCCTTATCTGACATAGATTAGGAAAACCTGGGAAACAAGGAGAAAGATACACTACTCGTATAATCTTTTGTTGGAAGATGAGCAAAACTCATCATAGCCATACTATAGAACGTTCCATGTCTCTTCGAGGCTTTTAGTGTTCAGTAGTAGGTGTATAAATGGTCAGCTCATCACTGTGTTCACACTATCTTCTAAGGAGATTATATTTGCATCATAAGTGGGCCCTAGGGGGTTTCATAGTGAAGTTTTGCTTGAACTTCAAAGCCTAGCCTGACGTTAAGCTGTAGTAGTAACATGACCCCTGTATGACACTCATATTACAGATATGACTTCCTCTATCATTTAAAAATCAGCAGATAACAATCCAAATGCAAACAGAGTATGCAACTGTAGCACTAAAACTAGTCGTAAATTCTGACTTTGTTCATGTGTTGAAAAGGGCTGTTCTTTTATTGTAAATACACTTGGGTTACCAGAATATATAGGCATCACTTGAAAATATTGCTTAATAGTTTGCTGCACACAGCAAATCTGCCACTATAAGTTTAAGAGGAATAACCTGAGTTTATTCTAATGTGGCATGTTGTTCTAGCAACAGATTCTGCTGTAAGCATATGATGTGTAACTGTTCAGATCCTTCAATTCAGTTACGAAATACTGAAATGCACTTTGGTGGTGGTGTGATGCTTGCCTTACAGTGCTTGGTAACACTGGCATTCCTGAGATCTCAGGTACTCTAAAAGTTCTTACAAATATGTCATAAATGAAGGAGGAAGTCTGAACTCTGCAACTTCAGCTCATCATTACTTGTGGTTGGATGAATCTGTTCTCAACTTGCATACAATTTCAGCATTGTATGCATAAGATATTCTCATCTTTCTCTTCACAGCCTGCTGAAACGCACACCTGCTTAATACATGACATCAAGGTTATGAATTAGATGCTTTACCACCTACCTAGTCTCACAGTAAGGGAACACATAGCAAGTTGTCTATTTATACAGCTAACTTACGTTTGTTATTGTTCTTAGCATGTCTTTTAAAATGCTCTGGACATGGACATTGTGATCCTATAACAAAGCGCTGTATTTGCTACCAGCTATGGATGGAAAACTTAATTAATCGTTATCTAAATGATGGCGAGAGTAACTGTGGTGAGTCATTTTTCTTTTTGTGAGACTATTCCTATTTGCTAACAGAACAGGAGGTAGATGTTGGAACATAGATGTTAGAACAGTCTCTTTGTTGTCCAACCTGCCAATATCCTTCTATACAAAGAAACATCTTCAGATTATTTCACTCGTGTCTTGAAATATTAGAGACTTATAAATAGTAATCCTTAATTTAAACTTCTTAAATATTTTAGGAACAGAATTTTAAAAGTATCATGGAGTGGAAAGTGTAAGAATTTTAACTATCAAGGGTGAGAACTTGAGTAAATTTGGGACGGTGTGGCAGGTTTGTTTGATACTGCGTGTGTTGCAAAGCTCTGGGGTGCCTTCATCAGGTTTTTGAAAAGCTGAAAAAGAAAGCAACAACTTACATTTTCTAAGTTATTGTTTGATGCTTCCGTGCCAGAAGTGTAACCTGACCTAAGAAAAGCGAACGCCGATGTTATGGACTGAGCAATATTGTCATCTATTAATCTTTAACTTCTTAAGCTGATTAATTACACTCTGGTTTGTTGCTTTTTTTTTCACTTCACCTGTTGCACCTGGGAAGTACAATCTAGTTTCATCATTTTAACCACGTCTGTATTCCATGGCACACCTAACAAATCAAGTTTAACATTACATAGGGACCTCCTATCTAAATTAGTTTAAACAGTTTTAATTTAACTAAACAGGTATTTTGCATAGTTGAAGAAAAGCTGAACTTTTAGTACTCTGAAGACTTAGAGACATTTTGCTGAGCAATGCTCTAGTCTTTAAGTATCACAGAATCTAAGGGGCTGGAAGGGACCCATTGGGATCATCAAGTCTAACCTCCCTGCTGCATGGTATGAAGTAGAAGCACTTAGTAGTTGCCTCTGACCTGTTTTCAGATAATCCTAGAAAGGTATTTAGTCACAATCTGATAGTAAGAAAGGAATATCTTGGCCCACTCTGAAGATCAGGGCTCACTGGAAAAAACTCCCCAAGGAAAACTGTCTTCTAAGTACAGAGATAATTCCCAGAACCTTAAACTGCACCCCTTCCAGTTGCACAGGTGAGCTGCCTGTACCTGTGCTCCCAGGACTGGCCAGTCCTCTTTACTAGGTGCTCAGTCAATGGTTCAGGCTGTGAGCTAGCAGTTCCCATACACTACCAAGGCAGGTTCCCTGGAGTAGGCTGCACAGGAAAGTGTCCAGGTAGGTTCTGGATATCTCTGGAGAAGGAGACTCCACAGCCTCTTTTGGTGGCTGTTCCAGTGCTCTGTCACCTTCACAGTAAAGAAGTTCTTCCTTATATTTGTGTGGAACTTCCTCTTTTGCAGTTTCTGCCTGTTGCTTCGTTTTGTCACTGCACACCACTGAAAAGAGTGTGGCCCCATCCATTTGACTCCTGCACTTGAGATACCTTAAATAGCGATGAGATCCCTTCTCAACCTTCTTCTCCAAGCTGAAAAGTCCCAGATTTCTCAGCCTTTCCTTGGTTCTGTTGACATACTTGAAAAAGCCTTTCTTGTTGTCCTTGACCTCCTTTGTCTGATTTAATTCCAGGTGGACCTTAGCCTTCCTCATTACATTTCTGCAGGCCCTGACAGTGTTCCCGTATTACTGCCAAGTGGTCAGGCCCTTTTTCTAAGTTTCATAAACTTTCTTTTTCCCTTTGAGTTTTTCCATGAGTTCCTTGCTCACCTATAGAGTCTCCTGCCTCTTTTGCCTGATTTTTTACTCTTAGGGATGCGCTAGTCTTGAGCTTGGGAGAAGTGGTGCTTAAATGTCAACCCAAAAAGTAATGCTGTAGAAATTGATAGGAAGCACATGGCATTTGCTGCAAGCTGTAAAGTAAACTGTGGGCAAAGTATCTGTTAGCAGTGGTTGCTAATTTAAAAATCAAAATATGCAAGTAGAGGAATCTGTCACTGATCAGTTGTTCTCTTAAAGCATTGCTGAAATGTCACACAGGGTACAGCTATGCTTGAATTAAAGAAGGAGGACTGAGATGGTTACATTATGCTCTTGAATTCCAGCTTTTATGTGAATTTTGGCTATTTTATGATAGAAAAAATGGGTAGAGTGGAGAAAAGGTTTCGAAAACCCACATTTTCAGTTTGGAACTGTAAGAACACATTCTTCTGAGATAGAATCATAGAATCATAGAATCACCAAGGTTGGAAAAGACCTAAAGGATCATCCAGTCCAACCGTTCACCTATTCCCAATAGCTCCCACTAAACCATGTCCCTCAACACAACATCCAGCCTTTCCTTGAACACCCCCAGGCTCGGTGACTCCATCACCTCCCTGGGCATCCATTCCAGTGCCTGACCACCCTTTCTGAAAAGTAATACTTCCTAATGTCCAGCCTGAATCTCCCCTGCCGTAGCTTGAAGCCATTCCCTCTGGTCCTATCACTAATGACACGAGAGAAGAGGCCGACCCCCAGCTCACTACAACCTCCCTTCAGGAAGTTATAGAGAGCAATGAGGTCTCCCCTGAGCCTCCTCTTCTCCAGGCTGAACATTCCCAGCTCCTTCAGCCTCTCCTCATCAGCCCTGTGTTCCAGACCCCTCACCAGCTTTGTTGCCCTCCTTTGAACACGTTCCAGGGCCTCAATATCTTTCTTGCAGTGAGGGGCCCAAAACTGGGCACAGCACTCGAGGTGCGGCCTCACTAGTGCTGAATACAGGGGAAAGTGCTGAATATAAGGGAAAGATCATATGAATATGAATACAGGGGGAGATGATATGAAGGTGCTGATATCTCCTGTACTCCTTGTGTTTCTTTTTTTCAGAGTGGAGTATACTCTATGTGACTCTGTCTGCTTTCATTACGATTGTGGTCTTGATAGGGCTTGCCTGGTTCTGCATCTGCTGCTGTAAAAGGTACGTGATTTGTGTTTCTTTATAGTTGGGGTATAAGCAGCAACTGCACACAGCTGCCATATTTTAGTCCAGGCCTTAGCACTAAACCACTCAACTCCTTACAAACAAAGCTTCCTCCAGTTGCTTCTGTGTATATATGCTCTCCTTCTTTTTCTTTTTTTTTTTTTGGGGGGGGAGGGTGAACAAAAAAAAGAGGAATATCTTTCTGTGGCTGTTTGCATTCTTCTGTATTTTGAAAAACAAAAAGCCAGCGCTGGAATATCCTTCAAATTAAGAGTTTATTTATGTCAAAATGCTGAGTGTGTACTGCAGATTTTCATGATCTTGTCACACTGAGTCCTCCAGCTACTCCATGCTAACAAAAAATATGAGTCACATCCTGAAGGTCACTGAGATAAGACATGCAGATGGAGCTGCTCTCATCCTGTCTTTGACAGGAAAAGTAGGCATGACTGTATGTTTTATTCTCCTCTGTACCCAACATCCTACCTTGTCTTTCCTAGTGAGCCATTAAGAAATTATTAGAAACAGAAGTCTGCTCAAATTCAAATAACTAGATTTTTTGCTGCTGCATGAAAAAGCACAGCAAAGAGATGCTAAAGTGTTATCAGAAATGATACATTATTCCTGGACTTTTAACTTTATGTGGGGTATCTTTTCAGTGTGTAAGGGATGCTGTTTGAAATGCACAGGTGTTGGTATTGCTTTCTTTTTATGGTTGAAGGAACAGTCCTATTTGGTAGAAAACATTTAAATAGAAGTATGTCTTACATACGTGTGGGATGCAGCCTTAAAGGCTTGTGTCGATTTGCTAAGAAGGAGGGTTTTCATGGAGTTAGCTGCTTCCTTGCTTTTGTCCTCACATAAACACCTGAAACTTAAGGTGAGGATTTGCAGCTCTGTAGGAGTGAATGCTGGACAAGAATGAGGAAAAATGAGGTCAATTTTTGGCTACAGACCAGTAAAGCTTTGTCCCTGCATCTGTATGAGGGAGCCGTTCTCTGTTTTTGACTGGTCTTCTCTGTAAATATAACCAGACAAGCTTTACTTAAACTCTCTTAGTTTTAAAACAACCAACTAAATAAGGAAACATCTAAACAAGGAGCTAAGCAATTCTTTCAGAAATTTTATTTGGGAACTGATAGATATGTCTATCTTGCATCTAGCTAATGTGTTGGAATTGAACAAACTGAACCTCTGTGGGCTAGGAAATAAGGTCAGCTTTCCTGATTTCTTCATCTTTATGTATAAGACAGAGCAAATAAATTCTGCTCTCTGGTCCAGATTGTGCAGCTGCTTTTTGTGCGTATAAACTGGTACAACTCATCTTGAGTGGAGGTTCTGTATAGAGGGTATGTAGCCATGTGGGAATATAGGTGGATTTATGTGAGAGCTAAATATCTTTGTGGTAATTTCCTTTTTAGCAGAAAGAGGACTAAGATAAGAAAGAAAACAAAATACACCATCCTAGATAATATAGATGAGCAGGAAAGAATGGAGCTACGACCCAAATACGGTAAGAGCTACCTCTTTATTCAAGCAGTATAAGCTGAATTCAACCACCAAGTTTACAGTCAGTGGTTTTAAATTGATGTGTACAATCAGGAGGAGTACAGAAGCTGGAGTCTGATTGTCCCTCAGACTTTTTTCATGTAACCTCCTTTCCCTCACACACATGCTTCATAATTTAGATCTAATTTTATTGGTGCACAACGATTCCCTTCTGGATCATAAGTGCCTTCTTACGCATCAGGTACTCCAGCTGCTAACCCCTGCTCACATATATTTTAATTTACTTTATTTCAATTTTTAGCAGGGAAAATATTAGAATCCGGGGAAATATAATCATTGTGAGAAATAGCTTTTGAAATAAGAAAAATGTAAGATTTCTGTAGAAAATATGACCTCTCATTGCCAGTCACTTTAATCAGATAGCTGTGCAGACAGACAAATTTCCAGATTCAGGCCATTAGCAGGGGGTCACTATGTACTAAGATATTAGCCATAAACCATTGAGGCTGCAGTGAGATCAAAACTGTATCCACCGGACCATATTTTATACCTCCCAGACCAGTTTTTTATATGAGTGGTGAAAGTGATGCAGGCTTTTATGCTGAGTTTCAGAGAGTGTTTTCAACTGTTTTTTCCTATCACAGCAGAGTACAGGATGATCAAAAGCTGTCAGAAGTGAGATGTTTCTAATGAGCTTGCTTCTTCTTGTTGTTTCTGTCTGTTTTGTTTGTAATTTGTAGGCATCAAACACAGAAGTACAGAACACAACTCCAGCCTGATGGTTTCTGAATCAGAGTTTGACAGTGATCAGGACACTATCTTCAGTCGAGAAAGGATTGAAAGAGAGAATCCTAAAACCCTTATGAACGGATCAATCAGAAATGGTGTTTCCTTCAACTACAGCTCCAAAGACAGATAACTGAACGAGGGTAAAAGCACAGAACACACTGGCCCAACGCATCTAAAACGTGTTGACTAGCCTCTGATTTTCTAAATCAAAAACTTCCTAAAGTGTCAACTAATTGCAGGTGAAAGGATAAATTTCTAGAACAGTGGGTAGAAAGGGAGAAGAAAATATAGTCAGCTAACTCCTATTGTTACTGCTAGAGAAACATGGAAAAGCACGTAATGTTTCCTGCATGTTCCATGCTGATGTTTATCTGAAATTCAGAAGGCCATTTTTCTTGTATTGTACTACAAAATTAGCCAGGGTCATTATGCTACTAACAATAGATGGTAATTGAGATACATATAAATTGATGTCCTGTACTCCTGTCTTTTTCTCAGAGGAGCCATGTGATTATGAAACTGACTTAAAACAGCAAAAACCAATATGCAGTATTTCCATTCCTGCTGTAGAGAGCAATATGTTACTGCAGGCTCCATTGTCAGGTTAGGTCAGGAACACAGAGAGGGAACATTTGTAATGCACTGTGTTTTTCTGACTGTGCTTTGTGACTACCTTTTCTAGTGTAGTAATCATCAGCTGAAAATACCTTTGCTTTTAAAGGAAGTTTACAATTTTCTAGTTGCACTTAGCTGTAAAGTGATGTGATACATCTTTGTGTTGTAGGATGCAGTGTTCTTTGTATTTACATGTGTATGGTGGCTCAGTGTGGTGTCTGCAGGGAAGTCCAACCTTAGGTTGCTTCTTTGTAAACCTTTACCTTTGTAAAGACAAAGGCATTTCTGCTTTTCCTTGAGTTTGCTAGGCTTAAAGCCACGTCCCCAGTACTGTTCTTGAAATCACACGTGGAACGTCTGGCTTTTGTACAAAAGCCTCACTAGTGGGGGCATAGGAATCTGTGGCACTGGTCTGGCAATGATGCCAGCCTTTCCTATGGGTTCTTTGCTGACATGTTGGAAGCCTTAGGCTGAGCTAGTATGTTGTAATGCAGAAGAATTCCCCTTGGCAGCACTTTGGACAGGGCTTGGTTTTTTTGCTTGGTGTTTTTTTGTGTGTTGGTTGGTTGGTAGTTGGTTTTTCAGGGGTTGGACTCGATGATCTCTAAAGGTCTCTTTCAACCCCTACAATTCTGTGATTCTGTGACTTATTGTAATCTGATGGTGGAAAATCCATTAATGGAGAGAGGTAGAACAGCGTAGAGATCATGAGGGGCAGATCAGAAGGGGCACAGAGAGAACATACCTCACCCCTGTAACGAAGAATAGCGTGGTGGAGAATTTCTGGAGCTTTCTCCACTCTTTCATAGAATTCTGACACAAAAGATTGGTTGGGTTGAACACAGGCTCCCATGATTGCATGGTCTCATACATTTGACTTCTTGTTTTAATAGCAGAAGTCTACATCGTTAGCAGTACCATGCTGAGGACCTGTGCCCATTCCTGCATTTCTGTGGAGACCTGAGTGTGGTCTCAGGTATCGTAGAGGATAGGCAGAGATGGACTAAAAAGGGTTAATTCAAGTTTTTTTTTCTGTGTTTTTCCCCTTTCCTCCAACAGATGGAAAATCAATTGTCTGATTTGCTTTCTTTGGAAGCCAAGTTTTAACTGTATATGGGTTTTAGGATATTTATTAAAATGAATCTACTTTCTCGTCCTTCCCCTTTTGGAGTGTGTTTGTATATTTAATTAGTTACAGAATCGTACAATGGCTTGGGATGGTAGGAACCTTAAAAATGATCTAGTTTCAACCCTCCCTACCATGTGCAAGCTTCAAACTCACTAAACTAGGTCCTAGATGAGGCTGCCCAGGGCACCATTCAACACCTTTCAACCTGGCCTCGAACACCTCCAGGGCTGGGGCATTCACAGCTTCTCTGGGCAACTTGTTCCAATGCCTCATCATCCTCTGAGGGAAAATTTTCCATCTAGTATCTAACGTAAATCTCCTCTCTTTTAGTTTAAAATCATTCCATCTTGTCCTTCACTGTCAGACTGTGTAAAGTGTCTGTCTCCCTCCTGATCATAAACTCCTTTAAGTACTGGAAGACCACAACGAGGTCTCACAGTGGACTTGCTTGAACAGCTTTGTGTCATTCTTGTGCTGGTGGCATCATACCTGGATCAGTACTCCAGATGAGACCTCACAAGGGCAAAGTAGAGAGGAACAATCACGTCCTTTGCCCTGCTGGCTACCCCTCTTTTGATGAAGGATACAGTTGGCCCTGCAGACTGCAGGCATGCGCAGGCAGGCTCAACACATTTTGTCCACTTTTTGTCCACCAGGACACTCACACCCTTCTCCACAGGGCTGCTCTCAGTGTGTTGTTCTCCCAGTGTGCACACATCTGGGATTGCCCTGACACAGGTACAGTACCGTAGAGTTGGCCTTGTTGAACTTCATTAGGTCCATGTGGGCTTATATGGGCTTATGTGGGTTATATCCAGTTTGTCATTCACCAGCACCCCATCCTCTGCAAGGCTGTTCTCAAACACTTCTTTGCCCAGTCTGTACTATACCAGGGAATGTCCTGAACCAGGTGCAGAGTCTTGCACCTGACCTTGTTCACCATTATGAGGTTCATATGGGCCCACTTTGCAAGTAGGCCACTGTCACCTTTACAGACTTGAATTGCCTGATGTGAACCTCATGGAGTTTTCTCTGCTTGGCATTCTTTGTATCAAATGCATAACTCAGCTTTATGTAATCCGCAGAATGCTGAGGGTGCACTCAGTCCCATTGACAATGATATTGAACAGCATTGTTTGAGGTATGGACCCTTGAGAGACAATGCACATTTCTGGTTTCCAGACATTGAGCTGTCGGTTGTACCTGTAGATGTGGTCATCCAGCCAGTTCCTAATCCATCTAATAGTTCGTCCATCAAACCTGTATCTCTCCAGTTTAGAGGCAAGAACATTTTGAGATACTGTTGTCAGTGGTGTTACAGAATTCTAGGTACATTACATCAATTGCTTTTCTGTTGTCTTCTGATATCTGCTCCATTGTAGGTCAGTGGATTAATCAAACACGTTTTGCCTTTGGTGTTGCCATGCTGACTGTCTCTGAACGCCTCCCTGTCTTCCATGTGCTTTCATGTAATTTCCAGGATAATTTATTCCATCTGATTTTATCAGGCAAGTAGAGACAAGTAGGACATTGCTTTGCCTTTAGGCAGGACTGTCTCTTCGCCTGGTACACAATACCATGCATCAATCTCCAGCTCACATTCCCAAACACTGTGCCTGTTGAACTCCTCTGGTAGCGTAGCTACTTGTGTAGCTATGCTATCTACCCACTACTGCTTCATGTACTGCAGCAACTCCCACATAGCAGGTCTCCATGCATCATAAGGTCTGGACAGGTATTTTAGTCCCTGGGAGATCTGTTTGGATGGAGATGGAAGCACTACAGTCTACTTGTGCTGATATTTGTGATATATTTTGTGATATATATTGATATTTCAGCTACAGCCTTACTGCACAATTTTTTTTCTTTCAGTGGGTCACAGTCTCCCATACAAGTTCAAACTTTTAATGAAACGGTTCCTTCCATTTTCTTTAGTAACATTTTCACAAGCTGAAGGCCACCAATTTTATCCATTCCAAAATCCTTCTTTGTGTTTCTTCTGTAGGAACTGGGAAGCTGAATATTTGGCTGCAGTAGATTTGATTTCCCTGTCAGATGCTGAGGTCCAGGGCTTCATACTACATGCAGGCCTCTCACATACCACAGGAATGCATTCTTCTTACAGTAAGAAGACTCAACAGGACAAACTTCAGCCAGTCCTTAGCATTGTGCTGTATATTGTCTGCTCTCCAGCTTTTTCTTCCACAGCATCTTTCCATTACTGCTTGTGCTAAGTCTCTGCAGCCTGCCTTTATCAGTGAACTTACTGTTTAGCACATGTCACTGCAGTCAGCACCCTTCAATTTTGTCAAGTCTGTCACGTGGGTGTTTGGGGGTTTATTTTACATTTTTCAAGCCTGGTGCTGAAGGGTAGCAGATGGTTCTTTCAAGTATTCTAGTAAAACAGCAAATCAGAAACCTGTTCTTATCAATGCTACAGAATTCCCTGGGCTGTTTCTCCCACACACACACTTGCTGTGGGTGCTGACCTTGAGATCAGTGGCAAGCCTTTGCACCGTGAGATCATCTGCATGATTTGGCTGAAAATTTCTCCCTGTAACAAGTAAGAAACTGGTCTAATGCTTCTTATCGCCCAAAGCCTTCCCAAGTGGAAGATGCTTATAGAATGCTGCCCCCTAGGTAACACTTTGACATCTTCATTGTATTTTATTTGCATTTTGAAAGCTGTTTATTGAAGAAGGCTCTAATTCTGATGGTGTAATTGTTCCATGCCCTCGGAAGAAGTAATTCTTCATTCATAGCACGAGGCTTGCTATTAACACAAACTTGCACCAAGATTTTAAATTAATATTTCTGGCTCTGTGAATTTGTGGTATGACATGTATCATTTGCTCAAGCACAGTTTTGTCAGGAAATAAGAAGTGAGTGTAGCAAGGCTTTTATTTCAGTTCAGTCACATTTTTGTTTCTAGAAAAACTGCTTTACTGGTGCACGTGAGGTGGAATGAAAGAGAAGAAAAGCCAACTGTTAAGGTATAAACACAACGGCTGAATTTAGGACTGCTGATAGCTTTCTGATTTGGATTATCAATTACATTTGGGTTTGAAGCAAGTACACAGTCCTCACATTTACTTCCACACAGCTTTCCACTGTACACAGAAAGCGTATGGCAGCTTCCTTGTGAAATAGGGATGGAGGCTTTCCCACCAGTCTTCTCTGCTCTTCTAAGGTACAGCTTGCCATGTACAGCTCTAAGTCCATTGGAAAGAAATGCACAGCTTGGCACTGGTAAGATGCTCTGTTGGAACACAAACAGCGTGCCAGCACTTGGAGTTCATCATAGCTTTGGTGTAAGTTCTGGATTCTCACTTTCATCTTGGTTTTACATTTATAGATGCTGGCTGATACATGCACAAGTAGAGGTTATCTAGCTGTGTAAAAGGGCTGCCTCTGCTGCATTTTAAGTAGGGAATATATTTAGAATAACTTCCTTGCCATTACTGCCTGATGCAGTAAAGAGATTCAAGTATTCAATGTTGTCATACTGCAAATAATGCTTTGTGTTTATAATAAATCACTGCTGCAGTACAAACTGAAATTTACCTGGGCGAGTCTGCTGTGATACACATCTAATGCATCTGTTGTCCCATGGTTCAGCCTTTCATTCAAAAAATATATATATGTGAACAGTCTAATCATAGAGGAGTTTATTTGCAGGGGGAAAATAGGATATTGTTGTTTCATTCGTCAGAATTCACTTACAGCTACATCCTTCTGGGTAAACAGAAGATGAGCAATCTCCTCTGCCAGACCTATCACATACAGCTCCTTTTCAAGCACCTGTTTCTTCTGCTGCCAGATGTGGTTGCTTATATAATGTGGGTTTTTTTCTTAGTTAATTGTGGCAAACAAAATTAAGTGCAAACATGTAAGGAAGTTCGCTGTGTCAGAAACAGAGAAATTCTCAATGCTGAGTTTGAACTTTCCTTCGACAGTTCTAATAGTCTTGAAATAATTTCCTTGGGCAAATTTCCTATCCTTCTTTTAGGTCAGATGAAACTAGTTTTGTACCTCAGTATACTGGTAGTAGGCTCTTGTCAGCTGGAGTTTTGGGATGGCAGTGATGAAATGACAAATATTGGTCTTCTGAGCCATTTTTATAACCATTGAGAAAGGAAAACGTTTCTCTAGAAGGAAGATAAGCTGGAAGTGAATTAGTTACCTGACTAGAATATTGAGCTCATACCTCTGCAGCAAAGGAAAACCTATACCATCATACACCCTTTAAGTATAGAACTCCCCATGACAAGGGAGCCTTAAAGCTTAGAAATAAAATACTAAGAAACAAAAACACAAGAAAACCCACCTTTCTTTTGCTTAAGGTATGAACCAGGTGCGGATGAGCCACACATCACGTAGCTGGTCTGTGTATAGAAAAACTTCTCCCTGTGGGTGGATGGGTGAGCTACTGATACAATTAATCCAATTCTAACAGATGTTACTGAAAATGACAGTGTATTGTGACTGGAACCATTTCTGAGCTGAAACTATGACATTTATGTAACTACTAATAAAATTTTGTCTTTTCTTCTAGGAACTTGGTGGGGTACTTTCTGTATTGGACTTGATACTCAAGTTGGGCTAAGAGAGACATTGTGTATAGCATAGCTGAAGTCTACTCAAGAAAGCAGCACAATATCCGATCCCTTGGCTTGCTATTGACAAAAGCAGAAAGGTATCTCATGCAGGGAGGGAGCATAATTCAGTATATTAGGGAGCAGGAAAAGCTGTTTTACTTCGACTTACAGAATTTCCCGCTTTTCCTTGGGTTAATTGCCTGTGCAACCTTCTCAGTATCATTTTTAAACCTTTTGCTTTAAGATAGAGCCTCGTATAAGCAGCAGGGCTGACAAAGGACAAAAAGTTATCCTTAAATCTGCACCAGTTGCAGAGATCCAGCTACTTCAATGCCAAGTCACGAGGAGATGCTTTTTAATTGCAGGATTGCCCAGCTCCCAGTAACACTTGAATGGACAATGAGCTGATAACAATAAAAGCTGTTTTACTACATGCCAATTTACATTCTGCAAAGCTTACGAAAACATAAAATCAATGGTAGATGTCTTAAAAAAAAAAAAAAAAAGTCTGCCAAGTAAATGGACAGGCCACAGAACTCGAGCTAACTTATGCACTTCATTAAATCCAAAGGTCATGGTGACAAGGAATGAAGAAGAACCAGCTATTCTAAACAAAATTAAATGCTAGATATTGGTCAAACGTGAAATAAATCTTAGTAGCACCAATTGTCTTTCTTCACTGCTACTAATTGCTGTTACCAGGACCTGGAGCCACCTCACTTGCTGTGTTTTCCAGCACTACCTGGAGCTTGGGCCTGGAAACTGGAAATTAGAAATCATTTGCTGAAACAGATGAGAATAAGGTTTTTAAAAACCTATTTAAAATAATCTGAGAATCATGCAGGTGATAACATCCCGAAAGCAGGGAAACGCATTCTGATCCACAAAGCCCATGTCTTGTAGTAAAATGCTTGATTCAGCACAGGAGATTTGCATATGGAATAACTCATGGCATACAGATATGTCAAAGTAATTTCACCTACTTGATTTAGACTGAAGGCATTGTAATTTGGGACAGCTAATCTTGCTGCTACAACACCTGCATGTGAAGAAATGTCTTTCTTTCCAGTGCTAAGCTTGGCACAACAAAATATCTGTGGAAATCTGAGGGGCAGAACTTGCTGCTGTCAGCTCATGAGTTCAACAGTGAATATTGCAATAAAGCACAAAATCCAATGCTTTCATATAAGTTATTTATTAATTGAAAATGTCTTTTCATCACAGTTTTAAATCCAGAAATTTCTGAACATCACCAACATTATTAACATAACTCAAATGTGAGGATTCAAGTATCAAGAATCACAGCTTTTGCTATGAAAACAACTTTAAGATTATTCTGTGCTTACCTCAATGACACAAACATACTGTGCTGGAATCCAACCACAATCCAATCTAGACAAAGGTATTTTTCAACTTCATTATACAACCTAATCATGGTTTGTGCTTGTTATCAGGCAAAGTTAAAAAAAAAAAAAAATACAAAAAAGTAAACATTGACTCATTAATTGTAACAGTGCTATTCTGAGAAATTACATCCAGGTTTTAAATTCACCAAGGCATCAGATCACTAATTTTGCAATGAAGAGAGCAGCAGACTAAAAAATTAATCCTCCAATTGCAGTGTCCCAAGAAGTACATCTACATTCAAGATTGCACTGTCACACAGCAGTAAAGAAGTTTAACCTTGATTTGATAGCGCAAGCATGTTTTAAGTCTGTACAATTGAAGTGGCAGATATTCCAACCTGTGTATAGTATCTGTAAGGGTGCCTTCATCACTGTACTACTGGTAACCAGGCACCAAGTTACTGCTTTGTTCTGCTGAGCTACATTTTGCAAGGAGTAAAAATGTATCAGCAGCCAGAGCTGAATAAGAAGCAAAAGACTCCCTGTTCCACCACATCATGCTCCCCAGATTCAGGCAGCCTGTGCACACAGCAGTGCAAGCTCAGAACCTGTCTAGAAAGAATTTTCTTGCAATTTATGTGGGTAGAATTAAGCTGTCCCTTTTTGTTCTTCAGAGAAAGCAAATGTGCTACAATTGATAACAGTATCCAATCCTTACCCTTGTAAATGTGCATTCTTGGTGCACTGGAAGTTTCTGATGTGCAGTCAAGTGTCCTTTACTTGTCCTTCAGCTGGCAGGACACACACACACACCATTGAAATGATGTTGTTTTGTTTTTCTTTCTTACTGAGGAATCTCACATCTTTTAAAGATGTCAATTAAAATAGTGGAATTGTGGGTAAAAGTCTTGCCTACAATTACTTTTGTTTAAATCCTTATTAGATTGCAAGTTCCCCAAGTTAAAAAAAAATGTATATACCTTTCTCAATAAGGGATATTTGCTTGTGTGACCATAAATACAAGGCGTGAAGCCCATCTGCTCCTGTTCTTTGGAGTTGCTGAGGAACACTGACATCAGTGACTTTCCTTCTACAAAGGACAGTTACATTCTTTTCACAGAAGAGAGTTTATATACGTTCTCATGTCAGCATTTGGGATTCATTCCTATAGGCCCTTCAGGGTCCCCTTAACATTCTGTAAGTTATTCCTGCGGCTTTGCATCCCATCTTCCTCCTCCTCCTCCTCGCTGAGCCAGCAGCTCATTGTCCTGCACTGCCATCCTCTCTGAGCAACTGAGACTCACATGCATACCAAACAAGGGCTGTACCTGATCCCAAACTTGCCAGCTGTTAGGCACAAATTACAGCTCTTTGCTCAGAAGCCCAGAGGCTGAACAGCTGACAGCTCTGCAGCCAGTATTAAGATGCACTTAAAAGCTGCTCATTCACCTGCATAGATTCCTAGGTGTAGCCAAGCACTTCCTCATCTTTCATAAGCATCAGATTATCCCACAGTTTAAAAAAAAAAAAGACATGCCTGCTTCTAAAAGAAAGTTACATCACCACATTAGAAAATGTTGGTGCTTGCACAGACGTTTAAAGGCAGTTTGCTTCCCCCATCCTACACAAACAGAGGCAGTAGAAAAAGGTGGTCTGTTTTCCCCTTGACACAGATGGTGATCTATTTCCATAATGCAGCAATCTCCAAGTTCTCCCCACTAACGAGGGTGATCTAAGAATAATAAACGTGCTTTTCTTCCCTACTCCCTTTCAGAGGTAATGGGCACTGTGATCACATTGCTGAAGAACAACGTACTCATGTAGTACTAAACATGTAAAAACATGTGGCACATCATGTTGTCAATACATCTCAGTACAGGACAGGGTTGCTTATTTTTAAAGAAGGTAAAAGTCGCATTCATGACATTTTTCTGGTTCAGAAAGCTTTCAAAACTACAGCAGTCTTTTGCAAGATGTTGGGATTGTGCTTTCTGAAGATTGCTACAAGCCTCCAAAACAGACGTACTTTATTTCTAAGTATTCATCAATGCCATACTTGGAACCTTCTCTCCCTATGCCAGACTGCTTTACCCCACCAAAAGGACTCTCAACCGAGGAGACTATGCCTTCATTCACACCAACCATTCCAACTTCCAGCTGCTCTGCAACTCTCCAGATCTGTGCTGGATCTCGGGAATAGAAATATCCTGCCATGCAGACACAGAATAATGCCAAATGAAAATAAAGTCAGGAGGAACAACAGCAGATTGATACTTAGTGATATGATGCTTATTACTTCATTAAATATTCCCTTAGCACTGAAGCTTGCAAGAGATATGAAAAGAGAAGTGTACCTGCTAAACCCACATCAGCTGCATTCGCTATAGCAATGGCTTCTGCTTCAGTGTCAAATCTGTCAACATAAAGAAAAAAGAAATACAAATGAGGCCTGTCCTTGACACAGCATTTTGCTGACTATGCTTTAACAGGAATAAGTCAGTATGCAGGTTTGTTTGTTGGTGTTTTTGTTTTTTTAAAATATATTTTCAAAACTAATTTAAATTCAAAGTAATGGAGAAGTTTCTACCACTTACTTCAATGTGAACTACAATTAAGTAGGTTTATCCTCCCTAGATGTTGGTAGTTGAACATTTACTTTCACATGAGTTAGCTCACTAATCTCCCCAGCCATGCAGGCACTCAGCTATGAGATTACTGGGCATTCTTCTGTCCAATCACTGTGGACAGAGGCAGAGAAGATTTTAAGGAGAAAATAGAACCAAGTCATCCTCAAACAGAAAAACTCAGGGCTAGCAAATCACATAACCAATTGCAAACTCCTGCCTTCATGCTGCAAAACATGAAATTTGAGTGTTTTGCTGTTACCATCCTTGCTTAACTGCTGATGCAATTTAAAAGAAAATCATTTTCAAGAACGTGCAGCAATGCTTAGATCAGGTCAAGAGAGAAACAAGCAAACTGGATAGACGTAGTACGTTTCCACAGATGAACTTGAGTCTTATAACAAGACCTATGTGGCCTTCCAAAAGCTTCTGGCAGTCAGTCAGTCAAATCTTATTGCTCAAAACAATACCTCATCATTTTATATCGCTGCGTTTTACCAAGAATCTTACTTGATAACTGGTGCTAAAGGGCCAAACGTTTCCTCTTGTGTGCAAAGCATTTTTGTCGTAACGTTACTCAGTAAGGTTGGCTCAAAGAAGTTCTTCCCCAAGCTGTGTCGTTTCCCTCCAGTCACAACAGATGCTCCTTGTGAAACTGCATCGTTAATGTGTCTCTCTACCTAAGGTGTGCAAAACGAAAATCTCAAAGCTAGCATTTAAAAAATGATCATCACTGCATTTTTCACTGAAAAAATAATATTAAAAAGACTCTGAAGAGAGGTTTATCCTTCACCAAGTATTTGCAGAGTTATTCAAAATTTCTCTTGAATTAAATTATGAGTATGTCCCCCATCTAGCAGACATCCAACCTACTGAAATGAACATCTAATGTGAGGAAAGGACTGAGTAGCACACCTGACATTCATCATCAGGCACTGTGCAAACACAAGCACATAAAGAGAAACAGGTAACAGAAGGAAGTTTTCAAGACAGGCCTGACAAAGACATTTTCTTCCCCTGTGTAACAATTTATCCAAAGAAAAGTACTGAGAAAACCAAATCTCAATCTAGAATAACTCCCTTGAAATAATAGAAAGGCAGTTATGTGACTATGCAGTGCTTGCAGACTTGTGTGTACGGCCCTATGCTATACACAATACCTTTGTGGTACAAAGGGAAAGAATTCAGTCACATTTGTATACTTGAAGGCAGGCCAAGTATTAAATCCTTTGTCTCCCAGCTAATTCTTAGTATTATCAGAATTTCTAATTTCTTTAACTTTAGAAAGGGTGAAATGTTAGGGAAAATGTGACTTACCACTGCAGTATAAAAATAAAATTCCTGGGGTCACAAGTAATTCAAAATAGAAGGTCTGAACTATGCATATAGGATTTCAAATGATTCCAGCGTCCAGAGCTCTCGTGCTTTTAGCCTCAGTGTGTTATTTTGCTTAGTTTCTGCCAAACAGAGGCAAAGTAATGTCTTCAAAGTAAGTTTTCAATCACAGTGCCTCAGAATTGTGGGCTCACCTCATCACTCTCACAGCATATCCAATCTCAGCAAATGTTCTTCCTGAGAACAGCTGAGAAATAATTAGGAAGATTTATTTTCTCATGAAGGATGAATCTCTTTTCTCTTTAATGGAAATAAGAGAATGACACATTAACTGGCCATGTCTCTTTCCCTATATCTACACACAAGCTTGGAGGAGATAGCAAACTTCCAGCCACACCATTAATACCTTGTAACAACCATAAAGAAGTTAAATAGAATTCTGTGTTACTTTATGGATCATAAAAAAAGGAATTTATGTCTAAAAAAAAAAATCTTTAGTTATTTATTTTTACCTTCTCTACTGCTTTTTCATTAATTAGTGGCCCTTGGGTAGTTTTTGCATCAAATCCACTTCCGACACGCAGCTCGCTCTCTATGGCTTTAGCAAACTTCTCTACAAATTTGTCATGGATCCCCCTTTGCACCAGGAAACGGTTTGCACAAACACACGTCTGAAAACAAGCATGAAAAGGAAAAGCAAACAGTGGTTTATACTGTATCTCATTACCAATTCCTTCTGCCCACCATGCCACAGTGACAGGACACTACAGCGCTTTGTGCTCTGCCTATTCTCCAACATCCTAAGCTGTTCCCCAATTTCTGTTGCCATCCTGTTCTCTTAAGAGATACAATTCCAACCAGCTGTAAACATTTGCATAAAATACGCCATGCTGTTAGATTTAAGTGGCTTGTGCTGGGAAAAGGCTTTGTGATTTCTGTGGATATGGGTATACGGATGGAGCAGGGTTCAGAAGCTGCAAGAAATATTACATTCTAATTACATACACCAGAGAATGCTGAATTGAGCAAAAGAATTTCAATTCACACTTGGTGGTGTGGGATCTTTTTTTTTTTCCCTCCTAGCTTCTTCATTAACTGAACTTGAGTTTTCTTTCCTCCTGGAGTTTGTTTGCAAGTGCTTTCAACTGCCTACTGATATACTCGTTTATGCCATCCCCTATGCTCTGACTGAATCCTTCTTTGATTACTACAGCCTTTCAAAAGTAACAACTATCTTCTATATATACCAAACTATGTCGATGTAATTTTTTTTTTGTTATTCAGCCTTGCTGCATGATAGCTGGTCTAAGCGCCCACAGCCACGTGTGGCCCTAGCATCTTTCTCTGAACAACAAAATATTTTGTTTACAGCTCTTCTATTCCCAGAAACAAGGACTCTTACCTGCCCCGAGTTTCTGTACTTAGAAGCAAGGGCTCCTGCTACAGCACGGTCCACATCAGCACTGTCAAACACTATAAAAGGAGCATGCCCTCCAAGCTCCATGGAAACTCTCTTCACAGTGCCAGCTGCATGTTTCAGCAGTATCTGAGGAAACATAGAAATTTCTAATTCTACTAGATGCAAAACTAAGGGACCACAGAGCTTACAGATGGAAGGCACTGAGAAACTAACTCCAGCAGGGAGTAAATCTGCATCTTCTGCATTATGCTACACCATCTGTTTTCTCCCATCACAAATACAAGGAATAATTTCCTTCATTAAAGTCTTTAGAGATTACACTCTGCTGAGAAAATAACAGAGGAAAGGATTTGCATCACACTCAGGTCAGGCTGACACTATATGCTGACACTGTCACTTGTTTGCTTGTTCATTTCTTTTTTTTTGTAACAAAAAATCTTGATAACTCACAGCAGTTTTCTAATATGTGCCAGTATTTGGTATTAAGACTTGCTTTAGGTATCAGGCCTTCTCTTCATTCCACAGACAGCCATCGCATAGAATTCTTCTATCTTTAGCCATATCTACAGTTTTACTGATCTCATTGGGGACTGATTAGTAAGTCTGTTTATGCAGTAAAGCTGACAGGAGGCTGAAGTTGAAACAAATGCTTTCTTTCAACTACAGAAGCCATTCCCAAGCAGCACCTTTGAAATTCTATTTCAGTGTTCATATTAGTGTGCTGTCACAGTATATGAAACACAACCGTTTTACACAGAAGTGCTCAGGTTCTAATTCAGTAAGGAGCAATTATGCAGAAGCTGCACACAAGCATCTTTTTGTGAAGTACTGACACAGAAGTAAATAGGCAGTACCTCAACAGGTACACACTGATGTGTACAATCTCTGCACAGCAGCCAGAAAAGAAAGCTCTATATGAAAGCACACATTTCCCCCTACCTTTCTGGTGTAAGCACAGTAATAATCTTCAAGGATATTCTGCCCACTTATGTACCTTTCCTGTTGCAGTGGAGCCCGTAAAAGATATTTTGGCTACCAATGGATCAGTGCACAGAACTTCCCCTACAGCTGGTGCCTGCTGTCTTGAACAAGGAACAACATTATACACTCCTGCTGGAATTCCAGCCTGGTTTGCAAGCTGCAACAAAGGAAAGAGAAATTGCAATATCAGTGAAGTTTGTATGAGGAATATGTAATTTAATGTTTACTGTTCTAAAGAAATTGGTTTCCAGTCAAAAGAAGCACAAGGTGCACACCACAACTCTCAGATGCCATAGTGTCTTGAGTGCAGCTTCACCCCTGATTAAGCAGGCTGTCATTCAAAGTAACCAAAGAAAAGATACAAAAACGTTTCCCATGCTTCGGTGGCCAGATCCACTTTGAGGGTCTAGACTGTACTAGAAACAACTTCAAAGACATCTAATGAAATAAAACTTCTGTATCAGTTCAGCCAACTTGTCTTCATGTATGAAATTGGCTCGAGTTATCCACAAATCCCATTTCTAAGTTCTGTCGTGTAGCTTCAGTCCATCATTAACCTACAGCTTAGCATAAAAGCTCACCTCTCCAAGAGCTAATGCTGATAAAGGTGTGTCCTCTGCAGGTTTCACTACCACTGTACAGCCAGCTGCCAAAGCTGCACCAACCTTCCGGGTAATCATAGCACTGGGGAAATTCCACTAGGATGAGAGAAAAGAACAATCAAACTTAGGGAAATATTGCTCCAGTTGTTGCAGCAATAGTAGCAGTTGTTTTCTGTGCTTACATGGCAGCCTAAACAGACCTGCATGAATTGCTTTGGCCCAGGCAAAGAAGCACTACTGGCCAATGAAGAAGTAGGACAAGGGGAAACGGCTTTAAGTTGAAGGAGGGAAGATTTAGGTTGGATGTCAGGGGGAAGTTCTTTACTATGAGAGTGTTTAGGTGCTGGAACAGCTGCCCAGAGAGGCTGTGGATGCCCCGTCCCTTGACGTGTTCAAGGCCAGGTTGGATGGGACTCTGGACAGCCAGGTCTCATTATTAAATGGGGAGGTTGGTGGCCCTGCATTTGGCAGGGGGGTTGGAGATTCATAATCTTTGGGGTCCCTTCCAACCCAGGCCATTCTGTGATTCTGTGGTAGAACTGAAATTTTACAGGGGTGTTTCCTGAGGCAAGAGAAGCCGTAAGGCCCCATGCTGTAAGCTAAGCTGAAAATTTTCATATGATTTGAAACATTCAGCTGCACTTACTGGGGTTATAATTGCTGCCACTCCTACTGGCTGTTTTAGAACCAGGATTCTTCTGTCTTTTGCAGATGCTGGAATGACATCACCATAAACTCGGCGAGCTTCTTCTGCAAACCACTCCAGAAATGAGGCAGCATATAGGACTTCCCCTTCTGCTTCTTTCAGAGGTTTTCCCTTTGATTACATCAAATTGAAAATACACTATAAATGGCAGACCGAAGCAATACAAATAAGCTGACATAATTTCAGAATTCTTTTCAAAATGCTTTATAATCCTGTATTACATACCTCGCAGTCTCCAGAAAGGACTTGGTATTATTCCACCAGCAATCACTATGCAGTTTCAACATACATACAATCATCACACACTCACATTTTGACAGCTGTGCCTAGCTTCTACCTGCACTCCACAAGGGAGATGGAATAGCAGACTGTGTTTATTTACAAACTCTGCAGTTAGCTGCTACTGCCATTCTGAAGCAGATACAAATGGAGGCAAAACATTTACAAGCTTCTGTCAGGGACCACTGTGTTTGGGTGTATTACTCTGCAGACCTTCAGGTGTGGTCTTGTGGTCGGATGGACACTACCTGTTGAAGAGGGTCCAGAGGAGACCCACAAAGATGATCAGGAGGCTGGAGCACCTCCCTACAAAGACAGGCTGAGGGAGCTGGGCTTGTTCAGCCTGGAGAAAAGAAGGCTGCTGGGTGACCTCATTGCAGCCTTTCAGTACCTAAAGGGAGCCTGCAAACAAGAGGGGAGTCAACTCTTTGAAAGGGTACTGCAGGACATGGGGAAATGGTTTTAAGTTGAGGGAGGGAGGATTTAGGTGGATGTCAGGGGGAAGTTCTTTACAGAGAGAGTGGTGAGGTGCTGGAACAGCTGCCCAGAGAGGCTGTGGATGCCCCGTCCCTGGAGGTGTTCAAGGCCAGGTTGGATGGGGCCCTGGGCAGCCTGGGCTGGTATGAAATGAGGAGGTTGGTGGCCCTGCATGTGACAGGGGGGTTGGAGATTCATGATCCTTGAGGTCCCTTCCAACCCTGTGAACACAGCAGAGGAGCTGCTGCGGCATCTTCCAGAATGGCTTTATTCAAAAAAAACACCACCAATCTCTGCATTTCCAGACTGGTTTGCAATGCAAACTCAAACACGTTAAGTGAGCACAACTGGGAGACTGGCTTAGTGGTACATCCAAAACCAGGCACTAATGCAGACATAACACATCACTCCTACTTACAAGTCGCACTAAAATCAGTTTGACTCGAAAAGGCTGCGTGTCAGTTTAACAAACATCATTACTGCAGTCATTAATTGTCAGATGGCTTCCCTGCCATCTGAAGAGGCTGCAGTAGAAAGAAGCCTCCACAAAACACTAGGATCTTCAGCAAAGCTTGTTCTTGTTGCTGTATATCTGCACACATCCTTTGAATCTAGTTAGTAACTTTGTTTTCCTATGATTAGGCACAAGCTGCAGAATCTAACTGGTAATTTCAAGCAATACCAGTCCAAAAATAAGAAAAAAAAATAGTTAAACTACTAGGTTTAAAGCCTACTAGGGGACAAAGGCATTATTAACATGATTTTTCCCTTCTGAACACATGAAACCGATACAACACAATAGCTTTCTGCCCTTACGACTGCGGTTTGGATTTACATGTTGTCACTGTACCACATGAAGCACAGTGCAGGTGTACCTCCAGCCAGGTACCGCTGGAAAAAGCACTTCTTTGGGTTTTTTTTCCCCTCTAAAAAAGATAAGCGCTTCCACAGCGAGCTCTTAGGTGGATGTCAGGGGGAAGTTCTTTACAGAGCGAGTGGCGAGGTGCTGGAACAGCTGCCCAGAGAGGCTGTGGATGCCCCGTCCATCCCTGGAGGTGTTCAAGGCCAGGAACACACGCGAGCTCAGAGATGCGTGCTTCAACCCGCGGCTCTGCCCGCCTTCCTTTCACCTGCCTCCATACTCACGTTTTCCGCCGTTATGATCGTCGCCAGATCTGTTTTCCTTTCAATCATCAGCTCGTACCATCTGCGGATAAGGGCGCTCCTCTCCTGCAAGGACAGAAGCCTGCCGTCGTCCCCGCACACAGGACGGTCCCCACGCACAGGACGGTTCCCCCCCACCCCCGCTCACCGCCCCGCCGGCGCCATCTTCCCCCGCCGCTCACCTTAGCGGGAAGGCGGCCCCAAGTGGCGCCGGCTTCGTGCGCGACCCGCACGGCAGCCCTGGCCTCGGCTTCGCCGCAGTCGGCCACTCGGCCCAGCTCGTCGCCGCTGGCCGGGTCCCGCACGGGGAACGCGGCAGGCGTCTCTAGCCAGCGGCCGCCCACCAACGCGCCGCGGCGAAGCAAGGCGGCGGGCAGAGCCCAGCTGCTGCGCCGCGCCGGCGGCGGGAAGAAGGCGAGGCGGCGGGCGGCAGCGACACGCCGCCTCAGGAGGCTCGCCATGGCCGAGCGCCGGCTGCGCGACCCGGGCAGCGCCACACGCGCCGCCCCGGAGGAGGAGCCGCGGAGGGCCGGGCCTAAAGCCGCATCACGTGCCCTTCACATCCCTGCGTCAACAGATCCTTGTCCTCCGTGCGGCTCTGTGCCGAGGGGGTAAGAAGGAATGGAGTTGTAACTAATGCTCAGGGCGCAGCGCTTGATCTCGTTAAAGCTCGTACCGTTGGCCTCCGCTCGTTGATCCAGCCTGTCCCGATCCCTCTCCCATTCCTCAGACAGAACCACGCTTACTGCCAACTTGCTGTCATCTGCAAACTTATTACGGTGCGCTCAGTCGCCTTGTGCGGATCACCAGTCAAGGCACTGAACAGGACGGACCACAATATCAGCCCCAAGCACTGAACAGGACAGACCACAGTACCAACCCCTTGGGGCACCGCTAGTGACCGGGCACCAGCACAATTTAACTCCATGCACTGCCACTCTCAGATTTTTACCCAATGAAGAGTATATCGGTCCAAGCCATGGGCAACTAGTTGCTTCTCCAGGAGAATACAGTGGGAGACATCGCCAAAGGCTTTACGAAAGTCTAGGTAGATTGCTTGAGGTCGGTCACTTCATTTCAGACATCCTTTTCCTTCTTTCACGTGCCTTGGTGGCCACAGCTGGTGTCTGGCACAAAGACCACGCAGAGCACTTGCACACCTTGCCTATAGACTGAGCTGCTTTATTTGTATTGCTTCTTCTTTGGACAGAAGCTCGCAGCGGTATGAATGACAAGAGTTCTTGTGATTACCTGCTCCATAGGTAGGGTTAAACTGGGTTATCAGTCTGGATTACAAGACCTAGATGCACGTGTGAAATGAGTGGAAAGCTTTAAACTTCTTGCCTGCCAAAGCTCATGTATTTCTTCAGTGAAAATGCTCCCCCTCAGGAATCCGAGACCCTGGAGGTTAGTGAGAGAGTCTGGGGAATGGAAGACCTCCCTTCAGTCAGGGAAGAGGTGGTCCCAGAGCGCCTAGGCAACACCAATGTTCACAAATCCATGGGGCCCGATGGGATGCATCCACGGGAGCTGAGGGAGCTGGCAGAGGTGATTGCTGAACTGCTTTCGGTCATCTTTGAGAGGTCTTGGAGGATGGGGGAGGTGCCTGAAGACTGGAGGATAGCCAATGTCACTCCGGTCTTCAAAAAGGGCAAGAAGGAAGAGCCAGGCAATTATAGGCCAGTCAGCCTCACCTCTGTCCCTGGAAAGGTGATGGAACAGCTGGTGCTGGATGTCATCTCCAGACAACTGGAAGAAAAGGAGGTGATCAGGAGTAGTCAGCACAGGTTCACCAGGGGGAGGTCGTGCTTGACCAACCTGGTAGCTTTCTGTGATGTTGTCTCTGGCTGGGTGGATGGGAGGAGAGCAGTGGATGTAGTCTACCTTGATTTCAGCAAGGCATTCGATACTGTCCCCCACGACATCCTTATAACAAAGCTGAGGAAGTGTGGGACAGATGAGTGGACAGTGAGGTGGGTTGAGAACTGGCTGACTGGCAGAGTGCAGAGGGTCATCGTTGGCAGTGCAGAGTCTGGTTGTAGGCCTGTAACCAGCGGTGTTCAGTGCTGGGTCCGGTCTTGTTCAACATCTTCATCAATGACCTTGATGAGGGGATAATGGCCACCCTCAGCAAGTTTGCTGATGATACGAAGTTGGGAGGATTGGCTGACACGCCTGAAGGCTGTGCTGCCATTCAGCAAGACCTGGATAGGCTGGAGAGCTGGGCAGAAAAAAACTGGATGAGGTTTAACAAAAGCAAGTGTAGAGTCTTGCATCTGGAGAGGAATAATTCCATGCACCGGTACAATTTGGGGGATGAGTTGCTGGAGAGGAGCTCTGTGGAGAGGGACCTGGGTGTCCTGGTGGATGACAGGTTGGCCATGAGCCAGCAGTGTGCCCTTGTAGCCAAAAAGGCCAATGGCTTACTGGAGTGCATTAAAAAGAGCATGGCCAGCAGGTCGAGGGAGGTGATCCTCCGCCTCTGCTCTGCCCTGGTAAGGCCTCATCTGGAGCACTGCGTCCAGTTCTGGGCTCCCCAGTACAAAAAAGACAAGGATCTCTTGGAAAGAGTCCAGCGGAGGGGCACAAAGATGGTGAAGGGCCTGGAGCATCTCTGCTATGAGGAAAGGCTGAGTGAACTGCGTCTGTTCAGCCTTGAGAAAAGAAGACTGAGAGGGGACCTGATCCAGGTCTGTCAGTATCTAAGGTGTGGGGGGCAGAATGGCGAGGCCGGACTCTTTTCAGTGGTGAGTGGAGACAGGACAAGGGGAAACGGCTGGAAACTGCAGCATAGGAAGTTCCGCACAAATGTGCACAAGAACTTCTTTAGGTGAGGTGACGGAGCACTGGAACAGGCTGCCCAGAGAGGTGGTGGAGTCTCCTTCTCTGGAGATGTTCAAGACCTGCCTGGATGCCTACCTGTGCGACCTGCTGCAGGGAACCTGCTTTGGCAGGGGGTTGGACTCGATGATCTCTGGAGGTCCCTTCCAACCCCTACAATTCTGTGATTCTGTGATTCTATTACCTTCAGTTCCGGAACTAGTGTGTTCCTATTAATACTGCTTTGGCAACTGGCTTCCATTTATTTTTTGGGGGGGAAAATCTTGTAGTGTTGTAAGTTAAATGTGCAGTGAGGCAGACATCCTCTGGGAGGCTGCCCTTCTCCTTTGTACTGTGGGTTAAAATAAATCTCTCTGCTCTTGTGCAGTGATGGCAATTACACTGCCAAAATCCCAGAGAGAGAGGGGGGAACACCTATAAATTACTTATTAAAAAAAAAAAAAAACTATTTTATTTGAGGTAAAGGTATAAAACGGTGCTGCAAATACCACAATGGTTTGCTTGCTGTGTCAGCAATAGGTCTGAAAGACAAAATGTGTGCCGTAACCCACATTTCAAAGGTCACTGCTACTGCTGCAGGCTTCTAAAAGCACAGCTTGAGCAAGCGTCACAGCATCATGGCTGGTGTGAGGAGCTGGTCTGTTTTAATGATTGTACTGTACAATTTCTGCCACAAATGTATTCCAAGTGGAATTTCAACGCATGTTGAAATAGGTAAGGCATATTCAGAATGAATTTTCGTGTGTTTTGAATTGCTTGGGAAGAAAAGTAAATTCAGATGGCTGAAAAGCAGAGGGAGGGAATAAGGTGAAAGTAATGAGCGTTCCACGTTGTTTTGTTTAAACAATAGTAATTAATAATAAAAGTAATAAAACATGGATTGAATGAGTTCTTCATCTTGAATCATTTGAACCTTAACTGTGATGTTTTTATAACCATACTGCTTAGATGAGTTTGGTTGCATATTGTTCTGTTTTCTGAAACACGGGCATTATGTAACTGAAATCTTTGTGTCTGTGAGTCTGACATAAGTGCTTCTCTCTTGGAGAAAGAGAAGAAACACTCATCTTTCTTTTAAGTTAATGTATTTTTGTATGGAAGTATAAAGTAGAGAATAACAGAAACCTTTTTTAGTAACTCTGTTTTCAAATAACAGTCATAGCTGCATCATATGTGAATTAACTTAATGAAAAACTTTATTCTGTATCTCTTTCTGGGAGGCCTGGAAGCCCAGAGCCCTAATTACTGAATACGAGCTTCTGAAAACTTGAAACGATGGGTTTGACAGAATGCAAAGCACTTACAAAATATCTGTAAGGAGAAACACGGTCTTACAGATCTGTCCCAAAGCAGACATTTTTCTCTGACCAAGGAAGCATGCTATAGAAAACCTATATTTACATAATTTAAAGACCTTGGTTGTCTGAGATGTTCTGTGTACTCTTAGCTGTCAGATCAGCATTTAGGAAAAACTTTGACCATCTTGCCTGGGCTCAGCTCTGACACTGCTAAAATGCATGCTTCCATTATAGACAGATGGAAGTCTGTTATGATAAGATACTGGAAGTTATTTCCAAATGCAAACATGGAGCATTCCAGGAAAAGCAATTCTGCAGAAAACAGCCCTCCTGCTTCAAATCTCAAACTGAAGTCGATCCTGGATACATTCCTGCAAGTGCTTTAAGTGGTGAAAAGTTCTTCCTGTTCAAAACGTGGATCTCATTTGGAGTGCTGAGCAGTGCAGTGCTGTGCCCTACTTGCTGCGTTTTTGGAAGCAGGCTGAGAGGGCAGCCACTGCCTCTTGTGGAGACTTGACAGAGTTACAGAGCTGTGGATCAGGGTGAGCCCATGAGAGGAGTGAGGGAAGACAGGGAGGGAGACAGAAACTGCCCACCTGAGAATCCCAGGCACTGGAAACGACGTCTGTTGAGTGGGCTGAGACATGGAAGCCTTCTGTATTTTTTAACTTTTGAATATAAATCCTCTTTTGGTGCAAGGCTGGTCATTAAGTGCCTCTTCACATATTTGAATGAGGATGGTCTAGAACAACAGCGGGTAATATTCAAAGTGAAATATCACTCAAGGAAAGGGATAAGTTTGTTTCATTCTTCTGTTGTACTTGCTGAATGATCAGTTTGGCAGTAAGCTTTATTTCAATGAATAAATAGTGTTATTGATTTTACTGCCTTGTTGTTCTTCATGCTTGTTAATAATCAATTAAACTGTCCAGTATTCACGTTTATTCCTGAGGACAGTGAAAGTTAAACATGATTCATATGTGTCCTTTGCAGTTAGAGATTCGTGGTACCTATGTTCTGGCTGTGATCAGTGTCAGGAATCAATTCTGCATATGAAGTTTTCCTTTTTCCTTGCTGTTAGGCACTGTCATCTCTGTTTGTCAGCTTGAGAGCTGAAGTGAGAGAGGGATTGCTGAGACATCCATGGCCAGATGTGCCCCAGAAACAGCATTTCTGCATTAGATCCCTAGATAAGGAGACTTTTTCATGCATTTGTTAAGAAATTATACTTCATATGCCTGTGCCATTTGGTTTAGTTATGATAATGCAGTTTAATCTATTTTTGATAATGCATCCAACAACCATTGGCTGGTGTGAACCAATACTTCCATATGTTGTTTTTTAGCACATAGAGCTCTGGAATTTTTCACCAAACATGAAGGGAACGTCGATTATAGACAGGTAAGAAGCAATATTATTTCTCAATGTTGTACCTTTCCTCTGAGTCTTCTTCTGTCTTCTAACCTTTCTTTATTTCATTCTCAGTAATATGTGTGTAACCACTGTGCCTGGGCTGGATTCTTTTTTCCTTTTTTGTTACACAATCTAGCAGACCACTTCAAATGTGCAGACAGTTTTCATAAACATGTATGCATGTGCACAAACAAAACATATTTGTTTTTCATGAAGAACATTGTCAGTATCATTTATGACAATCTAAAGATAACGTGATCTCTTATGATAGTAGGAGATCACCCAAAGGAAGCATTGATGTTTTTCATGGATGTTTTATCTGCTTTAGACAACCAAGGTGTGACTCAGAGGACGTTAGTTAGCAGCCCAGGCTTTGAGTCTAGCCAAGAGGAGGGGGCACTTTCTGAAGGTGGCTTCACCAGTACCTAACTTATATCACATCTGTCCTTTCCTCAATGGCCTTTCAAATTATAGTGTGTACTGACCAGCTGAATTTCACTTACAGGGTCTGGAGTGGTGGGAGGGAGGATGATGGCACTGAAATAATGGCACATCTCACTGGCAGTATTTATCTTTGATACTGACAGTAGGACTTGGTTTTTTGCTATGTAAGAGCATTCTGATTTCTTTTCCAACTCCTTTTCTCAGTTGTTACTAAACCACCAAGATGCATTTCAGGCCGGGAGCATTTATCCTGATGCTTTTTATCCTCCAATCTGCAAACGTGGTAAGAAAAGATTTTTGAGTCCAATATTGTAACCACTGTGTTGTCATGTGAAAGCTCTACAGAATGTAATAGGGCTGAATGTAAATGTGCTGTAAGAAATCGAATGTGACCAAAAGTACCTTCCTATAAAAGCATCCACACTTTTTGTTAGAATTCTGAGCCTTTCTTTGTAGAACTTGGTAGCAAACTAACAGGCTTGAAAACGTTTTCAGAAAACAGATTTTGAGTACATTTAGCTGTTTGGCACGTGGAGCAATTTGATGTAAGGATGCTGTTTGACTGAAATAGGTTAGATTGCAGAGTACCCATCTAGGGAGAAATTGAGAGGATGAAAAGATCATTTTTCTAAGTCCTAGTAGCTGCAAAGGGACAGCTGATGGTAGCCTTGCTTAGTCCTGGGTGAGTGGTAACTGTCTTGAAGGTACTGAGTTGGCTGCTCTGCCCATCATCTTTTCTGCTACACACTTTGAAGCTTTAATTTACTCGGAGCTTCTCCCTCTCCTCTCCACTTGGAAGGCAATATTTCTTTGTATCACACTTACAGAGAAAGGGAGCAGGCACAAAATTTTCGGATGCATCAAACGCAGTCATGTAAGCATCTAGCATCTCTTCTGTCAGTAGAAATCATACAGAAAATATAGCTAATTTGGCTTTTGCTATGTAAACAGATTGCAAAATGTAGCACCTGCGCAATATGGAATTGAGCAAAGATCTGTTTGTTTTCATGGAGAACCCCTTATTTTAAACAAATATTAATAAATACAGATATAATTCTGTTGCAATAGGGATATACCATGATGTGTCTGAAGATACTCACTGGTCACCATTTCTTAATGCAAGTATTCACTACATCAGAAGGAATTATCCTCAGCCTTGGGAAGAGGTAAGAAAAGTTCTTTAACTTTTGAAATGACTTTCTGTTGTTCTATTTGACTGCACTTGTTGCTGCCTTCTTCAGCTTCCCTTGTTTTTGCAGCTTTATCCTTTGGGAAATATGAAAGAATACATAAGATTTTAAAAACTAAAATCTCTGCTGATAGAGGAAAAGTTGAAATCTTGCTTTCATCTTTACCAGACAAAAAGTTAACAGCTTCCACATAAAATCTGTTGTCTCTAATGTGCTCTGGTGCTTTTGGTGTATTTTGTAGGTCTAAACTTTTAAATGGGATTAGTGGTTTTGAGTACTTGCATAACTGTCAGATATGGCTGAGTGTTTGCCATTTGAAAACCAGACCTAGTTTAGAATTCATACTTGGACTGAATTTGCTCTTTTTTATACCAGAGGAGAGGAAGAACAGATTGTTGGAAGTGAGAATGATTTTAAAAGTCCTGCTGTTTTCTTTTCCTTGTTGGAGTATTTGCCATTCTCTCACTGCACAACAGAACTTTACAGTTGGAGCAGCATTTGAGTGTATTCACTATCTAAAAATACACAGAAATCTGCCTGCTTTTTGACTGGCCTGTAGTGATACTAAAGTGTGAACTGTTTAACTTCAGGAACTATAAATTCATCCAAAACTTGTGACTTGATTACAGATTTTTTTAATGGCCTCTGGAACTAACAAGGATTTGATATAGAGAAATCTTTTCTGAAGAAGTGAAATGAAATTTCTGTTGCTCATAAGTTTATTCTGGATAACTTTTCTGTTTGTAGGGATAAAATGAGTAACTTGGCTTTAGTCAAATGCTTTTACAATGAATAGCACTTGCACAGGAGCATCTTTCTCTTCTCTGTGTGTATTTGCACAGTACTTCAAGTGGCAGAGGAATTTCACTCCTTGGGAGAGGAAGAGTTTGTCCCTAGTCCCAAAACACGTATCTGACTGGAAGCACACAGGCTGTGTTCTGACATCAGCCATTTAACTTCATGGCCTTGAATGAAGTCCTTAAAGATTGTCAAGTTACAAAAACAATTCTCCAGTATCAAGGAATGAGTGCTCACTGTTTTGTTGTGCTAAATTCTTGGATTGCAATAGATTATCCATTGCATCTTTGAGTAATGTAAAACAAAAAAGACAGGAATAAAATTATGGATGGTACTACATGTGTATTGTTATTGTGCAGGCTACAGAGAAGCTGGTGGCTTTCCTGTTTGGAATTGCCTCACATATGGTGGCAGATGTTAGCTGGCACAGCCTGGGCATCAACCAAGGATTTTTAAAAGCCATGGGAGAAGTAAGTTTGGATTATTCTATTAACGTGACTGGAACTGTTAGTATTGCTAGTTCAGCTCTGGAGTCTGGTACAGAGAGAAGACAAAAGCTATACTCCTGAATCAGGAAAATTTTGAGAGAGACACAATGTCACAAAGTCTGTATGAACAAAGTAGGTCAGGTTTGGGACCTACAAGCTTCAGAGCTGTTTGGACAATTTGATTCTGCTCTTGTGTTTGTATTGTAGGATGAGTAAAGTGATCAGCAAGGTGTTCTGTGTTTTTTTTTTCTTTTTCCAGGTTGATTTTCATGGTTCATATTCAGAAGCTCACAGTGTTGGAGATTTTGGTAATATTTCTGTTTGCTGAACGTAGATCCTTCTTGTTGGGATACCTAGTACACATGAAACACAATTGGTGACTCTGGCTCTTACCCTGTGTAGTGAAAGTCACAAGACTCTCCTGCGGCTTGCAAAATCCTGCTCCCCTGTCTGCATGTTTTGTGTTTCAGGAGGTGCAATAGGGCATATAGATCCTTGACTTAAAGCCAAAACACAGGCTGAAGTATGCTAAAGGTTAAACGGAGTCACTCCTTGGATTTTAAATTTGACACCATTTTTGCTATTGTCTGGAAGTACAAAATATGCAGTATTCTTTCAGGTGAACCATTTCTGTATTTTAAATGACCAAGATTTGGGTGCCATATAAAAATATACAGCATAGCCATAGTTAGATCCATTCACACTTATCCGTGTCAGATACTACGTGTTTGTTGGGTTTTGTGTTTTGCTTGTTTGCTTTTTATTCCTCCATCTACAGGAGGAGATGTACTGAGTCAGTTTGAGCTGGACTTTAGTTACCTGACACCAAACTGGTAAGAGAATGGCCTTCAGCAGAGGTTAACCACTCCAATGATTATCTCAGTTTATTCTGTACTTTTCTTTCAAAACCTTTGCTACAGGAATATTCCTCATATGCATATTTTGTGTTCTCTGACATAAAGAACTGGGAGGACAGAAAAAAAAGAGTTTTAGATGTTGCAATACAACAATAAAGATTTATTCTTTAACTCTGATGGAAATTATAGATAACAAAAAATTGCTTCTTGGATTGTCCTACCAATTATTTAAATGTGCAGGTAATATCTCACTTAGACCATCATTTTAATTTTAGGGCATTGGGGATGTTTATGGCTATAGATACTGAGGAATTCAGACAGGCTTTCAAAGAATAAAAGAAGCAGCAGTTTTAAATAGGCATGCTTGTTTTCTTGCCATTTTAAAATGAAAGACCTGGTGTGGTAGGTCATTTGAGTCTTATTTACATGAAAGATAGTTCCTCTAGGTATAGAAGATGGTCAGTTATCTCCTCAACTTCATCACCTCTGACGTATCTCTGAGAAATGTTGAGATAGCAAAATATGAGCACCATCCTTTTGGCTAGGAATGGAGTTGAATTGGAATAGGTTTGGCAACAGTGGAGGTTTGGAGGTTATGTGATCACCACACCAGGGAACCAGTAGAGGAAGAGTGGAAACTAACCAGCCGTGGCTATAGCTGTTACAGAAACTGAATTATCTTTTACCAGGTGATGTGGAAAAACTTTTACAATACCTCAGTCTTGTTCTTAGGTATGTACCTGTCAAAGACCTAGCCTCTATCTATAAGGAATTTTATGGAAGAGAGATCATAACTGAAGGCACAATTACTGACTGCACTTACCTGCTGTTTCTTGAGCTGTAAGTTGGATAGTTTGTGTAGATCTTCCTTTGTGAAACTTAGATAGGAAAAAGATGATAATCTGGCTTGAAATGCTAGCTCAGAAAATTATGCTTTGAGGCCAGGAATACAAAAATCATAAGATACTTTTTTTTTTTTTTTTCTTAAAGTCTAAAATACAAATTTGGACTGCTCAAATGGCTGTTAGTTTTGTTATTACACCATAGCTTCTGTGTCTAAGCTATTTAACAGGTTTATGCATTGAACATATTTAGGCCTGTTTATTTGAGAACAGCCAACTCTTCAAGTATTGTTGCACTGTGACGTGTTAGCAATATAATTTTAATGTAATGAAGCTCAATATGCATACTTAAATGGACAGTTTACTTACTGTTTATGTATATCCTATCAAATCCAAGAATAATTCATAGAGACAAGAACTATGACATTTTTGCTATCTCACAATGCCTGCTTGGAAGACCTTAAACCACCTAGCTGTATTCTTCATTTCAGTTAATTACTACCAGACGTGCAGTATTTAAAAGCACTGTAAATCCCTCCAGATTAAGAGCTACAGTACAGTTAAAATTGTTACTTTTCACATTAAAATCCTATTAACAACTAAGAGGGAAATGTAATTATTTGCATAGTATTTACCACATGCAGAAGTACAGAAACCTTGAAAAGAAGCTTACAAATCATGAAATGTTTTTAAGTTAAATTTGTTGATTTCTGAAGAATTGTGATTTATTTTTTTTCAGACATGGAGAAAGGCTTGCTGTTGCCAAGGTTAGTTTGCTCTTTTTGGTTTATTTTTTGGGGTTGAATATGTAATGCAAAGACAGTGTGATCCATTTTACTATCTGTTTTACTGAGTATGTTGCTTGTCTCTTAGCTCTTTCCAACATACGCCAGTAAATCTCCATTTCTGGTGGAAAAGTTCCATGAATATTTCCTTGGAGGAGTAGATGACATGGCATTCTGGACAAACAATATTTTTGAGCAGATGAGCCAAATGCTGGAGAATGGAGTCAGGTAACACTGTGTTTCTTGCAGCATTAGATATAGTATTCAAGCTCTGGCACACATTTAATCCTTCTGAAAGCAGGTTATTTCCTAGAATAAACACTTTAAATCCTCATGTGGACCAAAGGAAGTATGCCTGTTCTTTGACCAGATGCACAGAGGAACGCGTGGACCCTGAGACTGTATTTGCAACATGGTCACATTCTTCTCTCCATGCAAAGCTGGGTCATGCCCAGCAGATACTCAACTGGGGAAACCTGGGGCATTCTTTAAGACATATCCAATGGGGTGCACAAGTGTTGCATAGCCAGACTGAGGTTCTTCCTGGCCTGGTGATCTGAGCAGTGCTTGTACTATGTGACTGCTCTCATCAGCTGGCAGAGATGATCCTTCCTAGAGGAGGCCAAATGCTCCCTGCAGATAATGCAAGCAGATAGGAATATAAACAGTAAGAATGGATGTTCTAGCATTGGAAGTTTGGGCTTATATTCAAAATATCATGTTTTTATTGAAGTTCTGGCCCTGTATTGCCTTGGTACAAGTGTAACTTTACTATAAATAACATTATAAGACCATGGGAAATAATCCATACATCTAATGGATAATGTTAACAGAGATATTTTGGGAAATAATGTTTGGACATGATATGGCATAATCAGTTGAGTTCTTTGTTCCAAAATATCATTTTCATTAAAAGACTGTAAAAAATAATTCTTTTCTATTTATTCTGTTAATATTATTAATAGAATTAGCAGGACATGTTCCAATAAGTTTCATTAAATGAGTGGAGACATGCAAGATTCATATAGAACTTAAGTCATTAAGTACAATCAAGGCCATTAAAATACCCATCAAAGGAGTTTCTATGGCTTGTGATACCTTCCTGAAATTGATTAAGCAGAGCTTCTTTAGAAAGCTGATGCCTTCCAACAGGAGAATCAGTAAGGATAAATGTTGAAGCTTTAGTTTCACTTGCATTGCAAGAAAATCTTCAAAACACATTCTGAATATTTTTTTAGTGGCTGCTTTCTGCCTGAGAACCCTCTGTTTATAAACTGTACAAGGGACCACAAGGATAACTACCTGTAAGTATAACTAAAGGTTCAAAGACTTAATACTGGTGACAGAAGAGTCACCAGTATTAATAAATCATAATAAATTATAAATAAAGTATTAATAAAGTATTAATAAATAATTAATAAATCATGATAAAAAACACATCCTCAAAGACAACAGTGCGTCCTTGAAAATAGCCATGCTGAGTAAAGAGAGGACAAGAAAGCAAAGAGTTTACTTTACTAAAGTCTGTCTTTAATTTACTATGGAGAATAATAATAAACTGCCTATGATTAGATGAAAAGAGCAGCAGCAACTGTAGCTAAATCAGTATATGGGGTTATGAAACCTTATGGGTTGAGATACTAATTGCCTTTATTTTATTGCATATTTACTGTGAGAGTTTTTATCTTCAAGCTCTTACCTTAGCTGAGAAAAGAGCTCTTGTCCTTGGGTGCTCTCCTCAACTAACACCACACCAACATCAGTAGTTGTAAGTTGGAGCAGAATTCTGGCCAGGGCTAGGTAGTAATAACCTTATTTGTTGTGGAAGAGTAATTCCATGGAAATAGTGGAAATATCTGAAACAAGTGAAAACGACTGGCAAAATGTAACTACAGCAAAAAATTAACTTCTTTTGTGGGGAAAGAGAAAAAATGGTGTGTGAAGTCAAGAAACAGGCATGAAGCTTTGGTAATTCTGGATTCAAAAGGCAAGATGATTATTTCTCCTTGCTTTGTTACAAAAAACGTCATTAATTCCGTTGTATTAATTGTTATTAGTGCCTTTTTATTTTAACAGAAGCAAACACTCAAAAAATGAACATCACAAAAATACAACTTCTTCACTTCCAAAGACATTTGAAAAGAATATAACGTATACAGAGAGAGGAGTTCACTTCAATATACAGTCTTGGGCAACAGTAAGTGAGATGTGGCATGTGTCAGGTACAATTCAGCTCTGGATAAAACTGTTTAATCTCTGTCTGAGGTGCTGTTTGTGGTCTCTGGATGTAAACTGTAACCCCTCACTTCACTTCATGGAGATTCTGGCAACCACTGTAAAATCGTATATGATGTAGATACTAAGTACATCGTAAATATGGGGTTTTCCTCATTTTGTAATGAGGCTAGAACATATTTTACAGTGTCAAAATGACAAAAATACATCTTTAGCATTAAATTTTATGGAATCATATGATCACTTTTTGAAGTTAAAAAATTTCAACAAACTATAGCAGTGAACAGTTAGCAATGCACCATCTAAGGCATACAGACTTCTTGTCTCTTTCTAAAGCAGTGCTTATGACCCAAATCAGAGTTGATGTAGATCAATGTGCTGTTTTCCACTGATGATGACTTATTTTTGGAGGTCGTCTGTACTGTTTCAGCCTACGGTTCACAAATCCTTGTGTCTCACTGTTATTTTTATTTCAGAATTCCCTCCGATTCATAAATCGTGCTTTTGCAAAAACTGTCTGGAGAGTGATAGCAACTACACATCAAAA
Organism: Tetrao urogallus; assembly: GCF_951394365.1. Taxonomy (NCBI): domain Eukaryota; kingdom Metazoa; phylum Chordata; class Aves; order Galliformes; family Phasianidae; genus Tetrao; species Tetrao urogallus. The sequence goes on along the minus strand of NC_136815.1, from coordinate 88,558,167 downwards.
ATCCTCTAAGTACATCCCCAAGCCAGTATCTTCATATTTTCTTGCTTCGCCATATGCTAGACTTGGATGGTTTGTACTTTTTTTTTTCAAGCCTCCCTCCTAATTTCTGAAAAATTTGTGTACCTACCAGAATATTGATTTTTATTCTTTGGATACTTGTTAGAATCTAGACCTTCAGATGTGGTCTTGTGGACTGATGGCCACTACCTGTTGGAGAGGGTCCAGAGGAGGGCCACAAAGATGATCAGGGGGCTGGAGCATCTCCCTACAAAGACAGGTTGAGGGAGCTGGGCTTGTTCAGCCTGGAGAAAAGAAGGCTGCAGGGTGACTTCATTGCAGCCTTTCAGTACCTAAAGGGAGCCTGCAAACAGGAGGGGAATCAACTCTTTGATAAGGGTTGATAACAGCAGGACAAAGGGAAATGGTTTTAAGTTGAGGGAGGGAGGATTTAAGTTGGATGTTAGGGGGAAATTCTTCACAGAGAGAGTGGTGAGGTGCTGGAACAGCTGCCCAGAGAGGTTGTGGATGCCCCATCCCTGGAGGTGTTCAAGGCCAGGTTGGATGGGGCCCTGGGCAGCCTGGTCTGGTATGAAATGTGGAGGTTGGTGGCCCTGCATGTGGCAGGGGGTTGGAGATTCATGATCCTTGAGGTCCCTTCCAACCCTGGCCATTCTGTGATTCTGAGATTAGAGATGAGAGATGACATAAATTTGTATAGCTACTCATTTTGGTTTATTTCTTCTGATTCAAAAATTCAAGATTTAATTCTTGAGGTTTCTCCACACCAGCCAATGGTAGTTCTTTCTCTCCATGTTCCCCCTTTAAACCTCTACTATGTTATTGAGGCCTGTGATTCATTTGTTTATCTACTGTTATGACTATTGATTTAATTAGAGATTTGGTTAAAATGAACCTGTTCTTATTTAGTCCAGGTAAACAAAAATAAATTATATCATATGAAAAATGCCATGTAGGTCCTTACTGAAAAGATGAGGAAAGACACCTGAAATTAAAAGTATTTATTTTCTGATAATGTAGAGGTAGTCTGGCAGCTAATGCTATGGTTTTGTTACTTCCCTTATACAGGGCAATGATTTCAGTTGACATAAACCAGGATGGATATGAAGATCTGGTAGCTGGAGCACCGGGGTACAGCACACTGGGCCACATTCAGATAGGAAGGGTGTATATAGTCTATGGCAATCGTTCAGGTTTGCCACAAGAAGACATGGATCTAGATGAAAAAGCAGACCAAGTACTAGAGGGTCATCAGGTGAGGAGTCATGTCAGATACTTGACACTGAGGGGCAGGATCAGATGGTCTTTTTGAGCAATAAAGTTGATCCTCTATAGAAAATGTAATTATTCACACAGAAGAGAATAGCTTGTTGTTTGTAAGCATGACATCAGTGGTGCATTAGACTCAAAAAATGAAATAGCACAGCACTGCCTTATTATATTCATTATATTAGCTTATATTTTAACAACAGCATATCCTCAAGGAGAACAGGCCACTCCCAGTTAGTGTATTATTAACATGGTTGTTATTTGAGAGAACAGTGATGATAAGAAAATCTTAATAATTGTTGGGGTGGATTTTTATAATAGCTGTTTCCAGTTCTTCCCTGTGCTGTGATTGCACATGTACATTGTGTTTTGGCATTTTGTCTTTAAAACATTTGTTACTTTCATCAGAGCAGTCCCTCTCCTTTTAGCCTTCAGGCAGATTTGGTTCTGCATTGGCAGTCCTGGACTTCAATGAGGATGGAGTGCCAGATCTGGCAATTGGAGCACCTTCTGTGGGATCCCAGTTTCTCAATTACAAAGTAAGTCATACACAGGTTTTGTGTTTGCTTGTTTTTTGTGCATATGTGTTTGTTTTTTTTCCCTCAGATCATTTTTATTGATGCTTATGTTTTTTAGACTAATGAAATGAGACAAAGAATATCTGTTATTGTTCAAGGGCGCTTTTTAATACAAACAGAAAGGTTTATAACATTATGGATACTTTGATTAGATCAATGAAAGTTATCCATATGTCCTTTTTTTGGTTTTTTTTGGCTGACTTTATGTGCAAATCAGATTTCAGTCTTGCAGCATTGATGTGCTGGAAACATTGGAAGCCATTCATAAAATCTGAGTGTGCTGTTCTTTTAGGAACAAAAAGTCTGGAAGGAACCTGATATCAATAAGCCTTGTCCTCTGCTGTCACAGGCCAACAGATATTATCTAAAATGCAGCATGAACACAGACAGGTGCTAAAATAATCAAACTACAGGGGCTTAATAATTTGAAGCTTACCAAATTATCTCCTGTTAATGGTCACTGAATGTTTTCTTTCCACCTGAACTGAGAAGCATAACTTGTTAGGCTAATGCATTTCCACTAAGTTTAAAGCTCTTCAGAATTTTAAATGCTAAATTAGCTGCCTAAATACTAATTTAAATGCTTCTACGTAGACTAAAACTTTGGAAAATTGCAAGCATCTGTTGTGTCTGGCACTGCATCCCACTGCATTAAGGAATTTTAAACAAAATGAGAGTCAAAAGAACTTGCATGTAGTTAATGTATAATGTATAATATACATTATACCATCCTCACTCCTGAACTGCAGTATGATGAGAACACACTTGGTTATAGCAATGCCCATTCCAGTTTGGGTATTTTTAGGCTTGGAGTGAAAAGACAAATTCATGAAAAAGCTTTGACAGGAAAAATACAGTTGTATTAATAGCCCTTACAAAATTGTTTCACTCTGATCTTTGTCTTGGATTTCATACTTGGGGCTGACTTGCAAATCTTTTCATGGTGTGTTTGCTTTTCCTGTTATTCAGGGTGCTGTATATGTCTATTTTGGAACTAAGGGAAGAGGCTTGGCATCTCGACCAAACATGACCATAACTTGTCAGGTATATTGATCAGACTAAGACAGTGCTACTCAAGGAGATGAGGTAAAAGGGAAAAGGGCCTGTGGGATTAAAGAAAAGATGTTGGAATCAAACTTCTAATTGCAAGGGGATATAGACATTTAACTGGGGATGGTGTGAGCAGATGTTTGTCTAGGTTGGCTGTGCATGGGAAATACATTTGTAATCCACTTCAGGGGAGGGAGCAGGATGAACAGAAAGGAAGAACAGCCCTCCAAAAAAAGAAAACAAAATTGGAGTCATGGAGTTGGAGGGTAATTTGATCAGAAGTGGGCAAAGTTAGCTCTTTAGAAGTAAATTCCTTTATTTTGTTAACGAATCGGTGGTTTAAGTTCCATTTCAGGCTTAAACTAACTGTTTATTGCAGTATTCCTACTGTAATCTTGGTTGGTCCCTCCTGGCAGCTGACATTGATGGAGATCAAAATGCTGATCTGGTTGTTGGCTCTCCATATGCACCTGGTAGTGGTCAGCAGAGAGGATTTGTAGCTGCATTTTACTCTTATTTCAACAGAAGTAACCAAGGTAGTATTTATTGGGTAAAATTAATCCTGCTGTTTTTTATATGACTGCTCACTTGTTCCTACTTAATTATAAGATAATTCAGATTATCAGCCACTCCTCTCAGTTTTGAGTCATCCATAATCTTGCTAAGGGTACACTTCGCCCCATCATCCAGATGGTTAATGGAGATTCTAAACAGGACAGAAATACTGCTAATTACTGGCCTCCAGCTGGGCTCTGCACCACTGATCAATACCCTCTAGCTTAATTATTCAGCCAGTTTTTTTTCTACCTCACTGCCTGCTCATCCAGCCCATACTTCACCAGCTGCTCTGTGAGGATCTTACAGGGAAAGGTGTCAAATGCTTTAGTGAAGTCCAGGAAGACAATATTTCCTGCTCTCCCCTGACATGTAAGGATGGTGTTTTGTTTATAGAAGCTTATCAGATTGGTCAGGCATGATCCTTAATGATCATGCCTTACTATTCCTAGTGACTTTCTTGTTCTTTGTGTGCTTGGAAAGGCTTTCTAGGATTAGCTGCTCCATCACCTCCCTAGGGTCTAGGGATGCTGACTAGGGACATCCTTGAAGATAGGAGTGAGATGTGCCTTTGTCCAGTCTTTGGGCACTTCTAGTCACCATGATCATTCAAAGATTATTGTGACCTAGTAATTCAGGTAATAATTTGATTTTTATAATTTGAATTATATTCAAAGAATAATTCAAAGATTCAGACCTTCACAATTACTAATTGGTTGAGTAAACTAAAGTCTACTTGCCTGAAGTTCAGGCTCTGCTACCATTCTACTTGTTTTTTTTAATCCATTCAGGCTCTTGACCTCCCCTATTTCATGGCCACGAGGGCCAAGACTGCCACTGATTATAAGATCAGGTCTATAGTGTTAGTGCACAGCAGATCAAGCTGTGCAACACCCCTGCTTAGCTCATCCAGTACCTACAAGAAGTCACACCTGACACCTTCTAGAAATCATACCCTGTGAATCCTGCTATGTCTCACTTTCAGCAGATGTAAGGAAAGACCAAGTCTTTTGTAAGAACTGAATTAAAAATGCTAAAGGTCCTCTTGTAGTAAGCATGCACTTTTTTCCTGTACTACTCTCAGTACCTATTTCCTATGGACTGTCAATGTGTCATGTATGCTGTCTGATAATACGAGAATTGATTCTGACCAATGAAAACGTAAAGTTTATAAACATACACTGTAGGAAGAGGAAATCTTCCTGCTAGGAAAGCAATCCTGGGTTTTAATATCTTTGACAATCAGGCCTGCTAAAGTCATTGGTTTGCACACAGACAGCAACTCTGTGAGACAAAAATAAATGGGTGATTTTGTAGGAGCTGTGGATTCAACTGCAGACTGACAGGTCTTCCTTGAAAATTTGCAAGTGTATCTTGAAAGATGATTTTCTGTCATTACCTGTGCTCCTTCGTGTGGACAAAGGGGAGTGCTACAAGTGAAATATCTAGTGAGTACAGGTGATGGGGGCTGCTGTGAATGGGGAAGGAAAGGCCACATACCTGACTAAGTAAAATTAGTTTAAGATGAGGTGGGATATGCAGGTATTCAAAGCTGCATCAGAAACACATAATTGAGTTTTCCAGTAACTTCTACTGTTTTTTTTAGCTTATTCTACTTTATCTAAAATTGAAAATCACAACTGAAATGCATTTAACATTTAAAACATCAGTGACTTTTTTTTTTTTAACCAAAACGCTGATTGAATGATTTGATGTCTTAAAGCCAGAATTATTTAATGCTCCTCCACCAACCTGGAAGAATGACAAGTTCCAATGAATAGTTTTAGCTTCTTTTCATCCCTAAGGACTTATCAGTTCAGGGCAGACTTGACTGATAACTGTCATGTAGGCTATTGTGATTCTTTACAAGCAGGCTGCATTGACCAAAGGCTTTGATGAAAGACTACAAGTTGCAGATTTAGCATTGCTCTGCAATAAGTTCACAATAACTGGTGTCATATCATTGATGGTAGTAATACTAAAAGAAACTTCTCACCATAGCATGAGTTTATCAGTAGATGATTGCTAATAGAGTTTTGTGTGCCAGGTTACAAAATTTAATCTGCATTTTTCCGGTCTGTCAGGGCTCCTGTCTATAGAGGATGCCAACTGGATGGTGAATGGGGAAGAAAACTATGCTTGGTTTGGATTTTCACTTCATAGCTGTCAACTGGAGAATGCAACATTACTGCTGATTGGTAGTCCTACATGGAAGAATTGTTTTGAGTGTGTGATGAACCACTGCTTTGTTTCTCCTCTATTCTGTTAAGATTTGTGATAGATGAGACTTCCTGCTTTTCAGGAAGCTTCCTCTTTGTCTTCTTTAGAGTATTTTTGTTTGTATTTTATACCTTTGCCCTTCTTCATGTATTTACAGAGCAAGGACTTTGTTTTTTAGAGACACTTGAAAATTTGTGGGGCTTTATTGTGGTTCAGCCTGGCAGGTGGCTCAGCAGCAGAGTTGTTCATTCATTCTCCCCCTTCCCAGTGTGATGGGGGACAGAACAAAAAAAACTAGCGAAGTATAACTCATGGCTTGAGATAAAACTAATTACTAAGATAAAGAAAAGAAAAATAGTTATGACTATGTAAGACTTTATATATCTAACTGTATATAGCTAGCATTGCACACATAATTTCTCACCACCCCCTAACCAATGCCCAGCTATTCCTCTGAGCAGTAGAAGAGAGCCAGATGCACTCCCACCCCTACAAAACTCCTTCTGCTTGGTGTCATATGGTATGGAATACTCCCTTGTCCAGTTTAAGTCAGCTGCACTCATTCTGTTCCCTCCCAGGTCCTTGGGGCCTTCATTGCAAATAGGCCTTGGCTCTGTATAGCGCTGTTTGGCGGTAACCATAAACATAGATGTGTTATCAACATTGTTTTTTCTCCTCAAACCAAAACATAGCATCCTACCAGACACTCTGAAGAAAACAACTCTATCCCAGCTGAAACCAAAACTGATTTTTTTGATGGGAGGGAAGGGAGCAAAAAAATGCCAACAAGTAGATGTGTCTACAGATAGCACTTATTTTGAGATAATGTTCTCAAAAGCAGATTAAACACAAACATATTTAGAGTGTTAAAGAAGTGGAGGATAAGTCTGTGCCGAAATGATCTTAAAACTTGTTAGAACATGAGAATGACTAAAATAAATTTCTAAATGGGAATTTCTAAAATAGATTTGCTGCCATCGTTATTCCAAACTAAAAGTGGAAAATATTTTAAGATGAACAGACAGCTGAATCTGAGCACTTTAAATTCTAATTCAAGGTGCAATCCCTTCTCATCGGATGTCAGACAAAGTGTTGGGAAAGTGTATGGATATAACCCACCAAGCACAAAGCCCTGGTTTACAATGACTGGAAACAAGGTAGGGCTCTCTCCATGGGATACTGCTTTACAAACAACTGGAAATAGAGTGACATTCTGTGGAAATAAGTGTTTTTAAAATCTAACAGGCAATGGGCAGAATGGGTTTGTCACTGGCCAGTGGTGTGATGTCTGTGGCTGGAATCACCAGGACAGTATTGGTGGTGGGGGCACCTACTACAGGTATGTCATTCTCAGAACTGCAAAGTGTTTCTGCTTTGGGATGTCTGTTTCTGTATGAGTGAAGGGCAAAAACAAGAAGGGAAATTTCAATTGCCAATATAGTGTAAAAATATTTTAAAAATTTAGAAATAATCACTGTCATCACTTACAGGTGACTTGCATTTTTTTCTTCTGTTGCATTATTTATGGAGCAGTAATTTCCAAGTAGACTGCACACTTCTTGGAATTAAAACAACGTAGTATTTTGTGCTTACTCTGGAATTGGATAGTAAGGAAATGCATTAATCAAAATGTGGAACTCTAATATCTGTCGTTAGAATGTACTTTTGCCTGTTGCTTTGGCTAAGAGATTGTTTCTATGCTAACCAGAGTTACTGCCATATATTATCTGGTGGGTGGCTCATGCATTTTTAAAATTTGGTTCATTTTGTGTAATGCCATTATTATTGCTGTCAAGGTGTTTGAAGTACTAAACATGAATTTTTATGTCTGATGATCAACTTACTTTGTTGTTGTTTTCTAGACAGTCTATCTAGGATTTCATTTTTGTCCTCGGTGTTGCACCAAGCTGGACTAGCTCTGATATATGATCTGGCAGACAGCACCAAGCCTTCTTTGCTCAGTACATTCAGTGGGGACAGAAGGTTTTCTCGCTTTGGAGGAGATACATACTTAAGTGACCTGGATAATGATGGACTAGGTAAAGCCAGATGAATCTGAATTGCAGAGTTGAAATGTTTTATGCTTTGCAGCAAGATTGGTCATACACATTCTCATACAAGTGCTGAATGCAGCCTTCTTACTCAGTCTTCTTACTCAGTTACTTGTACAACACTTGTACAAATATTCCATCATGCCTCCTGAGGAGACATCTCTAAAATCCCAAATAATTCAAACAGAAATTGAAACATTTTAACCATCTTAACCAGTACATACCTCTAAATACCACCATTCCATTTAAAATGTTTTGATTTCAAGCTATCATGTTGTGATATAGCATTATTTCACTTTTGATAAGCTCTGCCATTCTTCTAATTTTTGCAGATGAAATGATTGTAACATCCCCCCTGAGAACTAATGATATCACCACAGTACTGCTTGGTGGGACAGCTGGCCGTGTTTACATCTATAATGGAAATCAGTCATCTTCAGGGAATGTGACAGACCACTGCAAATCATGGATATCTCCCTGTCCTGAGGACTGGGTAAGAAAAAATAACAGTGAAATCATGATGCAAGATCATAATGATAGCTAATTAATTACGTCCTATGCAAATGCTGGGCTTGGTTTCAGAAAAAAAATGAAAATTACTTCTGTTTTGGAATCTGTGTAATTTGGCTTCTGTTTGTTCTCAAGCACTTTGGAGCACTGAGTCCAGTTCTGGGCTCCTCAGTTCAAGAAAGACAGGGAACTTCCAGAGAGCCCAGAGGGCCACAGAGATGATTAGAAGCTTGAAGCATCTCCTTTGTGAGGAACGGCTGAGAGACCTGGCACTATTGAGTCTAGAGAATACTGAGAGGGGATCTTATCATTGCTTATAGATCTACTGGATTGGAGTCAGGTGGAAGGGGCCAGGCTCATTTCAACAGTGCCCAGTGACAGAACAAAAAGCAATTGGCACAGACAGGAACACAGGAAGTTCCATATGAACATGAAAAATAACTTTGCTGTGAGGGTGACAGAGCACTGAAACGAGTTGCCCAGACAGGCTGTGGAGTCTCTCTGGAGATCTCTTCTCTGGAGATACTCAAAATTTGCCTGGATGCTTTCCTGTTCAACCTACATTAGGGAACTTGCTTTAGCAGGGGGTTTGGAGTAGATGATCCCCAGAGGTACCTTCCAACCCCTGCAACTGTGTGATTCTGTTTCTTTGCTGTCTGGGAGCCAGGGCTGTTGCACTGGCCTTCTCCTCTCCTACTGTGGTCCTCTCCACTAGCTTTTTCTTTTTTTTTTTCCCCTTCAGGCACAGTATGTCCTCATTTCTCCTGAGGTGAGTAAATGGAAAACAAACTGCTATGAGGAATGGAAAAGTCCCACTTTAAAAACAGCACTGTAACAAATAGCATTATTTTACAGGAACAATCAAGATTTGGAAGTTCTGTCATCACTGTGAAATCTGAAAAAAAGGTGAGCAAAGTAATTGCTTCTGGTGGCTTTGTTACATCTGTCCACATCACTTATGTGTATGGGTCAACATCTCGGGTCTTGCTCATTGCTCTTCAAACGTGCAATGAAGAAACACCTGGAAATGCGAATGCATCAAAGTTAGGTTAGAACTTCTAATCCAACAACAGGCACAGACACTGCTGCTGGTTTCTGCGTGAGTGCAGATGAGGTAGTTTTCCAATCATCTGTGCTCTTTTCCTGTGGCATCAGTCCAGGCTAAACTTCAGCTACATTTCTATTGATCTTGCTGGTGAGAGTTTATGCTGACACGAGATTTGACCAGTTCTAGCATTTTCCAAATGAAATAAAGTCTATTCATCAAATAGTTTTGTTAAATGCTGTTCAGATCAGGTGGGTGGCTTTCCCGTTTCTTCTCATAACACATCCATATGATACTAAAACAAAATCTAGTTTCCATTGGGGAAGCTTAAGGCTATCTTTCATCTGTAGTTGCACTTTGCTGACCCTTTTTCCAATCCATCTCCACAGAAAGAAGTCGTAGTGGCAGCAGAGAGAAGTTCAGCGAAAGCTCGACTTGGTGGAAGGCTTTTTCTCTACTCATTCTGAATAGTCCTGGTGGTCTTTAAGACCAGGGCAAAACTGGTCTTTTAAGGAAGAATCTCTGTAATATCTGTGATACTTTTCTTAACCCCTAACAAATCAACAAAAACATGACAGCAAACTTCAGTAGATACGTGGTACAGATAGCTAGGTAGCACCCCACATAGTATCCAGGGAGTGAGGCACGCTCACTGATCTTAAACCATGGCAAACTTTCACAAGTGAATTACCAAAACAACTTTTTGTTGTGAGGTTAGCCAAAAGGATTTATTAATCACCGTTTAGCAGCAAACACTCTACTGCTTACTACACAACTAATAATTAAGCAAACATCAAGATCTAACACATTTTCCTTCCCTAAAATTACTGCTAGTTGCTGCCTTAATATCTTTGTCTCCCCTGTAGCCCCTTTAGCTACAGGGCCTATTGTACTTTTGTATTCAAATCTTGTTATTTTTACTTTTCATTGGTGATGTTTAACATAAGTTCTTTGAGCATCTGTACTTGAGATTATTGACATTTGAGGTCCTGTACCAAATAAAAAATGTACTATTTGTCTTTAGGGGCTGACTGGGACGTAAATGTGAGAGTCATCTGTGTTATTCCATTGTTAAGCTTCATTTCTTCAGACAGGCAGCCCAAATACTATTCAGGGCTTACTTGTTTGTTTTTTTTGGCTGCAGTGTTTGCAGTTCCTCCTGAAGAGGTCTAAAATGATCATTCCCATGGGTTTGGAGAGCAGGTGGTTGTTTGGTTTGCTTCACATTTCCTGTTACTCTTTGTTTTTGAAAGGCTGGGTGTAGACCTGGGTACAGCTCCATTTGGTCAGTCCTATATCACTACCCAAGGTGTGCTTCACACAAAGCTTTTCTCCAAAGCTTATGCCTCTCCTAGGAACTTATAATTTTGTTAGGGGGTGTTGGGGTGCCTGTTTTACTTGTGTAACCAACCTGTAATCTACTTGACCTCCTTCCCACCACACTCCCACCACTCCTGGCCATGGCACAGGACTACAACCACCTTTTCAAGTTGCTCATCACTGGCTGTTGCATTTTGCAGTTAATACATTCTCAGGCAGCTACATTACCACAGTTGGAACTGATTTTAAAATCCAGACAGTTTAGATCGGTGAAGAGGAAGTGAAGCCATTGATCTGGGACAAAACTGAACGACAGTGCTTCCAAATTATTACATCAGCATATTACTGAGGAACACATGGGATGTTGTTGTCTAAGAATTAACCAGTGCAGAATCTTTTACGAATGTAAAACAGTGTTTGCATGAAATTAAGCAAACCTGTGATGATCTCTGTCATACCAGTGGGGAACAAGAGTGATGACCAACAGTGAAAAGTAGTAGACAGAGGATGCCTGTAAGTTTTCTGGGCAGATGGAAATACAACTGTTTGAGATGAGTGTAAAAGAAAATATTAATGTGGAAGAGGTGTTTGACTGCATTACAGAGCTATTCTGTGAGCAAAGAAAGAAAACTTAGTAACAGCAGAAATAGAATGATGGGGTGAAGCTAACAGAGTAGGAGAAGGAAGATGCAGTGCTGCTCATGCCCTTTCCCTGCTGAAGTGACTCTGCTCTGACAGGTCAGCCCTTCCACTAGACTCAGGCAATTCCACTGGGGAGGGCTTTGGAGGACTTCCTCAGTTTTGTGCCATTATGTAAATATTGCTCTTTCTCCATGTTTTCTATCAAGAGGCACTGGTACACAACCACTTCAGTTCCCAGAAGGTATTGGATGGAGTCTCACCCCTCTCTTCTCTCCTGCTCATTCCAGTGTGCATTGTAGACAAGAAAGGACATTGCCTACCAAGTGGTCTAATTAACCCAAAGTTTCTATGTAACATATATTGCTTAAAACAGCTTTGACTCCCTGTTGCTGTGTTGGCTTATGCCCTTTTTTATGTCAGCCAATCACAGGCTGAAGGTTCTACTTTAAATGAAATATTTCTTAATTCAAGTTGGCTCCAGCCTGGCAGCAGCTGCTTCCTTGGGCCTCTTGCTTCGTTTCTCTTGGGCTCCAGGCTGGCAGCTGTTACCCCTGGGGCCTATAGCTTCACTTTGAATTCCAGGTTTTTACAGGGGCATAGGCTCTATTTTTCCAGGTACCAGGATTGCAAGTGTTGCTTCTTGAGCCCGGGGTTTCACCTCTCCAGCCCCTGGACTGGCATCTCATGCTGCTGCTGAGTGGAGCCTTGAATTTCAGTTTGCCACCATGATCTACATCTGTGGCTGGGTCCTTTGATGTCACCTTGTGCAGCAGCCCGGCTGTACCTGTGCTCTCCTTTATTTTGTACCAAGGTACAGAATGTGGGATTTATTTGGAAAAAACTTTTTTTTTTTTTCAGATGGGCAAAACTAAACTCTTTTGGCCTCTGCTTCTGCCACAGTCTTAAATGAGGGTCTGTGTCTTTTCAGAACAAAAATAGCGTGATTCTCCCAAATAACAATACCCTTCCTTTTCAGTGCCCTGATAACAAATAGGAGAGCTGAACGTTAGTGTGAATTTTGGTGGCAAAGCTGTGTTGTTGAGAAAAGGTATGAAAATAAATCTGGATTGATGTCTGAATACAAAAGCTGCTGCAGAATCATTCTCAGGATGCTTCTAGGAGAAAGGAAACCTGCTGTTCAACACGAGGACATTGAAAAATTCCTTGCTTGGGTTATGTGGTGGTGGAGGATGACCCTTAGTAACAAACTGGTCACACTGTACCCAGCAACATTTTTCCACGCTGGTTTTTCTGGGAAAACAAGCTTATCCTATGTCATATCTCATCCAGTTTCTCAATTGTGACCAATGATGTCCTGCATCAGTTCCACCCGGGCTGAATGGGCCAGTGGTGAGGCTGACCATTTCCACATTTTGCTCCACACATTGCTTTATTTTGTCCCTTTTTGCAATGAGGTGTGATTTTAGAAAAGCAAGAACTCCCCATGTCAGTGGTTTCGTGGATTGAGGGTCTACAGGGGTAGGGATAGGGTAATTTCCATGTGCATTTCCAGGATGCAGGCTGTTTTTCTAGTGGCAGTAGAAAGTTTTGTTTAGTGATTGACTTCATTACAAGGGTCTGCTCTCCAAAAGTCATCTACCTCATTTTGGTCTGATATAACACGATCCCCTCCGGTTAGGGACACCACAGATTTGAAGTTTCACTCTAAACCAATTTCTGCCCACAGTTTTCCAGAAATTATCCAATGAAAGGGCATCTCAGAGGATGGTTCTAGTGGTATTTCTCAGGTTGCCTTGTTGAGCTCCAAGAGATCCTTCATAGATTCTACTGTAATAGCAGCACTTAGCATTTCCACTACACCTCCATATCCTGGCTGTGCCGATTTCTGTTGCAAGTGAATTATCTGAGCTTCTTGTAAGGTTAACAGAAATGACTTATTAATCAATATTTAATGGCATTCAAGTACTCTGCTAATTAATACAAATCTAATAATTAAGCTATAATTAACACAAAATGTCACTTAAGCTTGATTTGCATCAATGTTGCATGCATATAGAAACGTAGCTTACCTTGTTGTAAAAATCAAATGCAGGTTATGGTATCTCTCAATCTTTAGGAGTAACCTTGAGAGGCTGCTGCTGCTGTCCAGGAGAGCTCAATGGGCTCCAGTGGCTGCAAATATTTTAGAGTTGCCGACTTGCAGCTAAACTTCTTCCTTCCACAGTCATGCAATACACATACATGCCATTTTTTCTATTTGTGTTTTCTCAACTATACCAGCTCAGCATAGGAGTTCAGGTCCTTGACTCTACAATTTCACAAAGTTTGCCTGCAATTAGACTGCTCACCAGCAGCATCTGAGCCAGTACTGCCAGCAGGAGACAGATTAGCGCAACTGTCACAGGAATGTAAGCATTGTGATGGCTTGACTTACAAACCAATCAGTCTGAGTCAGTCATGCTGGGCAAATTAACTACTGTGAGCGGCAGCAACTCTTGACCTAGTACAGGTAAGCCAGTCTGAAAACTTTTCTGGACACTAAAATGAGCAGAAGACTAAATTTCAGTAGCCAATTTTGGCTGTATAACATATGTTGAGTAACTGTGTCACATTCCATACTGGTCGTTTATGGTTTTCCTTGACAGAATCAAGAAGAAATAGCATGTAATTTACATTATTAGCATACTGTGATAAAGATGGGGATTCTAAGACACCAAAAGTTGCTTTCAAGATAGTGAGCATGGAGGAAGGACAGCTATAGGCCAAAAAGAACAGGTAGATGCCAATACGAAAGATTTTCTCTATGTCTAGCCAAGTGTTGAGGCTCACACTAAGGGTGTAGCTCAGTTGGGTTCTCCCCAGAAGAGGGCAATGCAAGACTGAATAACTTCTAGGAAATACTTTCACACTCATGGCTGAAACTATTCAGAAACCCTTTTTTATGCTTTTAGGTAAAATTCCATGAGCATGGTAACTTAGAATTGTGCTTTTATTGTTAACAGTATTGCCTTCAGCTGACATTAATGTTGTCCAGTGCGGGTTAACAGTGTGCATCATCTATTAAAAAACCAGAGCACCAATATGTTATGCTATTAGTGACAACAATCCATAGATACACGTGGATCTCCATTTTCTCTTCCTTGTCGCCTTGACAAACACAAGGTATTATTTCTGGTAACACAAGTCAGTGGAATAGCACAGATTTCTACAGGCCGTACTTAAGCATAACACATCTCAACTGGTGTTCTAAAGAATTCTCTCTCTGGAAGGTTCTCTTAAAAAAAAAAAAAACGATAAGGCAAACATAAGCTTGATGTGTTCTGACATCTATTTTGGGGACCTTATTACCCAAATAGGAAAAATAACTACGCCACTGAGTTACTTCAAAATCTGCACTTCATGGAAGCAGTAACTGGATGGAACAGGGAGCACTGAACACAATACTTATCTACCAAATCTAGGGCTAGTGCTATGAGGCAAAACAAGCCATGTGTTCATAAGGGCAGATTTTTTTTTTCTTCTTTTATAAACAAAAACTGCTGATACAAGTATATTCTAGAGCCAACATATTCTCCTGGCTTTATTTTTTCTGTGTGTGACCTCAGAGTAATTTTATTGCACATTAATGCATTTTAGTTACTTGAATGGTATGAAAACCACTAGAAGTTTGTATATGTCCATAAAGAAGACAGCAGTCAGTCAGTGCTTTGATTATGCTGTAAGTAGTTATGCACAGGAAAAGGAGTCAACACATTGTATAAGCTTGTACAGTATGTGTACAAGCTTGTATACATACTAGCTTGTATTATACATATACAAGCAAGATACAAAATAGCCTATGATTACATGAGAAATTGCTCTATATGCAGGAGAAGGAAATTGAGAGAGGCCCGAATCCTGCTTTTTCTTCCTTATATGTTACTGAAGTTCAAAAAGCCCAAACAAAACCCTAGACAATTAGCAACCTGATTTGGAAAGATGTTTTTACTTCCTCTACAGACTGAAACAAGCCAGTAGAGAGCCATGTCCTCAGAGGACTCAAAGATGAATCCTAAGAAATAACACAAATAGAATCATAGAATCATAGAATCACCAAGGTTGGAAAAGACCTAAGAGATCATCCAGTCCAACCGTTCACCTATTCCCAATAGCTCCCACTAAACCATGTCCCTCAACACAACATCCAGTCTTTCCTTGAACACCCCCAAATAGTCACAATAGTCACAAATAGTGACAATAAGAATTTTACTTTCTTTTAGTCCAGCACAGGACACATGCTACGTTCATGCAGCAGATAACAACTGCATTACACATCATTCATGGACCTGCTTTTCAAGTTATTAAGAGTGCATACAGTTTGAACTTAAACTGTTCATTAATACCCGCAGTAAGTCACGTTTCAAAGCTCACTTAAATTAAGATAAGCTGCATTATTTCTGGCTACTGTCAAATTTGAAGTAGTGCTTCACAAAGATGCAGACGTGCTTTTGGCTTCTGAAAAATCCATTCATTCAGCAAAGCTTTAAAAATAAATAAATAAAAAGGACACTTTGAGGGTAGATTTTTCTTTGGTAGTTGAAGGCAGATTCCTAAACTTGCAGCTCAGAACCAGAGAACCACTACTGATGAATGCTGACTGCTGTCATCCTTAAGCTGAGGATGCTGCTCTTTATGAAAACCTGCTACATGAAGAAGTGTTGGAAAGAAGCTTGAAACAAGTACGTGATACAGAAATCTCACAGGACATACATGGGGTGGAGGCGAGACTGCTGTGAAAAGCATGTCACCGTTTTCCCTTCAGTTTCCCTCCTTTTATGTGAGCATTAAAATATCACCATATGTTTTTGGCACAAAATATGTATTAAATTAGCAAGTTTATAAATCCTTAACATTTTCAGGAAGGAAGAACAAATGAAAGTGTCCAAAGTTTACACTGTAACAGTAAGTATCTCCTCATTCCTGCCGTTCCTATTGGTTTGCCAGTGTGCTTCTGCTCAGTCCAAAAGTTTCTGCTTTAAGGCTGTTCTTTATCTCCACTCTTCGAGCTGCTGGTTGGGATTTTTTCAAAACTGCAGGAACCTAAGCAAGATACAAAATACAATTTTGTATCTACAATTACATGAGAAATTACTCTATTATGCAGGAGAAGGAAATCAAGAGCGGCCTGAATCCTACTTTTCCTCCCATTTTCACTAGGGATGTGACAGATACTGTTCTTTCAGAACATTTCTCCAAGACAGTACACACTGCAGTTGGTCTTGAGCAATGCTTGAGGACAATCATGTTACTTGTAGCCACAGTTAACAATTAACAGTGAACTACTTCCATCTGCCTCTTAATGGCAAGAGAGGGGAGGGAAGAAAAGGAGCCTAATCTGGGTCTCTCCTTCCTTGGTCACCTGTAGGAACATAACTTTTGAATCCACTGCTACTCTAATCACAATTACTAGAGAGTAGAATACAGACAGACAATACAGTCTGCTAACTTTTGGCAGCAAAGAGTAGTGAACAAGGAAAATGACTAATACAAATTTTTTCTTTTCTGACTGCCTCCTTGGAAATCTTCATACATCTTGGTGACATATGGCTCTGTGATGCTATTAGCACAAATAGCAAGGACAGCTGCCTTGCATGTGAGAAGCCACTGCAAATTTCTAAGCATCAGGACATCAGAGCCACAGCACCATTCTTCAGAAAGATACTGCAGCTAGTACTTGTCCTTATCTTCCTTTCATCTTCATCTCTTATGAGAAAGGGATCACAGATCCAGTGATAGCATGCAGGTGGGGAGAGGAGAGCAGCATCCCTTAAGTTGCCCACTAAGAAGACACTGCTGCAGCAGCTGAGAAGGCAGGTTATGGCTGTTTCTCCCATAATCCTCAGCTTCCCTCAGGCTCCTACACAGAAGTAAATAAGGCATCTCTCAAAAGCCTGCAATATCTTACTGCTCAGATATACTGCACCAGTATTAGGCTTTCCCACCTCATTCACTCCAACCAGGGAGACCCTTTTTCATCAAGTCAAGGGGGAAAGACTTAGCTTAACTCCTCACAAGCTCTACGATCCACCCCTCTACAACTGCACATTTCTTCCTTTAGAGATGATCTGTATACACACTCTGAAGCAGAAATCCTAGGCAACCAGACATACATGAGGAGGTAATGAAGGTTCCAGGTGCCGCCCGAGGAAGGAAAGCAAACGCCGCCATATCAGGCCACTTCCCAGGAACATAATCCCAGTCACCAGCCAAAAGATTCTGGGGTCCTAAAAGCAGAATGACACCATTAGTAACATAACTCCCACTTCAGAAAAGGAAATATCCAAAGAAAATCTTTCACTCCCCACCAGCGTTCTATTCCTTTATGTGAGGAAAGTGGTAAACTATCCTTAATAGCCAAAACACACCATGGAAAAAGGGCTGTTTCATAGCAAAGCTATTTGGAAATCAACCCAATGTGTTTTTTAATTGTCCAATGCAGCTTTCCTTCCTTCATTGGGAGTTTGGAAATTCCACCATTTCTATTTAACGTATTTGGGAAAGAAGAAGTCTTTCTAGTTTTCCTGTTGTTTTTTTAACGCCTCTTTTCAAACAGCACATACAATTGCAAATACTATCACCAGTCTGGGAATAGCCACATAACTGACAGTACAGCATTTCCCTCTGGTGTGCTGGGATGCCTTGACAGACAAGAAGGCTAAGCTGGGCTCTTCAGAAGCAAAGGCAATTGTTAAAGAAACCTGAACACTGTTTTACAGTCAGTCCGTATTTATGCATACTTCTATTGCTTCTTTTTCTTGGATACAGACAAAAAAACCCTGTAATACGGTGTACAAGCCATGAAATAATTTGCTTTCAAAATGACTGCACTAACGTGAATTACTGTCTTAAAATACCTTATTTTGCACACTAACATATATTTCCCTGTGGCAAAAATTGAGTCTTACTGAATGTACAATGCACTATAAAAGCACGGAATGAATTTTATGTCACTGAGAAAAGCAACATTCATTCCTTACCTCTTCAAGAGATGACTCCAAGTTCATACCAAATGCAACTCCTATGAGTCCAAA
The DNA here is from genome assembly GCF_951394365.1 of Tetrao urogallus. NCBI lineage: Eukaryota > Metazoa > Chordata > Aves > Galliformes > Phasianidae > Tetrao > Tetrao urogallus. The sequence continues at coordinate 88,539,878 of NC_136815.1, read as the reverse complement.
GAGTGAAAGAGAGAAAGTCCCCATTGTCAGCTGCAAATTCAGTCTCATCATCACATTACGGTGGCTAAAGAAGGAAGAAACATCTGAAAGGGGAGTCCAGAAATTATCTGCTGCATAAACTCTTAAATTCCATACAGCACGTATCAAAAATAAACAAGAAAAAGGCATGCTGAAATTAGGCTGCACAGGACCAAATCATGAAATGAAAGTACAAGGAGGCTTCCACTTTGACACTGCTGCATCAGTATACCTCTAATACAGAAGGCTGTGTAACCATCAGGATACTTTCTGGCATCACTTGCTTCTTAGAGGTACATGCACAGAATTACAATAGAATTCCAAGGAACTCTCTTTTTCCCTCACTACCAGTTGGCTGAAATTTACGTGAGTATTCACAGTCAACAAAAGGTTTGTTATTTTGCAAATTAATATGACTACAAAGAAGCAGAATAAGTAAAAGCTGCAGACTATAACGTTAAGCCTGTTCTGAGGAATTCCATTTTCAGCTCTTCCCATAAAGAATTCCCGTGGCTTCCTGATGCAGCATCCACCAATTATTTCTACAGATAACTCCTCAGTAAAGAGGAGAAATATCAGAAACTAACCTCAAATACAAAGTGGCATGCACTTCCAAATGCAAGCTACAGTTATTTTCCAGTTAAAAACTAATATGTAGTAAACATGGTAACACAGAGAAATAAATGAATCATTCATTCTTGAATCCCTGCTGAAGATGATAATGCAACTTGGACTGCACACCTGAGTAGCCCAGACTGACTCTCATTTAAATATGAATTTCGGTTCTGCTTACTGCGAGTCCATTCAAACCCTCCCAAAAATGGAATTCTCCACCCTTCAGCAGTGATTTGAGAAAGAACAGGCAGCATTCTGTTCAGCTTTTGTCAGTCCAGCAGACAGCACAACTAACCTGTCCAGGTTGATAAATATTATACTTTCTGAATCATCAATCAGTACTCTGAGCTCACGAGCTTCATTTGCAAGATCTTCTGCCTGCCTGTAATAGTTCTCCAGCAGCAACTCCATTTCTTCTGCATGGTCAATCCCAGATGTGCTCTCCTCACTGTGAAAAATAATTTATATTTTTCTAGTTAGACACGTGTTGTACCAGAGTGTATTATCAACCATTAAGATGAGACTCATTAAAGAGTTGTGAGCAACAGTCAAGAATGCTATCTGACACCAGACCTCAAAATCCAAATTTTTGAACTGAGAAAGGGGCCTTCTCTAACATGTACAGCATAAAATGCTCTCACACCTCCCATCAGCTGACCAGTACAGGCAGTCAGTTGTTTCGAGTTAGCATTTGATGTGCTCAAGGCACATATAACAACATGAAATCTAACTTTTTCTTATATAAAGTTATGAAGAGCTGACATTTGCAAAAGGAAATAATTTCTTGGTGCCCTCAATTGGTGGAAGTTAATAACGGTGCAGTCAAAAAGCCCAAGAACTAAAAAACCAAAGTCAGCAAACGATTACATGGTAAAGGCTGTGATTTGGGTATTCATTCAAACAATTTAGCTGCAAATTGTTTTAGCTATATGTAGTAATTATTGCACAACATTCTTGTGAGCATGAAGCTGCCTATAAAGGTGAGTGCCAAACAGATGCTGCTGCTCTCTTAAGTGAAGTCTGAGTGACTTGGATGTTACTGTATGGTCTAGGATATGGGAGTCCAACCTACTGACATGCCTGGGCCACACTGAGCGAAGAGGAACTGCCTTGGGCCACGTGCAAAATATATAATATAGTTAATGCATATAAGTAACAAAATATCATTTTGTCTTTTTTTTATTATTATTAAAACATCTAAAAAGAAGGCAACAAAAACGTGAAAGTAACAATTTGGACACATGTGGTCTAGAATGCCAAGGCAGCAGCCTTCTCTAGAACCGTAAGTTCATGGTGGTGTGCTGGATTCTTTACCATACAGACAAAAGCTGAGGTACCCAAGATCCAGAAGAGACCAGAAATTAGCAGAAAAGCCAGGAAGGGATTTCACCTTCTTTTTAACTTTTGTGGAATGGCTTCTTTTCTCTAAAGAGACTAAACTTTCTACAGAATCCAGAATCTCTTTCTGGCATTGTTGACACTCTGAAATGGTTTTCCAAGAAAGTCAGTGGTGTATCTTAAGAATCAACAACTCAAGCACCCTGGAGACCTTTAACAGGGCCCCTTGCATCTTAAGAAGCAGAAATCCTAAGTTAGCCAGGCTGATTTCAAAGTCCTACAGAACTAGAGGGTCTTTTATCTCACACAGAGGAGCTAAGTTGGGGATCTGAAAGCATCAGAGTACTATCTGCTATATTACAGATCCGTTTCAAGTTCCTATTTGAGAAGTATTTTTATACTGGTTCATGTGTGTGTAAAAAAAAGAAAACTATAGCCATAAAAACATGAAAATGAGTGCCATCTGATCTGCATGCAGAAATTAGACTCCATCTGTCTCATAAATCTTTGACTGTTGTTCCTCACAAAAAGATAGGATGTTTGCCTCATCTTTTCCTTCCGGGCTCAGCTCATCATTTCTGTTCCAAATGACCTCTGAAGGCACCAACATGCCTACTATGCGTGTTCCTTCAGACCTCCTCAGAGGGGCTTCTTGATTTCACCACATATCACACATCCTTTGTGTCCTGGGGTCAAAAGAGCTGTCCACACACTGCCAGTTTGCATGCAGAGACATTGTTTGGACAGTATTTGCAAGTGAGCCTAATGCATGGACTGTCTCACAGCATCCTGCTGCATGGCTCCAGCGCTCTTCACAACCTCACGTCACCTCTTGTAGTCTCATTCAGTGGCCACGTCTTGCAGAAAGTACTTCACCTTTCTCCTTTCGTGAAAGTGCATGGTGACCTTAATATCTCTTCTTGATGCTCCCTACACATTTTGACTATGAGATTTGCCAGCAGCTCATATGAAGGCCAAACGAGGGCTGATAGCAAAAGGCAAGACAAAGACTTAGGAACAGCCTGGAATTCAGATGCAACACAAGTGCAAACCACGTCCCACTTCCAGGATACCAGTTTTCTATCACATGTTTAGCCTAAGCTCTGCAGGGCAAGAAATTTATTTCCTGATTTCACACAGTACTGTGTGAACAGTATCAATATATTCACATACAGTGTGTGCTTAGGCAGAAGCATTACTCAGCAGTTCCTCCAAGGACCTGAAAGGTATTTTGTCTACTTAAAAAGATAATGTCTACGCCCAAGATCTAAAAACCGTTCAGCCCAAAACAGTGGAATCTGACATACACTCTCTTCTTCCTTTTTAGCTTTTGTTAAAGTGACTTGTGCTGCTGCTGATGCATGTGATCCTTTATTAGGACTTGAGAGAGGGCAAGTTGTGCGTGCATTTTTCCTGCAATTAGGTGCATTTACACAATCATCAAGATTGCCCTGAGGCTTCCCTCATGCAAGTTCTGTTAATGAGCAATAAGCTGCAAGCAAGGTGTTCAGAACACTCATAACAAAAGAACAGGTGCCTGACCTGCTCAAGTTTTAAACACCGCCTCTTTGTTTTGTTGGTGAAATCAAAGACAGCTCTCCCAGAACTCGTTCATTTGTACTGAAAAACAAGATCTGCTTTTTCTTCTTCTGCCATCCCACGTACTAGATGCACTGGCCTGCAATGTCATGAGCTATTTGAAACTATGCTACTGGAGCTCTTCTCCAAAATGGTGGATAATCATTGGCAAGCATTAGGGCTTAAAGAAAATAAAGAAGTCTTTTTCTTTCTTTTTTTTGTTTTGGAGGTGAATAGTGATCAGAATGTTCAAGTTCCCCTTAAGCAAAGCACACTTTTTCAAAAGTATCTGTTTTCATAATATACATACAATACTTGTGGATCAGTCCATTTAGACAGACAGAGCTCTTCAATTAATTCTTCTTCATCTAAGATCTCCAGAATTGTTTCTTTGAAAACTTTAAGGTCTGTTTCCAGTTCTGATAAGCTGAAGAAAGAACAGGCAGAAGGTCAGTAACCCCACTGGCACCAACACACAGAGGTCATTTTTAGAAGAGACTGACAGCACCCTTGCCAGTCTGAATACTCAGGGAAGGGTTCTTTAAAGGGTTTTGAGAGCTGCTCTACAAAAGCTTTTTAGAGACCATACGTTGAGCAACGGCAGCGATCTGAGAATCAGAGAGCTACAAACACAGCTGAAAGATTCAGCTGGTTTTTCCCCAGTATATTTAAAAGAAAAAAAAAAAAAAGAGCACTCTGTGAGCAAGTAGGAAGTGCATATTTGCACTGACCATTAAGACAGGCTAATACATAAAGATACCGGTGAAGTAGTGTTAGTAACCATAAGGCACAGAACCGATGGCTAGCTGGTTTTACACTATGGAGATTACAATGCTATTTTGTTTTACTAGGTGTTATTTTGTTCTCTTAGATGTTATTTTGTTGTATTAGGTGTGTTACTTTAGAAGCTTGACTGTACTTCTGACAAACCAGAACAGATTTTCTGTTTTTCCCCACATCACTAAGTATACTATACTGTTTTTCACATTTACAAGATGCACAAGACAGCATTACAGTAAGCTATGAAATTCATAATAGATATCATTTTTCTAACATTATAATTTTCTATGGTCACCTTCTAGTCTCTGCATAGCTTATTTACCTCTTGCCATTTTGCAGGAGAATGTGGAGTTTACTCCTATCCACAGACAAAAGCTTGGGATCCACTAGAGCTTCCAGTGTCTCAAGGATCTGAGGCTGCAAAGTATTAAGTCTCCCTTGCAGTCTGCTGATCTAGATAACAACATGATCCTTCATAAGAATTAAAGCAATCCCTTCAGAGTGGCTTGGGCAACTGGCTCGACTGTCTAAACACAGAATTCACAGTAATTGGCAATTAATATAATCTACTTTCAAACACCCAGGCAATACTTGCTGCACGGATTTCACCTGCAGTTTATCTAGAAACGTCACATTACTATTAGCTAGCATAGATTCTAAGGGTAGCTTGAACTCATTGCCCAAGAAGCCCTCAGTGCTTCTGCATAACATTCTATTTCAACTGTAGCACGTCCTCAGAAAGGTACTCTAATTAGCTCTTTGTTTTTCCACGCCATGACGAAGCTATTGCATCCATATCCAAGTTGTTCCCTCACTGAACTTTTCAATTAGCACTTTTCAGAGGAGGAAATGGAAATATACAAAACCTTAAAAAACACAACACCCCCAGCGACCTACAATAAGCATGGAATACACACACAATTATGGATGTGTAAATATTAACACAAGAAGAAAATCAACGTCTTTCCTATGAAGCAAAAGCTTCAATACAACTTAAAATGCAGACAGCTCACCCGGTACTGCAGTATTGCTTCTATGGCTCGGAATTCAAAGGGCAGAGAATATGTAACTAGTTGACCTTCCCCAGACAGCTGAGATGTCAGTTCATTGAAGAGCCATTGCTCCAGATTTAAGTTACGATAATCTAGTACCAGAAGAAACTCCGGTGTTATGACAGCCTTCAAGAACTGAAAAAGACAGAATACATGTAGAAGTCTGAAGAAAAAAAACAAGCCCTCTGAAGATTTCAAATCTCATTATTATGCAATCTAGACTTAGATTAAGGCACTCCTCGAATAGCTTTTCAGTCAGGGAAATAACAGAATCTCACTAACTGTGAGCTCCCAGTGCACTCCAGATTGTTCAAATCCAACCCTGCACTAATGGGGTATGGTCAAGGAGGCAGAGCCCCAAAGACACATTTGCTGTTGGATCAGAAAGCTGCTACAACAAGAACAGCATAAGGATATGCAAGGCAAAGCTAAGATGGTTCAAGTCTACGCTGGGTTGCAGGGAAGTCATTACCTCCATTCTCATGATGATCCTGTTGTTCCTAGTTGCAATGCTCATAAGGTGCTGAAATCTTAGATCTCGAGCTTGAAGACCCAGTTCCTGGTACAATTCTGTCTTCTTTTTCTCTGTCATAAAAATATTTTCATATGAAGATGTTTAGAGGACAAGCATGTATGCCCTGAAATTGCATTTTAGTCTGTTACTCAGTCCCACAAAACAAAAAAAGTTGTGCAATCTTTAAAACCATTTTTATCCCACTGATTCCTCAATGAAATTCATTTTTTATGAAGTTCAGAAGATTGTATCTTGAGTGGAAAGAGAAACATTATAGATGTAAATAAAGAAGAATGCCACAATAATTAATAAGGTGTCAGAAATGAAGTGGCTGGTTTGTGAAAGCACAAGTAATTCCATAGGAGGGGAAACAGCAGAAAAGGAATAGGGAAGCAGCATGCTGGTTACACAGCAGGAAAACAATGAATGACCCTCCTAGGATGGACCATACGCATTACTTTCAATCTGTTAATTAGAAATATACAAATACTGAAGTGATGAAGATGCTACGAAAACCTACAGAAGGCAGCAAAACAGAGGAAGCACTGAAACAAATTAATAAACAGTGAAGTAGCTTGAATGGGATTTTCTACCCAACAAAGATACTTAACTGAGTTTTAAGCAAGAAGAAAGAAGAAAACACAATGAAAACTCACCAAAAAAGGTAGCATTCCCCTCTTTGTCAAGCTTCATCTAGAGGAGTGGAAAAAAGGGGAAGATACGCTATGAGGAATAACTAACTTTTAATATTTTTCTGTACTGTTCATCTCAACTAAGATTTTGCAGCCACAAATTGTGCTGTGTTTGTGCATAAAACAAGCGCATGAGGACCTTTACATGCAAACCTTGGGAAGGTGGCAATTTACAGAGGATCAGTCATGCTTCAGCATAAAAGGACACCTTATGCTTTGGATTATGGTATTCATAGAAATAGCAAGATATGTTCTATAAAATTAAACATAACATTTAAATAATAAAGAAGGCAAATGTGGTAGCCAGGCCCTATGTCTGTGCCAAGTGTTGCATTCAGTTAGCATCCTTCTTAGCATTTGCCATTTATTCATTTAAGACTTTTATCTCCCGGCAAAATTATTTTAATGAGAAAATTCAGGCTTAATTATAGTTTGTTCTCTTGCTTATAAGCCACGCAGCTTAATTCTTTAGTAGTGGCTTCAGAAATGAAACTTCTACGACCAAAACACACCTAAGCACACACTCCAGCACAGTTGCAACACAAACTGCATGGCCTCACGGATCCATATGCATGGATCCATATGCATGGATCTCTCAGAATGACTGCACAGGAGCCCTTGCCTATAGAAATTACAAACAGCTGTCTCATTTTGAGAAGCTTGTTTGTCCCCAGACCCTACCTTTGGTTAGGCTTACAGTTAACGTGACACAGGAACATTTGTGAAAGCCACCAAGTAAGCCTCACCAATAACAGCAGTACTTCTTAAGGGCTTATCTGACTTGACAAATAAGGCAAGAGAACTTGCAGCAAACGCCTTCTCTTGGAAATTCATCCTGATGGAACCACAGCTGGCCCTCAAATCAGAAAACAGCTCAAAGCAACCGGAATATCACAGAAACACGGAATGCACTGAGCTGGACGGGACACAAGGATCATCACGTCCAACCCCGATTCCCAACAGACCACCCAAACCCTACGCCTGAGCCCAAAACGTTTCCGCACCTCGCAGTACTTTTGCTAACCGCCTGCACTTACCACTGCAAACACAGGAGATACGCTGGCTAAGGTGGCTTGAGAGGCTTCCGCAGTGAAACGCCGGTAGAGGTTACCTGCAGAAAGACGAGTCGTTCCGCTACCAGCACTGCCGGAACCCGGCACAGCCCGCTTCACCCGCCCGCCTCCCCGCCGCCGCTCACCAGCCCAGCGCAGCCCCCGAGCGCCCGGCGGCGCGGCAGCCCGCAGAGCCCGGCCGCAGCCCAACAGCAGCCCCGGGGCGGCCCGCAGGCGGGACCAGCCGCGGGGTCGAAGCGGCAGCACGGCGCGCAGCATGGACGCACCGCGCCGCCACAACGCGGCCCGACCCGGCTCCTTGTGCGCAGCCGCAGCCGCGCTGCTCTGGGCGGAGCGAGATCTACGGCGGCCCGGCGGAGCGGCACCGTGCGCACGGGAGGTACTGCGGTCGAATCTTTGGCGTGCGTGTGTGTCTGAGGTACAGAGACAGCCTGCTCAGATGGGGCTTACGGGATCATAGGATCACAGGATGGCCTGGGTTGAAAAAGACCGCAGTGATCATCCAGTTCCAACCCCCTGCTGTGCGCAGGGTCACCAGAGCCACATCCAGCCTGGCCCTGAATGCCTGCAGGGATGGGGCATCCACAGCCTCCTTGGGCAACCTGTGCCAGTGCCTCACCACCCTGTGTGAAAAACTTTCTCCTAATATCCAACCTAAACCTCCCCTGTCTTAAGTTTAAAACCATTCCCCCTTATCCTACTACTATCCACCCTCATTGATCAGCCATTCCTCCTCCTGTTTATGCGCTCTGTTGGAAGTATCCAGATAATTTTCTAGGACGGTATCTCTGATAAAGCAGATTTTATTCACAATTGCAGTGGCAGGCCTCCTGCAAGCAGGACTGCACCCGGAAAACAGAGTTACATCTTTTATTCCCTATTCCCCGACGCTTATCTCTTTCTCCCTTAATTCCTCATTGGCTGAGTACTTTAGGTTCACAATCTTCTTGACACTTCACTAAACATGGAAACACTGGAAAATCATAAATTTTTGCTGCCTAAGCGTAAATCTGTAGTTAATTAATTAACTTATTCCACACCTGAATCATTATTTTGCAGATATCTGCTTGCCCTTCTTTACACAAAGATAAGCTTGTCTTGGTGCCTGCCTGTCACATCCCAACCTTCTCACAGGGTGAGAGTTCGGCTTTGTGTAGAGGCCCAAGCTTCTTTAATGTTTGCTAAATCTGATTTTCTTTTGCTGGGAGTTTCTTATCCTAACAGAACTCTACAATATGTTTTCTAATCCCTAACATTATACCTGCATTGTTTGGAACATTTAACAACTATTACAGTTTTGCAAGAAAGAATGAATCACATAATTCAGTAATAATGTTTCTAAAACATGCCGCTAATATATGTAGTATTTTACTTCTTAGATCAACTGTTTCTAAGGATACATTACAGAATACAAATGCATTATGTTCTACTTCTTCATGCCAATTGCTCTTTTTAATATCAAATGCAGAAACAACGTTCCATTCCCACAACCCCCTCCAAGCACTGCAAGGCCACAGTGAAGTCTCCTGGAGCCTTCTCTTCTCCAAGCTAAACAAGCCCAGTTCTCTCAAGCTTTCCTCATAGCAGAGGTGCCCCAGCCCTCTGATCACCTTAGTGCCCTTACAGCTTTGTTAGTAGCACAGCAGCTTCTCTCAGACACGTGGTACATTAGGGAAGTTGGATGGAAGTGACCTGAGGGCAGGCACTGGCTCTCTTTTTCTTCACCAGACCCCAATTCCACCACAGTGTGTGTGTGTGTGTCCATAAACATGCTGACATGAGCATGTGTTCAATGTTCAGCAATGTAACATATGGAATTACACATGCTTTGCACAAAGATAAATGACTGAACAAGGAAGTAATTAACTAAAAACTTTTTTTACTTGTCACAGTGTATATTTGTAGGCTGAGGCTAATATAATCTTTCAGTTTTAGGGCGAGGGTACCTGAATGCAAATGCTGGCACCTGTGTGCTGCATGAAAACACTCTGAAATCCACTACCAGGAATACTGCTATCTCAGCTTTAGTTTTGGTTAACCACAGCAGGTGGCAGTGTGCACAAAATTAACTTAATACTCTCAGATGTGAGAGATACTCGAACTAAACAAAACCTGGAACAGCACAGAATATGCTGCAGGAGAGCAGGGAACTAACATGTACCTTTGCTGGCAACTACATGCAGCTTCTGTAAACTGGGTATGTTTAGAATGCAAAAGATAGGGAAACATCTGAAGAATATCAGACATTTATGTTTAATGGATTTGCAGCAAGTCTTACCCAGCTGATCACAGAATCACAGAATTGTAGGGGTTGGAACAGACCTCCAGAAATCATTGAGTCCAACTTCCCTGCCAAAGCAGGTTCCCTACACTCAGTACTCAGTAAAAAGGGGAAGATACATTATCTGCTTGTTTTCCTTTGTTCATCTGTTATCCTGTCTGCCTACACGACAGAACTGTTGAAAATAAGATGATATAAATTCACAGCAAATACGTATTGATGTGAATTCTGACACATATGATGAAATAGGCAAAAGTACCGTTAAGGATTGGTATTGAATCTCACTATATCTGTGATAGGTATTCGTCATCATAATTGTCTGTCTGAAAGAGCAGACAACAGGTAAATATCATCCCTTATTTCTAGAGGTGAAGGCAACGTGTTGGTATGAAGCGGCAGCCAGGGATGTGTTCTGAAGCACAGAGACAGTGTCTAATTGTACATCCCTCCTGGAGACTTACAACTGCCTTCTGTTTACTGCAGGCCTAAATACCCATGAGCCACTGGTTGCTTCTGTTGTATGCAAGTGTCAGTTATCTGGTGTCTCCTGTGGTGCTAAACTCTGGGAGGAATATTCTATTTCATCATCATTAAAACAATAAGTAGAACAAGTCATCTGCTGTTTGTGGGACAAATGAGCACGACAGCTATCGTCTATTTATCTTGAATGAGGGGATGGCTCTTGCACAGCTTTGTTCAGCCATGAAATTGCCATCCAAAACACGAGGCATTTGTAAGATTGAATTATTTGAGCAACTCGTTCCCACTGCCAGGTGAATGTCACTGCAGAAGTGAGGGACTGATCTGACAGAAGCTGGGGTATGCAGAGGAGAAAATACAGAAACACCAAAGAAACAGAGGCACCAAAGGAAAGTACACAGAGAAGGAAATGGATGGATGTTTTGCGTTGCTCCATCAGAATATGATTACAGAGAGAGAAAAGGAAACACCTCAAGGGAAAATTAAATACATCATAATCATACCTAGAGTAATTTTAGGTGAAAGAGTCAGGAGTATTCAGCTGATCATCTCAGGTGTCTGGATCAGGGTTAACTGTTGTAACACACTGAGGAATCTTTGCCCAGAAAGCTTCTTGACTTTGCTTTCTTTACTATAAAAAAGACTAGATGCAGGCTGTTTCTTACGTTTCTCCCAATTCATGCTATCCATCTGGAATTTGTTTTTCCACAGAGAAACCATTTCCTCATGTACTCTAAGGGCTTCCAAACCCTTTTCACTGTGTAACCCCTCTCCACCTCCTCTACCTCAAGAACACTCTTAGAAAAGATTCGTGTCATCAAAAGAAACAGCTTCAATTATGAACTTCTAATTCCTTCTTTTAGCAAAAATAATTGATACTGGCATTTTAAGTGGTTTTTGTTCTGGTTTTGTTCCATAATACACACAGGTAAAGTTGCTCTGACATGGGTTTTAAAATTTACAGCTGCATCAGATTTGTATGTCTTCCAGGTAGTGTGTGCATGAGAGTTGAACCACCTGGTGTTTGTGTGTCTTAAGCTGTCAGTGCAGACAACCCAGTTACTCTTGAATTACAAACAGCAGCTGCTATTGGTTAGTCTGATTTTTAGATAAGCTGCACAAAATCATAATTATTATATGTAATTCTTAGCATGCTGTACAACAGAACAAGCTGACATTCATTCCCTGTGTTTAGAAACGTAATCCTTACTCTTACAGGACACTGTCAACCTTTTCTCTGGGACTAGAACACTTTTATGCTTCCAAGACCTCACGTTTTGCAGTCATTGAACCCTTCAGTCAGGATCATGCACCAAGTTGCAAATCTCTCCTGGTCCAGGCACAGCAGAGATCTCAAGGTGTTTTGCTGCAGGAAAAGGGACTTTGCTTGATGCTTTGTCTCCCTGCCACAGCTTTAAGCTCATCACAGAGGGATACTTAATTGCTACCCACAAAAGTACTCGTAGCTTGCCTGGCCATAAAGAGCAATAGTATTTTGAAGTAACAGAGGTATACTAATGAGTGCAAGAGTAAATTACTCTGGCACAAAATAGCAGGCAGTTGACGTATCACTACATGACTGCAGAACGGTGTGAAGATCATCAGCTCTTCTGTTTTTGACACAGAAGTAAAGCCCATTTTTAATCCAACTTTTAATTTCAGGGAGCAACAGGTGAATGTTAAGCGGTATCAAAATAAGGATTCTATATGCCTGGTTCTCCCCTTTATTAACTAGAAGAAAGCCAGAAGGAACTGGAGAAATGTAACTGTTAACCAATAACATTAGTAGCATATTTGACTTCAGTCACCCTGAAATTGCTCTTTTTGTAATGGTTAACTGCCCTGTCGTAACTTCACAGCAGGAGGGTAATTTCCCCATCATAGGAGGCAAGATAAAAAGAACGAAAAATTCCTGCCAGCACCTGTGTTGAAATCTACTTGAAAAAAAAATGATCATCACCGTACTCCAAACAGTTCCTGGCAGGAAGTCTAAAGCAGTTTTGGTCTTGCAAAAACTACTGGGGAAAAGGAGATGATGTTAAAGGAATTCAGATTGAATCTAAGGCATTTTCTTTTTATCTTCTGCCAAGTTTTACGGTTCCTTGTATCCAAGATGTGGCAAAGGTCTGGGGGAGCTGAACTCTTTGCATTTCATTATGCAGTTTCCTGGACAAAGCAAAGCAGGCAGCATTAGAAAGTACAGCGGAAAGCCACACATGCCTGAGGTGTTTTCAAGAAAAGGAAAATAATCTGTGGTTATCCAGAGAGTTATCCAGAGAGAACTGCAGGTTTGGATGCTCGGTGCCTCCAGCAGAACTGCTCAGTGGCATTAGCTCTTGCAATAGAGCTCTTATTCTTAAGAGAACACATTACATCTGAATTGTTCAGCTGAAGAACGATCAGAGTATTGAAAAGCTTTTAAATACTTCCAGAATGCAAATAGCTAAATTAATTTACTCAGTTTCTAAATGAGCGCAATATAATTTTGTGCTACTTTCCTATTTTGACCATTCAGAATGGTAGGATGGGAGAAAAGCACCCAAACAGTAAAAGTATGTTCACATATCATCTCATAAAGACATTCAGAGGGCATCATGTGAGTAGGTACATAAAAATAAACAAAGAAACTAATAAGCTGACTGTGTATAGATACAAAAAGCCTGGGTCATCCAAAAGCTTGATTTTGATGTCAATAATCTTAATCTTTTCCTTCTTTCCTTCTTTTCCTTCCTTCCTTCCTTCCTTCCTTCCTTCCTTCCTTCCTTCCTTCCTTCCTTCCTTCCTTCCTTCCTTCCTTCCTTCCTTCCTTCCTTCCTTCCTTCCTTCCTTCCTTCCTTCCTTCCTTCCTTCCTTCCTTCCTTCCTTCCTTCCTTCCTTCCTTCCTTCCTTCCTTCCTTCCTTCCTTCCTTCCTTCCTTCCTTCCTTCCTTCCTTCCTTCCTTCCTTCCTTCCTTCCTTCCTTCCTTCCTTCCTTCCTTCCTTCCTTCCTTCCTTCCTTCCTTCCTCTCTCCCATCCCTCCCTTCTCTCCCTCCCCTCCCCATCAAAATCATGACCAAACTTCATTTCTGAATTGCAGCCAACTTAAGCAGCATAGTGAGACAAGCATTCACTTTTCAGATGGTACTTTATAGTAAGAAGGGAAGTAAGAATGGAACAAATGGTGGTAGATACGAGTTTTCTGTGTTTTGTTTGCTTTGTACACAGACCATCCTAGGCAGACGAGTGGTTCTCTCTGTCCTGTGTCCTCACGTCCCTCTCCCTGCCTCTGGGCACCGATTTTACGCTTTTCCTTTGCCCAGCCACCGCCTGATGAATAATTCAGAAGGATTTGTGCTCGCTGCACGCCTGTCCTGCTCTTTAGTGGTGTTGACTCTGGGCTCTGTCTGCTCTCACCGAAGAGGCTGTCGTCTGGCCGAGCAGAGAGGAGAATGGCAGACGCAGGATGAAGTTCCCGAAGGGAGCCGGCGTTTCGTGATGGCAAAGCCACGGGACAAAAAGACCACAGAAGGCCATGGGGATGCTCCCAGCCCTTTGGGATACACCTCCGTGCAGCGTGTCACCATCTGCACGAACCTCCCCGAGCACCAGCGTGGCAAGATCTGGTTTCCTAGGAGGAGCCGCTCCTGGGGAGGCTGAGCAGAGCCTTGCTGGGAGCCCGCAGGACGCTGCGATCCATCCCCGCCTTTGCCTGTGGGAGGTGGGCCCTGGTGCCGGGTCCTGCTGCGTGTTCCCCCCGGCAGGCAGTTCTCAGCGGTGCTCAGGCAGCGACCTTCCTCCGGGCAGACAAGTGCAAGCAGTGCCCCGGGCGGCTTTGGCTACGCAGAACACCGAGCATGACTAATCCCGGCACCAAGGGCTCGTTCCTCTCGCAGCCGATGGTGAAGAGCGTGCTTGTATATCGCAACGGGGATCCTTTCTTTCCGGGACGTCGCATTGTCATCAACGAGAAGAAAGTGTCCAACTTTGAGGTCTTTTTGAAAGAGGTGACCGGTGGGGTGAAGGCACCTTTTGGAGCTGTGCGTAACATCTATACGCCTCGGGCTGGGCACCGTGTCCGGCAGCTGGAGGAGCTGCAGAGTGGAGAGCAGTATGTGGCTGGTGGCAGGGAAGCCTTCAAGAAACTGAAGTGAGTGGCTGAAAAGTAACTTAGCATTTATACCCAACCTGAATATCAGCATTGCAGACCCCTCTCCCCTTCTCCTGCCACCCCTTATTAGCCGTTGTTCAAAAACAGACTGGAAGAAGGTTTTTGTGACAGAAAATACTGCAAAAGAGCTTCAGAGGTGAACGGTAGAACAGCTGCAGTTTTCATCAGTCACACAGTGGCATCTCCCTGACGCAGCAGTAGAAACGGAGAAGCAGTCCTTTAACCCTCAGGACATGCTGCATCAGCACGGTGTGATGGATGTGCTTTGCTGAGGGACAAGTGTCTGTGTTTGTGATGGGTGATGTTAGGAAGGAAGCTCCAGAAAGGAGGAGTGTTGACAGAACTGTGGTGACAGCCTTGTTGGGAATTTAAATACCAACATTTCCTTTCTTGCTTATTTTTAAAAGGTCTCATTCTATTCACATCTCCCTCCATTCTATTCATATGGGGTAAGCACATAGCCTTTTTCTGGACAGAATAGCCAAATCTCTGCTGCCATTTAAAAGATGACTGCTTTTTTTTTCCCTCTGCTGGGGCACCAAGAATTAGGCTGACATTTTAGCTGTTTTTGACTGGAAACCTAAGCTTTTATGTGCACTTTCTGAGTGGAACCACCAGGTTCTTAATTCTAGCAATGAATTCCACTGTTTCAACTGCCTAATTATATGCTTTGTTCGGTCTCTGTGGGCATTAATCCTACAGCTGACTTGAAAAATATCTCAAAATTAACAGCCCCTTTCTTTGAGTGGTTGGGAATTCCTATGATAAACCACCTGCTTCGTGGACCTTTGCTTGTCTTGATTCAGGTACCACTGAGGAATCTGCATTTTTCAGGAGAGCTTGGTATGTTTCAAAATGAAGCTCTGTCTTTAATGAACAGGGTTTCTTTCAGCACACAGTTTTTGTCACCATCTGCTTCAAGAGGTTTATTGATATTTCTTGTGCTTCAGTGGCAAAGCAAGAGAGGAAGATGTATGGCAGGCCAAATGGAAGTCAATTTTCCATGTCAAATATATTGCTGCACACTCAAGAAAGAGCTATCATGTCTTTTGGTATTAAATTTTGTGGTCCCGTAAGTGGCTTAACATTGTTGATTGTCAGCACGTCTTGTTTCACCTTCCCATATGTGTTGTGCTTTCCACAAGCTAAAAGAAAGTAACTGTTTTCTTTAGCATGTGCTGCATAGAGGATTGGGTGCCTCAGGTTGAGTTTTGGTGGAAATAGGCTTTTATTTTTGTTATTTCATTTTTCATGATTAGTGGCGAGAGTTTTCAGACTTCTGTGGTTGCAACACGTAACAGGATACCTAAATATTTGAGGTCAACTAAGAGAATACTTCCAGAAAAGGTGACCTAAAGCACTCAGTAAAAGCAGGCTGTGCTGTATATATATCCCTTGAGAGTATGCTGTGCTTCCTGTGGGAAGGATGGTCTGGATGACCATTCCATTTCCTTGTTCACTACTGTTATGTGTTGATATAGTGCTGTAAAAGTAGGCAGTGGTTTTACAAGCATATTTAAGGCAGGCTGGAGGGGTTTGGTTCTTAACTAGGTTGTAGACAGAAGGGTAATTAGAGGGACTGCTTAGCCAGGCAGGTCAGAGGAGAGGGGAGTCAATTGGAAAGGATGTTCTGGAAGAAACTGAGAGAATTAGAGAACAGAGCACGTTTGTGTTTGTCTCGTGGGCAAAGATAAAGCAGTTGCAGCTGTGGGAGACAAAACTTTTGTCGTAAGGGATCTGACTCTGGTCTTACAGCAGCAAGAACTATGTAAATTTTTAACTGTTTATTTTTTCCTTTGCGGTGATGCTTGCTGGCTTAATTCATTGTCACAATAGACTAAGCAGGGCTGAACTTTGAAATAAAGACTTGTGGGGCAGCTGTGTGCAGGTGTGAAAGTAACCAAGGAAAGCAGGAGCTGGAAGTGTCAGCACTCAGCTTCAAGTGGCACATCTGTTACTCCACAGATGCCTAATAACGAGATCCGAATCTTTCTTCCCTATCTTCAGTGATTAGCTTAATACTTTCACCTTTAGCATGTGAACTTCTGCCATTCCAAGCCTGGAATTGTAACATCTTGAAATACATTATTCTGGAGTGTCTCATTCTACAGCAGCAACAGCACTGGGAGCTAGAAACAACGTGAGGTCCTGCAGCTCCTGTGAGCTGCATTCATGAGAAAAGGCCAGCTCATGAGGCTTTTGCAGTGCTGGACTGGAGCTGGTGCAGTCTGGGTGCCTGGGTAATTGTTCAACCAGTTTAAGGGTTACACCTGCTTGGAGACTTATTTAATTCCTTTTCTTTGAAAAGGCAACATATGGCTAGGCTACCACTGTGTGTTTTAATTGATGCTTTTGTGATAATGCAGCAGGGAATACTGCAGCAGAGTGCAGTGATGTTGGAATGTTTGTGGATTTGTTTTGTCCTTGGATTTTGTTTATTAATAATTGTGAAGATGCTCTTACTGTGTCATGATAAGTCAGGATAAAATGTTTCCAGGTGTGTCTGAGACCAGTTGAAACTCAAGTTATGTAGAGCCTTTTAAATTAGCACTGGTTAAACTTGAGTGTGGAGAGACTTTAAACGTGTCAGAATTTATTGTGAGAAACTAGGAGGCAAGAGGGTAACCTAGAAAACTCTGCTAAACTAATACTGTGCTGATATTTATTCATGTTATTATTTATCCATCTTTCCAACAAGTTGGTTATTGATGGTCTGTAGTGAGATGACTAACTTGACTTGAAGTTAGATGAATAGTTCTGCCTTACATTTTGCATTCACCCGGGGGGCTAGCTTGTAGATTTATATTAATGCTCCTTCATTAAAATCTTGACTTAGTTACTATTTCTATTACTTTGAGGCATGGTAAATAAAAGTGTGAAATATCTGTCTTCTGTAAGTTAGATGCATCTGTGAATGATTGGTGCTGATTTTCTTCCACAGCTATTTGGACATAGGGGAAACGAAGAAAAAGCCTGCTGAAGTCAACAATGAGGTAGGTTGTCTGAAACATTTCAGAAGTAAACCTGCAGTTTACAGTTTAGTTTTTAGTGACATGTCTGAGTTTTTAATATGTATTTATTATGTTCAGAAACAGTGCGCTTATCCAGGATTCTGAACATAATATTTCAATGTTAATGACTCTGATTGCTCTGAACGTGGTGAACTGAACTGATGGTCTTCCATCCTGCTTTCTGAACTGCCGTATCCACTCCTAAACTATCAGGAAAGAAAATTGCATAGTATCATTACTGGTCTTCAATCAGAATAAGATGTGAACTTCCAGAATTTTGGACAAGAAAATTTTCTTCCAAACATTATATTTTCTCTAGAAAAGAGACTTTTTGGTTTGAAAAATCACACTGAGTTGAAATGCTTTTTCCAGTCACTGCCAGTGACAATTGCAAACTTCTAATGAGTTCTAGCCCAGTGTCTTCCATATTCACCTTTTTCTTTTGAACAGTTACACTATTAAAACAACTGCAGGCTTCCAAAAACTGAACATGTGAGTTTTTGAGGCATGTGGCTCTGTATTTTACTTTTTAATTCTGTATATGGATAGCAGTGATCCACAACACTTGAATTTCAGCTTTTGCCTGACAAGAAGCATCAGCTCACAAATGTTTCCATTTCTTCTGTCTTGCCAAGTTTCTAGCAATTTAATGATCTCTATAGCAGATGTCTTGAGACACCTTGTGCTAGAAGCCCTTCAGAAAAGGTGTATTGCCACAGTGATATTTGCTGTGATATTTTGACACATCTTATTCAGAGGCAGTGAAATACAATACATGCATTTTATAAATTATTTTATCTTTGTAAGCCATCTTAGCTTGCAATTTTCCTTTTTTTTCTTTTTTTGTTCATAGTCAACAGGAAGATCAAATTAAACAGGAGGTCAGAGGTTTGATTTACAAGCACCACATAAATTTGCTCTTAGCTGGATTTTTTTGTTCCTCAGTTTGTTTATGCATGCAATTAACCAGAACACTGTAGAGAAAGCTCTGTTGCTTTTGTGCCATTATTTGTGTCTCCTTGTTGTTAAGGTATTTAACAAAGAAAATAGATCAATTAAAACGAGTAAGGAAAAAATAATTAAATCACTGATGAGTCAGGAAGGTATATATACACCTCAGTTGCTGAGCTGTATATAAAAACAAGTAATATGTCCACACATTTGCACTCTCTAAGCTTTCTGGTATCTTTTGTCCATAAATTCCATTTCTCACTGCAGCATTTCCTTATTTCAGTCCTGAGTCTCTTTTGATCAACCTTTGTGAATCTTGCTGAAACTATTCACTTGTCGCAAGGCAGACAGAATCAAATAATTAATCTCAACTTTAGCTGTGATCTTTGTAACAGATCATATTATTTTTTTCCAGAGAGGAAAGGTCTTTACGACAACAGTATTGAACTCATCTGAACCTTTAACACATAAAAATATTTCTGGACATAAAATGAAAAAACAAAACAACCCAACCAACCATTGGATTTATGACCAGTCCTTGCTAATTTTCTTCTGAACGCCCAAACGTGTGAACAGTACCATAGTTTGTGTAAAACAGTGTCTAGCTGAAAATGATTCTTACATGTCCAGGATGAAAAGAAGATAACTTGAGAAAACTGCTTCTGATTGTCTCTGAGATTGTGGTGGATTGCATTCACTGCTGTGTGCAACTGCCATTGGCATTGAGACTGACGTCAAGTGTCCCTTGGTGAGAAAGCAGTTGTCTCCACAGAAGCCTCTTAACCAAGTTCTGATATTAGAATTAGCAGGACAACCACAAGACTGCCATATTAAGGCTTGTTTTAAAGCTGATGAATTTGCTGCCAATCCTTAAAAGATTCTGAATACAACAGAAATTCTAAGCACTTGGAGAAATGTTTGCAGAAGTTGTTCCTTCTATTTGCAGTTGCACGTTTGATGAGAGAGGCTTCTTTTACTTCTGTATGCAGTGCTCACTGTACATTATCTGAGCACTTCCATCCATTTTGAGGAAAACCAGTGTAAACCATCTCCATGTTAGGTTTAACTTTCTGTTATTGATTTACTTGAGGAGTCCTAAAAATGAAATGAAACCTGGTAAGGTTTTACAGATTTTTATCTGGACTTATGAATAACACCATTATTTTGGGGCCCTAATCATTTAATCCTAGAAATGAACTTTCGGGGGCCAGTAACTGAAGTTTTAATGCCTAAATAGATTTATGCTAAAATGATTTGAGGAAGCAAGTTCTGTTTGCACATCTTTTTTTCAAAACATTCATTTTGAAATCAAAAATGTGTCTGTGTTTTAGCACGAAGGCCAGCAGAAGTAGTGCTACGTTTTCCTTTTGATTCTGCTGCCTTTGCATCAGCAACCAAATAAATCATGTTTTTCCATGAAGCTTTGTAAGAACCTTTGATACAAGCCCACGAAAAGGTTTTGCTTTCAAAAGGCAGTATTTTAGATATTCTACATACATTCTACATACATATATTCTACATATATGCAAATTATGAGAAAATTTTTTAGCTCCAGCCTGCAAGAACCGTAAAGTGAAACTTTCAAAAGGTGAGTTGTTTCAATGACTTCAGTAGGAAGGACTGCTTTGAAAGTATGCATGCATGGAGAAATCTGTGGTCAGGTCTGAATTGTAGGGTTCTGGTGGGCTAAGAGAATGGGGCAGCAGGAAAGCTTGCTGATAGCCTCACACATAACTCCAGGCTAAAATCAGGGTATGTTTTTAGGCTGATCTTTGTCAGGACAATTCCTGTTCTCTTTGCCCTAGTACTGAAATATTAAATGATTATCCTTCATCATCTTCACCTCTTATTTTGCTTCTCTCTGTTTTTTATAACATGGAATTTGTCAGGCCTCTTGCATTAGTGCTCTGGACCATAGGCCGTTAATGTGGTCTCAGTAATAATGCTTTTTCTGTGAGATTTGAGACTGCAATGACTATTGATAAAGCCTGCTCTTGGGGATTGCCTACCACCCTTCTCACCTGTTCATGTCCCACAGGAACCTGGTTTTCCTCTGAGCACAACCTCAAGGGTGAGCAATCACAGAAAGAAAAGCCTTTGTTCTGTGTTATTCCTGAATGCAGTGCATCCAGAATTGAGGCAGGAGCTTTGCTGGTATTGTTGCCCCCAGGAGGAGATGGTCTTGAATCTGTTAGCACTGGCTTTATTATACAACCTAAACTTATAAAGGACAGATGTCAAGATGATGGGGCCAGACTTTTTTTCAGTAGCACTGCAGAGACAGGACAAGGGGCAATGGGAACAAACTGGAACACAAGAAGTTCTATCTGAATACGAGAAACAGCCCTGCAGAGAAGGGCCTGGGGATCCTGACGGATGAAAAACTTAACATGGGCCAGCAGGGTGCTCTTGCAGCTCAGAAAGCAAATGGAATCCTGGGCTCCATCAGCAGAGGGGTGGCCAGCAGGGACAGGGAGGTGATTGCCCCTCTCTACTCTGTCCTTGTGAGGCCCCATCTGGAGCTTTGTGTCCAGGTTTGGAGCCCCCAGTACAAGAAGCAAAGGGAGCTGTTGGAGAGGGTCCAGAGGAGAGCCACGAAGATGATCAGGGGGCTGGAGCACCTCCTCTACAAAGACAGGCTGAGGGAGCTGGGCTTGTTCAGCCTGGAGAAAAGAAGGCTGTGGAGTGACCTCATTGCAGCCTTTCAGTACCTAAAGGGAGCCTACAAACAGGAGGGGAGTCAACTCTTTGAAAGGGGAGATAGCAGCAGGACAAAGGGAAATGGTTTTAAGTTGAGGGAGGGAAGATTTAGGTTGGATGTCAGGGGGAAATTCTTTACAGAGAGAGTGGTGATTTGCTGGAAGAGCTTCTTAGAGAGGCTGTGGATGCCCCGTCCATCCCTGGAGGTGTTCAAGGCCAGACTGAATGGGCCCCTGGGCAACATGGTCTGGTATGAAATGTGGAGGTTGGTGGCCCTGCATGTGGCAGGGGGGTTGGAGATTCATGATCCTTGAGGTCCCTTCCTACCTGGGCCATTCTGTGATTCTGTGAAACATCTTATTTGAGAGTGACAGAGCACTGGTACAAGCTGCCCACAGAGGCTGTTGAGTCTCCTCTGGATATATTCATAATCTGCCCGAACACTTTTTTGTGCAGGCTACTCTATGAAATCTGCTTTAGCAGTGAGCTTGGACCAGATGATCTCCAGAGGTCCCTTCCCACTCTACAATTCTGTGATTCTGTGGCTTTCTCTATACCAGATTTTAGAAATACGTTGACCCTGGCCTGGTGCTGAAGACAGTCAGATTTCTGTACATACATTATGTTGTTTACCAAGGATTTGGAAGATGAGAAAAGAAGGCAGAGAAACACTGTTTGGGAAATTCATGGTCAATGGTTAAGGATGCAATCACTATGCCTATATGCAAGGGGATGAATTCTGGTGGTATGCCGCACACTTTGACATTTCCTACCTGATAAGTAGGATTTTGTAGGTTTTCCTCCAGTAAACAATTACAGATATTTATTTCCAAATCTGGTTAGTGAAGAGGAAGGCAAAAGGAATAAAGGCATGCTTATGTTGTGTATTCATAGGCAGCTGTAAATCTTTATTTGTATTATGTAAGCTGCCAAATGTTTGACATCTGTTCTTGCAAACATTTTAATGTTGTTCTTTGAAGGCAGCATTTCAATTACTTTAGATTTGTATGTAAGTAGAAAATGTGTCAAAATGGAATTAAACAAGAAAGAAATCTTGTTCAAGATACAATATAAATACTGTGACCTATATTCAGGAAGAAAAATAGGTGGAAAATACAAAGCATTGATTTCTTACTGAACTGTCTTCTCACTTCTCTCAGGGAGTGACAGAATATAGTAAGTCTCTATCAGGAATAGGCTCCTCTACAACAGTCTGTAACTGTGAGCCTGAGCTTCCAAGGAAGGTGTTCCTCAGGAAAAATAATAATTTAAAAAAAAAAACAACATCAGCAACAATAGATTAAGTAATCTTCTTTACCTTATGTATTCCAATATCTTATTTAAAGAAATACCTTAAAATACCTTAAAGAAATATATGTGATTGTCTGTAAGAAGGGTCAGTGTTGCAATAGTTTGGCAAGACACCTTTTTTTCTGCCTAAACAGAACAAAGTCTACATCACAAATGCCTCATTATAGAAGCAGATTTTACCATTTTGGTGAAATATGAGTGAGTGGGTTATGAGTCTCCCAGTATTGTCAATATCCAAAAGACTGTAAGTAGAGTAACGCAAGATAGCTTGTGTTTCAGGTTTTTTTTGTGGTGTATCAACTGCACGTAACACTTTATTTTCAAGGGCTTTTCTGTTAAAAATAGGCATTGTGTTAAAAATAGTTAAAATATGACAGAAATAACAACACTGTTACAATCTTGCAAAATAATTGTCTTGGTCTGTGAGACTCAGTCATTGATAAGAGTCGAGCCTTTAAAAACATTACTAAAAAAGACCTTAGCCACTCTACTGATACACATCAGGTTTCACTGTTGTCTTCAATGACATAATTTATAAAATCAATGATAGATTTCTTTAATCCATGTCTGGTCTACTTAAAATCTAATTTCTTATAATCTGGTTTCTTAAAATCTAATTCTCTACCAGTCTAAGACTTCCAAATGACTGAAGTATGGAAGTCAAACTCTCAGATAATGGGAAATTGCTACTTTTAGTCATCAGTCTATCTCAGCTATAGACTTGAACTTGTAGTTCTGTTTTTCATAGAATAATTTGGGTTGGAAGGGACCTTTAAGATCCAACCACCTGCTATAGGCAGGCACACCTCCCTCTAGACCAGGCTGCTCAAAGCCCCATCCAGCCTGGCCTTGAATGCTTCCAGAGAGGCAGCATTCACAACCTTTCTGGGCAGCCTGTTCCAGTGTCTCACCACCCTCACAGTATAGAATTTCTTGCTAAAATCTAATTGAAATCTACCCTCTTCCAGTTTAAAGCCATTTCCCCTCATTCTGTTACTACATGCCCTTATAAAAAGCTCCTCTCCAGCTTTCCTGTAGGCCCCTTCAGGTACTGGAAGGCTGCTGTAAGGTTCCCTTTGAAGGGTCTCTCTGAAGATTCCCTCATCCTGAAGATGACCAGAAGTGCAGGATCTTGCACTTCTGTGTGAAGCTTTGTGTATAGAACACTGATAGCAGAGGATAACGAATGAAGAAGGGCTACATCAGCATATCCTCTCAGTTTCCTGATTTCTGAGATAAGCTTTGAATAAATAACATTTGGGAAATTATCAAGAACATCTTCACAAATTATCCACTGCCGAGTGCTGCTAGAGCAGATGGGATTTTCAAACCACATCTCTGTTACCTCACTTCATCCACTATTAGGGGTGCTGAGTGCTTCCTTGTCCATTTGCACTATACTTCATTTAACATTAGCTGCAGTGCAGCAGTTTTGGAACAGCCCCAGCTGTTCCATAGTTCTCATGCAGCTGTGACACCAGAACAGTGTTCCACTCGGCTCATTTGCACAGCACTGCTCATACATAAGGGAAGAACAAACCATGAATAAGGCAATGAACATCAGTTGTGAAGACAAACAGATTGTCTGTATGAGTAAATTTTTACCTGACTCAAGTTTTTCATTGAAATAGCAGTATTCTTTCCCTTCTGTTTTGCTGTTATCTCAACGAGCAAGTGACAAAATGTCTTTTGCCCTGTAGCACTGTGGTAGTTAACATGCATGGAAGGCTGAAGCAAGCTTCCTAGGAAAAGTCTTTTTAAAAGTTTGTAATTCACATTTGATGGCTTTTGCAACAAGCTAAATCCCCCGGAAATGTCACGTTCCATCTCAGTTTAGACTATCTGAAGGGAGAGTGGGGTGCAGAGTAAATCTGAATTTCTGACATCTCCCTCTTTAAACCAGGGACAACAGTAAGGATGAAAGGAGACATTTCCCAGGGACATGAGAAATCTGTGAGCTGCTCAGATGGCAGCCAGGCTCTTGACTGTTTTGAAGCCTCTGGCAGTGCCCTCCTGCTGTAATAATACAGCTCAAAACTTTTTATTTAGTTACTGATAGAGAAAATACCACAAACATTTCATTCTGACTCAAGCTTAAGCTTTGATACAAAATATTCCTCAGGTCTGTATCTGTCCTTCGCTTCTTTTGGCAACTGAGCTTCGTGTTTTGAAAGAGAGTTTTGTTTTGTAGTGAAGGTGATCTGCAAGTACAAATACATTTTAAATGATGTGCTTGAGGAATCTAGTAAACCTCTTGAGGAAGTCTGACCAACATAGTTACCATTTGCTTATTGTAAGCATAATTGGTTGCTAAAAAGTACTGAATATTATTTTCCAATTATTATATGTGCAGTGTGGGCATTCATATTTCTTTAGACGCTCTCTGATCTAGATGCTCTCTCCCTGTGCTCTCAGGAAGATTAATTTTACTTGTCATTGTGTATGGTTTGTGGGTAAGCTGCTGATGAATGAGAGGAGCTTTTGGATTTGCAGATTCTGGGGGTAGCTATTTCTTTTAAGCTCTCTCTTTGAGGCAGCTGTGTGTTCAAGGAACGGAACAGTATTATAAATATCTAACATTACCAACTTATAAATAGATTAATATCAGGAATCGAGTGGATGGGGCCAGGCTCTTCAGTGATGTGCAGCCACAGAGCAAGGGACAACGGGCAAAAGCTGCAACGCAGGAAGTTCCATACAGACAAGGGGAAGAACTTCTTCACTGTGTGAGGTGACAGAGCACTAGAACAGGCTTACCAGAGAGGTTGTGAAGTCTCCTTCTCTGAAGATATTCAAGACCCATTTGGATGGTTTCCTGTGCAATGTACTGCAGGGAACCTGCTTTATCAGGAGCGTTGGACTTGATGATATCCGGAGGTCCTTTCATGACTCTGATTCTGTGAACAGTCAGTCTTTTCACTAATGAGTCTTTGAAGGCTCAATTAAGATCCCTCAAAACTTTAATCCGTGTATAACCTCAATATATGCGTCTGCATGCAACCCCAGAATCCAGAACATCCATCTTTAGTGTAATTGAGAATGTGACTGGCAGAATGTGTCTTCTGCTGGTGGTCTCCAGTGGCTGCACATCAGCTATGGAATCTTGTGAGCCACACATAGTCCTCAGCAGATCAAAGGCTGGGTCACTCAGATGCATTGTTCTTCAAGGAAACCTGGATCAGGAGGAAAGGCTCCCTAGATTGTTGAGTGCCAATTAAAATGAGATGGACAATACAATGCATGAGACTTGGTAGGTCAGAACTTACCATTGAAATAGGCCTCAAAATGCATCTGATATATTGCTACTGAAGCATTATAAGGAGCGGTCATTTCTCTGATTTCCCCCTGTTCCTCAACATTTTAAAATCAAATTTTTTGTAATAATTGTTTTAGCAGTTGTTCCTTCTGTATCCTTTAAGTTCATCCTTTTTACAGTAGGTTCTCCTCTTATCTGTGGACAATGATATAATTGGATGAATCTGTAAAAATTGAATTTTGAAAGCTTATAACATTGTCTCAATTTCACAAGGGATTTTGATATATTTTTGATGGCTGTACCTTGTCCTTAGCACTCTCTTTTATTTTTCCAAGTACATTCTTATGAAAAATATAAGCATTTGTAGTTATTGCTTATTTCAAACTTAGTATTTATTGTATCTGGCAAATACTGTACGTCTAATCATGGGAAAAAAAGTTGCCATTGTTTTCAGTGAATGGACTTGTGATACGCTTTAACTTATAGCTGTCAAGTAGAAGTGGTTCATTCACTTTTTCTGTGGACAGGATACAATAATCTTAGGGTTAGGAAGTGCCTGGAAATCCAACAATCACAGAATGGTTGAGGTTGGAAGAGATCTCTGGGTCCATCTGGTTCAACCCCTGCCCAAGCAGGGACAGATAGAGAAAGGTACCCAGCTCCATGTCCAGGTGGCTGCTGAAGGCCTCCAAGGAGAAGACTCCACAGCATCTCTGGGCAACCTGCACCAGTGCTCCATCACCACACAGTACAGAAGGGCTTTCTGGTGTTCAGAGGGAACCTCTTCTATTCTGATCTGTGCCCCCTGCCTCTTGTCTTGGCACTGGGCACCGATGGAAAGAGCCATCCTCTTTGCATGCTCCCATCAGGAATTTATAGACATCAATGAGATCTCCCCTGAGCCTTTTCTTGGTCAGCCAAATAGTTCCATCTCTCTCAGCCTTTCCTCATAACTGAGCTGCTCTCACCCCTTCATTACTTTGATGGACTCCTCTGAACTCTCTCCAGTATGCCCAGGTCTCTCTTCTACTGGGGGTCCCAGAACTGGACATGGTACTCCAATGTTACCATGGTGTTACCATGTTAACAGGGTGTTACCAATGCTGTGGAGAGTATTCCTTAATAACCATCTTAGAAATTGCTTCAGAATGTGAAAGTTACAGCCATCTGATACCAAAACAATCTGTACTCGTGGGAGTGTGTTTTTTGTGTTTGTTTGTTTGCTTGTTTTGTTGTTGTGAAACAAACAAACACAAACTGTGGTACCCAAAATTACTGTACACAGAATATTCGTGTCTGAGAAGAAATTGTGGATAAAGGTCTGCTTCATAACTCTATGCCACTATAAAATAGAAAAGAGGGAACCATTTTGTAAGTCCACATATAAACAGCTTGATTGCTTCTACTGCTGTTAGAAGTCTGAGTGAGAAACTTCCAATTTCTCTGAGGCTCGATGTAATATGGGAAAGGTAACATAAAAAAAAAGGTATGCAAAGGTTAAAAAAAAGAAAAAAGTGATATACATCCTGAATCTCCTGAGCAATATCTTTAATAGGTAAGCTTTCTATTACACTGTTTGGTATTTAGTATCTTGGTAACGTAATTAGGAAAACAAGATGTACAAAACAGATACTCTTCCCGAGTGTTTATAATCTAATACCAGGAGGATTTGAAGAAGAATTGTCTAGATATCCCGTTAAAACATAGCTGTGTCTTTTTTCTCTAATTGCCCTGTAAAAATTACTGTTTGCACAGTTCTGTATGTCTGAATTGTATCGTTCTGATTATTTAAATTATGGACTGCTTACAGATTGGTTTTAGTATATTTTGGAGCAAGGCAGAGACTCGTAGGGTCATTGGATCATGTCACTGGAGATTTCATGGTCTGTATTGCATCTGATATGAAACTCAAAGGTTAGTCACTTCCTCAACTAAGATGACTGCCTTGTTCTGTAGGGTAACTGTCCTTTCTTTTTTCTTTTTGTGATGAAAATGAGAGGAAGGGAAGAGATACCAGTGCTGCAGCTTTTAATGCTGCTGATATTAAATTTTCTTACTGTAAAGCATTAACAACTTTTAACTCTGTTTAAAAATGAAGAAAAATCTGATCTTATAGTTGATTTTTATTCTTCAGCTGTCACTGCTCACAGGTTCAGGCTCTTCTGGTCAGCCATGAAGATCAGAGTTTCCTTTCTGGTTTAAATGTGTAATGAATTTAGGGAAAATACTCAAGCTCTGAGACTTTGTGATCTACTTTGTATACACCTGGAAATCCAGCCAGTTAATAGGAGTTTGAATATTTGTAGTCATTTGTACAGGTGCCAGCAGAAAGGTCATTAGTCTCTTGCTCAAGGCTGTTTTTACTATCCAGTGTACCATCTAGCAGTGTAACATGGCCAGGGAAAAGGAAATTATCTAGATTTATTACGATGTAGGATAACTGAAACATTTTCGTACTGACAAAAACTCCTCTGTGAATCTGGCTCATCTTTACTCAAAATGTATTAAAATGCCTGTTCCAAAAAGTCACATTCCTATGAAGTAGGTATGATATTTCCTATGTTGTAACAGCCTTAGAAAAAGTAACTTTTATCTTTCTAATTTGCTTTTGATCACTCAACCTTGAACATTCCTTTGTTTCACATCGTAGGATGGTGACTGTATGTATAAATGGGGTTTTAGTTCTTTTGACCCCTGTTCTACCCTAAGGGAATGCAAATATTTGTTCTCATTTGTTTCCTGTGCACATAGATTAACAAACAGGCAATTGTAACAAACTGGTAAAGCCACGGCTCACTGCATGAGCTGATAAAGTTGGTATGTGTCATTGTGTTGAAATATTAAAAGTTCCAAAGGTTATTCATAAAGTGACGTGAGTAATAAGTGAAATGTTAGTAGTGCCCAAGATAATGTTAAAAACCATTGAGAAAATCAAACTGTTAAACAGGTATAAACCAAACTGGCACAGAGCACCTGGTTCAGAGAGGTAAGGTTGCTTGGCTGATGTCTTTCTGCCACCCAGCCTGGCTTCATATATTCTGTAAACCCATAAATCCTGCAGTTGCTCAAGTTGACCCAGTGGACAGGGCTCTATTCTGGTAAGAAAAGGAAATAAATCATTTAGTGACACCATCTCTTTCCCAAGCCTTCATGGCCACCTGTGAAATTGCTACCAGACAATTATCTGTATTTAGCTTGTCTCAACATTTTAATGTGCACTGGAGGGAAAAGTCAAGATAAGGATGGCCCATTTCTATTTCATATTATTCTCCAGTGCATAAATATCAGTTTGTTGTTAGAAATTAAATATGCAGTGTGGTAAGTTTAGAGGACAATTAAAATACTATTTAGCGAGCAGTATACTTTTCTGATATAGGATTGATTCTCTGAAGTGCCACACACCTTCCTCAAGTCCCAAGTACCCAACAGAAATGATGAGAAGTTTTCTAAGTCTGTCCTACTTTCCAGCTTCTGTTTGAATAGAATATATGAAAAGCATAACACAGCATTTGTAGAAGAAAAATCATTACACATGGGGATAACCAAATAGTTTTACATGAGCCAGAAGAAATAGATAATATTTTGCTGCATCTCCATTTTAGTGATTATTTTTTTCTTTATAATGCTCATTTATGAAGAAATGAAAAACAGTCTTTTTAAGGTTTATATTTCAAACCAAAGTGTGTGTGCTGCTCTGAGACCTTACCTAAATAGCTGTTTTCAATTACCATACTTTTCCTGGAGTGCTGTACATCTAATCTTGCCTTCTCAATATAGCATTTCTTTGAGTTAAAAGCATGGGACAGCAAGTATTCTTGAATTTTTACTGAGTGCCAAGACCATCTACAGTATTTGAAAAAGGATAACTTCTTTTAGTTGTTCTTCAGTCTTTCACAGTGTCAGCTGAACGTAAGTATAACAGAAAATTTTCTATGAAAACTGTATTAAGTTGATGTGTAAATGTGTGCACACACATAAACAATATACACATTTACATATATCTCTGTAAGCACGCTTATTCAAAATGATTTCCATAGAAAAACTGTTTTTAATATAAATATTTATGACAGTAAGCCTGAGTGGATAGTTTGGCTGCTGATTGTTTTGTTTTTGCTTTTGTTTTGCCAGCAGTCAACAGGGGAAGATGTAAGTACTTAAAGTAGATTATGTGATGTCTTAAGTGTGTTGTACATAGTTGTTAAATTCTGTGAATATTTAGCATGTTATAAATGTTGTATAAAATGTTATAAAGCAAGTATACTTTATTCTGTTGGGCTTTTTTCTACCATGGCACCAGTTAAATGCTTAGCTGCATAGTGGCTCTGTATATTCAAAGGAGGCACTCAGCTGCAGCTAACATTCACCAACACAAATTCAACCACAGTGAATTATGCCTGAAGATGTATGCTTAGATCTAAGAGACACTCTGTAGAAAGTATTCTGAAAGTCAAGTTTTCACAGAGATCTTAGCTCCTAGAGCCCAGCTGGTGTTGAGTTCAGCTGTTTTGCTTTTCTCAGGCTCTGCCAGGTGCTTCACTGAATTAATGAGCAGGTAGTAACTGTTCTCTGAATTGAGAAAGAACCAGAGTACTCTTATCGTAAGGGGCACTGCAAGAAAGAGGAAATTCTTGATAGGAGGGTAAAAATTCTGGTTGTTTTAAGAGCCAGAGGTCCCATGGTGCATTTCCAAGCACAGGTGGCTCCTCTTGCATTGCAAATCCCCATTTGATTAGTTTTATCTTGCTTGCTTAAAGTTCCCTCTAAGTTTCAATTAGTATGATGATATTTTCTCCTTCCTGTTCTAAATGTTTTGTGTTACTGCTGTGTGTTGGACATGAGTATCTGATGGCAAATTATGAAACAGAAACATTTGGTAGTAGGATGTGGAAAAGGCTCTTCGATGGACCCTGTAAACCCCTCTGAAAATGTACAAAACTTGAAGATAAAATCATAATGGGGCCAGAACATTGACTAATGTAAATATGCTCACAATTGCTGATGCAAATGGGGAAGAGAAGGATTTAGGGGTCTTGTGATGTTCATCTGTTAATGTAATCACAAAGCTTCACATCTTTGTTAATGTGTAACTGTAATGCCAGAGGGGTCAGGCTATTCCAGACAGTGCAATGTTGTGGTACCTCCTACATGAGAAATACCAGCAGTCTTATGTATTCTTCAATTAAATCCCCAATCTAGTCTTCCTCTGGATCGAGTTTGCATAACTCTACATGCTTCAAAGGCACTGCACTGATTTATAGTAGCTAAGCACTTGGTATTTTATTGATGTCTGCCACTGCAAATTTAAATGTTGTGGCTTGCTTTAGAAATTAAAGCTCTTTTCATACCTGTAAGTAGTTTCACATTAATCACAGAAGTTGTTCTAAACAATATGAGATGGTCACTTGAAGACTGTGGTGGCCAAAAAAAAAACCAAACATGAGCATGACAGTCAGCTTATCTAGAAGAATGGTGGATAGGGTGTTTTTTTGCTGGTTGCTGAAGCTGATCAAGTATAAGATGTGCCTTAAAGAACCTAGCAGTCCCAGAGAAATTAGTTAACCCTCTTCTTCCTGACGTGCAGTGGTAGCCTGAATATATGTGTAAGAGCATGTGAGGACCCCAAGGACAGTTGCAGTGTGCTTATCCTCACTATTCACACTGAGTGTGACAAAGGACTATTTGAGGAGCTTGTACCAGTGTGGCTCAGCACCTGCTTAATTTATTCTTTTTAATTTAATCAAAACTACTCTGATCCAAACTCCCAAAAACTGCAGTGTCATCTGTGCACTTCACCAAGCATAGAATCATAGAATCACAGAATGGCCTGGGTTGCAAAGGAGCACACTGCTCATCCAGTTCCAACCCCCTGCTACGTGCAGGGTCACCAACCAGCAGCCCAGGCTGCCCAGAGCCACATCCAGCCTGGCCTTGAATGCCTGCAGGGGTGGGGCATCCACAGCCTCCTTGGGCAACCTGTGCCAGTGCCTCACCACCCTCTGGGTGAAAAACTTCCTCCTAATATCCAACCTAAACCTCCCCTGTCTCAGTTTAAAACCATTCCCCCTTGTCCTATCACTGTCCACCCTCATTAATTAGCCATTCCTCCTCCTGTTTCTACGCTCCCTTCAAGTACTGGAAGGCCACTATGAGGTCTCCCAGAGCCTTCTCCAAGCTAAACAAGCCCAATTCCCTCAACCTTTCTCCATAGGAGAAAGAAGAGAAGCAGAAGAACCTGTCCAGTGTTTTAAGCATACCCATATTATCACAGTCCTCTTTTCATTTATATCTGCTGATTTTTATGGTCTTACATTAGCAAATGTAATATTGTATTAACATATTATTTCCACCTTTTCATACAGGAGACAAATTTGATTTAGGCACGTTTAGCAAAACCATACAAGTTTGTATTTCGTTCTGGTTTAGACCATGTTTAGAAAAAATACTAAATGTCTGTCCAGGCTGACCCTATCTTACAGCTCCTTGCAGCTTCCTTGTTTGGAAAAAAAAAGCCTCAAAATGATGCCACAAATATTAATAACTCTTTGAGGGAGCAATTTAAAAGCCAGACTTGCAAGCTGATACCATGATATCTGCTATTGGCAGAAATGCAATCCTTTGAATCATACATGAGCCCTTAGCATCTGTCACGTTGCTTATTTTCTCAAGGGCCTAGCGATCAGGCTGCATGCAGTAACACCAGGATCTTCTGAGAAGTCTACCTCAATATTAATGGTTTCGTCAGCTTGTAGGAACAAGAAAATAATTGGGCACACCTGGGACACAGAAGTGCTCCTGTGTGTTTAGGGAATGCTTTCTAACTGGTGCTAGTAAAGTGTGGATCATAGAAACCTGAGTGTTGCATTGCAGAGAGGATCAAATTGTGGTCTCTACTCTTCTTGTTGGTGGTCAGGGAAAGCTCTACCCCATTGTGAAGACTGAGTGATTTCTATTTCTCTCTGTCCTTGCAGGTCAAGCCAGTTACTCACAGTAGAATCACTGTGTCAGCACGGTTTCGAAAACCGTTCCAGGAACCCTACACGATTTTGTAAGTTGAATTTTCAGTTGCTGAGATATTATTTTTTAATTCCTTTCTTAACTTCAGATGATTTTTGCTTTAAATGGCCCTTCAAATTATATTACTTTGCTTTATTTCAGCCTGATTGCTAATGGAGACCTTATTAGCCCTGTAGTGCGACTCCTTATACCCAGGAAAACTCTGAATCACTGGGACCACATTCTTGAAATGGTCACAGCAAAGGTTTCCCTCAGAAGTGGAGCTGTTCACAGGTATCAGGAGGCTGAATATTTGTGAGATACAGCTGCTGTTTACATATGTTTTTAAAACTCTGGAAGTAGATATGGATCATGCCTGTTTTATAGGAATTTCCTCTATAAGAAAACTACCTTTAGAGGTCTCTTCTATGATTCTAGAAGCCTGGAAATGCATTTAGTCTAGATCAGTTTCTTGTATAATTTCAACTGCTTTTTAAAAAGAAAAAACAAACAAACAAACAACACCAAAACTCTAAACATTATTCAATTCTTATTTCTCAACTAAATGTTTAATTAGCAGGTATGCAATAATACAATAATAATCCAATGTATTTAATATAAAGAATGAAACAACGTGTTAAAATGACATAAATGACCTCTGTAAAGCCAGTCAAAATATCTGGAATGTCCTTTTTTACCTTTAATTTTGGAGAAAGAAATTCCTGCTTTTAAATATGCCTTTTATTCCACCCCAGCTTCACCTTTTAACTCACTGGGGCAAACAATTTCAAGGAAAACGCTTTAGGTGCTTTGGTCTTTGAAGACCTGTTCTCTGACAAAGGTATGCTTCATAATCAGCCAGTTCAGCCTCCAGGAAAGAGTCAGGGCATTCCAGTATTTTCCACTGCTCTACTTGTTACGGTATCCCCGGCATACGCTGTAGATTGATTTCAATCAACTTGAAATGTAAAATAAGCTCTCTAGAACGAGATCTGATTGTTGCTGCAGGTTTTAGAGCAGAATGATATGTGGTCTCCATGATCAACTTTACTGTGTAAACAGGCTGCCAAAGATGTGCACTGGCAAATGACCGACGTTCCAGTGTTACCCCATGCAGAGCACATTACAGAAATCTATCCTTCAGATAGGAAAGGGGTGGAAAATCATTCTTCCTTTCTTATGCAATTTCTGAGGCTAAGCTTGCAAAATATTTCTCAAATCAGTGAAAATGCAATAATCTGACTCAGTTCCTGTGATTACTTTTCCAGAGATGGTGCAGACCATAAAAGATGAAGATAATGCTGTCTGTTGAATATTAGCTCTCATCTGTTTTTCCCCTCTGTCCTTCTTGTCTTTTGTTTGCTATCTGGCTTCTTACCACTGTTACTTCCATCAAAGTTAACCTAACCTCATTTTTCAGCTTTCTGGATCTGATTCTCAGCTATCGTAATCCTGAAGTGAACATAATAACACCTGTTCACAGAATCATTTTTTTCTACTTCCTAGGATGATTAAGGTTTTAAAAACCTGTTGTCTTTTATTCTCGTTACTTCCTATCCCTCCTTGGTGAATCTGACTGATATATTTGAAAGCATATATAGTTATAGAATCATAGAATCACAAGGTTGGAAATGACCTACAAGATCATCTAGTCCAACAGTCTTCTCATTGCCATTGCTACCACAAGCTCCTAAACCATATCTCGCAGCTTAGACTAAGACATATGTGTGTAGTTAAAATTGCTGTTGAGAAGTATTGTGTTTGTTATTCTTTTCAGTATTCTGTTGCAATCTTTTAAAAATAAGATAATAGATAAGATAAAGCATATAGTGCTTTGGATTATTTAATGTTTTCCCTTTTTTGTTCTTATTTGAATCCAGTTTTCATTGCTTTTTCCTTAAAATGCTAAAATGCTACTGGTAGAGTGATTGTTGTTCTTTAATAAGTTACATATTAATTGTTGGGGCTTACTGAAATTATGTTACTGTTAGCAGAGCTGCTGTAAGACCATTGATTCCAGGAAAGCTAAGTGGAGTTACGAGAGCCTGCATTATGCGTATGGCAGTTTTTCTTCCTCGTGTCATTAAATGACATCCAAAGCTGCCAAGACTTTTATAGTTTCACATGTAGCTTTTGAAAACAATTATTGATCATCATCATCATAACACAGATATAAGTATGAAATATGAGAGAGAAGACAATGAGAAAACAGTCTTTCTCCTTGCCAGATTGTGCTTGGGGATGGGGTACAGCAACCTGATCAGCAAGTATCTGGTAGGCAGGCAGGTGTTCAAAAACAATGATTCCTCAAGTTACTGTCCACTTTGTCAGCCTATGTTTGCTTTGTTTTGGCTGCCACTTTTTGGCTGGGACTGAGGGAAAATGGAAGTTCATCATGAGCCTCCAGTTCATGCCTTTGATTATCACCCAGTGAGAGTGAGCAGAAATGACTGCAAGGACATTTCCTGCATAATATTATCCAGGGAAGTATGAGAGAACCCAGGATGTTTTTGAATGGTTTGGACCAGTTGAGGGGGTAACAAGCTGCATAAGTAGTGTCACAAAAATTGTGTATGTGTGTGATACTGCTTATTCCAGTAGTTTCATATATATCTGCCTTGTTAAAAAGTTCATTTTTAATTCCCCTTTCTTCTTCAGTGATTGGTTTGGTTTCATCCAGTTGTTACTGTCATCATTTTCTGGATGAAAAATAAAACTAGAAACTGCCAGGTGCTTGTAACTTTTGGGGAGTTACATTAAACAAAAATATTTGTGCATTGCATATTAATATTAAATTAATTAATATTAAAACGTAAGCAAAGTGAAAGATCAGGTACAAAAACCCGCAGTCATGTTTGTAAGTATCACTATGCTCTGAAAGTAATACCTTCTATTTATTTCCATGGAAATTACATCAGATACACAGAGCAGAATAACGCCGTTTGATAGAGCAGATTCTTAGCTACAAAACCCTATTTTTCAGCATAGCCACCACTTTTAGCTATGCATTTTCACCAGCCATGAACAAGAGCCTGCATGCTGCACTCATAAAAATTTGCACCAGCTGAGATGAATCACTGTGTCACAGCTGCTGTGATGGTATCATTGCTAGGAAAATGTTTCCCACCCAGTCCGTCTTTATTTGGCCCAAAGAGATGGAAATCAGAAGGCACCAAATCTAGATCATACAGTAGATGCACAAGGACAACCCATAGAACAGATCCCACCCAAGATATCAGGAGGAAGGTGTTAACGACCAAAGTAATAGTAATAGATTCTTCACACTTAGTTAGAAATGGTGAGAACATTTTATCTCTTGTTGTGCTTCATATTTCATCAGTTTCAAGTGAGATTGGTCTACCTGTCATCTATGTCATTTTGCAAAATGGTGAGGTTTCCTATGTTAAGACTTTACATATTCTTTCAGACTTTACACTTTAGATGGAAAACACATTCAGAATGGGTCAGACTTGGAGAAAGGGCAATTTTATGTTGCAGCGGGTAGAGAAAAGTTTAAGAAGTTACCATATGGCGAGCTGCTGTTTAGCAAATCTACAATAAGGCCACAGGGGTAAGTTCCATATTTCTCACTCTTGTACGTGTGCCAGAAATTTATAATTCATAAAACATTTATAAAAGATGGATGGATTTGCTTGAATGGATGCAAAATTTTATTGAAAACGTCTAAGAAAGTAGAGATAGAAATCTGTAATAAAAGAGAAAATGGGAATGCAAGGGATTATTTTGGCTCATAAATAAACCATCAATCATATTTCACAAAATTGCCTTGGCTTAATTTTTTTTCCTAATTCACAAATGAGATTATGACTTATTAGCTAAATGAGATCATGCGTAGCTACATTTGTCAGGGTCTGCTTGCATGGTAATGCTTTATGGAAAATGTACTCCTTTAAGAGTGCTTAATGTTTGGGTCGTTTTTGTAAGCCAGCATTATCACATAATAGAGCCCTAAACAGGGTCTCTGTAAGATGGAACTTGGGTTTTTGGTATCTTTGAAATGTGAAGTTAATTGGGAGTCATTGCAATGAAAGAAATGGAAATAAATAGAAACCTGTCCCACAGGTGAGTTTAGGGCATTTGTCCCACATTATGCATCTAAACTTTGCTGTATTTATTTATTTCAGTGAGCAACATGAGAAACAAAATTTAAAACAAATGAATTTAAAGGCAGTGGAAAATATTGCTTAAGATGTCTTGATCAGTTGATGATACAGAATTTTATTGAAATTGCTGGAATGTTTCATTATACTTGTTCTAATTATCCTACACTAACTCACTGACCACTGCCCTAGGGATTAGAAGTGGGTTTAACTGTGCATTATGGTGAAATGTAATGCATTTTTTTGGGACTAAGTTAAGGATTATGTGTTTAAATGTACTCTAGTGAGCAGAAATAAGTGATTCTTAGCAAAACTCTGCAATTAGTAGATAAAACGATACCTGTTGCTATAGTTTTCTTGGTGTTGCTTGATTTAGTGATAGTCTGATAGTACCTACGGAAGAAACAGTGCGCAGAACTCTAAGGCATGTTTTATTTCTGCAGTTCTAAAGCATCCGTACTGCCTCCAATTGCAGCATCTCGAAAATCTAAAGGCAGTGTAAGTATCAAATGCCACTGTGGTGTTTGTTTCTAATTTTGCTTATTTCCGGCAGATGAAATCTCCTTGTCCTCTGAGTTTAATTAAATCCACAGAGGAAAAAGCCACAGCCACCCTGTGATATGGCTTGATGAATCTGTAGCTATTTGTAGTGTCAATTAGATAAAAAATCCAAGAAAATATTGTCTCAGAAATGGATGTCTTATTTTTTAACAAGTCTTCCCTAGCAAAGAACAGCTGCTGCGTTGTGGTATTTCCCATAATACTTTTCAACTGTCTTTATTTGTCTGTATTTGCTTGTAATAAACCTGTTTGTTTATTCAAATTATGCTCCTAAAGGAAAAACACAGGGCCATTCACACAGCATATTGCAGAAAAAGGTGTTTCTGCATGCTGAGTCTGAATAAAGCCCGAGCCCAGTTTCCTGTCTAAGTGTTTTGTCCCTAGCTAACCATTACAATACAGAGGTTAAGCATCCACTGCTTTATATCGTGTGGACCTATTTACGTGTGCAAAAATGAGTTCACTGTACACCTAGTGCCAAATTAGAATATAAATGTTTGTTTGCACCAATGATGTACAAATGAAGTTTACTGTACAAGACAGCAGAGCGTCAGGTTTGCAATTTGACATTCTAATTGTGTTAGCTGATCGTATCCGTTCACTATTCACAAATCAAAAAAACAAACAAACAAAAAAAGCACCTCTGGAACTTCTTAACAAAGTAAGGAATAAAATATACAAGTCTGACTTCCATTCTCTTGAAACGCAGCATAAAGAATACAGTTCAAAGTAATGTTTGATATTAAATAAATGAGCTTTGCAAGCAATTTCCACAAGCAATTATTTATTAACTCTTCTTTCTTCCAATACTTAAAAGCACATAGAGAAAATTATTTATAATCACTTTTATTCCATATAGAGATTGTAATGAAAGAGAGTGAACTGGTATAGACTGTGAAACTGCTTAACTTTGGTTTCTACATATTTTTACTATTATTTCTTGGGAGTGACAGTCTCCAGTTTGAATTAGAAGAAGCTGAAATACTTCTGCACCCTCAGTTTTTTTTGTATTGAAAGGATAAATGGTAGGCTCAGTGGTACTGATAAATAAGTGCTTGATTAGATGGTCAAGTCTAGGTGGCATTGAAGTAAAATATTTAAAAGAGAACTTCTCTCTCGATTGTACAAAAATCAGAAGAATCACACAAAATGGAAGAGATTCAAAATTTTGCTCAGGACGTATTTTTCTGAGCAATTTTATTTTTACATAGACGTTGCTTTTAACTTCAGCACTGAAGTACCCAAGACTCCTGCAGAATGAAAGTCCTTTCTGGTAGGCAAGTTCTATAATGTCATAAATTGTTCATGCAGCTACAGTAAGTGAAACACTAAAGTGAAGTGTACTTGCCTTCCATGATTTATCAATGTCTGTGACAAAGTGAATGGTTCTAGACGCTGACACGGTTTTCTGTCCTCTGCTTGAGTGCTCTGTTGTTATACTGAGCATTTTGACAGAACTGGTTTAGTAGGAAAATACACATGCCATTTAAATGACAGAATTAGGAGGGTGACATCCCCAGCTGAGAGGCAACTGTGGTTCAGTTGTTAATCTCTTAACCCACCTTAGTGGGATGTTAACAGCATCATAAAGGGCTGCTATATGCAGCTAAGGTTTTTATGATATTTCTTGTGAACAGATTCTGACTGGGGAAAAATGCTGTGAATAAAATCTCTAGCTGCTAGAATTATTGGTATGTCCAGTACCGTACATAACTGTAAGCTGAAAACATCAGGTTCAGGTTTCTATTGCTTGTTCTGAATTCACAACCCAAGAAGCAGAGGAGTTGGGTGGTGATTGAGAGGTGACATGCTGGCAGACCATTCTGTTCATTGGTAGTCAGTGCTCCTGCCACATAAAGACTGCCATCCTCTCCCAGACACTTAGCAGATCAATATCTATGTTGTATTTACACAGACAGTGAATTATTCACACGTTACATCTTCACATACGCATAGATGAGATACACACATATGTGAATGAAATACAGCTATTTAATTATGTGCATGTATAGGTTTGCCTAACCATTCTTTCCATCAGATGAAACATTATTTCCTTGTGGTAATTGTGTTGTTTTCTTCTGCGACTGGTTGAGGAGCATTTAATTAGTCAGATCATGTAGAAAGTTGATAATACAATTACAGTTTTCCAGGTTGTTTTAGATATTCTTTAACTGTACTGATTGTAAGTTAATACATTTCTTTAACACCTGATTCAATTCCATAGATATTAAAAATTTGGAATAATGTTGAAACTTCATCATATTCATCAGTGATGATGATGAACACTTCTTTTCAGGGAAATGATTGGCAGTCTA
This sequence comes from Tetrao urogallus, assembly GCF_951394365.1. Taxonomy (NCBI): domain Eukaryota; kingdom Metazoa; phylum Chordata; class Aves; order Galliformes; family Phasianidae; genus Tetrao; species Tetrao urogallus. Next base: position 88,500,091 of record NC_136815.1, on the reverse strand, counting down.
AATCTACTGTTGGATCCAGTGACCCTGGAGAGACAGGTTCCTCACCTCAGCCTCCAAAAGAGAAGGTCAAAAAATGCCAGAATCCAGAGGATTCTGTGTCCAGAGGACACAGTTCTATCAAATCTACTAAAGAAAATCAAACAGCTTCCACAAGATACCTGCAAGATAATGGTGAGTACTGAGATAAACTCAATCATAGCATAGTGGCTTTTTATCTCCTGCTAAACCAGTGAAACACAGACCTAGTATGGTACTTGAACTGTCACTTTACTCTGGCTCATTTAATTTACTCAAGTATTTTTGCTTAGAGTAATTAATACAGGCCAATTAATATCTTTAAGTAGAAGTAAATTATACTTTCCATAACATTTGACACCGCTTCTAACTGCTGTTTGTGTTCGTAATTAAGGGTGCAATAATCACCTGTGGTTTAAAATTTCAGTATACATCATCCAACATCACCGTGGTTACGTCTGCATTTGAGTTGTAAGTTTACTTTTTCAGTCAGAAGAATTTTGTAAATTTGAGTTTGAAAAGAACAGTGCAATATGTTTTGTATTGTAAGAGGTTTTTTTCAGAGTAAGCTTGTTGAATTTTCATTTTGTTTCAGCCTTAAGTCAGATTTCATTTTGTCCTGTTGTTGGTACAGTTTTTCAGTAGTTTTTTTCTTACCGAAGAACGGTGGCTGTATTAAAAGGGATGTGTCTAGAACTGCTCATCCTTTACAACACATAAAACAGCTCAATAGTTTCTTTCCATTGAAATTATCATATGCATCCTCAATTTTTCAGATTCATTGATACATGCTAGAAACGTTTAAGGGAACGATTTCAGATCTGGTCTCTCAGAGAGGGCTGTCAGTGCTTAGCTTAATAGTTTTGGAGGCTCAGGGGAAAGCCACTGTATTTAATGTTTATCCACTCCAGATATCTTTGATTACTCATACATTTTTCATTTAAAAATAAATAGATGCACTGACTTATGCTGGGAAATGCTGGTACGGGATTCTTCATACAGACCTCAAAATCCCTATGCTCTGATCTAGCCTCCTGTTTGGAGTACTGATCTGCTATGTGTAAAGACATAGCACATAATCACAGAAGGCTGAGTTCAGCAGGGTCCTTTGGAGGCTATCTAGTCCAACCTCCTGCCCAGAGCAAGTTGTGTGGTACCATGCCCAAGTGGCAAAGCCATCTAGACTGTAGTTAGGCAGATCTCACTCAAACCTCATACACTAAGAGCAGACAAAGAAGGTAAATTTTCCTGATTAGTCTCATTAAGTTGATTTTCTATAAATTTTTTTCCATCCTGAGGATTTTTTTAAAGAAAGTTTTTGCAGATGTTTTCTGGAAGAAAGGAGATCCCTCTTGCCAAGGCAAGAGAGATGACTGTTTTTTGTGGACCTTATACTAGGCTAGAAGGTTTCAGATAACTTCTTTTGTTTTCCCAAAGGTAGAAAGAGTACTGGACGCAGTCACAGGTTTCTCTGTCCTTATAGCAGGCAGTGACTGAGGAACAAGTCATACTTTGGTAGATAGCAAATTTAGGGAGTTATTTCTCTCTCCGTATTTAGTGCTACCACTTCTCTAGCCTCCCGACAGAAATGTTTGGAAATCCTCTGAGTTTATTAAAGAAGTGATTGCTTGCTGTTTCCACTTCAGATTTTCCATACTTTGTGAGTCTTCTGTGACTAAAAGCTATTAAAGGCAGCCAGTTCTCTAGTTTGAGCTGAAGAATGTGTTGAGAGAAGTTTTCATTTCTCTTCTCTTCATCCTTGTTATATGAAGACTGCTAGTGGATGTGGGAATGTGAGGTTTGATGTGTGTGCTGTTCTTCAAGTCTGGACCTAGCTGGTCATGCAGGCAGTTACTGAGAAGATGATGCTTCTGGGTTGAATTCAGACAATATGGGATGAGAAATTCCAAACCTTGCAATGAGTTTCTGATGGAGTGCAATCCCTGCTCTCACGATTTCTGTTGTTGAGGAGATGTATGCTAAGCCAGTAAGAACTATTTTCTTTTCCAAGCACAAAAACCAAAGCATTTCATCCTCCTGTAAATCTTTAGGTGAATCACCATGAGCACTGCAGACTTGTGAACTTTTGCAGGCTTTATCTTTCTCTAACTAAATTTCCCAGTATTTGTTCACCCAATCAAGTGGAAAACATTCCAGGAAGCAGTTGCCTGAAGATTCTTATTAAGAGGCTCCTGTCTCAAAGTGATTTTCAGCTCTGTTTGTGTTTTAAGAAGAACATCATCTTTATTTAATTCTTCTAGTTCAGTTTAAATGTATTTATTTGCTACATCTTTCAAAGAACACTTCATGGTGTTTTACTCCCCTCTTCCCTTCTGTCTCTGTTTTTTTTCCCCTGGTGTTCTACGTTAAGATGTTTTGTTTCATTTTTTTCCTGTTCAGAAGAGTGAAATTAAAATTTCACATCTTCTGCATTTTGCTTTACAAGCCTTTAGGATAGGCAGCTGGTATCCTGCACTTACCATTTCACTTGAGAAGCCATATGTAACTATTCTGAATCTCTTAAATCTTACTGGATCGCTTACTTCTTAGCGGAACTCTTTTCCTGGATAAACGGTTTATGGCCGTGTAAAACTAAACATTTGAAGGAGGAACATGGTGTTTTGGAGAGGAATTCCAGTTGTCTCTTTTCTTTCCCTTCAGTCATTTTGACTGAAAATTTGCAAGGGAGCACTCTAGGCCACTTAAAATCTTCAACCTTTTCCCACTCTCCCATCTGTCAAAGAAGTACAGAAGTGCTTGCTGCTGTAGGTTTTTGTAATAGTTGCTAACCACGTTCTGAAGTAGGTAGGTCTCATCATAAGAAAAGGTAATTCAGGCCCTTTACCCAAATTGTTTTCTAAATTGTTTGAGATTTACTGGACTGGTAGAGGAATCTGACATTTTGGAAAGAGCTGGTGCTGCTGGCAAAGCATTCACTGTTTCTTTTGACCCACTGAAGTGAGTGATGCATTTCACCACTTAAAGAGAAGCAGACACAACCCTCTAGAAGAGAATGATGTTTGAGATATATTGTTGGAGATGAGGCTGAGCTGAGCAGTCAAGCTACCAGTGTCAAATTGTTTGCGTTCTCATAATCACTCTGTTAATCCAGCCAAACCTGAAGGCATTACACTCAGTGCAATTTCTTTTTGTTGTGTTTTGAAGCACTGTAGATTGGGTAACTTACCTGGTGGCAAAATCTTAAAAAAAAATGGATCCATAATGTAATTGATATCATTCTTCTTGAGATAACAGCACACAAAATTTTTTTTTTATGTGCTGATGTTGTGAAAAAGGCACAAAAATAAAGAAAATTATTTTTTAGGGATATAGTTTAGATACAAGAAAAAAAAATCAATTTAATCATTAACGTTAGGCAATAAAATGCACCTATAAGATTGTTAGAGCTACCTAACACTAATGACTTTGAAATTAAGTGCTTTAATGTGCGTAGAGCACATTCCCATGGAATTCAAGAACATCATTCAGACAGATAGGAAATTTCTGTGTTTATAGCTACAATTATCAACATCCTTCTGCTTAAGAATTTCTGGAGATAACAGTTCTTTTCTAAAAAATAATATTACAAGTTGATCTACTCTTGAGTGATTTACTAACAATAGATTGTGAGTTCTCAAATAAGAACTTTCTTAGGCTGCATGCATGCAGAAAGATTTTTTTCTTCCTCTGTTGAACCCTAGGAATCCAAAAGAGGAGTTAATACATCATTCCATGCTTAGAATCATAGAATCACCAAGGTTGGAAAAGACCTAAAAGCTCATCCAGTCCAACCGTTCACCTATTCCCAATAACTCCCACTAAACCATGTCCCTCAACACAACATCCAGCCTTTCCTTGAACACCCCCAGGCTCGGTGACTCCACCACCTCCCTGGGCAGTCCATTCCAGTGCCTGACCACCCTTTCTGAAAAGTAATACTTCCTCATGTCCAGCCTGAATCTCCCCTGCCGTAGCTTGAAGCCATTCCCTCTGGTCCTATCACTAATGACACGAGAGAAGAGGCCAACCCCCAGCTCACTACAACCTCCCTTCAGGAAGTTATAGAGAGCAATGCTTGGTTGCTTGGTAGCCAACGTCTACCACTTTGTTTTACTTTTCATTGTTTTTTTTTCCAATGAAAATGAATAGCAAGCCTTTTTTCATATAGTCAAAAGTACTAGGAAAAAAACATCTCCATGTGTAATACAAAGTATTCTTATACTACTTTTGAATATTTTTGGCAGTATTTGTTTGTGAGAGTCTCCGGCATTTGAAAGCAAAATACAAGGAAGGAGCGTAATTTCCTCAGAGCAAAGGTCTTTTCACACAACTCTGACCCTGCCTGGATTTCCAGTGTAGTCAAAACATAGGCAGCTTGTTTAATGAACTTGTACTACAACACCCTCAAAAGGTCATTGTCTGTGCAACTGTTATCTATCTCCTGATTGTTGTTGTGCTTGTTGTTGTTTTTCTGGTGGTTTTCACACTTCAGGATGGAGTGACCTGAAGCTTGGCCAGGTGGAAGCTGATGGTGTGGAGTGCTGCAATTTCTGTATCCTCTCGCTCAGCCAAACTCTCAGTGTCAAAAATTTCCCTTGACAGATAGTGTCCTGGTGTTCTCTCAGCTTAATGTTGAACCATAAAAATACAGGGCTGCAGAGATCAGCACTACACCATATTTCTATTCTCTATTATTTGGAATGGTTGAACTGCTATTTGTTTTTTTGTGATGATGTCAAACTTACTGCTGAAGACGTTATTTTGTGACTTGATAGCCTGGTTTATATCAAATTTCCCAATTTATGTTTTGCTAGTTGAATATTTTTTCATTCACAGAACCACATGTTGTGCTAAGTGTAGCGCAGAAACTTTATTAACAATGTCCACCAAATCATCTTTCTGTAGATGGGACATGGGAAGTTCTTAGTTGTTTGATTTAATACACATTTTGGAACAAAGGTAGGTGGTGAACTTGTCCCCTTCAAAAACTTTCCCTGGAAAATCTCATCAGAGCATCGTGAGCCCAGTGGGCTCTACAACTCTGGAAAATGAGTAGATGTATCAAAGTAGGCAAAATATGAAACACACTGCCCTTGTTCAAAATTGGTACTGCTTTACATGGCACATCGTATGAGAGTTGCCTGGCTCCATGTTGACACGCAGTCCTTTCTTTTCCAGAAAGAATTATGAAGTAATGCAGTGTCATTACAAATTTCCTTCCTAACCAAGGAAACAAAACAGTTTGCCTCTTTTAAGCAGGCCAGGATATTACTTTCTGGCCTTTCTGGCTGCTTCTTTTGACATATTGAGGTGATTGCTGGCAAACCAGTGGAGCAGGACAGAAAAAAAATGTCAAAAATATGCAAATGCAGAAAATATTTTCATATCCATTTGATCTAGTGTGTCTGTCACACAGCCTGTTGTGCTCCTAGGAGGCTCTTTGGGTTTAACCTACCTGAACATCTGCCAGAGCCATCTAATGTACTTGCCACCTCCTTGTAAAAGAAACAAACAAAAAGTCCCAGAACAAATGTGAGGATCATTATTTGAAGTGTTCTTTGGAATATATGTATTCTTATACATATCAGATCAGACTCACAAGGTTGCACATTTAGTGGTATCACAGAATCACAGAATGGCTGAGGTTGGAAGGAACCTCTGAGTCCATATGGTTCAACCCCTTATCCAACAAGGACATCCAGAGCAGGGTGTCCAGGACCATGTCCTTCCAGGTGGCTGCTGGTGATCTCCAAGGATGAGACTCCACAATCTTGATTTTCATATCAAAAAGGAAGAAGAATTAACTAAGATCATGTAGTCCGACCATCACCATCACCACCGTGCCCCCTAAACCATGTCACTCAGTGTGACATCCACTGTTTTATTGAAACTCTCCAGACATGGTGACCACCACCTCCCTGGGCAGGCTGTTCCAATACCTCACCACTCCTTCTGAGAAGAGTTTTTTTCCCTAATACACAGCTGAACCTCTCCTGGTACAAAGTCATTACCTATTGTCCTAGCTATTTACCTAAGAAAACAGGCTGACTTCCCACATCACTAAAAGGTGTTCTGTGGCACCCACTGCAGCTTTCGTGATTGAACTGTTGCCACTCTTTCTCTTTTTATCAGGGTGACCTCTGCAGCATTCTCCATCTGCTTTGCTTTGTTCCTTTCCTCTTCCCCTCCTACTCATTGTCGCCTTTCATTGTTCTTCTGTCTAGACTTTCCACTCATTTTCCAGTTATCTTCTGACACTTTTTCTTCCCTCTTGGGTCTATGTGGCTTTTCCTTCATTTTGTCTGACTTGTTCTGTTTTCTTTTCATGCTGTTTCTTGGGCTTTCACCAACTAGTCCTTCCTGTCTCACACTGCTTCACCAGGATGCTGGAGATGAGTTCAATTCTCATTTCTGTCCCAGCTTTTCTGTTTGACTTTGGACAGTTGCTTGGGCCTAGATACATTTTATTGTCAGTGAAGAGCAATGAGGAGAGATGTGTAACAGGAGCTAGTTCAGCCTTCCTGAGTGGACACTACTTCTGAAATTCCATTTGTGGGGGCTGAGCATGTGTCACCGAGCAGCTGTAGAAATGCTTGTATTGCCAAGGCTTTGGTGGAATTGCTGAACGGGGGATGTAAAGAAAGACAAAACCTCTTCTAGTTTGCCTCTCTGTCTGGTTATCACACCTTCCTTCTTTGATCAGGCTGGGAGCAAAGAGGGACCTGCTGTTCACTTTTGGCTGTTTCATCCTCCTTTTTTACTCAACAATGTGTAGCTTTGCAATAGGTAGTGACATGTGCTGTGATTCTGAAGAGTGGTCTGGCCAAGGGGCTGCTTCAGCTGTATGCCAGATTTCTCTATAGAGTAACTTCCTAGCTTAAAAAGGGCTTTTTTAGATTTTACAGAAGTCATAGCTTTGTACCTTTCATTTGCAGTGTTTTATAGCTACAAGTCAATATGTGTGTGTGAAATATAACTTTCTTCTTCAGTGTTATTCTTTTGAACTTATCCATTAAATGTGCATTCCAAGGCCCTTAAAAAAAAAACCTGTTGTTTGTACACTTAGTGGTTGATTTATGGATTATGAGTTTTTAAAGTGAAAGTAATTTTCTGCACTATTGCTAGGTGTTTTGTATGAAAATAATGGATGTGAGGCAAGAACTCACAAGGGCAAAGAATGTTGTAGTTTTGCATTGTAAGCATTTGTTAGAAGCTAATGGGAATGCTGTGCTACAGCTATGAAACGAGTAGAATCAAAGTTGTAGAATATCTTGGGTGGGAAGGGACCTTAAAGATCATTTAGTTCCAAGGACCTGCAAAGATCATTGATGGGGATGACTCAAATTTAAAGTAATATCATTGCCTTTTATACAAAAACAATCATAGGGCATAAATAATGTCTCTAGGAAGCCTGTTTCAGTGTCTGAATAACCTTTAGGTATCTGGTCTGGACATCCTCTAGTGTGGCTTTATGCCATTTCCACTTTTCCCCTTTAGTAGATGCCAGGGGATAGAAGAACACCTTCCCCTAAATCTTTAAGAGGATTTAAGAAGTAAAACTCTCAGTTTTAAGAGGAAATCTGCATAGAACATCAGGTATGGCACCTGCTCCTGGTATCATTCTCTAAACTTCTTTCAGTAAAGTTGTGAACTTTCCAAAGAGTATACATTTGGACTGCTGAATATCAGCTGTGCACTTTGTGCTAGAACTGTTACTGTCCACGTTGCCCAGCTGACAGCTTTGCTGATATAAGAGCTATCTTTAGTTAAACAAGGATGAAAAGATCTGATCATTGTTGCTTTGCTGTCAATGCAGATAATAACTGTGCTGAGAAAAGGGAGGTCTGTTTCTTATTTGCAGAGATTTTACAAGATCTGGAGGCTAATTATTTGCACAACAGGAGATAAAATTGCAGTCTCTAATAAGAAGTGAGAACCCTTGTTGATATTACTGTGTATTACTGAATCACAGTTGCCAGAATATGCTAACAACAGTGTGGAATGGAGGCGATGGCAAACCTTGTGGCCCCTTTCTCTGAGAACGTGCTGTTTCTTAGAGCTTGCTTTTAGTAAGGTGAATGCATTGCAAAACATGACGTGGGCGAATAGTACTAGACAATAGGTAAGCCATGCTGCTTAACTCACTGAGGGGTGGAATATAGGTTTACTGATGCTCTACTTGGAGTGACTGGAACAGGGTAGACTTTTCAGGGCTTTGCATTTGCTTTGTACAGTATAAGCCACACTCAGGAGAATGTTGACTTTAAGACTGGAGCCAGAATTCAAAAGGCTGGTGCTAAGCAGTAGTTGCTTTATCAGTTTCAAAATGTAAAGGACCATAATGATGTGTCCTTTAAATAAATGAATAAATTAAGTGCTTAGAAACAAAGAGAATAGACGAAGTTAACAATCGAAGTAGGGAAAAGGAAGAAAAAGCCTTATATTATGACACACAGTTCCTTTATTTTCTGTATTTGTATAAAGAGCAATGAGCTGTTAAAGCTGACTGTAGCAGAAATGCTAAGTCACGGCCTGAAGCAGTGATGGAGCACCTGGTGGGAAGGTAGGCCCACCCAGGGGAGCTTAGGTGCAAGCAATGCACATAACTGAGTGGAAGGGGTGGAGCCAGGATCTACTCCTTCCCAGACCTCATTTAAAGGTTGGCCGTGGAGGTAGGGGTGTCTCTTGCTGGAGATTCCTGCCTGTCTGAGGCCTTCTAAAGGTAAGTAGTTCTTTTTCCTTGTTTCTGAGGCTGTAGCTGAAGACTTTATTATCTTGCGATTATTGTGGTGCTTTCTAAACCATTCTAGCATTACACTGACTAAGGCACCTTTTCCTTTGCTTTAACATTACCATGCTTCCTATCGGTAAATGGGACTGCTTCATAAGAAGTAAAACTCTAGGAATACCTTTTGTAGATTCTGTTATGATATTCAGATGCTGGCAAATGGTGATAGCATGAAATCTCCTTAGAAATGGGGTATTTCCTGCATGGGGAAAAAATAGCTTCTTTGAAGCTTGCAGCTGCAGTAGTATCAGGTGAAGAAAAAGAAGTTTTTTCATTGTCTTACTAGTATCATGTGTATATTGCTTCCAGTTTCTTTCTAGTTCTTTTTTACTGATGGCAGAAGTCACAGGCACGCACATACAAACCTGTCACCAGAGTGACAGTATTTTGTTAGAGACAGTGATACTTCAAAAGAATTTTTCTCCCTTCTTTTTTCTTATTATTTTTGAAGGCATACATCCCCTCTGTTCCTAATACCAATCAATTCAATTTAAGGAGCCACAGATATATATTTAAGATTTGTTTTTAATTTAACAACATTTTTATGAGGCAGTCTCTGTGGTAAGTCGCAGTAATTATTATTTTTTTAATAATCCCATATGCTTTCTTGCTTATACATAGAGCTTGCAGTTAGTAAGCACTTCTGATTTTCACAAAATATTCAGAGCAGGGTATTGTTACAGTGATTTTTATTTTTTTTATCCCTACTTCAATCAGTTCCAAATTTGTAATGCAATGAGTGTATAATGTTGTAATTTGTGCTGCAATACATGTTTTATAGTTAATTCTGGTTAGGTAAGGAGCTTATGCGAGAGCCATTAATTTCTATGTTTAATTATTTAAAATATATAGATTTCTTATGAGTTAGTTCAAAGTTATAACTCAGTTACTTTTTACTTTCCTGTTTGTTAGAGGGTACAAAAAATTCAGCTGAAATACTGAGTGGCATGAGGCACAAAGGTTTGCTCAAGTTATACGTGCATCAATTCCTTGCTTCCTTCTGTTCATACTGAACTGAGTACAGTGGATGTCTGTGTATTTAGACAATTGATGGCATATATCACAAAGTGGTGTTAGCCGAAATGTTTTGGAGATCTCAGTTTTGCCGTAGCTGATTAATCTGTTGTGTGCCTCCCAAGGCATTGGCCAGACATGTGAATATCTGATAAACTTTCCTGATCAGTCAGTGGTCTGATCAGTCTTTCACATAATTGAATTCTCAAGTGCTGCAAAGCCAGCATAGCTGATATGGGTGGGAGGACAGGACAGGAAAGGAATCTGAATACGAAGATCCTTGGCTGTTAGAGCTTGTACCTTATACTGTTTTTGCTTTATTTTCCTGCTTAAAGAAAAATATAGTAGGCATCAGTGTTTTAACACCCCTATCATCTGACTTTACTAAGGGCAGCTTGAGTTGGTTCACTGTTTTATTTTTTTTGTTATATATTTTTTTAACATTAGCCACCTCTCGAGATAGAGCCATTATCAGGCTCCTGGTGTTCCCTTTCCCAGTAAAGGTCACAAGGCTTTGGGGAATTCAGAGCTTGAAGCAGTCTAGATTCTCTCAAGATTCCATAGGTCTTTCTTTGCAATTATGAAGCTGAAGAAGAGGTAAAGTGCAACTGTTAAAGAAGCTCCATAGAAAAGCACTTGCAATTAAAGTTTTTGTTCACTTCCTCCAGCTTGAAGCCAAAAACAATACTCCAAGAACTTCCTTTAGCTTCTGCAAATCTCCTCTCTCCATTAGACTGCTCTTCTTTTTTCATCTTGTGATCCATTCTGTGCCCTTCTCTGGATCCTTCTCTTTCTCCTTCTATCCTGAACTGCTGAACATGACCCTGCTTTAAAATAATCAGGTAATAGGAGATGACTGTTGTATGTTTAAGATATTTCTTAAACATGAAACATAAAAACAGATAATTAATGACTCAAGGTAGCCTGTTCTTACACAGTGGCAAAACCTTAAAAATTCCAATATCTTCTGGTTGTCTGGACACAGAATTACAGAATGCTTGAGGCTGGTAGAAGCCTCCACAAGTCATCTGGTCCAACTTTCCTGCTCAATTAGGGACATGTAGAGCAGTTTTCCCAGCAGTACAATGACATTTTGGATCTTATAGTGCCATTTAATCCTTTGCTCCTGTCATCTTCTACTCAACTTGGAGCAGAGTGATAGAGTATACCACAACTTGACTGTAAGCTTTGGACCTACCTTCTATTCCTACCACTCTTTAGAGCTCTTTTGCCTCAATGTGTCCAGGACACTGATAGTGGCCATCTCAGACATTTCTAGTTAGTTTGGGACACAGTAAGTCACAACTTTCTCTTGCATGAGGAGTGTGTCTAACCTATAATATTTTAGGAACTATTTTGGGTAGACACGAATGCTTCATCTAATGGAAGTGCTGGGAGTTCTCTTTTTAGTCATGTACAGTACTCTGTTAATAGAGATTTCAATGCCAGTTCATAACACTATAGAATGAAGACTTACAAAACTGTTGTTTTAGAAACCACTATAAGTTGCATGAAATGTTTTTCTTTCACTTAGAGTAGCGTGTAGAAACTGACTAACGATTTGGAGGCAGGGATATGAAGCATTGCATCAGTAAGACTTTTTTTTTTTTTGCTTGACTTTTTTCTAAACCACAAAGCACTTCAGAAATATTGCCTATAAAATGATACAAAAATTAACCAACATATTTGCTTGTGAGGACCTGAATAACTCACGGCACGGGTAATAGTGATTAATGAGGTCTGCAAACTGCTGCTGACAAGATCTTGCACAGAAACACATGAGCAGGGAATATGTTGGCCTTTCATTAGCTGCCTGCCTCCACATTTTTTTAATTTGCATGCAGAAAGTGTAAATATTTGTCTGATACAGAGTAGCAATGTTAACAATGTTCACTTTTTGAAGATAATTTCTCAATGCTGCCTTTAATCGCGTTAAATGTTTGTATATTGTTCTACAACTTTCTATTCATTTTCTCTTCTAATACCAAAATACAAGAAAAATGTGTTCTAATGTATGCCTAATTAAATTCCTTGTCATTTTCTTTAGGATTTTGGACTTGTTCCACTCTTACAACTTTCCCATTTTTCAGCTGATGTCATTTTTCTTCACTGGTTCTGACGCAATTCAGACCTAAGCACTTTTTTTTCCTTCCCTTGTTATTGATGGTACATATGTTTTGGACATTTTTCTTCTATACTCTAATGTTTGCACAGAGATAAATAATTCACTTCTTTCAGTAATGATTTTCTTAGATCCTCAGACTTTTCCTTTTCTGAAACTAAGTACTGATATCTTCTGTTGACTGCATTTGAAATACAGTGGTCTTTTAACTACTTGTTTTTCCTAGAGACCACAGCTGTTTTGAAAATGATCTGATTTCACTTCACCTGAAAAGTCCTTGAAGATCCTGTGATTTCTCTGATGCTGCTCCTTTCCATTGCAGCCTTCAGTTCAGTTTTAGCATCTTCCACTAGCAGCCCTGTTAAAAAGCAGGAATTATTTCAGAGTGCTTTCCATGCAAGACATTGGCGTGCTGAAGAGGTGACAGAAGATTGTGTAGGACTCTTCAATTCATATCTTTTAATTATGGCCATCTTTTCCTTGCAGGACACACCTGCCAGCCCTGTTTTTACCTTTGATTTCTCCTTTGGATGCTTTCAAGGAGCTTAACTCTCCTTTTGTATTGTATGCATAGTGTTAAGGTTTGCCCCTTGGCTGCCAGGCACGCATCTGGCTCACACAGAGCCTGTTGTCACTTGTACCCCTTGATCCCTCTCTGCTGGGCTGCTCTTCAGCTGCTCGTCTCCATCTGTGCCTTTGTCCACCATGGCTTCATCCAGGTACAGAACCTGGAATTTGTTCTTGTTCAATTTCAGCCTGTTACTGATAGCTCAGTGCTCCATCTGCCTATATCCTCTGCAAAGCCTGTTGTCTTTCAAGACAGTTAACAGCACCTCCTGGTTTAAATTGTCAGCAAGTTTACTAAGGATGCATTCCTCTCCTGCATCCGGATGGTTGAAAAAGTTGTTGACCAGAACTGGCCACAAGCTTAAGCCCTGAAGTACTCCATTAGTAGCTGGCTGCCAACAACTCTTCAAACCCTACCAATCAGTCAGTTCTTCACTCAGTGTACCATGCACCTCTTCATCTCACAATCAGAAAATATGTCCAGAAGGATTCTTTCAAGGGCAGCATCAAAAGCCTTCCTGAAATCCAGACAAACCACATCCACCACCTTCCCTGCATGCACTAAGCAGGCTATCTTAACATGAAAGATTTCAGATTACTGAGGCAGGACTTTTCTTTCATGAACTCGTATTGGATGGACCTGATGATTTTGTTATTCTTCAAGCATTTTTTGATGGCACCCAGGATAATCTTTCTTTAATATAAGGTAAGAACAACAGAACTTTGCCTCCTAGAGAGCTCACGAAAATGAAAATGTGAAATGTATGGATCATCTGTGATGGTATCACATGCATTTTGTTTCTTTTCTGGGCATTTTTATCAGTGCATCACTGATTCATGTGCGTTTTGTTACTTTTCTGGACATCTGCAAAGGGTAATGAAACACATGTGGATGGTCGAAGGTTAACCATACTACCATCAAATAGATGTTCTTTGTTGTCTCTGATCAAGCATAGAATAAAGTAGGTGAACTATATTTAATTATCCCTCCAAAAAAGAAAAGAGAAAAGAAATGAAGAAAATACTTATTTCTCTGCTAATTATGACAGTAGGAAGAAGGATCTTTTTGAGATGATTAGGATAAGAAACCAACCTGTAATACTAAGAACACTGGTATGCTGCACACTGGTGCTTTCAGAGTACAAGTATGGGCTGGGCAAAGAAGTTCCAGCAGAACTGACTCCAAGGTACCCAGGCTGTTATGTCCATCACAAAATCTCCTCCCCTAGGCTGCAGCCAGCACTATCAGCATGGAATAAAGTTGTGGATATTTCTGACAATATCTTTGCTTTCTGATGCTCTGGTCTGATTTCAGTGATATTTCTATCTCTGAATTTTGTTCCAAGGATTGATTTTTATTTTTTTTTCCCCTTTTCATAACAATGAAAAAAAAAAACTGGAAAACTAATTTCTTGAGAAGGCAGTGCTTATTTTTATGCGAATCATTATCTACACTTCTGTAAGTCTCCTTTATCACTTGTTTTTCTTATAGGTTGTTTCCTCCTTCCTAGTGTTCAGCAACAGAGAACAGTTTGCATGTTGGTTTGATACTATCGAGCTCACATTCTTTTATGAGGAATTATACAGCAATTCAGTGAAGTGCAAACTTATTTATTCTTATGGTTACTTATGGTGGATATGAACATGACAGCATAGACATCTCTTGTTCCTAGATAGATGGAGAAAGTGATTTAAATTAACCCTTGTGTTCTTAATTTCTGAGCTCTTCCTTGTTTTGCTTCTGTCCTGGTTCAAAGTGTTCTTGATTTGGTGCCTGGGATTCTTCTGGATGTGTAAGGGTTACTATGCTAAGTCCAAGAGGGTAATGTCATTGACTGTAGAAGTAGAAGCAATAGAATGTTATTGGAATTGCTCCCAACCTTTCCTAAAGCTGGAGGAATTGGGATCCGGGGCTTTGTTCATGCTATTTCCTCTTCCTTCTCCCAGTGGTGTAGTATGCTATTTGTTATTAAAAAGGAAAACAAATTGAGAATAATGGGAGGTTGAGAACTTTGATAAAAGGAATGGTGAGTCTGCTCAGAAACCTGCTCTCAGCAGCAGTATTGAGTGCACTTCAGTAGTTCTGCCACACAGAGTCGCAATTGGACCTCACTTATTTCTACTCTTTTCCCATTGTAGGTGAAGGGATTTACAGAGCTCGAGAAAAGCGATCTGAAATGTGGGGGGCAGCTGAAGTTCAAGAAGATGAAGACACTCGTGTAGAAGTTCCATTGGACCAGGTATTGCTCGAACTCTAAATAAACAACTTTTTATTTCTTTCCTCATTGTGTGTGTTCTTTACTCAACTTCTTTCAGGAGCACAAGAGATTATTTTGCAAATGCTTATAGCTGCTCACCAGTGCAGCTTTATTTATGGGAACTTTAGCAAATCGTTCTTTCAGTTACCTTTTTATTGTACATCAGCTTCAGAACTGGTTTGAGAAGTCTTAAAAGGCCTCAGGGAATCTCAACTGCTTACTGAGCAGATTCACACAGACTGTAGTCCACTTGTGTTGGTGGAATAAGTAAGAACCAAGGTCAGAATTCCTGTAGTCCTGAACCAAAAACACTCCTGGATTTGTCAGCCATGTCTTGTCCAAGCTACCAGTATGGTCTTCTGTTGAAACAGCTAGGCACTTAATTAGCCACATTTTTTCATCAAGACTGTTCTTGTTCCTGACGTAAGAAATGCTGAAGTTCTCTCTTTGCACAAAGAATACCTACCTTGACCTCAGAGGGTTGTGTGCTAAGCACCATCAGGACATTACCCCTGTTAATTGTGGTTGTCCTTATGAGGTGCTGTGATGTTTATTTTGTGTTGGATTGTACCCGTAGTACTGAAAGTGGGGGAGAACATACTGCCTGTCATCTCAGTCTATATTTATGATGTTTCTTAGTACACTGTGCCCTAGTCCTGACTGTGCAATCATCAAATTAAGAAATAATTAGCCTGTTCATCAGCTTCTGAAGGTGCATAACGCTTTCCTTGGTGGTAACATGAAGCATTTGATAGATATTGGCTTGTCAGGTCTTAGATTTTTAGATTGACTGCAATTCTTCCAAAATTCAAGAGCCATGGGATGGCAACTCCTCCACAGGGGTGCTATGGCAGCCGCAAGAGCTCTGCCCTCTCTGCAGCCACTCTTGACAGTTTACCACAACTACAGAATGGCAACCCCTACTAGAGACAGGAAAACAGCTAATAGTGCCCTGCCACTGCAGTATTTGGTGAGAGCAGCTGTTGTTCATGCAGCTGCCAGTGAGCATCCCTTGTGCCTGTAATCTTGCAATGCTGGGGATTTGCTTGGTATCTCTTAACTCATGTGCTGAGGCCCGTGTGGAGTCCATAGATGGAAGTATTTTTGAGTTGCTACTAACAGATTTTTGCTACCTGAGCTGCTCTCACAAGGAAGTGTGCGTATGTGGGGGGAAAAAGCAAAATTCAGGCATGTACACTATTAATAATCTGATTTTTTTTTTTAAACGTATTTTCAGAAAAGCAAAATTGTTTGAGAATTCAGGCCATGGTTTATTTCCCATTTTAAAACTTGATGCTTCCAAGCTAATCTGGCAAGAAGCCAGGTCCTTCTTAATAGCACTGAGTATTCTTTATTCCCAGGCAACTGAGATTACTCAACCTTCGAAAACATTTAGCATTTTTTTGCAAGTTCATGTTCTTATTAATTAACATTTTAAATCTTTTTCAGTTCTGTGATGTAAAAGAGTTATAGCTTTTTTTTTTTTTTAACTGCAGTATCTGTTATGTGCTAGAAGTATGGAAAAGGACAGTCAGGCAGGGCACTACTATCTTGCATAATGCATAAATATTTACATGCCAGCTTTCACTGCAATGCTGACAGTTCTGATATGCTATCATTTCCATCAGCCACATAAATTAGGTGGTGAAAAGAGAGCTTAGTTGTTGGGTTTTTTCTATGCACCTTCTCTGTCTTGCCATTTAAAGTACACAGTTGAACAAATGCCAGTTTAGCCATTAACTGAAGTTAGTGTAAGACTGGCTAGACACCTGCTTATGTCCTGTAAAATGCTGTTTGTCAGTTGAGAATGCTTTAAAAGAACAGGAATTGCTATATTCCAGACAAGTTAACAGTTGTAATTGAACATCAAAGAGGGGGGGGGGAAAAAGTGTTTTGCCTAAACCCAAACTATATCCTTGTGTTCTGTACCAAGGCTTTGGCTTCTGAATGAAAAATGGATAGTTTTGTCTTTGACATGCAAACCTACTCCAAGTTGGTTATTTACATCCTGGAGGCAGCATCCATGGGGTCTGGTGACAGACTCTGAAACCGGCTGTGCAGATAATAAGGGAATGGTGTGGTTCTGCTGTAGATCTTGGTAAGGAGGGAGGAAACAATATAAATTTCGTATTTGAAATGCTGATTAAATATTTTACGTTGAAATTGCTGTTCATAATATAGATATATTCAAAGTAGCTCTCTCTGAGAGAGAAACTTTTCCAACTAATACAATTTTGGAACAAACTAACTACTTTATGTAAGTTATGAAATACAGAAGAAGCATTTGGTAGCAGTGGTATTGAAATCACACTGGAAGTTTCCATTGATTTATCAATTTCCATGTGTTCTCTCCCAATAAGCCCTTGGGAGGTGCAGTAAATATGAGGGTTATGAGATATGAAGCAGCCCAGTGCATGATGCCTTCAAAGAATTCAGGCATGTTGCTGTGCCAATTTTCTTTGCCTTGGGGGACGTGATATTGATTATTAAGATCTAAATGATGTTGAATGGATCTGAATTGTTGGGTTTTTTCACCTCCAGATTCATCATCCAACCTCCTTCTCTCTTTCTGTATCTGTAAAAATTACTGAATGTTAAATCCATCTAATGAGCACTGACTTCAGGGGCTGTTGTAGACATTCACGCTTTGGGTTCTCTCACTACCCATTGCTTTCCATTATTCCCAATGTCCACTGATTCCTGATGCCACTCTTATTCTCAATTTCCTGGGCTGTGAAGTGATGTGAAATTGAGGATATCCCTTTTGGTGCTTTCTTTCTCTAGAGAGAGTTCATCAGTAGCAGGAAATCTGCACCTTTCATTTATGATTTTCATTGCGGGGTTTACGTTTTGCTTTAGAGACCCAAGATTCACCTCGATGAACAGAACAAAACTCAAATATTCCTGCTGCTGAAAGCAAAGTATTGAACTTTGCATTGGTTAAACATTAAAACAGGCTGACTGCTTGAAGATATATTCCTTGATTAAAAACACTGGAGCTTTTCACTGGGCAATATTTTGCACTACATCCATAAAGACTTCAAAATGGCATTTGGAAAGAATAAGAACAAAACTTCTAACATGCTCAAGTTTTGCTACAGCTACTATAATTTAAATTTTCTGGGTCCTAAGTGCCAACAGATAAAACACACAGGAAAATGTCTTAATTCTAGCTGCCCTGGTTTACACTTAATATTTTTTTTTAATTGTCTGTGTGAGGTATGACAGCTTCCTCTGTCTGGTTGCTTGCAACTCAGAATGAGAACAGAGATCTTCCCTCGCTTTTTCCACCAGATAATTGTGATTTCTGAAGCTATGGCAACAAGACCTGATCTTTATAGACCTGCACAGCCAACTGTTAGAAGGCACAGGTTCTATTCCATTGTAAAATTGGTGCTGATAGCACTTGGAAAAAAGTTTTCTCTCCACGTGCACCTGTCTTGAAAAAGCCTAGGAATTCTAGAACAGGCAATCTTTCAAATTGCTTAACTTCTAAGACATTTTCATTCACTGTAGAAGAGTCTGTTTGGAGGGGGGGGAAAGAACTTGCATATATCTGCAAGCTTAGGGCTTCTTTTGAGAAGCTTATAAATTTTCTCTTTATAGGAGGAAGCTGTGAAGCTTGGGCAGATCTTAATGTACTCTTGGAAAATGTTCTTATGGAAAAACTATACGTAACTGTCAGTGAAATGTGTGCAGACTATTTTAAACTTAGGTATGTCTTACAAAAACAAGTATCTGATCAGCTGTTTTCTTCTATGCCGTGGCCTTCTTGTGATCAGGGATTTATGCACGCTCCCAGTTGCCACACAATGAAACCAAGGAATGGATTTTGAAAAGCTTTTTGCCCTGCTTGAAGTTACATTGACTTCTAAGTAACTTCATTTACACTTTTGGGAGCTATGATCTTACGAAAAATTATACTCTGTGGACTCGGGTCTTCATTTCTTTCATTAAAGTAAAATATCTGAGCCATAAAGATGTTGGAGTTTAAGGCTCTTTATTGTATTTTTTGCATCACATTCATTATGTGTGAAATGCAGGACTGATGAACCCTCAACTATTCATTTGCTTGCTTTTAAGTACTTGAGTTTTGTAAATGATGTGGAAGAGGACTGTTGTCACTTAGCAACCTTATCTGGTTCAGGAACAAAATGTTTTGATTTCAGAATCTGTGCTGTGCAGCTCCAAAGCATTCCTGACTCCCTTGGAAGAAGGGCAGCTCTGTTCTGGAGCTGATCAGTGCAATTGGCTTTGCACATTCCTGATAGTACATTCATGAGGTGTATTCATGCTGGTATTTGTGGCCCTTAAGCTTTTTGTTGCCTACCTCATTGTTTGTCTATTGTGACTGTTAGCCAAGTAAATATTTCCAAGTGGGTTCAATAAAGGAAAACTGTGTTTTACATTAATGGTATAAAACAATTTGTCTTAAATGATTTGTGTTACTGCACTTCTTAGTATTCTAGTATCGATTGTGTACAAGCCCACTGAGAGAATGCATTAGCATCCTTAGAGGTTGAGAAGTCAAATGCTTCCATGTCTAAAAATTTCCTGACTTACTCCATTTGAATGATGATGGCAATTGGTGCTGTGGCTCCTAATGAATTATGGCATGATGAGTGTAACTAGAATCCCTTTTTTAAACACTCTGGTAATGCTGAGATTAAAAATATCATCAAGTGATTGTGCTACTTAAATACAAAGTGAAACTTGGCTTCAGTTAGTTGTGATGTGCAGCTTCAGTTCAATATGCTTTTGACTGATTGTACCTTTGAATAAATATATGCAATTCTTTTCTTAGTTAGCCATTTTAGTGATTGCCCATGGCAGGTGAGGAATTGTACTTAGAAATATGAAAATATGATCTGAAAGGAAGTTACTTTAGCTTCTGTAATTTCAACTAGGTGACTGCAATGGACCCTACATTTGAAAGTTGTAGCCAGCTGTACAAGAAGGAGTGGTACTCCCTATTTTCTTGCTGTCACAAATAAGGCAGAATAGAGCCTGATTATCGGTAATTCTTGCTGCTGGAAGAATGATGTTAGTCTATCATAGACTGAAAAACTGTCCGTTCCTGTAAGTCGTTTAGTCCTCTATGAAAATTACCTCAAGGAATAAGCAGATAATCACCTCACACTTCTCCAGTTCTAGATTTACTGCAATCAGGTTTGAGTTGTCCTGTGTCCATAAGACAAGGTGAGGCCTCACTGGTGCTGAGTACAGGGGAAGGCTGACTTCCCTAGTCCTGCTCACCACACCATTCTTGATACAAGCCAGGATGCTGTTGGCTTTCTTGGCAACCTGGACATACTGCTGGCTCATGTTCAGCCCACTGTCCATCAGTACACCAAGGTCCCTTTCCATCAGGTGGCTTTCCAGACACTCTTCCCCAAGCCTGTAGGGTTGCCTGGGGTTGTTGTGACCAAAATGCAGGACTTGACACTTGGCTCTATTGAAACTCATACAGTTAACCTTGGCCCATCAATCCATTCTATCCTGGTCCCTCTGTAGTGCTTTTCTCCCCTTTGGTAAATCAACACTTCCTCCCAGCTAGGTGTCATCTGCAAACTTACTTAGGGTGCACTCAATCCCCTCATCAAGATCGTTAATAAAGATGTTAAATAGAAGCAGCCTCAGGACAGAGCCCTTGGGGACGCTGCTCGTGACTGGCTGCCAACTGGATTTAACTCCATTGACCACAACTCTTTGGGCCCAGCCATCCAGCTAGCGTTTCACTCAGAAGAGCTTGTAATGCGTAACTTCCTGTGAGCGAGCATGTTGGCTCAAAGCCTGACTCACATGCGAAGGAGAGCAGCCTCCCACATCTGTCTTAGCCATCCAGCCAAAGCATTACACACAGAAGAAGCTCTTACCGTGAATATTCTTGCTGTTTAGAAGGTGACCTATGAGAGTGTGAGAACACAATTTGAAGTAACTTTTATATAAACGTATGGACATTTGGTGTAGCAGTAGCTAGATGGTTTACTGTAGTCTGTCAAATTCTGTGAGAAGGTTCTCACTGACTACAGGAGACCCTGAATTAAGCCCTGTCCCAGAAAGATATTAATATTTTCTTTAGCTCCCTTTTTCAGGTTCACTAAAATCACTGGAACCGGTAGTTATGCATCTGTAGTATTTATAAGCTTTGAACCATAAAAATCTTTTTCCCTTTTTCTCTTTTCTTCCCTTAGAGATATATATATGTAAGACTATTAAAAAAATCTGTCTCCATAAATATGAAAATTAAGCAACTTTTGCCAAGTATTTCTCTTTCTCAGAGAAGACAGCGTACTTCACATTATTAAATCAGCAACATTTCAGTACTAAGCGTCACAATTTTTATGTAAAGACCAGTGTGTGATTTAGAGGGTTGGACTTCAGTTCCTTCTCAACTGTTCTGACTTCAATCTGCAGCTCATTCTGAAATGCAGTGTCTGTGGCCATCCTCATTTTGAAACCTACCTAGGTTTTCCCATGCAGTGGGGATGATTCTGTATTTTAGACTACTGAGCAAAGGATCACTTCTTCCATGTCCATAATCTAGTGTGGCTTGAAATGAGATTAAATGAAGAAAGCATTTTGCTTTCCAATTCTTGCCTGTAAATGTGACATTTTATTTTGGTCCATTTTGCAATTTGAATGTGATATGATGTTAGCTCCCTATGAGCTTCCAGGGGGATTCTGGCTATTGTTCAATACACTGTTTTTCACTTAGTTTAGTCCCTAGACAGGGTGAAGTCTAACAGATATAGCCACTATTTGTAATGTCATAGCAAGCAGTTTTCTTTAAGAAAAATGCTTACTTTTAAATATGGGTATGTGATGCATTTAATTTGTGCAGTCCACTCTTGCTCAGAGTCAGAACTCAAAGCTGCTAATTATCATTGTGCACTGGAAATAAATCAGTAGCTCATAGGTGGCGAATCAGTAGGTAGGCTAAATCTGCATTTTCTTTGCTGTCCTGATGTGCTGATAGTTATACGAGTTGGCTCAAGTCTGCTTTGCATGGCAGCTTCTTTGAAAGTGTCTGTAAAGATTTGGCTTGTTTAATTTTCATTTCAGAAGCAACAGGGCTGATTTTATATTGAGAGATAGCTAGGAAGGCTTAAAATCGTACAGAACCCACTGTGCTTCACAGAGAGCTTTAGGAGCCATTATTTATACCATGGTCAGGTAACCATGTAATATTTCTAGTAGCTTGTCATTCTGTGGATTATCACGATGAAATAACTTGTCCTTTTTGAAGCTCACAGAATATTTGAAGTCAGTGGGATATTTTGCATGGGCTTTGTGAAATAGTCTTACATTGCTACGTAAACGTCAAAGCAAAAGCAGGGTGTCTTGTCAAAAGGCTTCAATCAATTGCTGGTACTCTTAAAGTGGCTCTTACTAATATGCCAAAGAAAATGAGAGAATTGTTTTTGAAATGAAACAGTGAGAAAAAGAGACAGAACTTACAAGCTGTAGGATAAACCTGCCTGTCTAAAGGAGCTGCTAATGATAGTAGAATTCCCAATGCATTTGATTAAAAGAGAATCTATCTTTTGCTCTCAGATTGCTTGCTTTAGATTTAGTCTGATGAGGCTGTGCGGGAGGCAGATACGATTTCATTCCCATGGGACTTTTACTCTTTATTTTCATTCCAACTTGAGCACGAGTACTTAAGTCATCTTGACAGAAGGGGCATTGGTTCACTGAATAGTCAGGTGAACACTGAAAGTTGAAACTGGAAGACAAATGGCAAAAAATAGACAACATGTGCATCAGTCTCCCAGGTTGTCACAAAATCATGCTGCTAGCAGCTTTATCCCTAGTGATTTTCTGCTTATTCTTCAATATGGGACAACGTTTTATTATCTGGTAATTATTTGATTATGTAGGAAAAGTTAATTACTAAATGTCAAACAAATCCTAACTATACAAACCCACACAGAGGTCTTTGGGAAGAGACATTATGGAAGAGACCAGTGGGTCTATCTATCTCATCTCTCTTGCTGCTTTTCTGTGGATGCATAGAAGACAAGTTGTGACCAGGCTGATTGGCATGGTGTGGTCTGGTTCATAGGTAAGACTTCAGAACGCTTTGTGTGCTAGTGATGCTATTTTATTTTAACATTTTATTTTATAGAAAAAAATATATATATGTACCAGATGCCGGAATATTAGACAGATCAGAATAGCTGGTGCAAAATACTGTTGCTGGGATAATTAAATCTAGCTCATTCCAGTTTTAATATAGTCAAATAGATTAACCCCGTGTGATTCTTCTAAATCTCATTAGCTTTTAGCATTGTTTGTAGAATGAGAGTGCAGTATGAGGTGCCGACAGGAGCATCATTTTTCTCTCTGTGAAGATAAAGCTCATGTTAGCATACTTACTCCCTAGTAATGACGTAATCGTGATTTTGATGTCTGTCACGTTTCAGAATTGCCTTGGAGAATTCTGTTTAAAAATGCCCTGTAATGTTGCTGCTTTTCCTTTCAGAGGCCAGCAGAAACTGTGGATGAAGAAGAAAATGCAGAAGAGGAAGATGACAGAGGAGAGGAGGAAGCATATAAACAGAAGGAAGAACACCCAGAAGTAAATGGAGAGGAAAGTGGGGAAACTGTTACGAAAAGAAACACAGGAGAAAATAAGAATAAATTAAATGGGAATTATGAACACAAAGCAGAAGGAACAGAGGATGTTGACCAGGCAGAGGAAGAGGAGCTCGCCCATTTAAATGGCAAGATAAATAAAGACAGTGGTGTGCTGATGGAGCAGATGAATGGCCACGATGATCTCCAGCATGAAGAGGATGTAAAAGAGGATTATTCTGGCAGTCAGGACCAGGTAAGCATCTATTCTTTCAGTTTGTTTTTCTGTATTTGTCAGCTTTAGGCTTCGTCTCAGCTAGTGTGTAAGTATCTCACTCCAGATAAGTCTTGGAGAGAATTAATAGAACTGAATATGTGGGAAAAGCTTTCTTATCTACATAAGTTGGTAACATCATTAATTACAATATATGCCCTCCAACTGAGAAAGCAGATGCTTCTCACTATTTGATGAACCTGCATATCCTACTTTCCTGAGTATGTTGAGCTCTCAAAAAGAGAAATCTTGCAATTTCCTGAAAGGCACGATCATTTTACACTTCCTCACTGTGTTATCCTTAGGACAGAGCAGGAGGATGTATTCATGAAA
Source organism: Tetrao urogallus (assembly GCF_951394365.1). NCBI lineage: Eukaryota > Metazoa > Chordata > Aves > Galliformes > Phasianidae > Tetrao > Tetrao urogallus. The sequence continues at coordinate 88,476,140 of NC_136815.1, read as the reverse complement.
CCACAGCACCTTGATTTGTTGTTGTTGTTTGCCTGAATTGATTTTCGCAGAAGCTGCATTTCATAAAGAGAACTTGCTATTACTATGTGGAAGTTTCATTTGTTTTTCTAAGAAATAGGATCAAACAATGGAAATGAATAAGGCCTTGAAAGCAAGGTGCTGTAGTCAGGTTAAAATCAAATATCCTGTTAATTCTGGGAAGCTGGCAACATGCTGTTAGCTTAATTGGAGGTGTGCAGCCTGGAACCAAGCGGACTGCCTTGAAAGTCAGATGAACAGGACACAGAAAATGGAGTCTTTTGCTTAATAGAAAAAAATCCAGATCCAGGGAGACCTGTATTCTCGAGTATTAGGAGCTGAACAAATTGCTGCGTGTTTTCTGCCTATAAGCTGCTGAAAAAAAAGACCCCTCCTCTATTTCTGGGGTCAGTGGGAATGGTTTCTCAGTTCCTTGCAACTAGGCTTTCATCTGTTCCTATATTACACACAAAAACATTTCTCAAGGAAGTTAAGAGAACTGAGTAACATAACATTTTTTTTTTTTCTTTTCTTCCCAAATTTGTTTTATATTTGACATAGCACAATGGATTTTTTGTTTTGTTTTGTTTCGTTTTTAGAGAAGCTGAAGTAATTTATGGCAATGGAGAAAGTGAGTGCGCATTCACTTTAAAAGGATATGTGGGTAACTGGGTGTTTGACAACCCGGGGGAGGGAAAACCTCTAACTTGAGTGCTTTCTCCTTTGGAAGGTGTATAAACTTCTGCTGAACAAAAATGTTAATTTGATCACTGTCAGAAAGCATCTTTTGTGTGTGTGTCTGTGTGTGTGTTAAGAATTCCTCATGGAATTTGTAGTACAAGATGATCACACTGTTGAAGTAAAGTGAAATCTTAGGTACTGTTAACTTCATCAGGTAACTATCCTTTTTTTTCTAGGTTGATTCCCATCATGAAAAAACATCCAGAAATCCAAGGGTGACAATCACTAGCCCACAGGAAAGTGAAGAAAAGGACCAGAGCAATGGCTATGCTGCAGTTGCATAGATATAAGGAAATGTAATCAGTGGGAAGTGAAATAATACTTTCAAGCATGTTATTTTATGATTTATAGCTTAAAATGGAAAGGTAGATTGTGTACACACATACTGAGTCTTGAGATGATAATGGCATATAGAATAATAGGACATAAACCTTAATATCTACTAAGTAACATTGAATTGTTTTCACAAGGTGTGAAATTTCTGATGGAATTTGAGAGAAAAAAACGTAATACTACTACATGGTAATGTTAGAAACATTGGAAATAAACTATTTTGTGGTATAAAATGTAACCATCAGTAGCAGAGTCAACTATACAAATGACAATTGTCAAGAAAAAGGGTAAATAAGTTAAATATCAGAACTTCTTTGCAGGTTCATTTAGAAAAGAGAAATCATTTGTGACTTGCATACTATAAGTAGTTTTTCCCATTGAAATTCCACATGATATATTCTATTTCCAAGTGTAACCTTAAGATAGAAGCAGAATGCTTTGCTCACTTAAAGGATAGCAAAGAAGATGTACTGTGAGTCCTAATATTACTGGGTAGTAGCTTTCAGTATATTAATTGGAATAACTTTTTTTTTTTTTTTTGCATTCTTAAATAGCCCTTTTTTAGCATTGTGAAGATGGGTTGGCAGCCTGCAGTGCTGCAGCTTATTCACACTTGCAACAGTAAGTTTTGCTGGTTGTTCTGCACCAGTTCACCATGCAATGGATTGCTATTACAGTGAAAAAAGAACAAAGCACAGATATGCAGCAGGTCAGACACGGAGCAGATCGATTTGATTGCACTTCAGTTCAAGTGAAATCTAATTTATTAATGAAAAAAAAAATGAAGAGGCCCAGATTCAGACTGAAATGAGCATGAAATCATTGTTATCAATGGAGCCATTTTAATATGAAACACATTAACATAAGATTACTAGTTTACTGAAAAATTCAGCAGCTGTTATTGTGTCCATGAATCCCTTACGTAGCCTTAATGCTTGAAAGCATATTATCACCTTTTTGACTTATTTGCATTAGAAAATAAGCCACTGATCCCCAGTATTAGCTCTCTTAATGACATCAACACCATTACTCTTACCAGTTCTCTGTTAGTAATAGCAATTGTTTGTAGATTGTGAAATACAGCCCTGAGCATGATTTCATTAATTATATAAAATACATAGTGAGTTTCCCTATCATTAATGCTGGTAAATTATGACAAAGAGAAACTAAATGTCATTTTTGTTGATTTTTGTGCTGTTAAGACCAAAATTACATTCAGGAACAAATTGAACTTGAAGCACTGTTTGAAGGAAGTGTAGGAGAATTGTTGTGACTGAAACTCATAGAAATATCTGCACTTTTCTAACCAACCAGACCGGGAAGCTCCATCTCAGCCCCACCTTCTGAAACTTCTTGCAGAGCCCACCAAGGAAAATGGCTAGTGCTCCATCCTCACTCCTTTAGAGGTGAATAGATCAGCAGCAAGCATGGTGTTCAGTGTGCTTAAGAACCAAGACAAATGACAGTTGTCTTGTATTGACATCACTATGAAGAGTTGTTGGCTTGAAGTTAATGGTACAGCCAAGCACAGGATTCTACGTGTTGTCATCTTATTGCAGGTGAAATCCTGAACAACCTCTGAGGTTTTTTGCATCCTCAGAAATTTGAAGCTAACTCGACAGCCAAACATGTCTGGTAAAGATGATCAACATTTTCCTCAAAATGTTATACTTAAAACCATATATATATTTAGACGAAGCACGCTTTTGTACAGAGATTCTCTGCTTTCTATTCATAACTTGTGTCTGCTGATTGTTTCGGTCATTTCTCTCTTTTCTGCCTAAGTTCAGTGCTTAAAGACCTACAAATATCAGTAAGAGTTATTTAAAACTTAAAGTAAATTGTAGGGAACTGTAATGTGATAATTGTCTTTCCTGGGAACGTGAAAATCCCAGAGAGTTACCCAGCCTTTAAAATGTTTTCCTCTCTGCTGTTCATCTTGTAAGAAAGATTGAGGATTTTGCTTCAGAAAAACAAACTGGACTTTGGGGAGAGATACAGCCATTTCATCATTCAGTGCTGCAGTACTCAGAACACCTACTTTGTATCGGATTCTTTGCACAGAGAAAATTAGTTTATGCATAACAGTTCTGATGTTAACAGAAATTAATCAAGAAACGTGTGTGGTCTTTGCTAAAATATGTTTGTGAATGTGAATTTGCTATGACAATTTAAATGTTTCACATGAGAAATATTTCTTTTTCTTAAGCTTATATGGTGTTACTTCAAGCTTTTATGCAACTTTTTTTTTTGTTTTTTTTTTTTTTAAGACATTTTCTTTCTCCTGGCATTATTTTTAAAAGCAATTTCCTATTAAAAAGAGCTAGCATACAAACACTTCTGCTTCTGTCTCAAATCAAGGCCAGTTTGGCATTAATTTTGGCTTTGGATGACTGATGTTATTTACAAACCTCGCTATTTTTTCAGCTGTTAGGATTCTTCCATCACTAGAACTTCAAAAAAGTCAGAGTTTCCAGTTATGGCATTTTAACCGTGAAAGAAATTCTGCTGATAATTCGTCTCTTATTACAGCAAATAAAAGAATTAATTCCTAATTTCAGCAAAGCTCTAAAGCATATACTTAAATCCCATAGAGATGCAGTTTGTCATCAAATTTTATTTAATGCTTCATTGATCTGACGTATCAGAGTCAAAATAACATTAATTTCTGGAAAGCAAAGTGAAAATAAAGAAAATGCATTCCTTTCTCCGTCAGTCTCATCTAAATAAACTTGCATGCAGAAAAAAAACCCAACACATAAATGTTACTTGAAAATACTGAGAAAAGGAGAGTTGCTTGGGTATCTTGATTAATTATTCCAAAGGTACATTTAAATAATTATTCAATAATACATGTAAATATAAAATGAAATCTCTTGAGGAAGAATCTATGTATTATCTTGTAACAACCGGAATGACTTCATGAGATGCAGCTGAAGGATGTTTTGGGTGGCTGATAGTCTTCAATTGGAATCAAAAGAAGTACTTGAGATGTGGCAATAGACAGGTAAGCAGCCTGGTATCTTTCCAGTATTCTTCATGGGCACATTTGTGTGCATTAACTTATATAAACACTGTAACTGAATGCATTTTTGTGTACTCACACATGCTGCACATGCAACTAATGTTTATAATGGTAGTTTAGCAGTGTTCTATTTTCAGCAATGGGAGCTATTGAGCATTAGTGAAATTAGTTATAACCATGGGAAAAAATATATGACAAAATCTAGCAATAGCCAAGCTTATGAAAGGATGATATTTTAAGTTGCACGCATACTTTTGCTCTTTGCTGAGCCAAGTCCAGAGCGCTTATGGCACTGAAATGGAAATAACAACCTAAAATTGCCTGGGAGGAAGTTTGGTCATAAGAAAGTGGAAAGGATATGGAAAATTCAAGAAAAAATGAATATATTTACTACAGCACGTGGCAGGAAAACATTCAAAGGCCTTTAGTCCTACGCTGTTGCATAGAGGACTTCTGCCTTATACAACAGATATTTTGAAACAGTAGGCAGACATTCAACAATCTATGCTATGTAACTATGAGTATCTTTAAGTGTTCATATTTTCCTTGCAGATGATGCTCAGTTGTAACACTCGAAATTTAATAAATTAACTTTAAATACGATTTGAATTTTTCTTCATGCTAAGCGGAACCAAAATTGAATTCAAAATGCAGGTTTTATTAGTTGAGATTAGCTGACTAATCCCTAAAAAGCTTCAAAATCTCTTGCTTGGCATGAACTAGAAGGAATCTAATTCTCCATAAAACGATTCACATTTCTACACAACGAGAACATACAAGCTCATGACTATGGTTAGCAGATTTCCAAAGGCGCAGGTTCACCTACTGCTGTGAATCCTTGGATTAGAATCCAGGCGTTCCTATGCAAAAACCAATACAAAGTCTTTCTCCTGTAAGAATTGTTTGTGCACGTTCACTCTCATTTTCTGGATTCCTGTTGTACTCCCACTGATATGCAAGTGAAGCAGGTGAAGTCAAGCTCCTAATCCAAGTGTTATCTGGAAAATCATTTTTAAAGGCTTTTACTTTTTTCCAGACTCCAAAGCCAACACACAAAATCCAAGCTCAGCACACTCTACCTCGATGGCTACAGGCTCCCTTTCTCCAGTTTGTGACTGGAGGAAAAATTGCCCTCTTGAGGATGATGCAGAGTATCTGAGATCCTAGCTGGGTCACCTTTAATGGTCTGCCCAGGGAGGTGGTGGAGCCACCGAGCCTGGGGGTGTTCAAGGAAAGGCTGGATGTTGTGTTGAGGGACATGGTTTAGTGGGAGCTATTGCTAATAGGTGAACGGTTGGACTGGATGAGCTTTTAGGTCTTTTCCAGCCTTGGTGATTCTATGATTCTATGATTCTAATGGACTGACTGGCTGCCATTTTGTTAACAAGCATGAAATAAAGCATAGCTTGTAAAGGTGGCATGTAGTGAAACTCTGGATGGTAAAATGGCAGAGTGCTTTTGTTAACAGGAAGCAGACAGTATACAGAGTTGAGTGCTTTTCTCTACAGCAGCACTTGTAATTTTGGATTTTCTCCTTCAGTCTCTTTGCAAAGGAACATAAAGCACATGAGGCCCACTAAGGGTTGTGGAAAAAAGCAGAATCTGGCTGCTGGATACTTGGGTTGCTGTGGCTCAGATAAATGGGGAGGTGCCAAATACAGAGGAAGGGCCTTGTACCCCACACCTGAATGTTTCTAGAGTCAGTGGGATGACCTTCAGGAGATGGGGTTGTGATGCTGTGCTCCCCAGAGCTTCATCCTTTGGCCTGGCCATTGCACCCAAGTCCTTGTTAAGGCAGGCAATGTAATGCCCAGGACAGATAACACCAAAGCAAATGACCACACACTGTCTCAAACTTTAGTGCTCAAGGAACTGATGGCAGATTCCTGGTTCAAAAGCTGAAGGCCAATTGAGCATGCACCAAAACTGTGACTAATGAGTCGATCATCTTACTTCATAAGCAGTGAGCAGATTAAGAGCTCCCTGAGCTCTCCTGAATGGCAGCAGGCCACACAACAGGATCTCCCCTTCAGCTAGGATTCTATTAAGATTACAGAGATCCCTTACACCTTGACAGTAGGATGTCTAGCTGATACAGATACTTGGTAAGTGATTATTCATTTGCTTAAGTTTTGTCAGCTGCACTAAGATTATATCTTATGTGCCTTCTGACAAAGCCTCGGACTGGGAGTAGATTCAGCAGCACCTGGGATCCTCACCTCTATGATTTAAGGAGTTTAGAAAAAAAAGGGGGATCCACTCTGAATCTCGTGATTCAGTGAGAGGGTCCCTGGCTGAATTTGTTTAACCCTACCCCACATGCAGTAAATAATCAAGTGTACCTTGCCAACTTGACTCTTGTTAATTCACTGTCTTGATTTGTCAAGCCTTATTAAATCACTGTGTTTTCATCACCAAATACATTTCTGTTTCTGTCTTAGGAGTGAAACAGTTTCTGCAGGTGATAGGGGCCCACTCTTTTGCCTTTGCTTTCACATGGGTGAGTTGATTCTTCTGCTCTTGAGGAAAAAAATATATATTCAGGCTTTAGCATTCATTGATACACAGATTTTTCTACCTCTCTCAGTTGGGAAGGGCTGCTTGATTTGAGTAGGGTGCCGATTTATGCTTCCTGTCTCAGTGATGGGATGAGCAGTCACTCTCTGATGACTCTCTGGACACTTGTGCAAAGCTATCCCTGTTTGCTCTTCTGCTGTGGACTGTGCTTTCCTAAAACACACCGTTCCTCTATTTCTCTGCTGAATTTGTTCCTTCCATTTGGTTATGAGAAATGATCTTTCCAAAAATAGTGCTTACGCTCCACGTTGCTTTTTGGTTAGAGATTGTCAGTGCAAAGTGAACATCCTAGGAAAAGCCTTTGTGCCTTCCCCTTCTGTTCTCTTATTGTTCCCTCAGAGCTAGCACCAAACAGGAATTAACTTGGTAAACTAAGGACTGGGATTTGTGCCTGCTGGATAAAAGTATTCTCTATCCACAAAGAAAGAAATAGTCTTCCTTCATTTCTCTCTTTTCATGCAACACCATGTTTTTCAAGGTGACTCGAGGGTTCATTTCTTAAAGAACCACACGGTTATAAATGACATCACAGAAAAAGGAAGGTAGGGTAACTAAACCTCTTGGGTGCTTCTGTCACTGAAAGCCTGTTACTTCCACCAGCAAATGAGAAGAAGTGAGCATATCACTTCTGTATCAAAAAAGATCCACGTAACTTTCATGCTGTAAGGAACCATGTACTTTAGAAGCACATATATATTGGTGCTGTACCCATTCATTCTCTAGCACGTGTCCCTTTTAGCCTCTCTAACCCCTCTACTTGCTCACCACGCATACAAGCATCAAGCCTATACTATACTACATTCCCACTTACAAGCGGGATGCAGGTTATTTTCTTAAACATCTGTGGCTTCTGCACTTTGCTAAGGCCTGAAGGCCTTGCAGTACCTGAGCACAGGTATGACACTTGTGGGTGACAACACCCTTGCAGAGCACATCTGGATATACCAAGGCATGATCTCTAAACAAAGATCCATTGATACACAGCCGGGTGTCCTGGGTGCGAGGATTCTGTGCAGTGCTTGCACTGTGTGTGTAGGCCTGCGTGCTGGGTTGCCTGAAGGAAAACCCTATGGGTATACATGGCAGCACACAGGTGTCTCTAAGAGCAAAGCCCTCAACATGATGCCATGATGCACCTGTGGAGAGTGAGCTGGCTGCCAGCTCTGGAGCTACCTTCCAACAGAAGCCTGCACTGTTGGTTCGGGTAAATGGATTTCTGTGGGATCAGGAGGGTTATACCACGCTGTTACAGCTATACTGTGCTTTATGTCAGGAGAAAAGATGGTTGGGTTCAGAGGCAGCACTGGTGCCTCTCAGTAGGCAGTCCCTGCTGATGGAGGGTCAGCAGCTGGGCTGTGGCAGGGCACCTGGAGAACAGATTTCATCAGGGCAAAGATCTAACTGCAGCTGACATAGGCATGTTTAAAGGTGAGACATAATTGGACCAAATAACTCATTGCTTTCAACAGTTACGTGATTGTCTGCAAGTCAGCATGAACTAGTCACAGTCCATTCTGTGATTTTTGAGGGGATGAGCTGCAATCACCTCCCTTTAATTTGCAGCAGATGACCAAGCCCATGTCACAAGTAGCTAAGAGACTGTTACGTCTTACTGAGGCGAAACTGAAGAGCTTGGCTCTCAGGGCAGGTGTGCAGATCCTAAAGCAGTTTTGGAATATTTCTGCAGACTCACTGGCTGTCAGAGCTCAGCTGCAGGATAAAGCTGAAAGAAGCTACTGCTGGGTCACAGCAACCTCCTCTGCTCTGCTTTGGATTGACAGTGTGGCTTGCTTTGCAGGGTCAGGTGCAGGTGAGCCCACTTGGTTACGCTCTTACAAAGAAAGGAGGGCAGAACGCCCACCAGCCTGTCTGGTTGTTACAAGGGCACTCTGACCATCTATGCTTCTTGGAGACAGTGGAGACGTGCTCAGCAGAAGGATTTTGTCTCAGCACATTTTTGCTCCAGTTTGAGAAGAAATCGCTTTGCAAGGGATGAGGTGAGAACTGAATAAGTTTGAGCAAGATGTCAGAAAACACGCGGAGCTTAGGAAGGAAATGTCAGGGCACAAGGTTGCTAGGTGAGGCAGGGAGAGAGGGCAGCAAGCACTGCAGCTGGTAGAAGAGCAGAGACGGGGAAATAATGACCTCCAGAAAGGGCTCAGCCAGCTCATCCATATGGCCTCAGGCTGGAGGCTGCTTTTAGCTAGGCAACAGCTTGAAGGCACAAGTGATTACCGGACCAGTGTATCTGGTGTATCATTAAATTGACTGGCTTATTAGTTGCATTTAAAAATGATCTTCCATCTTTGTTTGCTAAAACCCATACATGTTAAATGATGGAAAAAGTGGACCTTCAAAAACCAGCTGCGAATGATTAGGCAAAACAATAAAGGCAGTTCCTTACACGCTGTCTCCTCTGTTTGCATGGCCATGAGAAATGCCTGACTTACTGTTAATATGCAGACGTTATTTTCATAATAGTCCCTCTGTAAATTATCTGACAGCAAAGCTGAGCTTTGCCCTGCTTAATGTACATCAAGTGAACTAATACAGGAAGCACGCACTGCGTGGTCTGCCTGGCGTCCTGATAAGAGCAGAGGAAATTAAGGGTGTGAGTGGATTGTTTGCCAGGCCATCAGAAGGTTGCCCAAAGAGCACACAATCCGAATACAGGAAACAGGAACCTACAGGAGTCTCCCCATTTGTGACGATGCTCCTCAGGGACATGCTGTGCTGTGGGGATGAGTTGGCAAAATCCAGGTGTTGCTTCTGTATAGAGCATCATGTTATGTTGTACTGCTAGCCCAGGAGATCTTAGAGAGCAGCCTGCTGTGCAGTGGCAGGGTGATGGCTTGGAATGAGTGAGCGGATGTGCTAATGTCTTTATTTTAGCCCTTTGATAGAGAGCTACTGGCAAAGTACCTCCGGCTTTGGTTCTTGCAGTCTTTACTGTCAGCACAGGCTTTCACAGCCTTCGTGGCTGATCAGCAGGCTCCCCAGGATAAAGGTTCTGTGCTGCTCTCTGCCTGCCAAGCCTCTCTCCTCTGGCTGCTGGTCAAGGTGCCGCAGTCTCCCCACACTGCTGCTTTCATTAAGAGCTGTTTACTTGCACTTGTGCGTGATTAGAAAGCTCATACTTGGAAATGGCAGGCTGAGGCTGTAGCGGAGACTGGGAACTAAATGTGCTTATCAGGCAGCTCAGGAGTTGAGGATGCTTCAGCTTCTCTGCCTTAGGCTGTGACTCACTGGGCAAATTGAAAATAGAAGGGTCAAGACAGCCTGCAGGGAGGAAGAGCGAACAGATGAGAAGCTTTACCTCCACAGTATGACAAAGAACGCAGACCTAACCATCAGGAGAGCATGCATTAATCAAAATTAATTCACTGATTATCAGTCAAACAGAAAAATGTTATTTCTTTTGCTACAATTGCAGAGAAAATGCTGTCGGGATACAAGGGGATTCACTGAAATTTCAAGATATATAAGGCTAGAAGAAGGGGAAGAAATAGGGTGAATGTGAATAAACTAATAAGACTGTTGAGCAGGGAGGTAAACAAGCAGGAAATAAAGTCTCTGATGTCCAAGCCATATTTTATTTGCACTAAGTAATACATTAGAGTGTCCTTTGGAAAGGTGATGGCAACCAAGGTCTGTAGGCAAAGTCCCAGACAGCCCCAGAGTGCAAGCTCTGTGATTTGGGGGATGGGAAAAGATAAATGGTGGAGAAAAGATATATGCAAGGACAGACTGTCCTCAGCCTCACTGGAAGGTTCCAGGGAGCTGGGCTGTCCTTCACTGCTCCCAGCTGAAAGCTGCATCACTGACATTTTCCATGGAAGCAGCAAAAAGCACATCTCTGCTCCTCTGATGCTTCAGTTTCTGTGCCAAAGGTGGAGGGTGTCAAGACATTACAAGGAACCAAATCCCCAGAATGTTTCTAATGAGTCTTAAACTGTCTGCTATGTGACTTCTTAATAATAACAGGATAACTCAATGCTCAGTATTTCCAAAAAAGCCCTGTGTGGCACAGAGCTGCTGTTCCAGAATGTTTCAGCCTTCCAAGTTCTCAGTGCCCGAAAATCCCTAACTGAAACAAGGGTTTAACAAGATGAAATGTATGTGGCAACATTAGCTGTGACAGCGTTACCAGCTTTGCCTCAGCTGCTAAATCTCCAACGTTTCCTATCCCAACAAGCATTAGAATGATCCTCGAGGGCTTTTCTTTCTCCTAAAGCTGGGTAATGCCACGCATGACTCATCCTTTCTCACACTGTCAAAGCACGTTCAGTTCTGCAGACATGATGCACAGTGTGACCAAATGCTTGTTGCAGCTCCGTTTGCTGTCAGGTCACTTGTCCTCTGGACAAAACTTAGCAGCACTTGCACACATGTGGGGTGCATATGAAGACCTGTACTCCCATAGAGCTGCTTTAGGTAAATAAGCCAAACCTGTTATGTTTTTTTGTTGTTTTTTTTTTTTCTTCCAGATGGATTTTCAGTCAGACTTTCGCTATTGCATTAACAAAACACAGGTGCAGGGATAGGACTCGGTAACATCTGCAGGAGCCATCATTCTCAGCTCCTTCAAGCGAACTTCACCGCAAAACTTAAAATGTCAACATCTCCTCCACGAACAAATCTTAAACTAAAAACTGCACTGAAAAGGTCAGGACAGCTTGATTCTCTGCTGCCCACGTACTGATAAGCTGACAGCAATGAAAGCAAGTAGTAGTAACCGAAATTTCTCAGCCAGGAAAGTGATAAGCACTCTACCTGGAATAACTAAAGAGCAACAGGGACTTCAGCTCTTCTCCACATTCCCATCCTTGCAAGCAATCAACGCTCCTTATCCTTCACTATCAAGTTCTCACTGGCTTTCTTTTTAAACAGTACACAGCTCTTCTTTTTATCACTCTCTCCACCTTTTCCTCTTCCACGCTATTTTTATCTGCCTCTCCTGAGATTACAATCCTATTTTTTACGCATTGGGTGCAATATGCTTTTGCATGTTTCATACATAGCTGCCAGCAAATTGTAAGAAGCATCCCAAAATATGCTTCACTGCATTCTACCTAATGATGTGCTTGTGACAAGCTCTTAACTGGGTATTTTAGTGCTGGCATTCGGATGTTGTACTTGCATTGCTTAGACAGGCAGTTCTCATTTCTTTCAGAAGAAGATTTTACTTCTGATGCTGTTGTCAGCCACAGTAATAGTTGCAAACTCAGCTGAAGCTTCCAAATATATTCTGATTTATTTATATCACGGAAGTCTGAACTGAGTCACAGACCACAAAATGTTTTATCAAGGAAAGGAGCAGAGCTATTCCAACACACTTGTTACTGTGCAGACACTTTTGGATTCAGCACGCCCTAAGTCTGAAAACACAGACTGCATTATCAGAATGGTGAGTTGCAACTTCTCTTTTCTGACTGAACCAGAGCAACATGTTTGACTAGAAAGAGACTCTTCACAAAATCTGGGATTGGCTCAGGCCTAGAATTTTATTCAATCCATTCGAAAAAATAGACAGAACTATAAGGTGGCACATATCGTCAGAGAGTACAAATGTCACATCTTCCTTTATACAGTTGAATTCAAATCCATAGATCAAGACAGTGAAATAATTGCCCTGGGTGAGAAAATAATAATGAAGGGCCTCTGGAGAAAGAACAAGTCTTCAGGTAAGCATTTACACAAACGTATCTGTCTGGTAAGCATAACTTTTTCTATAATCTATAAAAATATAAACAGCATTTTAAAATGTCTTCAGATAAGTATGTTAAGGTCATTTGACCTGGCATTAATGTCCTGACAGAAAACGGGGCCTGGGCATGTCAGACCACACCTAGTAATCCATGCCTGGCCACAACTGAAAATCTGTATGAGCTTCAAACAATACAGTGTAAGGAAAGAAACAATACCAATCCAAAGGAACACAAGAACGGTGCCCCTCCTTCCATAAGAATTCCTCATCTTTACCTTGTATTTTGTATGTATATAACAGGGCGATGATTGAGAGAAAAGTGGCAGTTCTCACAGACTAGTTGGAACTCTGGATCAAGTATAATTTGCCTCTCCCAGAAAGTAACATTACTGGGAAGTGTGCCAGTCTCCAACTAAGGGCACCCCAATGCCATTGCATGTTACACCTGTGCGTTATTACTTCAACACAGACAGCAGCACGTGACAGGATGACAAGTGCAAATTACAAGGGCAGAGTCTTGGCTTTCTGGATAGCAGAGCTAGGCAGTAAACGTACTTTAAAGACAAAGAGAAAACAAAGTAGAACACCAACTCATCTAAATGTTAAGGAGCGGGATGGAGGGTATTCCTGGCATAGCTGTCATAACTGCACCTTCTATTTTTTTTTAGGGAAGCAAAATGCCTAATCATTGTTGCAAGGTCTTACTGTTTCAACACAGATTAGAATGTTTGAATACACTGAATACATTGGTTACGGGTCCAATCACACAATTTCACTTTTTCCAATCCTGAATTTATATTGGAACAGCTTCCCAATCAGCTGTGCGTTTGTATAGCAGAACATTTGATATTGTAACTGACTAGCACATATGTCATACATAACAACAGCTGATATTTTCCAGTGAAGTGATCTGCAAAGGGAGAAACAAAACCAAAGGGTCAGGTTTGAGATGAAGGTTGGACGTTTTGAACTTTGGACAAAGTGACAGGTATCTTTGATTCTCCTGGTGCTGGCGCTTTTGTGACTGGGTTTGCATGGGCTTTTATATCTGCTATCCTCTCTTTAAATCTTTGCTGGAGGTACTTTTCTTCTTTGGAGTAGCTTTTAGCAAAAGCAGCCATCAGCAGACATGCTGCCATGGCGGTTCCTCCAATGCAAAACAAAATTGCTCCTGACAGCTTGCATATATCAAGGGACCCATTGAACTGAATGGCACGGGTATCCACTACAACAAAATCATCTTTCCCAAGAGCTTCGATTTTCGGTGGCACAAGAAAACCCACGACAAGAACCATTAAACCAATCAGCATGAAAGCCGTCCCAGAGACGAGTCCGACCTGGAAAACAGAAAATGTAACAGTGAATATGATCTTTCAGGTTTTGATTAGTAACTGGTTCTAGAGAGCTTTTAGCTTCTAAGTGTCCTGCAGGTATACAGCTCCTTGTTCTTAAGCCAACATTTTTTTTTTCTTTTGAGTGGCTCTATTAGAACTAGAACATACAGAGGAATGTTCTTTTTACAATTCATGCTTACACAGTCAGTATCAACATTTCTGGGAACAACAGAATTACGCATCTGTACTTCTGAAAAGCACCTAGTGTCCAAAGGCCCCAACACAGGGAAACTTACAGTCTTACCCCAGCAATGCAAGATTAATGATTTCCTTAGCTTTAGGTGGTGGTTAGCACCAACAGTTCAGTCCTTGCTAGTATATGTCATATTCATCACTTGTTAGGTATGGCTGTATAATTTTTCTAGCACAATTCAACTGTAAGTGCAAAGTTTGATTCACATAGGATGGCCCTACCATCAGAGCAGAAGGGCTGCATTACATAATCTCCACAGTTCCCTTCCAACCTTTTGCACTCTCAGATTCTGCAACTTCCCTGCTCTTCATGGAGAGCTTATAGTCAGTTGGGCTTTTTTAGTTATTTTTTTGATGCTCAGGTCACACAAACCCAGGGTTATGCTGTTAACCTACCACTACCATTTGTAATTATCTGATGAAGTATTACATTTTGAATTTGGGAGGCCCTGCCCATAACAAGACTCGGATGTTTCAGTGACAGAGCTCCTTGTGACAGAGACACCAGAGGATCCAAGAACTCCAGAACTCCCTTGGAAGCTGATGTATCTTGGTTTAAACAAACAAGAATTCCTAAGACAGACTGTCATTCAGTCATCACAGTGAAAGCTGAGCAACAAGGGTTGTCTGGATGAATATCTAAAATCATTAGTTACACGTGAACATCTCAACTTCAGAGTTTCTCTCCCCCGTAACCAGCAAAGGGCAGTACCTTCCAGAATGCAGAGCTCCACCTGCTAGGCGATCTCTGGATCTGAAAATCATCCTCGTACTCCCAAATTGAAGCTGTGCAGTCCTCATAAAACTGATGCAGGTAGGACCGAACTCCATAGCGTTGGTAACCTCCCTCGGTGCTGCCCTGCGCATGCTTGGACCCGCAGATGTCAGCATAGGAGCTCATCCTTCCTGCCTGCAATGAGAGGTTTCATGCAAAGTGGATCTAGTTACTGACATGGTAAGGTGAGGAAAGCTGGCTGCGTATGTTTCAGGTGACATGAAGAGAAGCAGCCTAGGTAATGAGCAGTGACTCAGCTCAGGTAGACCTGGGCAAATCAGAGCCTAAAGTTTTCTGCAGAAACATCCCACCCATAGGTAGAATGCCTGTCATTCAGACTTAGTGATGGTTTCTCTGGAGACTGAACAAAGCAGAAACTAGGGAGACAACATCTCTCAAGGGCAGACTCCAGCTCTATGAGTTAAGTGGAGTTTGCAACCTCACAAATTTTCCAGTTGCTGAGTGAGCTTTTTAAAAAGCTTGAGCTTCTGAAAGGTAGGACTAAGCACTGATGTAGCATTCACAGCCGTAAGAAACACTGGCAAAGTAAGAGCTAGCACTTAAATATAAATAGTTAAAAATAAAGATGGAATGCCACAATACCACTGATCTGCTCACCAGAGGGTGAAATGCAAATACTAAATTTGTGGCAAATTGATGTTCCCTTAGAGAAGTCAATGCCCAGGCTCCTGCTGACTCTAATAAAAAATCTGAATTTTATTAGCTGTTTTCATAGCAGACAATGTTCCCTACCCTTTCCACTTCACTGAAGTTATTGTACCACAGAAAATTTGTGTTTATCTATGCAAGTACGAGACCTGAACTTGCACAAGCGTGATGCTACTGAATTCATTAAAGTAATACCAATGCCTACAAAACTTAAGCAGCAGGTCAGTATTATTTAAGCTGACTTGTTTCTCTTTACAGAGTTCAAAAAGTCCTGGCCCAAAGGGAACTGTTAATGAATATCCGAATCTGAGTGTCACAACTCAATTTACCAGCTTCACACTACTACAACTGGTTCATCCAATTGCCACTGCAATTTCACTTGGAAGGAAGGATTCATGTGCTTGTTGCAACCAGGACCTTCCAATTTTGCTGACTCCAGTCCCTGTGCCTTTCTGGAATCACAAGAATCACAAGAATCACAAGAATCACAAGAATCACAAGGTTGGAAACGACCTCTAAGATCATCCAGTCCAACCGAATGTGTGATCTTGTCATGTATGAGATGCTTGACTATATGAGGAAAAAAAAAAAAAAGATACTTTTGCATTCAGTTTAAGCAGGAGCCAGCACAAGCCAGTAGGGAATGGCAGCCAGCTGAAACTCTTGATTCTGAAACCAGTGCTGGTATGACAATGATCTCCTAAACTTTAGGAATTTGGCTGTGTTCTTGGTCAACTGACAGAGGGCTTTGCTGTTTCCTCTTTATTGCTAGCAGTAATCTCAGCTATTGTTTACTCTCTACATTTTATATGCATTTAGTTTGAGATTTCATGATCTCAAAGTCTTATAAAGGCAAGCTTCTCTATTATGGCGAGGTTTCAAAGCTCTCACAGAAGCAAGACCTCAGGAACGGGAGGCCCAGTGCCTCTGAGCCTGAGGGCTGGCTTGCTCCCTGCTAACAGTGCAGTGTTACTGCCCTCGAGCATAAGCAGGGCAATCAATGTCCTTGCCAGTGCATGGAAACCTTGGGACTGCAGGAAGGTTTTGCCTTGCACCGCACCAGCCGTCTGCTCTGCATCCTGGCCACCACGTGCACAGAGCTGCCCAGACAGCTCCCAGACAAGCTGCTCAACCGCTGCTGAGGGCATGACACCATGAGAACACAATCTGAACCCTTGCAGGGAAACTCTGGCAATTATTCTGTTTTTCAAGACTGCTTGTTCTTTTGCCAAAGAGGCCTTTCTATGTCCCTTGGGAGTCTCTCCTGCTGTTTGTTTCCTGATCAAAAAGAAAGGGAAAAAGAAAGTCCTCTTTTTTCAGTGCTACCATGTCTTCACTAGCTAGCTAGCTGCCATCTTCTACAGTACGAGCACTAAGAGAGCTCTGCCTATCCAGTACAGAAATATTTTTCTCAAAGAAGCAAATCTAAACCAAAAACAGAACATCATCATCTTAAGGGAGAACTGGGGAAGATCATCTATGTGTAGAGTACTCTAGTCTGGCAGGAGACATCACACAATGAACAGGAAAGAAGGCACTGTTCCTAGGTCCAGCTGATTTTGTAATATCAGGGCAACGAAGGACCAGACCCAGTACGGCCAGATAAGGGGTATGCCAAAGCTCCCTTGCTTTGCTCCAGCTGCCACCAGGAGACAATTTGAGAGCTTTTTTCCCTCGCAAAGACTGGAAGGAAGATAGAGCAGAACCAGCAACCATAGTTTGTTACTATTAATTCAAGAACATATCACATAATGTGACTGAAATCTGTACAAATATATTTCTCCTGGATTCACAGCACTGTCTGTATGTTTATTTGTCAAGAAACATAAAGGATGGTTTGGTGTTTCTAACAGCTTGATGAAGAATTACCTGCAGGAAACACATAGCCCATAACCACTTATGTTATGCAGGTTCTTCTTTATCAATCTAAAATGCTAATTGGTGGTTTTGGTCAGGCGTATGTGCAAAATGATAAATAAGAGCTTGGAAGGCTGAATACAAAGCAAAATAAAAGAATGATCTTTTGGTTGAAAGACCTGTGATAGCATCAAGTAGAATGACCTTTTAAAATGAAAAGAAAGAAAATACTAAAAAGGACCAGGTCTAGCCAGCATCATTAATTCTTCCTAAGCACTGCATAATATTAGTTCTACTTCATGTTTTCTTTATTCTCAGACTCTTCCACTTACAATAAGAGATCTCCTACCTTTTGGAAAATCTAGTCCCTTAGAGAGATGGGAAAAGGCTTTCCAGCCCTATGTGACTCACTGAAGCACTCTGGCAACTGGGCCTGAGATGGGCTCTTCTCTCAGCTGCAGAGCAAACATAATGTTGTGGTTCTTGCTATGTACTGACGAGGCAGAGGAACTGGAACAGGGTATGGTGGGAAAATCAGTTTGACTTAAATACAGAGGAAACACGTCTGCACCAATTTATGTTGGATGAATAAATACTGCAGTAGCTACGTCTTCTTGAGCGTTGGTGTCTATTTGCATGTCTCACCTCCGTGGCTGAGAAACTAAATGCTGAGATGTTGGGAAACTTGCTAGGGAAACAGAATCACTGCTAGGCAGACCTGCATTAAGCATGGGCTTAGAGCATGCATCCAGGCCTCAGGAAGCAGTTTATCTTCACAACTTTTCCAGCATCTAAAGCCCCAAACGTCTGGGAACACGTGGGGCGGATGGTGGCAGCTCCAAAGCACGCCACTGCGTAGTAGCAATTCATCCCTTAGCAACTTTTGTTTCCATGGCAAACGCTGTCCTGTTTACTTTGTGCTTTACTATTCTCCACCGATCCTGAGAGATGTGACCGATCCGTGAGCGGGCAGACAAAGAGAGGAGCACGCTCCGTGTAAAACTGCCTCCCTAACTTTGCAATACTTCTTACTGAAAACGCTTAAAAAAAAACAAAACAAAACAAACACAAAAGGGAAAGAACGCTTTTGGATGAGCCACCGCTATTTGACATCACTGTGAATCGCAAACGTCATTTGCGATGACTCCAGCGGGTTCTCGGTCTCTGCTTTCTCCGGATGTACGCGCACACCGCGACCCTCCATCCCCCGCTGTAGCGACGGGACCAGACCGGTACGAAGGTCGCACACCGACACCAGCACCTCCCGCCGCAGCCCGCCGGCCTGGATCAGCCGCGCTGCCCGTCCCCAAAGCCCTCTGCCCAAGCCCAGGAGCCGACCGGCCGGCAGCGCCCAGCTGGTAGAGCCGCCTCTCGGCTGCGATCCCGGCCGGCCGCGCGTTACCTGTCCCTCCCGCCGCTCCCCTCGGCCGGCTGAGCAACCGCAGCGGCGCTAGCTGCGGCTCTCTCGGCCCGGTCCCATCTCCGTTCTGCGTCGCGCCGGCCCCGAACACCACGTATTATGCACGGCCCGGAGCGCCGCTCGCACCGTGCCTGCGCACTGAGAGCCGCCGCCGGGCCGGCCGGCCCCGCCGCCTCCGCCCCTGAGGGGATCGGCGAGGAAAGGCGGTGTAAGCAGGGAGGTGGGAGCCGAGAGCCGAACGGAGTGCAGAGGGAGTGTCTGGATAAACGGCAGCGCTCCGTGCTCCGCGGGCTTTGGCTTGTTGGATGAGGAAAAGTCGACTGGGAGCTGGAAGAGGGACAAAAGCAGTCAGCTGAAGTCGCGTCTTTTTGAGATGCAGCGGGAAGCCCTGCGTCTGCCCTGGTAGAGTTATAGAATCGTTAAGGCTGGAAAGAACGCCAGTCATCTAGTGCAGCCATCGACCTGTCAGCACAACGGCTGCCAAACCTTGGTGCCGTATCTGCCCTTGAACACCTGCAGGGACGTGACCCCACCACCTCCCTGGGCAGTCTGTTCCAATACCTCACCGCTCTTCTGAGAAGAAATTTTACCCCATACATCCAACCTGAACCTCCTCGGCCACAGCTGGAGGCCGTTACCCCTCATCGTATCGCTATTACACAGGAGAAGAGGTCGACCCTATCTCGGCACGGCCTCCTTTGAGGCGGTTGTAGAAAGTGGTAAGGCCTTCCCTGAGCCTCTTCTCTAGAATAAACAGTCCCAGTTCCTTCAGCTGCTCCTCACATGACCCCTCACCTGCTTTGTTGCCCTTCTCTGGACACACTCCAGGTCCTCAACGTCTTTCTTGCATTGAGGAGCCCAAAACTGAACACTGTACTTGAAATGCAGCCTCACCAGGGATGAGTACAGTCCTAGTCCTGCTGCTACACTATTTCTGATACAAGCCAGGATGCTGCTGGTCTTAGCACACGCTGGCTCCTGTTCAGCTGGCCGTTAGCTAACATCCACAGTTCATTTTCCACCATGCAGCTTACTAGCTACTCTGCCATAAGCCTGTAGGGATGCACAGTGTTGTTGTGACCAAATTGCAGGACCTGGCACTTGGTCTTGTTATAGCTCATACAGTTGGCCTCAGCCCATTGATCCAACCTATTCAGATCCCTGTGTAGGGCCTTCCTACCCTCAGGCAGATTAACCCTTCCTCCCAGCTTGGTGTCATCTGCAAATTTCCTGGGGGCTGTATCAACAGGTTGGCTGTTCATCAGGATAGGGCTTCCAGTAAGCAAGTTTGAGGAAGCAAGGAAGACAGCAAGGGATGAGCTAGAAGGCATGGCAAGATGCTGAGATGTGAAGTTGCTAAAAAGTGTCCCACAGAAAGGCAGTGTGCACTTTCTCTGGGAAAATAATAATGGGAACATAGAGAAAGAATTCTGAAGAGTCATTTAAAATACTCTACTGGAGTACAGACAAAAATACAGTATCATTGCATGCGAGAAGTATGGAAGTACTTTAAAGCAAAATGGTGTAGCATTAGCCAAAGTAAAAATAATGTATTTTTGAAATGCTTAAACCCATACAGTATTTGAAGAAGAAGATAAAAGTAATGGTGGTTTAATTAATTTTATGTCAGATCAACTATATCTCTTCTATAGAAAAGATAATTAATGTACACTAGCTGTCCTCGATTCACAAGGTAGTTTCTTTTTTTGGTTATTTTAGGTTGTTTTTAGGAGGAAGTTTTTCACCCAGAGGGTGGTGAGGCACTGGCACAGGTTGCCCAAGGAGGCTGTGGATGCCCCATCCATGGAGGCATTCAAGGCCAGGCTGGATGTGGCTCTGGGCAGCCTGGGCTGCTGGTTGGTGACTCTGAACATAGCAGGGGGTTGGAACTAGATGATCTTTGAGATTTTTTTCAACCCAGGCCATTCCATGACAAGAAAGTATTATAGCGATTGGGATATTTGCAATAATGTCAAAAAGGATCCTTGAACTGTGAGTTATCAACCTTTAAAGTTAAGCACTGGTAATATCAGAAGGTGATTTTAGCATGGTTTGGGTGGGAGGGGAAGGTTGTTTTCTGACATACAAGTGCAGCTGCACTGTACCAATAAAGGTCAATATTTGCTGTTTATGCCTTTCAAATTCAGTCCCTTCTGGCTTGCCTGCACTTAGCACCAGAGGCAAACAACTGCTGCCACTGCTGGATTCACCATTCCCATCACTGTCCCCAGCCACGAGGCACACATGGCCTGAGCTGATATGTGGCTGTGATAGTGATGGACACCACCTATGACTAATAAATGAAGGAGTGAAAGGGGAGAGGATGTTTGCAGGAGGGAGTGGAGGAGGCTGTATGTTTCTGGGAGGAAAGCTGTGAGCTCAGTCTGATGCTGGAACTGAGCATCAAGTGTAGTGACCTTGGTTATGAGAGACACTGAACAGAGGAGTATGAATGTTCATTTAGCTGAGGAATTGCTAACGTCATTGTAAAGGTTATTTTTAGAATGCCAGTATCTGTAAGTCTTACTGTGACTTGTGATGTGAGCTACTGTTTTATGAAAGAATTATTCTCAGTTTTCAGCTTTCATAAGATGTGGACTGTATTTATAGTGAACTTTTCAGCTGGCGGTGGCATTAAGAGTAATATCTTTCTGTTTCAAGCTGTAGAATTCTATTAACTTGACTTTTTCCTTTGGGATGAGGGAACTTAAGTTAAGCCTTCTACTTTATTTAGCTAAACCATGCTAAAGGTTTGTGATGGGCAATGATGAATACGCTGAGGAAAAGATCCCATACTGTTGAGCACTTCTGTAGGTGGGGGTGGCGGTGGTTGCCATAGAGTTTACAGGCTTCTCTCTTGCTGGGAGGTGAAGCAATGACAACACAGCTTGGTGAACACAGTTTAGTTAACTTCTGGCAGCCTGTGCTGAACAGGAGGAATTGCAACTTCTGGGAAATGTGTTTCTCTTGTAGCGATGTACTGCAATTGGTATGATGCTCGTGTTCACTGAGCAGCAGATGTCTGTCCATATTTGTCCAGCAGCCATGGCAAGCTTCCCAAGGCTGTTCTGTTTCATATGCTGCAGAAAACCGTGGCCAGAACAGTTCTGCCCTAGTGACATTGTTGCCACCTTCACCTTCACCTGTTCTTCTCCTAGTTTCTGGCTCACCTGCAGCTAGGCTCCATAATGCTCCCACTTTCTGAGAAAAACTGTGGTTAATTTGGGAAGTTCTAAATAATGGTGTTTGCTTGTTTGTTTTTGTTTTGTTTTGCTTGTTTCTATGTGCACAAAAAGATGCGATATTATTAAAAGAATAAATAAAAAAATCCAGAATGCAAGTGAAATTCCCGTTCCACGGAGCTGTGTAAGGTGACATCCATGTGTTTAATGGGAATCCTGAGCTTCTGAGGTCCTGGATATATTTGTACTCAATTTGTTCCTGTGTTTGAGTGCAAAATGAGTCCCTACGCATAGAATCCTTTGACACCTCTCTCCATCTCAAGTGAAACTGAGCAACATATTGGTGATGTCTTAATGAGACCTGTCCCTGTGGAACCACAAGGAGCAGCTCAGGCATCCAAAGGGGATCCGTTCCTTCCTCACTGTGGATGGACAGTAGGAGAGAGGTGGGAGAGCTGCTTTTTCACTGCAGAAATTGCTAATAGAAGCCAAAAGTAGAAGGAGCTTATAGCTGCTATTTGCCATTTAGGTGGTACATCTGGGTGGGCAGAAATGCTGGGGAGGAATGGGGTAGAAGGGGTGGGGTCAGTTTAGGTCTGTAATACTTTTCTGGTGATCTTCTTGCAGCCACAAGGATTCTGTGAGCATAAAGGCAGCAGTTTTGCATCTCTTTCTGTTGTTTCTCCCATGTGACATTAAGAGCAGATGCTCTTATTGCAGTGTCCTGTACCCGTGCTATTTTCTGACAGCAGAATCTGGAGAACAGATCTGTATCAGTGAAAATTCAACGTGCAGGGTTAGTTCAGGAGATATGAGCACCTTTGTGAATATTTTAAGTTCTTGCCTGCCTCTCTTTTTCTGCAGTGTACTTGGTGTCCACCTCCAGCTACCTTTGGGGCAGTGGTGAGCCTGGCTGGTTCTGTTGGAGGTAGGCATTGCCATTCACCCTGCGTACTGACTTGAATTAGGGACCCAGAATGGCTTCCAATTTATTTTTTTCAGTGATATGAGAATAACATTCTGGTGGCCTGCATTAACACCTGGCTGTATGAAGCTTCCATTTCAGCTCTACAGGAGTTTCCATAGTTTCTGTGCTCTGCTCAGATAGTGACATGATTTTGTTGCTCTCTATAAAGAATACTTTAAAAAGTTCTGCTGGGAAGGGTAATTTGAAAATGGTTTTATTTGTTCTTCTTCTTATTCTAGACAGATTACTGCCAGCTGCTCCATTACTGTTGGTATTGTCTAAAAATCTGCTCTTAGCCACTTGTTTTTCAAATACTGCTATATTTCTCAGTACTTTCCTGAGAATGTTCTATCTAGCAAAAATGACTAATTGAGATGGTTTTTCATGTTCTGTCCTTATCGTCTTTTTATTTGAGCCAGTAATAAGAGAATGGGATTTCTTAAAAATCCACGCTGTAAACCTGTGTTATTTTCTACCCAGAAAATAAATGGGATAGGAATTGCTAGTTCTCTCTTTCATTCTAAATACCTGGTGATTTTGAATATTCTGATACCAGGAAATTGTTTGGAGCTGTCTAATACAAAATATGAATAGATAAGTAATTGAAAACTTGAAAATAACAGTTTGTATGATGGAGTGAATGCTTGCTTGTGAGGGGACGTTAGGCAAAAAGGGATAGGAGCCAAGAACTAGAAGTATTCCAGTGACTCAGTTTTACTCAGAAACTACTTCATTTTGGAATGTTTGTATTTCCATAGTTTTGCATGAAACCTACTTTCTCTTTGACCCAGCTGTTTCTAAGGAATCTTTGGAGATGCAGAGACTCTACGGAGTTTAGTGGCAAAAAAAGCCTTAATTTAAATCTAAAAGTGCTGTTTTCTAGAAGTGTTGAGTGTTGGGCATAAAAGGCATGCAGCAGTGAGTATTTTATTTGCAGCAGCTACTGCTAGTGCTAGCATTATATACAGCTGTGTTGTTCTAAAATGCACTGCGTATGACAATGAGTGTCTAGGAGCTTGGGTTAATTTCTCAAATTTGGTTTCTCAAGGGAAGCACAATTCAAAGTCAAGGGCAGGTGGGCGAAAACAGCATCCAATCAATTCAAAAAAAATTCCATACACTTGGTTTTCTTGGGAGAAGATGCGTTAGATACATTTAATACTGAACATTCCTATAATTTTCCAGCTGGAACAGCTACCTCAGGTCTGAGTCTTCAAGTGTGCTGAGCCTTGGCTGTCACGTGCAGGAAGTTCTGTATTTGTATGAGTTAGGCCACATCAGATGAGTTCCTCTCTCTCTGCCGTATTCCTGACTCTTG
The DNA here is from genome assembly GCF_951394365.1 of Tetrao urogallus. Lineage (NCBI taxonomy): Eukaryota > Metazoa > Chordata > Aves > Galliformes > Phasianidae > Tetrao > Tetrao urogallus. Next base: position 88,451,965 of record NC_136815.1, on the reverse strand, counting down.
TGCCTGTGAGATAAAACATTGAAGCAAGGTGTTTTTGGTAACTCTTGTATGCCTGTGCTTTCTGTTGACATGTGTGAAGTTTCTACTGATGCTCTGCATGCCATACTCTGAGTTCTTTGTGTTTTGGTGCCCATATGGGGATGGAAGCATTCAAATACTTGACCTCTACTGTGAGTGCCAAGGGTTATGAATGTTACATTAATAACTGCTGTCAAAATGCCTTGAAGTCTTAGTATTTTATTCAGCTGATTGCTTTTCCAGAAGCCATTATGCTGTTTCCTCTCAGCTTTTGATAAAGTAGATGACTTACACAATGCAATCATTGTAAGTTTTTTATGTAATTACTCTGTGGTTGGTCTCTCACTTACCTTTATACATAATCTGAATGCTGACAGCAGAGCAGAGTGAAAGTGCTATGCCATGTAACCAATAATAGTGGAGTTTTAAAAGGAATAATTTTGTTACAAGGCCAAAGATGGAAAAGATAGCACTGTAATATTATTATTGCCCATGCAGATAGGCAACTGCTGTGAGCATCTGTGCAGTGGAATTGCCAGGTCAAAGCCTGAACCAGTGGTGGAGCACCAGGTGAGAAGGCATGGCTCACTCAGGGAGCTCAGGTGCAAGCAATGTACCTGAGTGATGGGAAGGAGTGGAGCCTGAATCCATCCCTCCTCACTCCCTCATGTAAGGGTTAGCAGCCAAGGGAGCAGTATTTCTGGGTAAAGGTTGTGCTCCTCTTAAGCTGTCACCAGTCATTGGAAGGGTTGAGAAAATTTTATTTCCTTTTTATTTTTTTTTTCCCCAGTCTGCTATTGCTCTGCAGGGTTTGTATCCTACTAGAAAGCTCTGTCATTGCCTTCTTTTGCCATGTAATCTGTTAATCGGATAGAACTGGCATCGTGTGGAAGATCCTCTTCTGTGCAAAGGTACCTTGTGGTTTAAGAAGTCACATACTTATGTTGACTAAACCAGTGTAGTCACTATATTTTTAAAGTAATTAGTCACTTTTCTAACTGCCTGCTGTTAGCCTGTCATTAGTTCACTACTTAGCTGTGTACCCCGTTCAGAAAACATTGCTAGATTTTAACGATGAAAGACTCTCCAAACATTTGTTCCCCAGAGGACAATGAGGAGGAATAGAGGAACAGACTCAGGTCTTGTAACCAGCCAGATGATTGCTTTTAAGAGAATGCATCAAATTGCAGCCCAAAGACAGTACCTGTACTGTCTCGCACATCTTTCCCAGGCTGTGAGGGGAAGAAAATCTCAACTTGTGTTTAAGTTCAATACCAGGGTTGTAGGCCTGCTAAGTGACGAGTATGATATAGTAGTAGTAGAAGATCTTACCCTTCTTTTGCCCTACATTCACCTTGGTGTATGTTTTAATTATTAAATATTTACTCAAGCCTCAGCTTCAATACTATACTGTGAAATAGAGGTAAAGTTTCTTTTAAAATTAAGCTTTGTCCCCATCTGATGTAGTTTGAGCTGGATGGAAGAAAGCTCATCCACTAGTTGTATGAGTCAGCTATGATTTCATGTGCTTGACAGTGGTATCTCTGAAAGGTAACGTTTGTATTGTAAGCTGGTACAATTACATACACATGCTCATAGCTCTGAATAAAAATTCCTATGGAAGTGCCAGAGGAGAGAAGTGGGGCTTGCCAGCATCTTTAATTTTTATCACTGTCTCCAGCTGATGCTGCTGTATTTTCCTCTTTTTAGATTTTTTTTTAAACTCTTATTCCCCTTGTGTATTAACTCCATTCTTGCTGTTCTCTTCTTCATAAGGAAGAAGTTGATCTAGAGAGAACAGAAAGAAGCTCGCCCTGTGATGTGTCTGTTCAATAACGTACATGCATTCTTTTGTTCTTGCATGTCTCTTTATGATCCTAATCTTGTAAATTAAGAAGTGAATTATGAAAACTCTACTGAAATCCATTAGTACCAAGACAAACTTGGTTTTGCTAACAGTTGTTGAATTGGACCAGATATTTTCTAAACTCCTGGTGTCTTTGGTCTCCAGAACATGTTGTCTTTTGGTTTGTATCTCTACCTAACAAGGCTTAAATGGATTTTGCAGGAGGCATTGAATGCTGTTCTCTACTTGTGGATGCTGATGGTTGAAAAATAACCTCTTGTTCTTGGTTTTTGGTCTGATGGTTGGTTCAGGTTGCTTTGGTTATGAATATTGTTTCTTTGAGGTCATGGAGTCTTGTTACTTTAGAGAACATCCAGCACTGTGGGTGGTGCTGAGGAAATTTGCTGTATTTCCTAAGAAGCAGGATACCTTGCCAATAACACATTCACACTCATAGCAGACAATGAACTCTACGAATAATTCTACGTAATGGAAGCTTGGTAATATAAAATAAGAAGAAAATATACAGTCAAGTGGCCTTATTCTTTAAGCTGCTAGGTATCTTAGTGCACATGTCTAAAACAGGCTTTACCTTCTTCCATGCTCCCTGCAGCAACTGTAGGTAATGCTGTCGTTTTTCATTAACAGTGACTAAAGGCACCTTCCTCAGCTTGCTCTGGGATGCCAGGTGCCATGACCCTTTCCAAGCCCTGGGCTGGGCTCTCGCCCCACACAGCAATGTCTTTTACTCTGGAGACTAGCAAGGAACACAGGAATCCACATGCAGAGTCTCACGTTCCCATAAAACAGAGGTAATTCTATTGCTGTGGTAATTCTTGTGGGTTCAGGGTTTTTTTCAATATTGTTAATTTTGGTAGTTTTTTTGTTCTTTTCTTACAATCATTTATTGTCCAATCCTGGGGGGGAGAAAATGTCCTTCATGCTGAATGTCAGTCAGCCTTCGTCCTGTCAGAATCAATCTTCTGCTTCACCACAGAAATGGCCATCTCTGTAACATCTTTGACACGTATTTGCAGCCCCAGGCAACTCGGATCCCTCCTCTGGACTCCTCTCTTTGTCCCAGCACAGCAGTTCAGAGGATGCCAGTCCCTGCCCTCCCTTCTTCCATCTGGTGAAGAAGAGATGAGAGATGGGAAGGGTGGGATCGTAGGAGTTGTGACTGCCAAAAGAATAATTCCCAGGAAATGAATGTCCCATGTGAGCCTTTGGGGTGGTCCAAAAGTTGAAACTTTCCTGGCTAATGGTAAACTTATATTAGGTTCAGCACCAGCATCAATTAGGCCATCTGGAGGAAGGTGGACAGGACCCTATGATATTGTGATGGTAGGAGTGAGGTATAAGTCTTGATCGCCTCCACACTGCTTGACAGTGATGGGCTGCTTGTGATTCTGCCTTGATGGAGGCAGGTCCACTTCCATAGGCTCTTCTGGCTCTGTATTCATCCCCATTGGCTTGATGGCTGGAGCCTTCCCATTAGCTGCCACTTCTTGGTGGGAATGCAATCCATCCTACCTCCTTGGCAAAAAAAAAATAGCAGTCCTATCAAAATTGCCACTGGCTTCTCTCACTCAGTTACTGGGGTTCTGGATGCAGAGTCCCCATATTTATAGGGATGGAACAAAAAGTTGTGGGGTGACTTTTGACATCGGGAGGTCATGGCGATGTCATTCTAACAATGTCCTGTGGTGACCAAAACATAATAGAGTTGGGAATTGTGGCCTAGACCCCTAGGAGTTGCCCTAATTTGGAAAGAGTAGGAAGAATAGAGGTACTAAGGACCCCTTTCATTGGATAGTTTCTCTGTGCTGTTTTGCTTGCTAAAGGGAATGGCTTCCCCATATGCACAGGGTCCTGCAGAGGGGCTCCAGCCACTTCTTCATCTTATGTATAGGATTTCTGCTACTGTTGTTCAAAATAATTTGCTCAAAAAGGTGGATAATGTATCCAGTGATACCTCCAAAGATGCTTTTGGATACATCTATGTCCCATGTAGCTCAAAAATCCTTCAACTTGCAGTTTATATAAAAATCACATTTCAAGACGAGTAGACATCTATGCATGCTCCTCTGCAAGCCATGTACCACTTATTTTTAAAAAATCTCTTATGCAATGTCTCCAAAGAACACAATGAATGTAAATAATAGAGAAATACGGTGAATTCTGAGCTTTGAGCCAGGGAGGAAAGATTATTTTTGTATAATAAGTGAAAATACAAAGGAGGGAGATGTACTTAAGTAGCTTCGGAAGTAATGCTTCCCATTTATTTCCACAATTATTTGACCTTGTTTTTGTGGAACTAATCCATCACTTTTGTTTGATGGAAGTGGTCACAATTAGGAGTTCTCAAGATGTTTGTGAGAGTTTACTCTTCCTGTACTTTGTGCTTGAAAACAGCCCTTCACATATGTATTTGCTGCCAAAAAGCGATGAAATGAATAAGGTGTGATCATGAATCGTGGAATCATAAAATCATAGAAGGGCTTGGATTGGAAGAGACCTCAAAGATCATAAGATGTGTGCCTTAGGGCCAGCCCAGAACAACTGGTGTGGAAGATCTGCTGCTGTAATGGCATGGGGCAGGAAGTGGCCACAGGATTGGCTGTGCTGGGCTGCAGGTTGGATGTGCCTGAGACAAACCTGCCCACTTTCTGTACAGTTTTGTTGCTGCGTGACAGATGGCAGCAGAGGAACAGCCTGTCAAAATGGAATCCGATGTGGAAGTGTGTATGAAGCAAAGATGTTATTGAATTTCTCCACTGGGGGGGGAAAAAATGGTACCCATTGACATTCACTGATGCTTGCTGAAAGTTCCTAGGGACCAAACAGTGAATGTGAACACTGAGGTGGTGAGTGGAGAACCCCAGCAGTCTCCACGCTGGAACACTGTAATGATTAAAACAGACTGGTAGCTTAAAAAATTCTCAGCAGTCATTGTTGATGCTGAGCAGCGTGTTTAATGTAAATATTGCATGTCTGCAGTGCATTTTAGTTGCACCTCTGTCACATAAAGCTCAATGTGATCCAGAGGAGATATATTTAGTAGAGACCTATCTAAATTTTGATGGAGGGTAACAAGGTAGATAACTTCCTAGAAATATTGCCTATGAAATTGGTGATAATCAGTGGCCTACTAATATTGAGGAGAATGAAAGGTGCAGAAAGAAGTACTTTAGTCTTGATAATAGAGATTTTCTCCTAACAGTTAAGTCAGTTACGTAATTAAATATAGATGTTCTTAAAATTAATATCCTAAAGGGATTCCTTAATATAAAACATCTCTGTCAATTTTTGTTGTATAATTAGTCCTATCCTACATTTCTGATGAATAACTTCCAGGGGATTCAATGGGAGAAAGGCATACTTAAAAATTCTTGAAATTACACAGAGGTACTGATCTGTGACAGCCCTACGTGGTAGTGGGATTTCAGTTCCCCCAAAATATCCCTAAAAAAGTATGAGGCCTCCCAAGAATTTGGATTTGACTGAAGAGCCATGGATTTGAGCATAAGTTGTTCCTGTGTTTTCTGAGAATTCGATTCCTAAGGTGATGAATGCCTCAGCCAACCTCTCTGACCCCAGAGAGCTATCTTCAGACACTGTCCTTCTTGTCATTCCTCCCAGCACGATGCCTCATCTTGTCCAATATGTCAGCTTATGCTAACACACTGGACTGAAAACTGCAGATAAGCTGGAACGTGTATAAAAGCAAGCATGCATTAATTCTTAATTCACAATCATGCCTTCTGAGTATGTTTTCTCCTTGCCTGTTGGATACTGGGCGATCTGGCAGGACATAGCAGTGCTGATCAAACTGGGCTGGTGTGGTTTAACCCTGCAGGTAGCTCAGCAATGCAAAGTTGTTTGCTCACTCCCCTGCTCCCAGTGAGGTAGGAGAGAGAACTGGAGGAAAAAAGAAGCAGAACTCATGGGTTGAGATAAAGCTATTTACTAACACAGAGAAAAGGAAAAGAACAATAGTTTTGACTATATGTATGGTGTGTGTATATATATGTTCATATATGTATGTATATATACAACAAGTGATGCACAAGAAATTGCTCACCACCTTCTGACAGATGCCCAGCTAGGCCTGAATAGTGAGAGTGAGAACTCCCACTCCCTTCAAAACTCCATCCACATGCTTTTATATGGCAGGTATGTCCAACCTGCAACCTGCATGCAACCTGGCCCTACTGAAACTGTAAACATTGGTGTGTTATCAGTGTTATTTATTTTTCTAGAACCAAAAACATAGCATCAGACCAGACATTCTGAAGAAAAATTCATTCCAGCTGCGACTAAGACAGCTACCTTTGGAAATATCCAATAGAATGGTTCATTTGGAAGGGATCTGCTAACTACTTGACCGCTTCAGGGCTAACCAGAAGTTAAAGCTTATTAACGAGGGAATGAGGATTAATAATTGCTTTTTGACTCACTTGGGTAGATTGACACTTACGCATGTTCATACTTAAAATTTGGATATTTTGACCTTTACTACTTGTTTTTCCTTTGCCTTCTTAAGAACTATAGTCAACATTACGAGTGTTCTACTAATAGTGTATAATCCATTGAAATATCTGCCTCACATCTGTTAGAGCAAATAGCTAGCTATGTTTGCTTAACTCCCTACCATGTTTGTTGTCTTCATCTCTCATGCTCTCTTAAGTTCAGTGATTGCCACTGAGTTTCCTTTTGTTAAAGGTTTTAACAGGCTTTGTTTAATCTGCGTGCAACTTCGTTCAGCAGTTCTATACAGAGTTTGTCAACCCTCCTTGCTACTGTGTATTAAATGATTATGTATTTCCAGTAGAGAGAATAGTTTCCAGTTCTGCAAAATATCACAGAATCACAGAATTGTAGGGGTTGGAAGGGACCTCCAGAGTTCATCGAGTCCAACCCCCTGCCAAAGCAGGTTCCCTACAGCAGGTTGCACAGGTTGGCATCCAGGCAGGTCTTGAACATCTCCAGAGAAGGAGAATCCACCACCTCCCTGGGCAGCCTGTTCCAGTGCTCCGTCACCTCACTGTAAAGAAGTTCTTGTGCACATTGGTGCGGAACTTCCAATGCTGCAGTTTCCGGCCATTTCCCCTTGTCCTGTCTCCACTCACCACTGAAAAGAGTCCGGCCTCGCCATTCTGCCCCCCACACCTTAGATATTTATAGACCTGGATCAGGTCCCCTCTCAGTCTTCTTTTCTCAAGGCTGAACAGACCCAGTTCACTCAGCCTTTCCTCATAGGAGAGATGCTCCAGGCCCTTCACCATCTTTGTGCCCCTCCGCTGGACTCTTTCCAAGAGGTCCCTGTCTTTTTTGTCCTGGGGAGCCCAGAACTGGATGCAGTGCTCCAGATGAGGCCTCACCAGGGCAGAGTAGAGGGGAGGATCACCTCCCTCGACCTGCTGGACACGCTCTGTGCAATGCACCCCAGGATGCCATTGGCCCTCTTGGCCACAAGGGCACACTGCTGGCTCATGGCCAACCTGTCGTCCACCAGGACACCCAGGTCTGTTCTGTAGGGAAAGGACTTGTGAAGAATCATAAAACTGCAAGGCTTGTTATGTAAGAAATGAAATTTAAGTATCTATTAGCTCCTCCAGTGTAAGAAATTAAGAAATCAAGATGTGCACAGCTTCTCTGAAAAGCATGTGCTCACAGGTGTACTGAATGATCTGAAACCACCGTATGACATTTTGTAGTCTGAGCTTGCTTGAAGGAGGGAGTTGCGTCTCACTTTGCTCCTTGTCTATGAGACATCTGGAACAGTGTAGGTGAAATTTGGAAACAGATCTTGAACAGATCCACTGACAGAGGGCTGCTTTCCAATGGCCATTCCAAAGCCATGCTATCTCACCTGCTTCATGTGCAGTAAGTAATTGTGTTTCTATTTCTCAAGTAAATAATAGTGGAATTACAGGAATTCTTATCCACACAAGTAAATACATAACTATGTCTTTATTTCAATTTTAAAATTGGCACCAGAATCTGGCAGTATACTGCCTTGATTGCTGTGATGACAACCATAAGAGGCAAGTTTTAAAAGGAAGTAGAACCTAATTCTCCTCAGCAAAGGAAATGAGAAGCACTGCCTTTGTGGGCATGCAGGTGTTCTACAGCTATACTGCCTTTGGGATGTGAGACCAAAAATCAAGTGATGAATAGTGTAATGATGGTAAATGCTGCAAGCATGTCAACAGTTTATGGGCCAGTTTGGCCGAAGTCAATAGAAATAGTAGTCACAGCTTAGTTTGAACTATTCTGGGGCTGATTTTAGGATTTTTCTGTCATGCAGCAGTGCTCTTATTCTGTAGTGTGAACAGTCTTCTACCCAGACAATTACAGCATTGTTCAACTCCACTGTGAGGTGTGTATGTGTCTTCCATTAAAGTCATTCATACTAGTAGCCTCATTTTTGGTGGTGATTCATCAGCCTTATGTGTACCAGAGTCAGGCTCAACCCCTGACTGTTCCTGTCAAAAGTGCTTTCAATGGCAGAAATAGGACAGGTATTAACTTGGAATTCCCTATTTCAAAAGTCAAAGAAGCAAATTCTTCTGCTGCATTCACTGGAAGACAAGTGAAGAAAGTAATGAAAATCAATTACTCATGTTATAGCTGCTTCCTGATTTCAGTGACAACAGGGCAGATTTCTAAAATTGGAATGTATGCATGCAATCTAAACCTGTGGAAAAAGCTGCAACTTCTTGGAGGCTACATAGGCATATAGCTTGAAATTTACTTGGTTTACATACTACTTAGTTTCTGTGTTTGTCTTTGTTTGTTTAAAGAGCTTTATTGTGTTCTCAACTGCTTTTGACAAAGAATATCAAAAATTAATCTTGCATAGCCATGGTTTAATTATAAGGATGCTCTTTATAGAGAAACCCAGAGAAACCAGTACTTTTTCTATACATGTATATTTTTGGGATATGTAAATCACTAGGATAACTTTCAATTCCATTGCTAGTTTTGAGAAATACAATAATGAAGCCTTCTCCCTCAAGTGTTGCAATAGCATTCTCAGTTTCCTTTTATTGCTACTTTCTGTTCCTGGTGATAGTAACACACAGAATTAATTTCTGTCTTGATGTTCTTTGTTGCTCAGCGAAAACCCTTCTCGTCTGCTTGGTTTAGGTTTTGTTCTTCATGATCCTAAGAGATAAGTTTCTTAAAAAAGCATGGAAGTGAGATTTTAATTATATCCTTTAAGTTGTACTTGATATTAACTCCTTTTTAACTCCTAAAGAAATACCATGTTCTTCGAGTATTTAGGCTACATCAGGCACATTGCTGCAGTAACAGCAAGCTTGGTGGGGAAGATCAGCTCTATTATGCAGACAATAATTGGTAAAGTGCTGGAAACTACAGGTACACCACTTTTGCAGTTCACTTGATATTACCATTTCTGCAACTATTTGGGGGATGATTACTTTATGCAGTTATTATATCTGCAAAGAGAAGCTGCAGGCTGATTTTGATAAATGGAGTAAAAGGCCATGCTATAGTTATGAAATGTCTCAAACATTTTTTTTATCTAGACTTTTTATTGCATAATAAAGATACTGTATAAAATATTTTATGCCTTATTTCAGTAATATAAATGCAATCTAAGTCCCAAAAAGGCATGAGCTAAAAATTACTCTCAAGACATTTGTCAAATGAAGAATCTGCTTTGCCAGTAGCTCAGAGCTGATGTCCATTGAGTTATCAGTAATGAAATTCATATATCTGATTTAAATCTCTTTATTATTCTTAAGTCTGTGTGGTTGGTCATGAAAGGCAGTTTTCTGGGACCATAAGTAAGACTTTTAATTCGGGTGATGAACTACCCATACCTGTGTTTTTGGCTGTCAGGTTTTTGTGCCTGTTTAACAAAGATGTTACCTCTCCTATCACTCCAGAAGAGGGTCTGTCTTGCTCTGAGGGATGTGGCTACTTCGAAGGGTAGTGGGAAGGGAGTTTTTCCCATGGGTGTCTGGAGTGCCCTATGTTTCTGACTGGTTGGCAGCTCTGTTTCCTCGAGAGCTTTGTTGCTGCCTTTGTAAAAAGAAGAACACTGAAGCAGAGCTTGTGATCAGCCTGATTTGAAGCCGTTCATAATGTTAAAGTAAAACACAGCACAGCTCTTTTCTTCCCAAATCTCAATGCAAAATCCACACTCAAAGGCTTCACAGACCACTGGCAGCCCATGGGTGATGCTTGGAGAACCCCTGCAAAGGGGCACTGGCTGTGGTAGTGCACGCTTTTAGTGGAAACCAATGTATCTTATGTTAAACTTGCAACTGAGCAGGTGGCATGTTTAGGAGCTCATGCTCTGCTTGCTTTCATCCCACGCTTCTCATAGTGGTGAATGAAGTATGTAGTCTTCCTTAGTGAGTTGGAGTCAATCAACGGTGACTCAGAGAAACACCCAGGAATAACACTGCCTACCAAATGCGGCAGTCCTATGACTTGATGGGAGTATAAAAGGTGGCTGAATCTTTGAAGAAGTAAGAATACAAGCTAAGCTGTTTTACCGCTCTGCTCTTGCAGTCCTCTGTGTCAGTTCACTTTTGTTAATTTCATCTTTCTCACTGGCCCACAAGGGAGCAGATCACCTTTTTGAGGTGCGATGTGTTGGAACTTTTCATGCTGAAATTGAAAGCTAATACATGCTTTTAAAAATGTTCTGCGAGAATGAGGTTTTTGTTCCAGACAGAAACAAGATGTTGTGGATAGGTTAAGTAGTTGTAACCTCATTCTGTGTGACGGGAAGTCTCTTGATTCCTGCTACAACCTGAGCTGGGTCTCATTGCCTCTCACAACACCTCTTTATATACCGCATTTCTCAGCTTTTTGTGTTTAGTCAGTTCCATCTCAACCTTTCTCTTTGTCCTTCTGGAAGCATCAAGAGGCTGATTTGGGTAACTGCAGTTTGAAAGCTGTGCTACCCCAGCCTAGACTGACCGAAGTGATAGACCTCTTAACTGGACATGAGAGAAAGGGAAGAGTCAGCCCATGGGATTCAGAGTGGAATGTTGGAGGTGAAGGATCAAATCACCTCCAACAGAAGCACTGCTGTTTGCCCTACGGATTTAATTTTGTAGTTGTAGGTAAATCTGTACAACAGTGTGTGAGAATAATCTGATGATGGAAAGGTGTTGGTTTAGGTGCGTTTGCACTTGTGTGAGTGTCACACTGATATAGGAGCATCAGTTTAAGTTCATTCCTTGGGTTACACAGAAAATGTTGGTTTTCCTGGGATAAAACATTGCAAATATTTATGATATTATCAAATATGATAATCCCCATTTTGGTAAGCAATCCTGTATACAGAAATAACTAAAATACTATCACTAAGTAGTCTCTATAGCCGAATTTTTTGTAAAGAATTTGGTATACCAACAACCCCTTAGCCTGGAAAACGAGAGTAATTTGAAATGGAGAAGCATTTGCGCAGGTGACTTGAACATTCTGACAAATAGTAGAATGCATTTAGATAAAAACATAAGCTAAGGGCAAGTGCTGTTAAACAGTGACTGAGGATCTGAACAAGGCTGTTAAATAAGGAACGTGAATTTTTGTGCTCTGGATGATAATCAATCTTAAATTGATTGAAGGGCATTAAAAATGAATAGTTGAATGTCACAAGAACAGAGCTTCTTTCAGTTTATCTAAAGTGCATATAGATCTGGACTTGATTCCCACACAGATCTAGATGGTTCCCTTCTGTATGCTGAGAGGGGTTCTGTCCCTGTAAAGGAGGCTCTTACAGCATGCATATGTGCATCTTTTCTTCTAAATGTAGTTTGGATGCCTTCCAAATAAACATGGGTCTGCTACTCGTTCTGATTCATGACTGTAAACTTCATCATTTGACATTCTCAGTAAACAGATTTTACTTTGGGAAGCAATCAGTGCTTATCTTAAAAGAAGTCACTACAGGATTCCAGGATGTCATCAATAATCTTTTGGGATTTGCTTGTGCCATTCTCATTGCAATCTCACAACAGGAATTATTTTCAAAATCACATGAGAGGTGTGCGCACAAAAAAAAAATTGCTCTTCACCAACCTCAAAAGTCATCGCCCCGAGTTGCCTTTAAATATTTAGCGTGTCTTCAAAAACTTCCAATTTGAAACAGTTTCAGTATTTCTTCCAGAGTGATGCAGACGTTGTGTTGCACATCTTTATCACAGCTGCATCTTTAACAGCATAGTGACTCAAGTATTATTTGATGACTAAGATGAAGCTGTCTGTTTAACTGAATTTACAGTTCTAGAGGCTGTGACCATATCAGTATGGTGCATCCATACACTTGTAAAAAGGCCAGAAAAGAGGTTTACCATGTGCACTAATTGCTCTGGCTACCACAATATTACAAGAACGTGCAAGAGAATAAGAAGGTTATGTGTTTTGCTTCTGTGGCATTTCTTGTTATATTTATGATAAATGTTTGCAGATTTCCCTGGTTAGGGAGCTGTTCATGGCCACAGTCTAGCCTGCTGCTATTTCTATGGATGTTACCATGGGCACTGATGGAAGGAAATTCATATCAAACGGAAAACAATCATAGAAAAAAGACAGGAGGCAGAAAAGGAGACACAGAGGTAATTATGTTAGGGGTCAGGATGGCCTTTTAACTGTGGAAGAGCTGTGAAGCTGCAACAGCCTTGCATGATACATAAATATTAAATGTATATGCCACAGCTATGGAAAACTGTAGGAAATAATAAGGCTTCCACTCCAAGAGCACATCTATGGGTTTCATATTACTAATTTAGGAGCTGTGACTGTTAAGCTCAGTGCTATAGTAAAATAAGCATCATTCTGCCAGCACTAGCCAGAATATGCGTGTGTGTCCCTAGTTTCTTCCTTTAGGAGCATGTTTGTACACGTAACTGCATCTATATGCAGCATGCAGTTGATAATCTTCAAATTACTATAACATCCAAGCAGATTTACCAATGTGAGCATCTGTCTTTGCTAAGATCAGGTCACAGAATCGCCGGATCATAGAGGCTGGACACTCTAGAGATCAGCTAGTCCAACTTCCTGCTAAAGCAGGTTCCTTAGAGCAGGTTACACAGGAAAATATCCAGGCAGGTTTTGAGTATCTTCAGAGAATTAGACTCCAGATCCTGTCTGGGCAGCCTGTCCAGTGCTCTGCCTTCTTCAAAGTGAAAATAATAATAATAAATTCATAATGTTCAGATGGAACTTCCTGTATTCCAGATTTTGCCTCTTGTCCTGTCACTGGGCACCACTGAAAAGAGCCCAACCCATCCACTTGTCTCATGCACTTTAGATATTCGTAAGTATTGATAAGTCAATACCCTTGAATAAGAATATAAAAGAGTAGTGATGAGTTGTTTTTCTGCTCTTTTGATCCTGGTGCTGCTGTGCAGCACTGACTGTAATGTAACTTAGATCCCACATAGCTCTGCTAGTATTTAGAGTATAAAAACCTTATGGTAATGGACTTTGGCGATTCCCTCACTCAGGTAATCCTCTCCTGGTTGGGTACTGTAAGAAGATGCAGGTGATGGACTAGGATGTATTTTGTGCTCATTTTCAAGCAGGAAATCTCATAGCCCCTGGTTCTCATTGCAAAGTGTCCATGTTTTTCTAGCCATCATCTTGTATTCTTCATTCAGCTTTCAGTTCTTCCTTTTTTCCGCTACAATCTTTGTAATTTCCTGACTCAAAAGCTGGCTGCTCTGTCCATGACATGCCAAAACTACTGTCAGTGTTTCTTTCTTGATTGCCTTCACTTTGAGTTGAGTTCCTGTGAAGAGCACAAGCTGTTCAGAGAACACTTGAAGCACCTCTCAGAGTAGGAGGTGTGTGTGAAGAAAAGCTAAGAGCAGAGATGCACTCAGTATCTCCTGGGGGATTTAGAAAAGTATGTATGTAGGGGAGAGAGGTGGCGGGTGGCACTCCTTGATTCTCAAGCATTTTCATTCTGCAGCCACGTTCCTTCTTTTCACTGTGGAAAAATCTAAATGTCATCCTGACTTTTGTCTTCCTCCTGTGCAGCCTATAAATTTCACTTTGTGAGCAAAGTGGGGCTTGTCTGTTGTGCCTGCCTGAGCCTTTGTCTTATGTATTTCAATGAGTGGCTTGATGCAGGTGTTTAGGAAAAATGATTCCTAATCATCTAAAATACAATCTCATGAGTTTAGTTTTTTAAGCTCTTTCTGAACGTGTCAGAAACACTTCCTTAGATTATCAGTGCTACTCCCTCCCTGGAAAAAGAAGCACAGAAATGTTAAAGTTAGAGGACAAATTGTAGGGCTTTTTGAAACTTAAGATAAGGAGTGTATATACAGATAAAAGATTCTATACACTTATTCAGTATTCTCGATCCTTAAGCTAAATCTTAAGCAAGCTCCCTTTTATCCTCCAACTCTCCTCTCCAAATTAAGCTTCATTTTGTCTATGGAGGGGAATCCCAGATCTTCCTGTTGTTTCATTTACGTCCTACTCAATTCCTTGTGGTACCCCGTGTTCTCTGAAAATCCATGAAAATCCAAGATGTGATAGCATTTTATGTTTTACATCCATCTTGCATTTGTGTAACTTAATAAGCAAGTCCCAAGGCAATGTTGAATAGGTTTCGGAAGCTTTAATAATAATACAACACTTCTGCTTCAGGCAATATTGTTTTAATCTGAAAATTTAAGGTTTTAATCTTAAGATGTCTCAAAACATCTGCACCCTTCAGTGTAGCAACTTACAGTGTGGTTTGTTGCTGTTTGTTTGATTGGATTTTATTTTTCCTCTTACGTCTTGCTGAGAAGTATTTGTAACAAGCTGTCCTTTGTATTTAAGTTTCTAATGACAGGGAATTTTCAGTGCAGACTATTTAGCATTCAGAGGTGCTAATGTGCATTGGAGATGAGAAGGTGATCCAAGATAGTCAGTAAGGCTTCACCAAGAACAGCTTGTTCCTGACCAATCTGATGGCTTTCTATGACAGTGTGAAAGCATCGGTGGACCAAAGAAAGGTAACTAATGTCGCCTGGACTTGTGCAAGGTCTGTGACATGGCCCTGCACTGTATCCTTATCTGTAAACTGGAGAGATAGGGATTTGAAGTCCGGAGACTGTTCAGTGGATAAAGAAATGGCAGGATGGTTGTAGCCAAAGGGTTGTTGTCAATGACTTTACATCTACGTGGAGACTGGTTATGAGCAGTGTCCCCAGGGGAAGAGCAGTGCTCTTCAACATCTTTATCAACGACTTACAATGTGGGATTGAGTTAACCTTCAGAAAGGCTGCGAATGGCACTAAGCTGAGTGGTGCAGTCAATACAGCACAAAGAAGGGATGCCATTCAGAGGGACCTGGACTGGTTTGAAAAGTGGGCACATGACAACCTAGTGAGGTTCAATAAGGTCGAGACCAAGATGTTGCATCTGGGTTAGGGCAATCCCAGATATTTGTGCAGAATGGGAGGAGAATTTGAGAGCAGCCCCGCAGAGAAGGAGTTGAGGGTCTTGGTGGACAAAATTGTGTGTTTGCAGTGTAGAAGTCCATCAGTATCCTGGGCTACATCAAAAACGGGGTGGCCAACAGGGAGCAGGAGGTGATTGTCCCCCCCTACTCGACCCTTGTGAGGTCCCATCTGTAGTATCATGTTGATGTCTGGGGTCCCCTCCATAAGAAGGATGTGGAGCTGTTGAAGGAGGTCCAGGGGAGGATCAAGAAAATGATCAGAGGGCTGGAGCACCTCTCCTATGGTTGAGGGAGTTGGGCTCTGTGAAGACCTCATTGTGATCTACCAGTACTTGAAAGAAGCTTAAAAGCAGGAAGGTGACCAACTTTTTTTGGAGGTAGGTAGTGATATAACAAGGGGAATTGATTTAAACTGAAAGAGGGGATGTTTATGTTAGATGTTAGGAATAAATTCTTGTCTCAGAGAGTGATGAGGCACTGGAACAAACTGCCCAGAGAAGCTATGAATGCCCCATTCCTGTAGACATTTAAGGCCAGTCTTGATGGCCTTTTGGCAGTCTGATCTAGTTTGTGATCTTTGAGATCCCTTTCCATGACCTTTCCTTAATTTATTTTGAGAAAAAGAACTGGGGAGAAAAAATACTGTTCCTCTTACAGTGAAACCTTAATGAACCAATGGAGAGCGTTATCCACAGTGTCGCTCATGTTTTCTTTTCTGGATTTTGCAAGAAATAACAAAAATAAAGATTTAGTGCTCACTTTCTTCTCTTAAAAATATAGGTACACTTCTGTCTCACTTTGGGGAAGGAAGTCCTGTTTTGCTACATTTCAGTCTGAAGGAAATTGAGAAAAGTGAACAATTTGCCTTTAGACGTGTGAAATATCACTGTAACAAGATTTATACTTGCTGGTATAGGATGGTGCAGCTACTCTCAAGATTATGTTCAGGAGAACTTCTCAAATGAAATGTTTCTGTTCTTTTGCTGTGTTTTACCTTACCTTTTCTTTCTTTATTGCATCTTGTTTTCCTACCAGGCATGTTTATAACCTTTTGTATAACCTTGAGATCAAGCTGTTGTCCTCATTAGCCACAAAAATTTGTGGGAAAAGGGTCATTGCTTTCTGGCTGTGAGTACAGCTGTTTTCAAGTATGAGGTACAAGAAGAGTAGAATTTCATCAAATATCTCTGATAAGCACCATGAGAACTCACTAACGATTGCAACTACTTCAATTGAAACAGACTGATTCATTAGTTTCACAAAAGCAAGGTCAAATATCCCACCATAAAGGTTTTGTTTCTCTCTTTTTTAGTATTTAATTAAAAAAAATCATGAAAAATTAAATTTTGTTACTTATGCACATCAACAATATTACTTATTTTATATTTGACCCAAGGCAATTCCTCTTCACTCAGTGTGACTCAAGCAAGGCAAAGGACTGTACATCTATGTTTTATCCAATGGAAGCACTCAAAATAGTTTTTTATCTGTTGGTCTGTAATGTATGGAGCAGTACAACCTTTTAGGACTTGGACTATGGACATCTGAGAACCTCCTGTGATACTTCTGCTCCACTCCACCACTTTTACCAGCTCACCTCTTCTCCATTGTAAAGTTGGAGAGGAGGTTGCAGTGAGGTGGGAGTCAACCTCTTCTCCCAGGTAACAGAGATAGGAGAAGATGGAATGGCCTCAAATTGTGCCAAGGGAAGTTCAGGTTGGATAATAGGAAAAATTTCATCTCCAGAAGAGTGGTCAAGCACTGGAATGGGCTGCCCAGGGTGGTGGTGGAGTCACCAACCCTGGAGGTGCTCAAGAAAAGGGTATATGTGGCAATAAGAGATATGTTTCAGTGTCAATATTGGTGATATGTGAAAGGTCAGACGGGATGATCTTAGAGGTCTTTTCCAACCTTTATGATTCTATATGATGCAACATCTTATGGGAAGCACTAGCCGTAAGCACATAATGTGCTGTAGGTTTGATCAGTTTTTAAAAGAAATAGAGTGTATGAGATGGGGCTGCACCTCCAGCTCCCACAGTGGCACTTTGCTCTCCTGCTAAGTGCAGCTCTGCAGCTCAGGAGTGGACTTTAGAGGTGAGACGCTTTATTCTATATTTGCTTCTCACACAGCTTTCAAATATCTCTTTTGATAATAAGGACCACTGACATGAGAAAAAAGGAAAATGGAAGAACCTTCTTGAAGGCTGTGATTTGAAACTAATTTAGCTTCTATTTGTCTTGGCCACAGTGAAGGAGGGAGGGAGGTGTGCACTTCCTCTAGTGTATCTCTGCCCCTTAGGTAGATAGTGCTTGCGTACCATCTCTCCTTGTTCCATGGGGGAATAATGGGAACCTATGTTTTGCTCTGTCCTTGCATTTTAGGCAGTGTCCTACAGAGCAATAGCCCAGAATCCGTACAGGGATTCTGATTCTTAAATTCCTAACCCAAGTAAAACTGTGGAGTTTTGAAAACGGCTTCCAAAATTTAACAGAGGCCACAATAGCTTTAAAGTTCTTTTTTAAATCTTCACTTATTTATGTAAGTGAGGCTTATTCTATAACAAGAGGTAGGCCTTTATTATCAAGAGCACTGATCTTTTGTGTGTTTTTTTTTTTCCTCGTTCATTGCTGTGAAGAATGAATATACAGAATGTTACTGAATCGTTGCACTGCGTTTGATTAGTGAAACAACTCTTGGTATCACAATTGCTGTAATAGTTTACTGGGAGCTGTATTATGTTTGATTCCTCTTTTTCTAGTTTGGATCTAACGATGATAGTTGCTTTAACCAGCAATTAAATGCTTATGCTGTCTAACTCTACGATTTCATCACATTCAACATCAGAGTGAACTATACCTATAAATCTGATATCTGTATCTCTGAAAGGAATGGTAAGTGTGTAGAGAATTCAATAGTGAAAGTAGAAGAAAGTGCGTTCTCTTTTTCCACTGATTTTATAGAAGTGGTGCCATGTGTTGTTATTTTCTGCCTCTCTTGAATTAATTAGAGCATAACAGTGTTTCCAGCTAATGAGGTAAACACTCTCCTGTAGGTTCATATGTGGAAAGGTTTCTATCACTGTATCTTTTTTGTAGTAATTGCTACAGCATGATCAATAGAAGAAACTGCATTAAGATCAACAATTATACAAGGTAATAAGCAGACCTAATTTAGTATTAGAAGCTTTATAAACATAAAGCCCTTTAGCTAGTGGTGAATTACTATTACTGGATCGAGATTTTTCTGGGAGATCTTAATATGGATATCTATTGTTCTTTGTGCCCAGGACTTTCCAGATGATCCTCAGTGCAATCCTAATGTACAGAGACAGGTTTAAGATGTCTCAAATCCATCAAATGAGATAGAAGTTTGCAGAAGTGCTCATTTTCTTTCTCACAGACTCCTCAACTTGTTGGGAAGGGGTCTTTTCACTTCTTAGTCAGCTGTCAGCTAGCATCTTAATTGTGACAGATAAATACTATCCAGCTTGCAAAGACAGTGCTGCAGAGATTTAGGTTCATGTTACGTTTACAGAAGGCAGAGAGATGTGTTGTTTTCTTATTGAGAGGCTCTGTGTTGTTGTTTTTTAATTTTTCTTTTGTTCATGCCCCTACTTCATTTCCACGCAGGACAATATTTTTGGAAAAATCACTTTGCTTTCCTGGTAAAGCGAATCATAGAATTGCTAGGGTTGGAATGATCCTTAAAGATCATCTAGTTCCAGGTCCACTGCCATGGACAGGGTTGCCACACACTAGGTAAAGCTGCCCAGGGCCCCATCCAAGCTGGTCTTGAATGCCTCCAAGGATGGGGCATCCACGGCTTCTTTGGACAACCTGTTCCAGTGCCTCATCATTTTCTGAGCAAATGATTTATTCCCAATATTTAACATAAATTTCCCTTTCTAAAGTTTAAACCATTCCTGCTCCTCCTGTCACTACTGGACTGTGGAAAAAGTTGGCCCTTCTGTTCATAAGGCTGCAATTGGGTTTCCCTGGAACTTTCTCCAAGCTAACCAAGCCCAATTCCTTGTCTTTGTAGGAAAGGTGCTCCAGCCTTCTGATCATCTTCTCGACCCTCCTCTCCATCTGCTCCACTAGCTCCTCATCTTTCTTGTGCTGGGGGCCCTAGACCTGGACACCATACTCCAGGATGGGGGCTTCACAAGGGCAAAGCAGAAGGGCACAATTCCCTCCCTCTTTCTACTGGCCACCCAGCTTTTGGTGTAGCCCAGAATATTTCTTTTCAAAGCAGAGTTCTAATACATAATTATTTATTGTAACAAATTTACATTATTACATGCTCTCTCATTGTATTCTTTGCTGTCCTCTTCATGTTTGTTTCACCATGACAGCGGTCTCTGTAAGGTCACTTGTTAGTGACTAGGTTTCATGCATGAGTTGCTTGAGCATTAGTTGACTGCTTGAACTTTGGTAGTGGAAGAAGAAGAGCAGCTCTTTGCCTCTATGCAGTAGCAGAAATCTAGACACAGCACAGAACACACATCTCATGGGTTTGGGTGGTGGATATACAGGGTCTGGCAAGGATAGAGTTACTGGGCCTTGCTGTGTCACTTGACAGCTGTGGTTTTAAAACCACAACCATTAATGGAGGAAATGTGCGTGATGTACTCCTGTGAGATGGTCATTTAACACTGTTTCTAGAAATGCTGAAAATACAGCTGATTTGGAGAGAGAGAGAAGTATGTTATTGAATATATTCTTTAAATAAAGACCTCATGTCCTTACAATCATGAAACTAGGTGGACTCTTCAGCCCCTTACAGAGGATGTATCAAGGAAAAATATGTCTGTTAAAAGTTTCAAGCTCAGAATATGACAGGGTTGGTGCTTAGCTTGGTGCCAAATTTTAGATTTGTAAGAGCAATGTAAGAGCTACCCTTACAGCTCTTGATTATCCTCCTCCTGTGAGTCTAGACCAGTCTCAGTCTGGTTGGTGTAGCTCTATACTGCACTTGATGTAGGTAGCTTCCCTGGCTTCACAGAGTACTAAAATGCCTAGGAGATATAAGATCAAGGGATGTGTGGCACAGGCAGCTTTCTTAGTTTTTTGAGGTGCTTTTTGGCTCAAATTCATCAAACATCAGAAAAAATATGCTTAGTGGGGAAGTCTGTATCCCCTTATGCCCCTTCCTGGTGGAAAGCAGTGGAACTGTCAAATTGGACAGAAGACTCATAAAACAATAGAAAATATAGTTGACTAGGGAGATTTATAGGATGGTTAATAGGAATGTCTCTTAATTTAAAATGTCAGTGTGTTTCCCAAAGAGAGACATTACTTCCTGTTGAAGCCTTAATTGGAGTGGTCTGACTTTTGATGCTGAGACTAATAATAATTAAAAAAATTCTTCAGTCTTGACCACAAAGAGAGCTATTTAGATTTCACAAGTTGTAAAATTGTCAGGTACACTGATTTTTAGGTTTTTTTTTTTTTCCTTAGGCCAAAGAGGACACTGAAATGTGAACAGCGGCAATGGGAAGTCATGGAAAGGTGGGTTACTTTGAATGTTGTATTTCTTAGAGCCAACTTCAAAATGTCAGGGTTTTTTTGTTTGTTTGTTTTTCTTTCACATAAACGCTGATGCTAAACAGCATATCCTGATAGACTGCAATGTTAATGCTCACAAGGCGGGGTTAAAATGAGATCTTTCTGCAAATTGAATTCTGTTTGCATGCAGAATAATCATAAGACTTATTCATTTTCTTTGTTTCTAAATATTATCAAGTGTCAATGTTTGCAACCGTATATCCAGCTGGGACAATAGTGCCAACCAGTGCCAGTGGAAGTGTTCTATGTGATTTTAGTTTCTAGTATCTTTTTGGGTGGTATAACAGGATCTTATCCTATATTTCCTGTAATGAGTTTGCCAACCCCCTTGTTCCTATTTGCCATATTAGGAAAGAGCAACATTTTCCATGCATAAAGAGAAATATGATTCTGGAGTAGCCCAGAAAACAGAAGTGTGTCTGCAATCGGCAAAATAATAATTCTCTTTGTCAACGGTTTACAGGCTGGTTCAGCCCAGTTCTGTGACTATGGGGCAGGGGGACCCACAGACCCACGCCACGAGAAAGGGAAGAAGGGAAAAAGAGTGGAGAGAGGCAACGATCTGAGGAGAAACAAACTAATTTACTTAGAAAAGATATCGGAATGCAAGATAACACACTATGATACAACGTAATTAGAATTGAAGTTAATAAATCAAATAAAATGAGAATGCCCGAAAGCCAAAGGCCTTAATCTAATGCTTTGACAAGATGTCTAGCCAGGCCAAACAGAAGGGGAAAAAAAAGGGATGTCTCATGATCATTGAACAGTTTTATCTTTCCCTCTGAACGGAAAACAGTAACAGAATAACACAAAGTCCCCTGGGCTATGCAGTAGGTAGGTCTTCTCTTCTGAGAACCAGGTACATGGAACTGGAGCATTAACTCTTTAACTCCCAGTGCACTACATGATGTTACGATGTGGAATACCGATAACAAAAACCACAGAACCATGACACTCTTACATGAAGATTTGTAACTGTAGAGATACATTAAAATAATCTCAGTTCTTCCTGATGCTTCTAATTGGGATAATAGGAAGTAATACTTCCTTTAGATAGGAAGTAATTAAGCAACTTGCAACAGTGTTATAGAGAGCAGCTCTCCTGTTAGAAAACACCAAGCTACTCTGCACTACTTGATCTTGAGTAGTGGGATTTTTGCTGGTGCCCTGGTGGGCATGCTCAAGGTCTGTAGGCTCCAGACACCAGTAGAGGTTAAAGCAGCTCTCCAATCTTCCCATTACCAGAAAAATGGGAAACTAGAAACAATCCCTCTTATTTTGTTGATGAGGGAAGCGCAGTGTGTGTCATCTACCTGGGCTTCACTAAAGTCTTTGATATTATCCTCCATAAGATCCTCACAGAAAAGCTGCTGATGCGTGGGCTGGATGAGCACAGGGATGTGGGACCTGCTCTGGGTGTCCCAGGAGCTGGATCAGATGGACCCAGAGGTCCCTTCCAACCTCAGTCATTCTGTGTTGTGTTCTCAACTGGTATGCTTACATCCCCCTTTCCACTTTCTGTTGTTCTTGAAGTTTCACTTCTTTTTTTTCGTTTTGGATGCACCTTTAAGCTCTGTCTCTAAATGACCTCTATAAATGGCTCTTCCATGAGAACAAGGAGCCAGAAGACTATTGTGCTAGTCTTTCCTTCCAGTGGGAACAAGTTCTTGTTAATTGACAAAGAGCTTCCTATATGTTACTAACCCTCTACCTGACACAGAAAAGCTGTAGTGTCTGTAATTACTGCTACTAATTATGCAACAAGATATGACTTTAGAAACCTCTGGGCCAGGTGGCAGAAGACTTTTAGTCAAGTAAGCCAAAAATTCGCTGCTTGGGCCTTCCTGTAACCATGTAGCAGGGTTAAGTATGTTCCAGTCCTGCCAGCAACAGCGACCTGTTTGTGTTGAGGGACTGCAGGCCCACGGGAACTGGAGCAGGCAAGGGGCTGCATGGGATGTGAGGCAGATCGTGGATGCTGGCATGAGATTTCTATGGCAACAAGGAGTCTGAGCACAGGTTATCTGTGGTTACAGTGCAGAAATAACTCCTCAAGCCTTCTGTAAGTAAATGTGCCTGGAGCCTGATCCTTGTGTGGTTGCTTTTGATATATATGACTCATGCTGTGAACATAGAACTTGTGGAAAAGGACAAGATTTACAGTTCCTTTATACTTTCCAGTATTTTAGGAAACAGGCCTTTTTTTCCCTTCTTTTTGTCTAAATGAAGTAATCTGACACAACATGTAAGAAGGATTCTGTAAAAAAAAAAAAAATTGCATGCTACATAAGCTTACAAGTAATTTCAGAATTTTGCATCAAGCTTGCCCTGAACAGCTTTAGTAGGATCTTTCGTGATAACCAGGAATGTTTATGATTCTCCCAACAACAAATGTTTTCTATACAAGCATAGGTTCCTGAAAACATAATGATTTCTAACACGCCAATTTGGTTTATGAGGTTGTTAGGAAAATCTTCCATAACTTACAGTTTCTGGAAGCAAAGATAGAATCACCTTAAATGTGTTTGACTTAAAAATTCTCAAACTCAAATCTCATTTTTCATCATCTGTGATGATTTTAAAATGCCCAGATCCATGCCATAGTATTAAAAAGACTCTTGTGTAATCTACCTTGTATGTCTGGAAAAACAATAAAGCAAATGCTACACAGTGATACTGATAGCCAAACAAGTTGGAGTGCACAAAGCTAGAAGGAAGAAAAGGTAAAATCTTATCTAATTATTTTTTCTAAAACTCAGTGTAGCTGTTAACTAACTTGTGGCAACATGATTTTCATGTCAAACAATTTTATTTGCCAAACTTTTCAGTAGTATCTAAGTGGTAAGCTAAGTAGTATCTGTTATCTTCATGCTTTTGGTTTCCCTGGCAACTGAGGCAATCAATTCAATGACAGTTTCAGTGCCATGGAAAAGCACCAGCTCCATTATGGACAGAAGTACAAAAAGCAGGTTAGCTGAAATCTGCTTGTTTGCAGAACAGCTTTATTTCTTTCTCTTGTCTGTTCTGTTTTATTAGTTCTAAGATGAATATTTAACCACGAATCTCTACATACTCTGTTATGCTGGTTTGTCACTGATCCTTGATGCTGTTTCCTAAGGTTCCACTCACCCCAGTTGTGAGGATCTGGATCGCATCTTAATGTTCCTATTCTGGATTGTGTGCACATGTATATGTGTGTGTGTGTGTGTAAGTAAATATATGAATATAAATAACTTTCTTCCACTGTAATACCTAAAAAGGAGCATCATCAAGATCATGCCAGATTTGTTCCAGGGAGCAGAGGAAAGAGATCTGGTTGTTGCTCCTTCCTATATTCCTTTCCAATTCAAAGGGATGATGTTTGCATTTTCTGTCATTCAGCCTGCCTGAAGAAGAAATTCAGATAGCCACCTGAAATGGTTAATGCCCATAAGTCATCCTACAGTCGCTGCTTCCGAAGGAAGATGATTTGGTTAGGGAGGTGTATTCCTCTCACATATCTGTTATCATTTTATTTTTTTCAGAGGCTTCTTTGGAGAGCTGCTAAAGCTTCAAGCCATCTTCACCAGTCCATTTCTGACTGCATTTCTCTTAATTTGCACTGCACTGTCGGTACTAAAGTACCAGCAAGGATTACAGTAGTGATATAACGGTAAGAAATTTGTAAAGCATTAAAGCAAGAATAGGCTTTTTTTTCCTTCATGTGATTTTTCTTCATTTCTTCAAAATCTGACAACTAGATGCACTTTATAGCAACCACCTCATACGCTGTATTTTTTCACTCATAAAGACATGACTGTGACAAACACAGCTGCTGAAGCATAGGCGTAGAGGTTGTTTTGAAGCACATGTTATTTAGATCCTTAAGAAAAGAGAAAAATCTCTTGAAGAGAATGCAGAAAGTCCTTCAGGTTCCTGTGGGCACTGATCCAGAGAACATGAGAATTCAGACAACTATAAATACATTGTATGCTTCACTTAACTCTGGTGACCGAAGGTGCAGAGCTCCAGCAGCATCTATCTTAGTTCTACCAGTCTCCAAGCCCGCGAGCACTGCAAACATGAGTAAGATTTCTTGCAGGCTTCTGAGTTCAGCGTTGGAAAAATATCAGGTTGACAAGTCAGATTTGCTCACTGTCATGAGTGCTGGTTATCCTATCTACCACCCTAAAACAACAGAGCACTGTCGAGTGAATCACAGGCTTTTTTGGGACTCTGGTCTCCTGTGAATGTTTCATGATTCAGTTCCTGCAGTCGCCACGAAAGAGCTGTGAAAGAAGTTCAGACTCATGGCTGAAAGCTTTTATATTCCAGTGTGGCAGGGACCTTGAGCTGATTTTAAATGTCTTCATTATTTCACTAATCTAACTGTGGAACTCCATTGTGGCACACCTTGGCAGAATTGATGTATGTAACGTCGTTTGATCTGAGGTGGAGAAGATGTTGGCTTTTAGGCATTCTAGAGTAGTTTCTCAATACCATCTGTGAGTGTTGATAGCTTGATTTGAACCCAGATTTAAGTAGAAATATTGTTTGTGTGTATATGCTGTTCTTTCTTTGAGTGTAACAAACTAACTTGGATTTAACTGGACACAACATTTTCGACAAAGTTTCTTTCATTATCTTTTATTTATTTATTCACCCACACCTTTTTTCCTTCTCCACTTTTTACCTAACTGTTCATGTTTTTGACAAAATGGATCCAAGTGCAGCCTTTGTTTTCCTTGTTCCTTTCCCATGGCCATGCAAGATGAGCAGCAGTTAGAGAGAATTGCATATTGTGTAGTGATCCAGTGTTTGTCAGTGAGCACATTTTTACATATAATTGCAAACCGACTACAGAAAACAAATTTTTGGCTGACAAATGTAGATGCTCCTTTGCTGAAGCACTAAGCTCTAAATTTTTTTGCCTACACAGTGTCTCAGGATGCATTTGCAGGTTTGCTAATAAGAAACATTCTTCATTCAGTAATGACAGAATCACAGAACCATCAAGGTTGGAAAAGATCTCTAAGAACATCCAGTCCAATCGTCCACCTATCACCAGTATTCCCCACCAAACCATGTCCCTCAGCACAATATATTATGTTTCTTAAACCCCTCCAGGGCTGGTGTCTCTACTATCTCCTTGGGCAGCCCATTCCAGCACTTGCCAACTCTCTCAGAGAAGTATTTCCTAATGTCCAATCTGAATCTCCGCTGGCACAACGTGAGGCCATTCCCTTTAGTGCTATCATTAGCTACATGGGAGAAGAGGCTGACTCCCACCTCACCACAACCTCCTTTCAGGTATTTGTAGAGAGAAATAAGGTCACCCCTGAGCCTCCTCTTTTCCAGACTAAACAATCCCAGCTCCCTCAGTCGCTCCTCATAAGTCTTGTACTCCAGAGTCCTCGCAGCTTCACTGCCCTTCTCTGGACACGTTCCTCAATGTCTTTCTTGTAGTGAGGGGCCCAAAAACCGAGCAAAGTACTTGAAGTGTGTCCTCATCAGTGCTGAGTACAGAGGGCTGATCATTTCCCTGTTCCTGCTGACAACACCATTTCTGATACAAGTTAGGGTATCATGCCATTGGCCTTCTTGGCCACCTGGGCACTCTGCTGGCTCATGTTCAGCCAAGCATGAATCAGTATCCCCAGTTCTTCTACACGGTCCTCCAGCCACTCTGCCCCAAACCTGTAGCACTTCCTAGGGTTGTTGTGGCCAAAGTGCAGGACCCAGCACTTGGTCTTGTTGAACTTCATTGCAGCTACCCAGCCTACCCGTACCCAGATTGCTCTGAAAGGCCTTCCTTCCCTCAGGAAGATCAACACTTCATTAATGATAGCAAAAAGCAAAAAAAAAAAAAGAATCAATATGGACATTGAAATAATTAGTCTATAAATATTTTTATATGTGGAAACCTTTAGCAATTCATGCCAGTCAGTAATTTTTTGGGCCCCTTCAAGTATATGTAAATTTCTCCATGGATGATTAATGAAAACTTCAGGGAAACTGTTAGAAAACAACAATTATTTTAAGATGAGATATTCTCATCCCCGTGTGTCTGGAATGAAGCCTATTATTCACTGTAAGCAAGTCAGGTCTGCATTGTTCCTCTTTTGTGATGACAGAGAAATACAGTTTATAGGTGGTTGATGCGACAAGGTCTTTCTAACAAAAGGTACAAATTCACTTGATATACAGACACTGCAGAAAAATAACTTTCAAACAAATTCTTTATGAGCTAGTATTTTTCATACCATTAGAAGTGTTCTTCATGAATCAACCAATCACAGTATTAATTTCTGTTTATATTAAGGACAAACCACCACATCATAAGCTTTCTGCTACTTTTGGTTAGCTAATGACCGACGTATCCACACAGTAATAGAATTAAAGGGTGTTTATGACAAAAGAACTCAGAAATGGCTGCATGAACAGCCATGCCCAAGTGTGATGGTCCCACTTCTAAATCGGTTTTGGAAAAGCAAGAAAAAAATTCGGTTTGAAAACTTTGCTGAAGTTATCTTCCATTTTCATTGTTAATGTTTAAAAATTTATTCACTGTAGTAACTGTGTGTAATTTTTGATTTCATTTCACCTTAAATATTATGGAAGTAATGGCATAATGGAAAATTAAGGCTTATCCACGGAATTGGTGATATCATGTGATTTTATTTCTCTCTTTTTCAGGTGGATTCCCCCACAAGGAAGAGAAAATAGAATAACCTCATACCACTTAAAACCACTGAGGTAATGCCAACTGAGCAATTAGTAGAAGAATTGGAGGAATACTAGCTGATCTCACATGTGAAATCTTTACCTTGTGAACGATTCTGCAAGACTAGTTGTATTTGCTCTAGACAAAGTGCTATGTGAAAACAGTGTGTTTCTGAGAAATATCTATAGCATCAGGAGAATTAATTGGACTGCTGGAAACAGAGGAGTGTTGATACAAGTTTTGATGTCTTGTTCTCCACTAACCCTTGTAAGCTGTTCCTAGAACCCTAGAATGGCCTGTGTTGCAAAGGAGCACAATGCTCACCCAGTTCCAACCCCCTGCTATGTGCAGGTCACCAACCAGCAGACCAGGCTGCCCAGAGCCACATCCAGCCTGGCCTTGAATGCCTCCAGGGATGGGGCATCCACGGCCATCTTGGGCAACCTGTTCTAGCAGTTCTGTTCTTCTTTACTTTTTTCACCATCTTTCCTTTTTTCTTTCCCCTTAGGAACTATGCTGAATCTCAAGCAGAGTGTGGCGTAACTTGTATAGACCATCTCAGTGTAGGTTGTATTAAAACATCCCCTTATCATGAGAGATTCTGTTAGATATCTTATGAAATGAGATGGTTGGAAGCAAACAGCACAGAACAGAGAAAGAGTGAGCTTTCTACAATTGTCTCTCCTTTTATAATTCATTTAGATTGGGTTCTAATCTAGCTAAGTGTGGTAGAACTATGTAGCCTGCAGTCAAAAAGCACTGGTTGGAAGGCTGACAGAGTATTGCAAACTGTCGTGTCAAGTGTCTTCAAAGCTCTGTTAATTTATTTGTTTCTGATTTAGAGGCAAGTCAGTAGAGCTAGTAGTATATAATACTTTTTAATACTGGCTCTGAGTTAGTTGCGATGTGTTTTAGATGATGTGATATTTTCTTCTTTTGTTTTCTATTACAGAGTATTATCAATTTTAAAATATTTTGTCCAGAAGTACTTGACAAGTCCGTCAAGAACATAGTTTAATCTCCCCATCTTCCCAAGGAATTCTCTATTTGTTGTGGTTGTAAAGACTGACAATTAGACTTGCTGATACACATAATTGTGTTTAGATTAGAGGCAAGAAATTTGCTTATTGATCATTCTTGAGTAGCTTTTCCTGCAGAAGCCAGGATGTTTTCTACTAGGAAACATTTTGTGGGGGTGATACACACTTATACAAGCAAGAATTGTTAGATATTCCTGAGCAATTGTTTTTCAGTGTTTAAATCATTCTCTAAACTCAAACTAAAATGAAATCACCTCTCAGGAGCATCAAACACCATGATGTTGCAAGCAATTGCATAAAGGCATCCCTTGAATAATGACATCTGCTGCCATTTGTTTATGCACAACTGTACATCTCTAGCAACTGAAAGGCAAAGGTGTCTCTGGAGGTTTATATGATGATGCACTGTTATGAGCACACACGAACATGATGAACTGACTGTGCTTTTCCTGTTTGCACTAGATCCAGCACCAAGGTATGAAGAATGAAGGCATTTCTACCAGCACAAAATCAGATTGTTTTTCCAACAGATCACATGGACTGTTATGTTAGTTTTTAATATTGTCCTCATAGATAAATTCACTAGTTTTTACAGAAATGGAATAAACTTGGTCCAAAAAGCTTTGACTCCCGTGCACCGCAAGTTTGAGTTACAGTTGACTTTCACGTAGTTCCTGTATATAACATCTTTGTTCATGTACATTATGTCAAGTTTATAGCCAGAAAAGCAGAACAAGGAAGAATGTAAAACATCTACTGCAAGGATTAGCGCTCCCTTGATCCATAGGGACCAAACTGAATCAGATCAAACAAAACAGTGTTGTTCAGTGAGAATCTTTCTCTGCATCCAAGGATAATAGAAATGATCTCTCTTGTTAAATACTTTAATATCCACCGATAAAAGAAGCAAAATAGCCCATCAGCTGCTGTCAAACTTTGGAGTGAAATAATGCTCCAAAACATAAGTGTTTGATTTGCTTGATTGTTCTGAGTAAGTTCTGCTGAGGCATTAGCATCCTTGAAAAAATATATGTGATAAATTATTAACTGCAAAATTAAACTTCACTATTTTGAACTTATTTTTCCATTAGCTCAAGCAACTAGTAAACACACAAAGCATTCTTGAAAAAATGAGTTCTTGGAGATTTTTACATTGTGCCTAAGAGGCTTGAACTTTATTTCAGAAAGAAAGGGCCTGTAAATTGCAGATCTCCAGAATAATAATGAGAGACTATTTTTTTTTTCTATAGCTTTTCTAAAACATGCTGTTAAATCATCTCAAAGAACATTTCTACTCAATTCCAGAATAAACAGTTCTTGAGGTCTCAGTGCACTGTAGCTTTTCCTAAAAGCATAGGAAGATTGAAGTGGAATGATTATGTCCCAAGACAATGAGATTGGGAATCAAAGTATTACACACTTACAAATGAGTGGTATGAAAATAGAGCCATCCTGTTTTCATCACAAGTCCTATCTGACCTAAGCCCTTACATCTTTAGAAATGGGAGGAATTAAGTATAGTCTTCATGTTCATTGCGTGGATTGTTGCTGTGTCTGCTTTGTGAGCTAGAAACAGGTGAAATCATGCTGCTGAATAGTATTTTAACAAGCACAGCTGCAGGGGACTGTAGGTAGAGTAGCTGGGAGTAAAGAATCTTTCTATTAGAGCTGCTGGGGGGGAAATATCAAGTGGGACATTTTTATAATAAGCCCTTCATCATGGCTTTTATAAAGCTGCAGTAAACAAGCTAAGTATGAAATAAAATCACAGCTGATGTCAAACTGTTTGTAGAGGAGCTCCTAATAAATGCAAACCTGAAACATCTGTGAATGCTTTAGAAACTAACAAAACCCCCTGAAAGAGTTGCCATCAGACTTAAACTGTGTAGCAAATAAAGACATCTAAGTAGATTTTCTAATTGCCTGGGTAGGATGTATGTTATTAAGTATTCTAACATTCAAAGGAAGAACAGTCCTTGGTGGGAGCTACAGTGCTTGCGAGATAGGCAGCAAATGGGTAACTGCTAGCTCATGGCTAGTTAAAGATTAATTCATGCTAAGGTGGATGGCTCAGTTTATTTTTGGATATTAAAACTGCACAATTTCTGACTTAGGGCTGAGAGCGCTGCTTGCATTGCGCTGCTTGCATTGCTTTTCTTTTCTGATGGTATTGCTGATCTATTTTCCCTGTCTTGATAATGGTTATGGTAAGAATAAATCTTATCTATTTGCTATGCAGGATTTGATTTATAAGTTAGATATGGAAGATACGTAAATTCTGATAATCTTATTAAGGTTCTTTTTGCTTAATGCAGCCTTACTGCCTGCTACCAGGTTGTATTTCAGTGCAGTATTCTAGTGTGTGGCAGTTAAGATCTGTTACCTCTCATGAAGTGTATTGCTTCATGAAGAATATTGCTTCAGCTGACTGCCATCTGAACAGAACTTCAGTCATCCATTGCCTGATAAAAAATAACTTCACGGTATGTTGTAAAGTGCTCATTTTTTGAGTTTGCATGCTATTATCTGGTAAGGTGTTAATCTTTCTTTGCTGCTAAACACTGGTAATACTACAAGACTTTGAGCTGAGAAACCAGTCCAATTATTTTTAGGAATAGAGAAGGTACAAGACAGGAAAAGATATGTCCTAATGAATCTAACTATAAAAAACATTAGAAAACTGGATAGTTATGGCAGTGTACATTTTGAACTGAGAAACTGACAGGACACTTAAAAAGATTGGAAGATGGTACCAGTTTTTAAAAATATAACATTATTCCTGAGGCATTAGTAATAAGATTTTTATGCTCCTACTCCTTTTTCTTTATCATTTCAGTTTCTCCTTCCCTTCTCTACTTCCACGTTTTCCGAATGTGCTGTTTTCACCAGAATTCTCAGACATATATAAATGGCTATTTTTAAGGCATTTTTACTGTTCAGATGCCCAAAAGTGATTACTTTTTGTCAACTCTTTTCCATATCTCGGAGCTTGCATGTGATTTTTTTGGTGTGTGTTCTTTTGCTGCTGTTATTTGTGCTTGATTTCATTAAACATTATTTTCAGATGAGTCAGTGAATGAGAAAGTCTTGCAATGCTGTTCTTTCAAATGGGAGCTGGATGTTCTATCTCATCTTGAATAATTAATTTGCAGTAATTTAATGAGGACTAGCTTTCATAAACAGACTTCAGGATTTTCTTATTTATCTTTAGCTTATTTTTACATATATCAGCCAGTGTTCTGATGCCTCTTAGAGGTACCCAATTGGACTTTGCTTGATCCCAGCCCAATCTACAAGCATCATTACATTAAAAGAGTAATCAATTTTTATTACTAGCAGTAGAGGACTAATGAATGGGATATTACTATGCCTGTTCTGTAATGCTGCATGGAGTTTAGATGACCGTGTTGTACAGGAGATTTTGGAGGTGTAGGTGGTACCAATGGGATGATACATCTTGGGTTAAAGTAGATTTCTACATGCATAGCTCAGGATGCTGCTATCTTTGTGTTAGCTGTCTGGATTTTAGACGTCTGATTATTGTTCTTTTGGTGGAACAGATTAAACATTTTCCGCTCAAGTGAAAAAACATCTGTCTCATTTTTCCTTGTGAAGGAATTGTCCACAGTTTTTACCTTTATGAGGAGGGGCGTGGGATGGAACCTGTTGGTCTTGGATGCTGTGCTGTGTTGTTTTTTTGTTGGCTTGTTTTAAGTTTATTATGGAAACTGGTAATTCTTCAAATGCAAAATTCTGTGGGAGCAAAAAGGGTGCAGTCATTCATTTCCTGACTTTTTCTAACTTGTCTATGATTAGCTATGTGTGGGAAACAGGGAAACCAGGATACTGGAGTCCGTGAGCTGCTTATTAAATGCGGTTCTTTCTCTAAGAGAGGAGTTTCCAGCATTCCTTTCAGAAAGTGACAGAGCTCTTAATTGTTAATTTCAGTAGGCGCTGGATCTGCTCTGGCATTTATACTGATCCCAGGGCACTTCCTACTGAAAAAAAAAAACAACCTGATGTCAGTTGGCAGCAAACTGGTGCTGTTGTTCCCTTTCTGTCCCCCGACATTCTATTGGTGTGAAGAGAATTTGAGAGCGATCCTGATCGACTCTCTTGTGACTGGGTTTTATGGTGTTGCAGATGCAATCCAGCATGTAACTACAGCCAGAAGGAATAGCTTCTCTTATTCATTTACACCAGAACCAGCTGCAGTCAGCCAGCTAACCCATCAAAAACTTGCTTTGGTTTGTATGTTTGAAGTGCACTTTTTGTTCAGCTTGAAGCTTGTACAAAGGAGATGCTCAGAATAAGATGATAAACTACAGGCTATGGGACAACTAGATGAGTGTTATCCTGGTAACAACTCTCTCCAGGGAAAGTTGCAGTATGTGTATGGATAATATAATTTTTTGCAGGTAGGCCCATAACCTGTCTGATGTACGATCTTGTCTGAAATTGTCAGATCTAATGTAATTTAGTCTGGCTCTACACTAGGAAGCGTATGCTGCTAAGAGTTCTACTATTAACTTATCTTAAGACTGAATCACTGGAAATCTGTTTTGTGTGTAAATCTGCTGCTGCTCCCCAAACAGGAGCATCTAGTTGGGCTGTTTTTTCCCATTTGGTTGATAAATTCTTTCCAGCTCTGCATGTATTTTACTTATTGGTATAAAAATCTTCTGTTTAGAGATGTTTTTGAAATATACAGTAGCTCATTTTTTTTCCTAATTAGAGCCATGAGGTGTGCTTAAGTATTATGGCAGGGGACACAGTAGTGTCAGATACTTACAGTGTTGTGGTTAGAGCCCCTCTTAAACGTAAGCAGCAGAGTTATGGTATAACCTACACTCACAAAACAAGAAGGGAACTCCATTTTACCTAGGCAGTGCCATGATCTGTGATTGTAGAACACCCTTGTGAGTGTCCCAGAAGCACTGCCATTGACTTCACTCTCCTGAATGAGGAGCTTTCCTCTTGTATTGGGATAGTTCAGCTTTTCTTCCTTGCCTGAATAATAGGTACAGAGAAGTGTGTGACTTGAACCACGTTGCTTTAGCGGAAAAGCATTTTCAAAGAAAGGTGGAAAGAAATTAAAAACCTCAAACCTCACATTTCCCTTAATTTGTTTGTTTTCTTTCCATCTCAGTCTGAGTGGAATAAAGGCTGTGGTTGCAGGAAGACCTGGGCATTTCTAGGCATGTTATACCAGCTGAGCTCGTGATACTGTTTTAATAGTCTATCTGAGATGACTCAGCCATCTCAGACTGTGTAAAATCATCCATTATTTATTTCTAAGTTTTGTGCAGTGATGGTCTATGGAGATCATTAAATCCAGATGAAAAAGTACTGTGGAGAGGAGGGTGCTTTGCTTCTCTTGGAGAATCATTAAAAATGTTCAAGTAGAGGTTGTAAACAAAGAGGTTTCTCCTGGAGCAATTTCAGTCTGAGCAATTATTCTTCATTTCAAATTTTGTGCTTATTCTCTCTTTCCAAAGCTCACCTAGCCAAACTGCCATGCTTGCTGTTGCAGCTGAAAAGACCTAAGTTCAAGCTCATGTAAATTTTTGCCTAGGGTATTATAGCAATTTGGTTTCCTTAATAATTCTTCCTGCTGTTGCACTAAATCATGTTATTTGGCTATGACTCACTGGGTTTCTCTTCACATGTCATTTTGCAATTAGAAATGAAATGAGATCAAAGGGAGCTCTCTTTTATTCTCTGTCTAGGTACTATTATGAGCCTCATTTTTCGAAGGGCTGGTGATGTGGGGATTCTTCTAAATTCTAATAGTGATTTTACCATTACAGCCATGATGTGTTTGAGGCAAGGTTTGTAAATGTGCTGCCTGTTTTTTAGTTAACTGATGCAGATGGAACAAAACTACTCAGTTTTCTAGATTCAAGAGATCCTTCAACAAAATCTTGCCTTTCTCTTCATTTATTTCCTTTTTTCTTTTGTAGATTAATTTCCTGCTTTGATTAAAAAGGAGAGGCAGAAGTGCTCTGTTGAAATAACAACTCTAAGGCTCTATCAGATCTTGGTGTTACAGCCATGTTTTCATAAACATAGCCTAGTGTCTGCCACACGATTGTCTTTTCACATTATTTCTTGTATCTTTAATATCTTAATTTGTCATCTGTCAGTGAGATTTGTATTATGGCAGGCAAAAAAAACCAGAATTATCTCAAAATGATTCTCACAGAGTTTCAGGATGGCCATAAGGTTAAGCTTCTGCACCATTATCCTGTGGAACAAAAGGCAGTTTAAAAAAACAAAACAAACAAAGAAGTGTTTCTAAACCAGGGAACTGCCTTATTTCTCTACAGCATCCGAACTGTTGGAAACTCAACTGTTGTTGAGTTAGTAGGTAACTCAACCACTAGGCACTGTTTTCATAGCTTTGGGAACAAACTCATTTCCCATTACATAGCATTAAAAAGATACTTTGCATATGCTACCTGTGGGTGTTAGTGGAAAAAGAGTGTCTAGAGGATTCTATGCTATCCTGAGACTTGGAGGTGTCTAAACAGTGGTGTGTGACTGATGGAACTGAAATATGAATGTATCCGCATGGTAAATTGCTCAAAGAAAAGAGTGTTAGCCATTTCACAATTCCCCACAGTCTGCTGCTAAAAGGAGAAGGCTCCACTCTCTCCAGGAACTTTACAATTTTAGCCAAGCTTTGCTGGGGTTCCTGTTCAGTATAGGGGATGCAGTAAGGAATGTCAGCCTTATGTCCGTGTTTCGACGCGAGGCACTTAATGCTGCAAAACTTTTTCACACAGAATAAATCTCACTATTTCCCCATGCCCCCTTTTAGTTTATATAGGTGAAGTAAAAGCAATCCATATCTTGGAGAAGCTGAAGAACAGTCATAAAAAACGATGTTCCCAAACCAAAGGGAACTTGGGAAAATGAGGGCAGTATTGCTGATGCAAGATATTTACTTTCTAAGTATGTACTTTTTCCTCAAGCCTGCACAGTGACAAAAGCTAATCAAGATGTGCATAATCAAATACTTTGAATGAGTCATCAAATGCCATGAAATGTCACAAGAAATTGTTAATAGGACACTTACTGAAAACATTCTGCCAGATGACTGCCACTGCTAGGCAGGTCATTAGACAGAAACATGAAATAGAGTTATGAAAAACATAATTCCACACAGTGAGAAATTAGCTATCCCTCTTTTAAATCTACTGAAATGTGGCTTGCTACCAAAAAATACTGCTTTCAAAGAGACTGGTTCCTTCACTCTGTATCACCAACCATCTGGGAAGGATGGAGAAAGATCCCAGAATGGACCCTCATAAACTAATTTGATTTTAGGGGCGAGTTGACTGCTAATGCTTTTGGGATTATGTAATTTTGATGTCTCATACTCAGGATACAGACAGATAAGATGCTGAAATGTGCAATGGGGATCACTTCCTAGCAAACTGTATAGCAGCAGCAGGAGCTCTTTTTTCATTCATATCCTTTGATAGCTGCCTTGTACTGTGAGTAAATAAGAGTACCAATAAGGATATTTCTAGGTGAGCTTCAAGATGGCAGCTGTTAATCCTGGTTTGGTTTTGATGTATTTTTTTCAGCCAGAGGGTGGTGAGGCACTGGCACAGGTTGCCCAAGGAGGCTGTGGATGCCCCATCCCTGCAGGCATTCAAGGCCAGGCTGGATGTGGCTCTGGGCAGCCTGGGCTGCTGGTTGGTGACCCTGCCCATAGCAGGGGGTTGCAACTAGATGATCACTGTGGTCTTTTCAACCCAGGCCATTCTATGATTCTATGATATGCATTTCTGGAATGGTGGGCTGGAAACTGAAGATTCGTTTAAAAAAAAAAAAAAAAAAAGAAATGTTTTATTGTGGAATTCTGCTTCACAATTTCTTCTCCAACTTTTCCTGTGACATGAAGAAGATCAGTCAACAAGTGATACTGTGCTCAGAGAGAGAGTGAGGGTAAATTACCCCTTTATAAACTGGATGTATTTACGAATGGGAAGGAACACTGATGTGGCCTAGAAACTAAAAACAACCACCAAATCTTAATGAAAAATGGGCCATGTGTATCAGTTTTAAAAGCCTGTTTTAAACTAGGTACCAGTAAAATATCTGTGCCATGTTGCCAGATTTTCCTGTCTCAGTGTGCTGGTGGATGTTTTGGAGGTGCTGGCTTAGCAACCTGCAATCTGTAGAGAGCAGTTGGGTTTCATGTTTTCTGCCTTGCCTCCTGCTTCAGCTGCTTCAGTGTTTTCAAAGGGCAGGTTAATGAGCTGTAAGGAGAGGGAATATTCAGATTAATTTTGAGAATAAGGTTTTATTCATTGAAGTGTTGAAGGTTGCTGAAAGGCTCCTTTTTTTTTCTCTGTCCTCAAATCCAAGGTGAGAAAATCTATTGCTCTACACTGTCTTTAAAGTATAGCATATCTAAATGCCTTTCAGATGTGCATAAAGAAAAACAGTTAACCAAAGGATTACATCTTTTCATCAATTTGAAATGATTATTAGGCTTAACATTGAAATAGTTTTCCGTCATTCATAATGTATATCAAAACAAACAAAAACTCAGTCTTTAAACAGTTAATTTGCCATTATGACCAGCTTGGACATTAGCTACTTTCCTGAGGCTTGAAAGTTCAAAGTGAAATGCATTCAACTATGTAAAGGGTTTTTTTTTTTCTTCTTCTTCTTTCTTTTTCTGTGTAACATTCAAAAGTACATTAACTGCCATTATGAAATCCTAATAGGAAAACAAACTCTCACCTTCCTTTTCCCCTCTCCAGCCCCCCCCCCCCCCCCCCTTTTATTTTTTTGCTTACTTCTATGCAGTGCTGTGCTTATTTTTAATTTTCCCCTCCTCCTAGTGGGCCAAAGCCACAGAGAAATGAGAAAAATGATCCCAGAACTCCATGTAAAATTATTCTCTTTTTTTTTTTTTCCCCCCAAGTTGACTTCTCTTTAAGCCTGCTCAGACCCAGCAGTGCTTTTACATCTCATACACTGTTTGGATGAACCCCCACTATTTGTAGACCTTTGCACCTAAATACTTTTTCCAGGTCTATTTCAATTTGTTGTTGTTGTATTTGTTTGTTTGATGAGGCAAGTGGTACACATTCACTTCTGATAGCACAGCTCAAAGTTGAAGATGCCTTCTGCAAACCAAACATCCCCACAATGACCTTCATGTGTTTTCCTCTGCTTACTCATTTTTTTATCCTCACTTCTATTGATTTTATTTTTTTTTTTAACTCCTTGCCTTTCTTATTGTCACTTCAGCCCACAATTTCTAATAATCTGTCTGAGCACCCCTTTTCTGCTGCTCCTTCATATTCTTGCACAGAAATCTGTAAGCCTTTAATGAATTTAAAAGCTTCAGAATTGGTGCAAACAACTTAGAAAGTTAAACAATTAAAAGTTAGAGTATGGAACAGTGTGATGTGTTGGTCAGCATGTGCATGCTAGCAAGTTACAGGTTTTTGCCTCTGAGAAGCTGTTGTTTTTTAAGGGATTATTAATAATGTAAATGATTGCACTTGCTTCTCACTCTTTGTGAGTATGTATTTACTCTTCTTTGTGCACTCTGCTAGCCTTTGTGTATCTTGTCTGCTTTGTCTCAATATTTAGTAAGCCATACTCCATGCTCTGAAGGGAACTTCAGTTGGGAGGGTTTAACAGTATGTTTCTAGTTGATTGTGGCCAGGTTAAATATGAGAATCTGCACTTACCTCTAGTCTGTATCTGGTAATTTCTCAATCTGCCTATGCCCAGGTAATTCAAGCATTTTATTGTGTACTTCATCTCTAACCCTTGGGAAGGAGAGCTGGTATCTTGGTTAACTTGAGTGGATTATATACGATAGGAGTCCTGTGGATTTGACTTTTCCTGAAGGAAAAATCAATATACAAAAGTAGATGAGTTCCCAATTGACAGATCTGGGGTTGAATCCCAACAAATAACGCTGAATTGAAAGTATTTGAGTTTGCAAACTGACTTGAGCAGTGCAGCTGGTACCAGTCCTATGTTGGCATGTAAGCATGTCTTCACCCTGCTGTCAGAACAAGGGTGAAGATGTTATAGAGAGGTTGGCAGAGCTGCATTTGCTTTTTGAGAGCTGCAAACATTTCAAAGTGAGAGTCATTCATCAGAGTGTCCACAACAGTATTAGCATGCTGCTAAAAAGTAAGTGGAAAGAGAGAGGGGCAGGTGCCTGAGTTCTGATTTCTACTCACATTTACAGTTCTCTCTGCTATTGGTGTATTCTTTCCTTTGTAACAAAAAGTATGCTAGAATTAAATATGGTATTTCTTATTTACCATAACAATTTATAGGTACTATCTTCAGCAAGAGTATTTATAGGTGTGTTTTTGAGAGAGACTGTCTTCTCTGTATAGTTACAAGGAAACAGCAAAATTCACAGTGGATTGCTGTCAGATTTGTAATCTGTATTTATTTAAAGATCAGAAAGCATTGCAGCTTACTCTCTAGCCGTGCATACTAGGACATTAACTTCAAGTTATGGCTTTCAAATAAATATTTACAGATAAGTAATCTGATTGCTTTACATCCTGCCATTGAGACGAGCGTGGTTGCCCCTGCCTCTTAGTTTCTGTGCTAGCGCCATCTGCTGACTAA
Organism: Tetrao urogallus; assembly: GCF_951394365.1. Classification (NCBI taxonomy): domain Eukaryota; kingdom Metazoa; phylum Chordata; class Aves; order Galliformes; family Phasianidae; genus Tetrao; species Tetrao urogallus. The sequence continues at coordinate 88,412,693 of NC_136815.1, read as the reverse complement.
AGGTGGATATGGAGCTAGAAGGATCCAGGATGAGCTCGGCTAATGACTCAGAATTTCAGGATCAGGAGAAATTCCTTTAATAAAAAAGTACACGTTGATATTTTGTTTAAAGAATAGCATCCCCCAAAGCCTTTTTGGCCTGGAAGCGGAGTTTAGGAGCAGTAGAATCATAGAATCATACAATTGCTCAGGTTGGAAAAGACATTCAAGATCATCGAGTCCAACCACAACCTAACCATCCTACCCTCACTCTAACAACCCTCTGCTAAATCATGGCCCTGAGCACCACATCCAAATGGTTTTTTAAGCACATCCAGGGATGGTGACTCAACCACCTCCCTGGGCAGCCTATTGCAGTGCTTAACAATCCTTGCTGTTAAAGAAGTGTTTCCTGATATCCAACCTAAACTTACCCTGGCACAATTTAAGGCCATTTCCCCTCATCCTGTCACCTACCACTAATGAGAAGAGACCAGCCCTGCCCTCACTGTAAGCACCTTTCATATATTTGAGGAGAGCAATAAGGTCTCCCCTCATCCTCATTTTCCCCCGCCTAAACAGCCCCAGTTCCTTCAGTCACTCCCCATAGCACATATTCTCCAAGCCCTTCACAAGGCTTGTTGCCCCGTACAGCCTGTAAAGCCTGTTATACAGCCTCATGAGAGATTATAGACCCTTTAACTATGTCCCCGTGTCTTTCCCCAGAGAAAATAGGAGCCTGACTGGGTGAATAGCCTATGCTGCTCAAGTAATTAATCTCAGTATCTTTCCAGGTCAGCTCCATTGAGGGGCAAAGAAAGCATTAAAGTGTGGGGGAGAAAGTGTGTTGGTCCTCTAGAGGTGTAAGCTCCCCCAGCCCCTGACCGTAATAGCATGTGGACTGTGGAGGCTTAGAATTAACTTACTAAATGAAGCACAGGGTGCTAAGCAGAAGTTTGAATTTGGACTTTTGTGTGTCTGTTGCCTTTGAGAAAATAGGAACTTCCTGACTGGAAAAGATTTGGAGTAAAGATGCCCCACAGAGTGGTACTGTGATGCAAAGAATGTCTAGTACCTGTTATATTTTTGATTCAGATGTGAGAAATTCATACCTTTGGATAGTGATTGGTGGAAATGCTACAGGAGTCCACAGCAAGTTCATTCCTTAACGTTTGCAGCAGGGCCATGGCATGCCTGATCATAGAATCATAGAATGAATCATAGAACAGCCTGGGTTGAAAAGGAGCATAATGCTCACCCAGTTCCAACCCCCTGCTGTGTGCAGGTCACCAACCAGCAGCCCAGGCTGCCCAGAGCCACATCCAGCCTGGCCTTGAATGCCTGCAGGGATGGGGCATCCACAGCCTCCTTGGGCAACCTGTTCCAGTGCCTCACCACCCTCTGGGTGAAAAACTTCCTCCTAATATCCAACCTAAGCCTCTCTGTCTTAGTCTAGAACCATTCCCCCTTTTCTTTCCACTATCCACCCAGGTAAACAGTCATGCCCCCTCCTGTTTATACTCTTTATTAATATCTAAATATCTTTATATTATATTATTATAGATATCTTTATTAATTACTAAAGATGACAGTAGGGAACAAGACTGTATGCTACAAGCACGAATCTTTCTTATTTGGAAGATGTAATGAGGGGGAAATCTTTTTCATAGAGTTTGCCTAGTGGTTTATAATGCATTTTCCATGACCTGTAGGTGCCATGGGGACTTCTATTGTAGAAAGCCTTTTGTGGACAATTTTATTTGAATGGTGTGTATACCTTTTGCTTGCAAATTTCACTGGGAGGAGATGAAAGAGTTTAGAGATAATAATATGTTGGTAGAGCTGAGCCTCATACTTTGATCCAGTGCTGCAGCAAATTAGAAGACAAGATGTGATTTCAGATCACACATAAAAAGATTTTGTGTGTTGAAACGATCGTTCTCCTGACAGTCGCCATAGACATAAGGAACAGATTTCCATCTTTTGAAGACTGAAGAACATGGCTCTCGCATCAAGTTTCCTCTTCCTATACATCACTTCTGCCCCTGCCTAAAAACAGACGGAGCACAGAATTGTTGTTTACATTTAAAGTGCTGAGTCATTTGTGAGGCCGAATGGGCTGAGAATATACAGAAAGCTGTATTTGGTTACTGGTAGAAGCTAACTGCACTTAACTTCTCTTCTTTTTTCCTGCCTCCCTCCCACCTTTTTCTCTGCAGCACCTACAGTCCATCAAATATCATGTCTTCTGAGTGACCATAAATGGATGCAGAGGATGCTCCTTCCGTGTGCTTCTTTCAGTCTCTACGTTCAGCTACTTGCTTTCATTACACTTCCTTTGATGTGGAAATGTGAGAAGGAGACTGTGTCTGTCAGACTAATTTCTCTTATGGTTCCCATAGGAATCAACTGGTCAGCAAGAGTTCATAACAGGCTGCTGTCCCTGCTCACTGACTCACTCTTGCTGATTATCAGTGGAGAATTTCAATCGCAGTCATGGACTGTAAGAAGCTGTTGCTATTTTCTAAATATTTACAGTACAGTGTAATTTAAATACATGTCAGAATCAATATTTATGCAAAAACAAACATAATAATAACAACAACAACCAAACAAACAAACAAAAAAAGCCCACAATCAAGAATGAGTGTTTTAACCCCAGTCTTTCAAATATACGTCCAAATCTGGTATTATTTTCCCTTGGGGAAAAGCTCTAGCAGAGAAGAATGAGAGACATTTTCTGCCTGGCTCTAAGGCAATGTGGGGAGCAGTCCTCTGTGGTGGAAATTCTCAGGTTCAATCCCATTGTCTTCATGTTTCAGGCCATGGTGTGGCAAATGCCTGAATTGTCAATGCTGGAGGTGTTCCTTCTCTGTCTTGCTAAGTGTCTCATGCCTTTTAGAGTATTTTGACCCAAAAATCACTTAAAGCCAAAAGACCTTTATTGTACGAAATTGTGAGTTTTGGCAAAACGTATAATGGGATCAAATCCTCTAAGTTTGGATTGATCTGTTTGCTGGATAACCCAATCTCTGTTTGAAAGTCTACAAGCAAATAAGAAAAACAGTTTCAGTTCAAATTAAGACTCACATTGCTTGAAAAGGCTGTACTTCCTAAGTGTGAAAGATACAGTTTTATGACAATTAGCTCCTAATCTACTTGAGAGCAATTTTAAGAGGCAGAATGTGGGCAGGTACCAATTACTTGTCACAATTAGCATACATCTTTTGTACATATTTAAGAAATTAATGACAGTAGATGGTTAAAACTGTCTCACTACTACTAATTAATATGAGAAGTCTTTAGTAGACCATTGGCAAAAAAAGAATACCAATTAAATGTGATGTCAATAGAAAGTCATGAATTCTAAAAGGATAGATACACATGAAGTCCAGAAGCAGTGGTGGGGAAGAATCTGTGCTTTTTTTCAGACACTGCAGAGCAGCTCCTACTTGAAAAACAAGTGTATATTCTATCTTAGATATATGTTATATGGAAATCATGCATCAGGAGTACTGGTCCTGGTGCTACAAAGATGGTAAAAGTGGCTGATACTCCAGAACTCTGTGCTGGCATTCAATGAGACCTGGACAGGCAGAAGAGTTGGGTGGAGAGAAACCTTACAAGGTTCCACAAGAGCAAGTGCAGAGTCCTGCACATGGGAAGGAAAAATCACATACATCGGTACGGCTTAGGAGCTGATCACCTGGCTGACATGACTATTCAAATATCATTGAGAGTGGCTTGGTGATTACTTTAGCCAGTTCCCTCGGGACACTGAGGTGCATCTCATAGACTTATGGACATTCAGGATGCTCAGGTGATCTTTGCTTAGAGCAGGAGGAGCAACACTTCCCCAGTACCCACCTTCTGAACCTTCCAACTTGTTCAGCTTCAGGAGGTGATCTCGGACTTGCTCTGCTTTTACACTGAGAGGTATTTTGCTCTCCCAACCCCCACTTGGAAGTTCAGGGACTGAAGAGAACACTACCTGTATTCTCAATTACTTCAGCACATTCCTAAGGAATGTGAAATCGTTTTCAATATTTTTTTAATTCCTTAGTCACAGCTTCATGTGACCCAGCTTCAAAGACCAGGAGTGGATAGCAGTCCTCTGGCTTTATCATACCAGGTACCCAATCCAGAATGCAGGCTCCTGGCAGGCAGCAACCTTTCTAGATAAATTATCTGGGCAGCAGATGGGTGCCTCAGTGCCCCTCAGCACTGAGTCCCCAGTTATTAAGGCATTTCACCTTTTTTTAATGGCTCTGGTTGTGACTCGAGTTCTCAGTCGGACCTTCTTAATGCAGTTGCCCATTTCTGTTTATGAACCCATACCTTCTTCTCCTCCTGTTCCCATATCTGTTGGCTAAGAGAACTTCTGGGACAAGGGGAGGCTTCTCCTTCTGCTCTGAGTTGAGATGATGTTTGTCTCTCTCATCTTGTACATGTTTTCCCTCCACCAGGCTGGAAGTCTTCTTATCTTCTTCCCCTTGCTAAGACTTAAGACTGGGCTGTCTGTCTCTGGCACTGCATAATACTTGAGATTGCGCTATTAATTTGCTGGATGCAAATGATATGACATTAGAGAAATAACTGAAGAACAAGCAGTATAGAACAAAACACAGCTGTAAAGCTGTGCTCCAGCCAACCTTCCTGATTTTGTGAGGTTGTCATTTCGTGCATTAGGGGGACTCTTGGTTTTTATCAGCTTATCTCAAAATTTTGTTTCCCTCCATAAGCCTTGCATTTGACTTGGTAGCAGAGTAACAACCTCTCCTCTCAGCTTACATAATGCACATGGTTTGAATGCTGTTGAACAAGTATTGATGCCTCTTGCATTAATAAAGTTTCTACTGTGAGGTCAGACACCTCTGCCAAGGTGCTTTTAAGAATTTGATTAATAACCAAACAGAACAAAAGTCAATCTTTTCCAGGGTTTCAAAGCATAAATCATCATTCCTTCTCTGTGTTAAATTATAGCAGTGCATTACTATTGGAAGCAGCCTCAGCAGCCTTCTCTCAACATCTTGGAGATTTTCTTTACTGCTTTGACCCCAGCAACCACCCCCAATCTGTCAGTTTTGAAATGATCAAGTGTTGCACTACTTTAACTTCTGCTGTTCTGTACTGCCTTCAATCTTATGGCTGAAGTATTCCTGAACACTTGTAAAATAACTGACTAGAGCCACGCTAGGGGTGTGAAACAAAAGACATCAAAACAAATCTTGATTAATATAGAGGAGCATCCATGGCATGGATATAAGCAAAGAAGACAGACCTATTTCTATTTCAGTGACTGAAAGGCTTTCAGACTGTCAGAGGCTTTAAACGCATCTCAAGAAAATTAATTGAAGATGGAAAACTGACATAGCAATTGTAGGTTTTTTGACCACTAGGGAACGTCAGATATGCTTTCTGAGGATGAAGACACATGCAGGCACACATATACACATGTATCATGTAGTGCCCCGAGGTAGGCAACAATAATTATCTCCTGTGACTAATTGTTTCAACAGTCTCTCATTTCATCTGAAGTGTTTGGGTTTTTTTTACTTAACCTCAAAAGTTTTTTGTTTTATTTTTCAGAACTTGTATATCTCTGAACTGTCATGTCTTGTAGGAATAACCGGCTTTGTTCAACGTATGTTCTTATACAATGCCTACCTTATGTCTTGAATATGAAAAAGTAGCTCTTCCCAGTGTTTCTCAATTAATTCCTCCTCTTTTTATTTCTCTTATCTCAGTCTGCTTTCCAGTACAACTAGTCACTTCAGGAGACAAAAATACAGTTGTGAAAGGGCATTTCTGTCTCAAGATTGTCAAACGCAGCCACAATGACAACATAAAAGCTGTAAGGGGAATATTTTGGACTGGCAGCATAATTAATGTTTTATTGAATAATGTCTAAAGGATTGCAGAAAATACACAGCTTTATGTATTTTTTTTTTTAAGAGTACTAATTAAAGTGATAGACTAATGGAACATCGCTGCAAAGAGCATATTGCCAAGCTCTGTGTTTACAGTGTTCTTCAGCCTCCTGGTCTCATTCTATTTACCATGCAAATCTGCTCATTTTGAGCTATTTCCAATACTTGAAGTGAACTCATCTATTCTCTCTACGGAGACAACGTGTCCAGTCCAATATCTCACTGCTTAAAATGTCGAAAGCAGTTTGATACTTGAATATAAGTTGGGAGTTTTAACTTTAAGGGTGATTTGGTAGAATTTTTCATATGCATTTTTTCAGAACAATGAGCATAATGCTTTTAATAAGGTTTGTGTACTCAGTATTGTTATAAACAGCTTGTATTAATTCACTGAATTGTAGAATGTTTCAGGAGTAAACATTTCATGGATCAGGTCAGAGTGCGTTCAATCAAACTGGATGTTTGTAAATCTATGGGATCTGATATGATGGCACCCATAAGAGCTAAGGGAGTTGGCAGATGAAGTTGTGAGGCCTAGAATTGCTGCTCTATCGTGTCAAATGGGAAAAGTGCCCAAAGGCTGGAGGAAAGCACTTGTCACTTCGGTCTTCAAGATGTGCAAAAAAGAGGGCTTGAGAAGTTACAAGTTGGTAGGCCTCACCTCCTTCCCTAGGCAGCCTGATCTAATGGGTAGCAACTCTGCCTACAGCAGAGGGGTTAAAACTAGATGATATTTAAGGTCCCTTCCAAAGCAAACAATTATCTATTTATTTATTCATTCATTTATTTTGTAATGAATATGTGGAATATGTGCTCCATTAGCTGTTATTTTGGCCAATACCTTCCTAAACATTTTAACTACGAAGAAAAATATATTGCTCTGAAAGACAGCTGTGAGTGATATTTCCTTCCATATCTAGGAACTCATTTCTGGACGAGGTGAAGGGGCTTTATCTTAAGATTTAAGGGAAATAGCAGATATATTGTGATGTTACAGCATCATGCCTTCTGTTACTTGTTCTTTTGTTTTGTTCTTTTGGAGGCAGAGGATCAGAACTGCATTGACTATTGCAGAGGTTAAGGAATTATTTAACTTAATAACACAGAGCTGGCTTTGTTCATGATAATACCAGTTTACTGGGGAATAAAAAATTAAAAAATTAAAAGCTGAAGGATTATATATTCTTTTCCCAAAACTGTAAACCTTATCTTGGTTGCACATGTGTACTGAGCTTGCTCCACGTTACAGAAAGGATTTCTGACTTATTCTTTTACACTTCCTGGCTTTCTTTTCCTAATTTCTCTGTTTCACCTTGCTTCTTCCCTCCACTTCCACCACTGTATCTTTCTAAGGTCAGTGGGATGTAAGCCCCTCAATGCAACATAAAGGAGTCTTACTTGCTGACTTCCTTCAGTAGCACAAAATGGCTGGGATAGCTCCAGAGTGAAAGAATAGAAAAGAGATACTCTCTTCTCGTTCAGCTGCAAACACTCATCCTCCTCAAGATACCTTGATCTCTCTGCTCTAAACTCTTCTAAAATTCATTAAGCGCTACTCGATTACGTCAGCATGCTCTTGAATAAAGATTGGATGACATTCCCTGAAGAGTGATATTTCCCCGTAGAAAGGACACATTATGAATAGCTAGTATTGGCAAGAGGAAAACATCCTGTGGTGTGCATGGGATGCAGGCATCTTTACCTGTTACACAACCTTCAGTGGGTTCCTTTAATGTTTTGTATTAAGTTAGTTCACAGGAGCTGAAGATGTATCAAGCAGTGGCTTTAGAAGGTGCATACAGCAGACTGCAATAATGATGGAGACTTGTGTAGGCCAAGAGAGCATGCTGTGAAAAGCTTTAATCACTTTCATGCTGAGTTTGTCTTCATCAATCAGGATCATTTCAAGATGATCTGTTTTCAAAAACTGCAAGTTTTGGGTTGTGATACTGAAGTGTGAGCAATGATGCCTGAAATGCTGAAGGCATGACTGTCAGTGTAGACACTATGGCCTTTTCAGTCACCTGTAGATGGGAAGGGTTTTTATATGTGCTGTAGGCAAATTATTTGCAGAAAACACTATAGTGGTTAGATGAGTGCAATAGTGAAATTATAAAGGGAGAGTTTTTTGAATATTGCTGTTACAAATAGATTGAGGTAATCATTCTGTAATCGAGGTGAATTCAGGGAGATGTGGAGTATGAAGCACATTTTGATAGATGTCTCAGTTCCCCCTTAGCTTATATCTTTCTGTACCAAACGTAAATTCTTATATCTCTCTTTCAAATTTTTATTTGGGAGCTGAGCACCGAGGGCAGTTACAACAATCTTGCAATTGTTTGGGCTGGCATTAGCTCATTATCAAGGGAAGGAGGGGCAGTTGTTCTCATCTTTTTCATATATCAGACCTTGTCAAGTAAGTGGAAGAGTGCAAGTGACAATCAAGCAGAAGGGAAGTAGATGCCCTGAATTTGAAGGGAATATACACATCACCCATAAACATGCACCAGGCACACTTGCATGGTGGCTACCTACTTTGTGTGTACCTTTCCCTGGGTTAGGAAAAGACTAGGAAAATTTGCACTAGAGCAAAAAGTGAGAGGGGTTAGATATGTGATGGTCAAACTTGTCCTATAATAGTTACAGGGATGTTGTTCTACTTTGCTACGTAGAGCAGGTTTAAACCAGCACAATCTGTTTGCCAGAGAGGAAGAAGGGGGGATCTTAAAGAAGATGGTTTCTTAGCCAGAAAGCTGAACATATGGGATGCAATCCTATGTTTTTTAGAAAGTAAAGGTGGCTCTTACTGTCCTCTTCGCAGCTAGCAATTTTGACATCTTGAACATTTATGAGAGATAAATCAGGTGTTCTTGGGGAAAAAAAAAAACCACAAGAGAACAGTTTGCATATTGATGTTCTTACTAACTCCATCCCAATTCACTGTATAATTTTCAGACTTGAAACTTTTTGTGTTTTTCTCCTTCTGTGTAGTTTTAGTAGACGCTCAGGGTGGACTTGAAGGGTAGTTAGTTTAAGTAGAACCGTTTCTTACTTGTTTCTGCTCGAAGTGTATGAATGTTACTGTGGCTCATAAAGAGACTGCTTCATGATGTGTGACAAATATACCAGAAAAGCATAGGCGCCACCAAATTAATCTAGGAAATTTTGTTCTTATCACTCTGCTTTGTAGAGCATGTAGGTTTTGCATCCCTGCAGTTTCCACAGCTTTCATCCTATTTCTCAAACAGACGCAGAGACTGTGGACGCTGCAGTGGTAGGGGCTGGTGAGTCCTTGCATCTGGCTGCAGCACTAGGATTTTCCCATCGCAGATTTAGGAAACAAATCAACATATGCATGTGCGTGTGTTTGTATACAACTTACACTCTGGATTTCCAGTGCTGGCAGATCCACCAGTAGCTTTGAGCAGTTGAACTGCTGTCAGACCATCTGGGTGAAATCTCCGGGTCTGCTGTAGGCCCCTCCTGTTATAAGTGAGGATTTAAAGCCTCAGTTAAAGTGATTTTAAAGTCAACCTGCTCTGTTCTGTATTCTCAGAGGCTGCAACCAAGTCACTAAAGGGACACCATGACATTTTTTTTCCTCTTCCCTTGTATGTAGCAAGACCTCTTTATCTTTTGATGTTTAGAGTTTTGCCAGCTTTTTTCTATTCTAAAATGAAGGGCTCTTGTGATATTTTTTTTCTTCTTTCTTCAGCAACCAGAAAATGAATCCTAAGATAAAATATTGTTGACTAATCACCTCTTCTAACGGACGTTTAGTAAACAATTTAAAATGGTGTAGGGTTTTATTTAGTTCCTATGCCTAATTTACCTAGTTTCTATATCTACAGCTAATCACTTACTTTCTGGACAAAAGGAAAAATTAATTACTTTTCCCTTATGTTCTGTCTTTAATAAACGTTATTTCTTCTGAATATATATTCTCTTGCTGCTGCCATTTTTTCCTCTAAGTTATATCATGAAATTAACGTAAAAATGGGTTCATTACTCTATGTTAGTAGTGAAAAAATGTTTCTAAACAGCTCCAGGATAGCTAATTATTTCAATTGCAGAAATGTGATGTGATTAGCTAAAACTTAAAGTAAAAGGGCCTCAACTTTAGTTTGTCTATCCTGGAATTTCTGGATACCTAATGTCACAAAGAGGCAAAGTCCACTAAGATCTGTTTTCAAAAGAGCTGTACTCCAAATATTGAAATAAAACTGAAGATTAAGCTAAAAGGCAGCTAGTATTCTAGATAATATTAGCTAGCTAGTGCCATCAGGTCCTTCTGTTTCACTGCATAGTTTGTTCTTTTGGCACTGTTTTATTTCCAAAAGTTTTTTTAAACTCACCTTACAGTGTTCTGTAAGGAGTAAAACCTACTGGGCTCAACGCTCTCCTAGGCAATTAGGCACTGCTAGCTTTTGTAATAGAGCTCCAAGTTAAAAAAGTACCTAAACATTGCCCATGTGTTCATCGTTCTCCTCTGAACGGAGAATATAATCTCTGGTCTGTGCATGAGCAGTCATGTCTTCACCAGTGCTCCACTTTTGAGCAATGTGTTGGATGTACATAGTATGGTGACTGTCTGCAGTCGTTCCACTCACTGATCTCACAAATATTTCTTGATGCTAACTGGAATGATTGCAGACATGATAGGCTGGCCCTCAGTTTGCTATTGAGAATTCACTCAGACAAATTTTAGTTCAGTTGTGATTGAATCCTACTGAGCTGGAGGGAATCACAGAATCACAGAATGGCCAGGGTTGGAAGAGACCTCATGGATCATGAATCTCCAACCCCCCTGCCACATGCAGGGCCACCAACTTCCCCATTTAATACTAGACCATTTAACTGGTTTGGTATGGGTGCTGAATACAATGCTTGATGAGCTTAAAATGCTGTATTTCTGAAAGACAGTTGCTCTTAAAGCAGCTGCAAGAATCAGTCAATTTAACCTTTTCTAAGGGAGAAAGACCTGCAAACATGGAGAAGTTGTCTAGGACTTCAGAAGAATACATTACGATCGATGGCATTTAACATACTCTGTATCTGTCATTGCATATCCTTGGTCTTCCTGGCTTGGTGAAAAGATGAAGAACTGCTAGAGTCACTGCATCACTGCCAGCTGCTTTTAGGAAATCTTACCATATATATGTTCTACTATATATCTATATCATCTGCATCTCTCTTTTCAGTCTCAGAAAATTAAAATGAGATCTGGGAACTGAGCTAGGTAGCTTCAGTGTATGTCATTCACTTCCACATAATTTTTTATCTTTTTAATACTGTCATTAATAATTATTATAGTTTGCTCGACTTTCCTAGCTGTACTTTGTGCACAGTGTTTCCAGACTGCAAATGATTAACAGGCAAAGAACACATTCTACAGACACACCATTGACTTATGTCTGAGGTTAATTAAAACTGGTGATGGATCTATAGAAGTACTTACAATACAGTATAGAATTACACTTAATCCATTTAGAGTAGTAATAGCTTTGATTTCTCTGCCCATAAAAGGGCAGCAACAATTATACCTTCGCATAAATATTAACAATTTTTACGTAAGTACATATAAAAATGGAACAGTAGAAGTTGTAATACCTGTGTGCTTTAAAAAATGTTTCTGACTTTGTAATGTTTGACAAACTTTTATGGCTCCCTTCTGCATCTTTATTTTCATAAAGCTTTTACCTTCATGTATTACGACTAGAACCCAACAAGCAGCTATGACACGCAAGCTTCTGTGATAAAATTTTATCAAATCAGAAGAAATGCATGGTGAGGGTGGGAACTAAACTTTCAATTGTTCATTATTTACTGGAGACTCAACTACTCCAGAAGCCAAAGCTGAAAAACCAACTGATTGTACTGGTGCCTAAATCCAAGATAGACATTTTTTTCTCACTGAACTTCTTGTTACTTTCCTTTCTTTAAACTACACCTTTCCTTGTATTTTACTTTTATTCTGCAATTGTTCCTTCTGTTCTTTCCCTATGTCTCTTCCTTACTCAGCTAATCTTGGCATTAGGGAGAAGCTGTGCTTGGGTGTATTTGGACATGGAACACTGTTTCATCTAAACTTCCATGCAGAGATACACCTCTTCATTAATTTGAATATAAGAGACCTCCTTTTAAGCACCATTCCTCACAGACTCAGTTTCCAAATTTTGGTGCCTAAACCTCCTGCTTCAGAGTTCCCCTGGGTTGGCCCTGCCTTCCCACCAGGTGCTCAATCATTGTTTCAGGCTGTGACTTAGCATTTCCTACATTAGCTACTCCATGCAAAATAACTGAGGCAACATAAAATCACAAAATGATAGAAGGAGGAGACCCACAGGCTTAGCCTTCCTCTTCCTTTCTTACACCAGGTATTGTATAAGCTTGTTTTACTTTTCTAATCATGCCCAGGTTTTGATGGATAGCAGTTCTGAGTTGCCTTTTTCTAAGTCTGTCTGTTTTGTTCTTATTTTTCTCGTGTCTCCTTGAAAATGATTTGTTTTCAGGTAGCATGCAGCACTCTAGTTACTGTAATTTCATTGCATTGCTTTGCCTTTTGTCTGTGTTTTTTTAAAAAAAATGTTAAGGAAAACAAAAGAAGAGCAATCTCTTGTGCACCAGCTATTATTTGGAAGAAGTTATCTATTTTGTAGTGTTTTTTTGTTTGTTTTGTTTTCTTACTGCTTTAGGGTACAACACTATTCACAAGCTGTTTTTGCTGTCCTTTGTAATTTCAGAGACCTTCAGCTCCTCATGAAGCTTTTCACTATTCTATTATCTTAAGCAAAGTGCTTTTCATAGTAATCACAGAAGCATATAGGATGGAATTGTCAGGATTGAAAGGAACCTCTTAAGATCACTTAGTCCAGCACCCTAAAAGCAGGTTCTCTACAGTGGGTTGCACAGGAAAGCATTCAAGCTAGAGAAGTACCTCCACTTATTCTATAAAATTTTGGGTGAGACTTGCACTTATTTCTTTCCTTCTGGCACTTGTGTTCGCAGTACTGATTGTGATGACCTGTTTTTCTCCAAGAAGCTATCCCCAAGTAGAAGTCCATGCTAGCACGAGCTCACGACTGTCACTGGAAAGAGTCTCGCTAGGCTTTTCCTCCTCTTTCACACCAGAAATGTATTCTCCCACATTTGCTGCCCCTCCTCTGACTCCTCAGAAGAAATGTCTGCTCTTGGTCAAATCACATTCTGCTGTGCAGAACCACATGTGCAGTGTGCCAACACTGTTGATGAATCATGATTAGTGGTATTGTTTTGTTTGTTTTTGTTATACCTTATCACTGTTCTGCTTAAGATCAAACACTGTACAGCAGCTTGTTGATGCTGAAAAGGAATTTTCCAAGAAGAAATAAACTGTCGTCCTTTCTGCAGCAGTCCTGATGCTCACTGAATCTTTTACTGAGCTAATTTAAGGTAGGTTAGGCTAAATTAAAAATAAGAATCTCCTTATGCATAGGTAGAGTCAAGATACATGGTCGCGTATTAGAATCATAGAATCATAGAATCGCTCAGGTTGGAAAAGACATTCAAGATCATCGAGTCCAACCACAACCTAACCATCCTACCCTCACTCTAACAACCTTCTGCTAAATCAGGTCCCTGAGCACCACATCCAAATGGTTTTTAAGCACATCCAGGGATGGTGACTCAACCACCTCCCTGGGCAGCCTATTGCAGTGCTTAACAACTCTTGCTGTAAGAAGTGTTTCCTGATATCCAACCTAAAGTTACCCTGGCACAACTTGAGGCCATTTCCCCTCGTCCTGTCACCAGTGAGAAGAGACCAGCCCCGCTCTGCTGTAAGCACCTTTCAGATATTGGAAGAGAGCAATGAGGTCTCCCCTCAGCCTTCTCTTCCCCAGACTAAACAACCCCAGTTTCTTCAGTTGCTCCTTGTAGGGAATGGGAGTATTATGAATTCTGTATGCTTTCCTATCTACTCCTCCAATATTTTTTTTAATAAAATAATGAAAAAAATCTGAAGTTGCTTGCTCACCAAGTTTACTGGTAAAGTGTGCTTACCTTCATCTTATTTTTTTACTAAATGAAAGCTAGTAAAAGCATTGTTCTACTGACTGTTCATTACAATATTACACACTGTTAATGGAGGGAAAGTGCTTCGTAATGTAAAAATTCTATTACCTACAGTGTATCATAAAGTGAACTTCTAGGGAATTCCCAACTGTAAACCCATTCTTGTCCAGAAAATATGCATGCATTTGAACACACTGAATGGATATTGAGTGCAAGTGTGCACAGATGGAAAATGTTACTAATTCTTACTTACATGTATATTACGTGTATTGTGTCAATAAATTAATTGTGTGTTGGAAATAATCAGAAACAGACATGGCTGTCAAGTGATAAAGACATTTTACAGATACTTTGCTCCTCCTATCTTCCTTAAGAGCACTTTGATATGGAAGTGGCACACGTGAATATCTCAAAATGATAAGTCAGTGTTCAGATGGCTCTGCTGTTGTTCTTCATGTGGCATTTCAACAATGAATGCATTAATTGGTGGGGTTATCATATATTTCAGGCTTCATTCTCCAGCTGTTCATTTTTCTTTACTGTAGCTTCTCGGTGTCTGCCTTAAGAAAATATGACACAATGCACTATATCCATTCCATTTCCTATCACTTTTCTCCCACAGACACTTTTGCTGGCAGCAGCAGCAGCACCAGCCAGAGATCCCCTCACAGTTTCCTGCTCTGGCATTCTGCACCGAGGGCCTGGTGATCTTCACTTTTATATGGGTATTTCCAGCTTGGTACTTGCACCAGTCACTGCTTTACAGTGATGCCTAAAACAGTTGCTGATTTTACTGCGATGAACCATTAAATGTAGATTGAGAAGTCCTCTGGGTTGAAAAGGCAGGTAAGAGACAGATCAGATCCTGTCTTCCTTCTGAACTCTGGCATGTCTATGATTTTTCCCAGTCAGTGCTGGGCTACTGCTATCCCTGCCCTTCCTGTAATGCAGGCAGCAGAAGGCCAAGAGGAGGACAACGAGCTGCCAAAAGCACATCTGCTCTTTCCCATCCCTGTTCTCCCACCAAAGTGCTGTCACTGTGCCTGGAACACCAGCAATGCTGCAATCTGCTGTTTTAATTGAGTCAGAAATGGCATGTAAAAAATCATCAGCTACTGATTCAAAACCATGGGGAAGCACTGCAGGGTTTATTGCTTGCTTTTGCTAAGCAGAGGCTCTTGAATGCCAGAGACTCCACGGGCACCTCACCTGTCTCTTGCGATGCATCCATGGATGCTGCATGCTGCTATTTGAATTGGGCAGCAGGTGGTGAATTAAGAATTCAGCTGCCAAGAAGAAAAAGCTGTTTTCTTCCTTTTTTTTTTTTTTAATTTTTTTTTTTTTTTTCCTCCTACTGCTTTATGGCTGGTAAGGACAGTTACCAGTAAGCTGGTAAGCAGTAGCTAAAGCCACTGCTGCTGCCCTGGGGGCTCTTGTCCTGTTTCTGTTACTGCCATTACTGTCTGTTTTGCTGTTACCTTGCTTCTGCTGCTTGCACAGCTGATTTCTGTGCTTTGCTAGGAATTCTAACATATTTAGTGAGGTGGAGATGGTGATTTGGAACTGACTGAAAGGCAAGAAGAGTAGCAGTAGCCTTTTCCTCTTATCTCTCTCTTCTTGTTTTTTTTTTCTCCCATGTTTTCTTTGATTGTTGCTTTTGTCACCAGTCTGTCTCACTCTGACCCCAGCCAAATTCATGTTCCCTTAAAGTTTATTCCTTCAGGCAAAATAAAGCAGCTGATAAAGGCTTCCTTTAGTATAAAATCTGATGTTTTCACTCCCCTTTCAGTATATGTTTCTGACGTGTTCCCTTGATGTCCTAAGCAGACTCTACCTCTCCTTGTCTTCCCCTTCTCTATTCAGGCTAATGGCTAAGTTTCTGAATCCTTTCCTATTAGAATATCTCATGTCGAGTAAGAAGTCTAATTTTTAAAACAGCTATCCAATTATTTTGGCTGATAATAGCTATAATTAAGTTCTGTGGTCACAGTTACAAGCAAGTGTAATTAAATTTCCAGTTTCATTGTATAAGTTCATCGCATGAGGCAAGACTTCCTATGTGTAGCATGTAGGGATGCTGATTAGAGGAGCACTGATTATATTTAAATGTGGTAATGCCTATCCTGTTGTTATAGCTGGTATGTGTATTTATCTTACAGAATCAGACATTATGTATGCTTGTGGTGGTAGATTTTCTAGCACCCCTCTTGAACCTGTTTAATTGCTAGTGATCATCTTGGATTGGTATTTCAGGCTTTGCATGAATTGATGTCTTTCTAACATTATGTTCCACAGGAAATTACCTCTGATTAGCAGTTGATTTAACTCAGTGGAAGAAAAAGATAAATATCTGGAGAACGGGAATAGAAGGATGGAAAATCACAGGAACTGACATTTCCTCTGTACTGTACAAGCGTGCCTTTCCCCTTGTGTGAAGGAAGTCTGGACTCGACAGCCTTGCAGGCCTCAAGAACATAGTGCAGAATTAAATGAGACCCTCCAGTGATCCACAGTAAAAGTTCTGAGATTGGTCTGAATTTGAGTACTAGAATAACAGTGATATTCAGATGAGGGACTCAGCCCTTTCTGTCTTTGGAAAGCATTCAAAAATACTTTGTCCAAGATTTTCAAACCAAAAAAGTAATAATTTTATAATGATACTTAATTTTTCTCAAGATTCATTGTGAATGTGCCATTGCACAAGTCAGCCTTTCTAACGGTCTGTTAAAAATACGCTTGAGACTTTCCCTTGAAACATGAGGGAAACTTTATATTTTCAGAATGTTATGATGAGGGAGAAAAGCCCCAAGAAAGGTGTTCATCCCATCTTTGTTGTTATGTGATGGTAAAATGAGGAACCTGAAATACTTGCTGCCTGGTCTCCAGAGCAGAAGACTCAGGGAAGTTTCCTCCTTTTGTAGTGAGATGCTTTCTCATGTATCCAAGTACGAATCTTTGGAGCTTTGTCACGGTGATGCTGGTTGTATGGGAACTGCTGAGGCACGGCTTGAACCTCTGATTGATCACCTGAGGCGAGCACTGAGTCAGCCACAGGAGCACAGGTGAAGGCAATTCAGCTGTGCTGCTCCTAGACCTATTTAAGAGCTGGCTGCCAGTAGGGAAGGATCTCTTCAGAAGATCTCCTTTGCTGGAGTTTTGTAAGTGAGCCCAGGATAGGGGTAAGCCTTCTATTTATCCTTTTTTTTTTTTGTTATCATAGTCTGTTTTGTCAAACTCTCTTGTTTATTTCATAATTATAACATATTAATACTCATTGATTATCCAGTGGTGAAGTATGTACAAAAAATTATGTGCATAGAGGATTTGTAAAGCCAGGGAGCGTAACTGGCTATGTTGTTAATTTTAGTACTGCATAGTGATTACTTGACATAAGCTTACTTCCAGCCATGAGTGTCGATGAAAGTAAAATTTGTTTGGACACAACTTAATCTGTTTAACAGTGAGGAAACAAAAAATAAAAACGTATTGTGCTATCCCTGTGGATTTATGGCTGTATGCCTGGATGTGCTTCAGTATTACTTCATTTATTTATGATTTGCTGGCTGCTGAGTCAGAGGAAAGGTGACAAGGATTGTCCTTCCTCTCTCTTGGTCCAAAGTACTCTGTCTGGCTTTGCATCAGTGCTCTCTTTAGTAGGGGTGCAAATCATCCCAAATATTCCCAGAGAGCTGCAGCTGTGCTTTATGTGATTATCAAGATCCACATCAGTTGTGCATCACCTGTTTTATTACATAAAGATATGCAGAAAATCACATTTTCTCTCCTGCTTTACTCTTGTGTTGACCTGTGTCAGTTGTGGCACATGGGCTTGTATCTTTCTGCTTTCTGTGGGTTTAGCATCCCCATCATGCCTGCTACATTTGCACGGTGGCTTCTTCAGTGGCATGTGGCTTTCACATTTATACTTATAACCAGCAGGTTGTAATGATAACCTTGCTCTTGTAGGCCTGGAGAGGCAGCTTTGTTTTTGCATGGACGATAGAGCTTTCTCAGGCCTACAGGTGATGCATGATTTAGTGTTCCAGCCCATGTCATACCATGCTACCAGTATGATGTGAAATAGTGTCTGTATATGATAGGTGTTAACTTGTATAAAGTCAGATTTGCTTCCCTAGTAAGAGTGCTCTGTGGATTGATGTGAATGTGCTTGGATGAATGAGATTATGCATTGCTCTCTGAAGATGGCAGCAGCTGAGCACAAAATATTTTTACTAACTAAATAAATAAAGAAAAAAAATAGAAGTGTTCCTGCAGCACAAACTCATCTTTTCCATTTGATGTTTTGTCCTTTATCAAGGCCTCCTCTCACGTTCACTCAGATTGGTATGAGATCTTTCATGGCTAGACTTCACAGCAGAGACTAAGCTAGAAGCTAATACCAAACATGCTCCCTCCAGGTGGAAAGGTTGCTCTGTGGTGTTTTGCTTGGCCGCTGTGCTACAGTTCACGTGTCAGGATGTATTTGGGCATCGTCCCTCAGCCACAGCTCTGCCTGCTGAGGAGGACACCCACTTGTCAGTGCCCTGAGCTGAAGATGATCTCTTGGTGAGGTTTATAATCAGATCCGTTTGTGTTGCTGTTCCCTTATTTACTTCTCTTGGAGTTAAACTATTTTATGGCTCATCTAGACTGGAGCAAGTGAGGTGGTTCTGTCACGAGAGGTGTGAGGAGTAATGGCAAGCAGGATGACCTGGGTCAGTCCTTCCTAGCTGGTGGTAGTCTGTGTCCAGGATACCTTTGGCTTTTTGACAAGCAAGAAGATTTCCACTGGTATCAATTCAGGCGCAGCCATCAGTATGGAGGGTCCTTGGCTCCAAATGCTCATTGTGATAATTGGAGCAGGGTGGTACTTCACTCTGGTGTGTTTTGGAAGTGAGAGACCTCAGCACAGCATAAAGGAGCCTCAGAGTGCAAGAAACACTGACAATGTTAACATTAAAAGCTAAACCCAAATGAATTTATTCAAGATAATACCATAGCTCCACTACACCTCCATAGTGGAGATCTACTTTATTTTGATCCTTTATTTTGATCCTTTTGATCCTTGAGTCTATCAGCTTTCAGCAACAGTTGTTTTCCTCTGTTCTCTGTCACCACGTCTCTGGTATATCTTGCTTGTTGCAGTAAGAAATTTTAGCAATATGTTAAATGCATTGAGTTCACAAAATGTATCATCTCTTACCCAGTAGAATTTGTGCCAAGGATTACTTGTAAAGATTTTTTTTTTTTTTTCCTCATAGGGCTGTAAGTTGATTTTAATTAAGACTGATTTGAAATTGGAAAAATATCAAAAGCATCACCAATGCCTGATCCCTGCAGGCATTCAAGGCCAGGCTGGATGTGGCTCTGGGCAGCCTGGTCTGCTGGTTGGTGACCCTGCACATAGCAGGGGGTTGAAACTGGGTGATCATTGTGGTCCTTTTCAACCCAGGCCATTCTATGACTCTGTGATTCTATGATACTATGAGTACTACTAGTTGAGGACCAAATTAGGCCTTCAGCATAGCTCTGAAATTTTCAAAAGAAAGAATAGAAGTAGATTTTCTTTTACTGGGAAACACAGAAATGTGCAATATTATTAGCAACATAAAACAAAACAAATTTAAGGATGATATTTTCATTAAAAAGTTTCCAATAGAATGCAAAAAAAAAAAAAAAAAAAAAAAGACAACATTGGGCCCATTCTCATGTGCTGAGAATAGCATTTATCCATACAGGGGAATTTCTTTGGCAAAACCTTAAAAGGTGGGTGACTCTTAACAGATCTAGGGAAGAGTATCTGTTCACTGGTTCATAGTTATGCTATCACTTGTGTAGGCTTAGGCTTATTAGGCTGTTTCTAGGAAGACCTATTTTTTTTTTCTGGTTATTGAGAGTAAAAAGGTCTGTTTTCAGTAAAGGGATATCTAGAAAACCCATTCAAACACAGTGGTTGTGGGGATGAATTAACAGAAGAATTGCTCCATTGCAGGCAGGCCAGGTAGGTTTTGTAGTAAATAATCTGTACTTATTCCTGATTAAATATATGGTTTTTTCCTAATGTAATTTAATGCAGAAAAAGTGAGCCAGAGTCAGCTCTATTTTAAAGAAATTCAACCATAGCATATAAGTGAAATAAACCTGAGTGATTGTTTTATCACATGTAAATGTTACTTAAACAAAAATTTAGCCATTTCTTCAGTAAAGGTAGGATTTACATCATGTAATACAATTCCTGGAGAATTCAGGTTTGATTGATACTAGGCTCTGGCAATTTGAAGTCCCAGTACAGAAGAACTTGAAGTCCCGGTACACTGCGGAAGTGCAGTGGATTATAACAGATGGCTGTTTGTCTTGCTTGAAGTTCTGAGGGGAAAAAAAGAAAAAAGGACAGAAAAAGCATTTCAGAAATGAACTTTTTGAGAACACTGCAAGGTCCATTTTTCAGGTTGGTCAGCACTTTCGATCGTTTGAACTTGCATAGATTCATGGATTCTGATTTCCTCTGGTATATTAAAAAAAAAGTTATCTATTTGATTTATTGCTGACTGCTTAAATATTTTGTAATTGTTTAATATGGATGCTTGAACAAAATGATTGAGCTCTTCATATTGTTTTAATGCATTCTCTACTCGCTTCTGTGAAGGAAGAAAGTGAAGTCAAATAAGAGCAGCTCAGTGGTGCTTCACAGCAGGTTTTTGTGGAGGATTAAGTTTTTCTGTACTGGCTGTGTCAAAGACAAAGAGAAAACATTAGTTAGAGGAAAAAATGTTGATAGTATTCCCTCTGTTAAGCTATTAGTGACTGCCTTGCTACTCCACATCAATCTGGCTCCTCAAGGACTTCTGACAGGAGAAAGTCAGCATCCAGAATGTCAACAGAATAGGAGAAATTGATGACTATTATGGTCTTCCCCCAAAAAGATGCCAGTATTGCACCAGAAGCCTGAGTATGTTTATACACATGCATATGTTTATATTTTGTTTAAAAATACACTTAAGTTTATTTATCCCTGTTAGACGGGTTTTGGCAACACTTCAAACAGGCTAATTTAGAACTATATTTGTACTTCACGATACGTAAGCTGTGTCAAACAGAAAGCAAAGAGAGTATTAGGATATGTCAGTGTTCCCAAAAATGCATCATTTCTTCAAAAGGTCTGTGCTTTCAGGAGAAGCTAGGAGTGATAGAAAGGGAGGAATCTTTTAGGGTGATTCTAAGGACAGTCACATATGAGAGCTTCAGGAAAAGAGAAAAAGTCATCCCATTGAGTCTCTCACTACCTTTCATTAAATGTACCTTCAGTTCCTTAATCATTGTTATGTGTCGCTTTAAAATATGTAATTTCTGTACTGAAGACTGTTTTTTCTCAACTATGTTCCGTGATGTTTAATTTAAAAAGAATTAGGGCGTAATTATTGCAGATGTTTAAAATATATCCCTTGTAAAATTGAGAACAGATACAGGAAAATGAAGTTAAGGGCTGCTATTGCATTTTCCGTTTGTTTGAAACTTTGCTGCATGCTTTACTCCTGTGGGAATGCACTAAATGGAGTGGAATTTTCATTTCATTTGTTATGATAGACAGCTGGTTCCTTAGATATTTCTCATATGCTTCGTTTTACTAGTGAGAGCTACTGCATTGCTAGAAACAATGTATTTCACTTGAACTGTACAATGGAAAAATCACATGAGGCCAAAATCACCAGTAATTAATTGATTCCTCTCTCCAAACCATTGTCAATAATGAAACCTTTTCTCATGCAGGATTTTAAACAAAGGCTCGAGTTCTTTAAGACTGAATGGGAAACTTTGTAATGTCCTTTTAATAGAACAGAGGATTTTATCTCTTCTGTGGAATGGCTCCAAAGATCTCAAAAAGTAAGCCATTTTGCATGACATTCAAGCCTTGATTAATGCTTCTCTCTCACTGGGTCTTTATTATCTTCAGTGGAGTTATCTATACTTACATTGTAATGACAGGGATAACTTCTTCAGAAATCTCTTTCACTCCTATGCAATGTTATTTATTTTCTAGCTTGGCTTCAGCAAGACTTTTGACACTGTCCCCCATAGCATCCTTGTAGGTAAGCAAAGGAAATGTGGGATAGATAAATGGACAGTGAGGTGAACTTAGAATTGGCTGACTGGTGGAGTTGAGGGTTGTTATCAGTGGTACAGAGTTTATTTGGAGCCCTCTAACTATTGGTGCTCCCCAGAGGTCAGTACTGGGCCCATTCTTGTGTAACATCTTCATCAACAATCTGGATGAAGAGAGAGCATCCACCCTCAGCAAGTTTGCTGATGTGTGGCTGACACACCTGAAGGCTGTGCTGCCATTCAGCAGGACCTGGACAGACTGAAGAGTTGAATGGAGAGGAATCTGATGAGGTTCAACAAAGGCAAGAGTAGGGTCCTCCAGCTGGGGAAGAAAAAAAACACAAGCATCAGTACAGGTTAGAGGCTGACCAGCTGGAAAGAAACTCTGCAGAGAAGGACCTGGGTGTCCTGATGGACAACGAGTTGACCGTGAGACAACGGGGTGGACTTTGGCTAACATGATAAGATACTGTGAGTGTGAAGCTGTGAAATCATTCAAAAATAATATATTCTAATTTTAGAACCCAAAGAAAACTAACTGGAATACCTCAGAATATCCTGCAGAAAGTCTCTTAGTTGTGAATGTACATGCCTGAATAAGAACACGGCCCACTCCCTTCTCATGGCAACAGGGGTTGTCATAGAAGAAATATCTTGGGATGTGGTACTACAAAAACTGTTGGAAGAAATTAGTAGAGTAGAAAAAGAACTCCCAAGCCCCACAACAGTGACAAGATAGCAGTGGTGGAAGCAGGTCCTGCATGGGAGCAAGAAGATGGTTTAATTCCATTGTTCTTGCAGTGTCTCTTGTTTACTGTCTTTGAATATTCAAATGTGTGCATTGATGGGGACTTTCAGTTGATCTGGAGATCAAGTAATTTTGTTTGCTGGGAATACTAGCAGCTCTCACAATAGTCAGCAGAGCAAACCCAAGGAGATGGTCAAAGTGATGGACTGCAAGCTGAAACTAAAAGGCTGTGGGGTAGGAATCGTATTACCTCAAGAAAATGGAGCAGAATGGATGGAGGGACGCTGATTGCCAAGGTGTTCTGGAAAACATTACATACAAGTTCAAACATTTGGCTAGTAGATTTCTGTCTAGAAAATCCTATTACTGTGTAACCTTGTTTGTGGAGAATGAAAGGAATCTGAGATAATGTAGATCTAGTGCCTTACTTAGTATCTATATTTGCTACTGCCAGTCAAAGGGATGTCTAACTAGGCTTCTTCTCACAGTGTATTAGACACTTCAGTCTTTCCACAGAACCATTCATTTTTGAGCCAGCAGCTTGAGGATGTTTTTGTAACAGATGCAGTAGTTAGAGCTGAATAAAAGCAAATGTGATAATTAGTGTGGGAAGATTCTCTTAATTTATGACAGAATAGAGTGTCTTAGTCTTTTTGCAGCCCAAAGGCCTACAAATTGTAGGTTATTTATTGCTTTTCGTGCCGTCACTTTTCTTTTGCTGACCCTTTGTGGTTTTAAAAATACTGCCTAGGGCAAACATTAAGAATTTAAACTTCTGTTACCCTAGCAGAATGGTGTCTCGGCAGCAGTGGCTAAAAAAGCACCTGATTTCCAAAGGCTTAATGGGTTTTCTGGGTTTTTTTCAATCATTCCAGGATTGGTATGGTTAACCATCAGTGAAGTAACAATCATCATTTCGTTTTACTCAGGTGCAGATGAGATGCATGTACTTGCCTCTCACAGCTGAAATAGGGGGCTGTCAGCTTAGACAGAACTCATTTTAAATGATTCAAAATGCCAGTGGCTGAGTGCCTTACCACGTTTATACTATGCTTTCAGTGTCCAGAGTTTCATAAATTTCCTTCACTGAGATGAAATTGAAATAGCAGGATAAGTAAAGTACAAATATAGCTGCTTCTTGGCCTTTTCAGTGCACTTAGTGTTGGAAAAAAACAAACTGGGCAGACATAGTCCTTTTGCTTTGTCACATGTCTGTCCTGAGTCATGTTAGCAGTCAGGGGAGTACGTAGGTGGTCCTGTCTTAATGTTCTAATCCTGAAATAAGAATTGCAATATGCTGTTTTTCCTATAAATATCAGCCATTCAAAAATGTGAGGCATATTTTCCTTTGTATTTCACTCACAAAGCCTACTGCTGGCTCAGATGATGTTTGTATCTAGCCCATTAGAGAACCGATGTCCTTATCTTAGACAAAAAGTTGCAACACATTTTGAGATCACATTTGCAAATAAGTTCCCTTATTAGGGAAGGATATTGACTGTTTTTTCAGTGCATTTAGCCTGTATAGTACCGCTTCAGGGGAACTTGGCTATAAAGAATTTCTTGAGGTAATTTAACTACTACAAGTTGAGCTACAAATGTAAATTTTCTACTTTGCAACACCAAGTCCTGCTTTCTCTTCTGTAAAACAGTGCCACAGAGATGCTGAATCTCTAGATGAGCCCTTCCATGGTCTCTGATATAATGGAAGAATTCTCCGGAAAGCTGAGATTTTGCAGGGAGGCCCTGTAATAAACATTGTCAATTACAGCTATTAAGATCTGGGATTTTATTTTTCGTTGTTGAGGAGTATGGGACTGAAGTTACAAAGACAAAATTCAAGTGTACAGCATCCTTATAACTGAAGCTAGATATCAGGTCACTGCCTGTGCTCAAACTCTCGCACTTGCGCTTAAGTCAGTAGCAGCCTGGGTGGTCCAGGAACTCCCTTGCTTGTCTGTCATGATGAGATAATGCCTGGTTTGAGACTGTGAATTGATTTGAAACTTGGCTATCAACTGTACTCCTAGACGTTCTCACAGCAAAGCATTTGAGTGGTGTTTAGTGTAATATTTCACCACGTATTTGGCGCAAGGGTCTCTACGTGGAAATTTCAGGCTGCCCTGAAGATTGACCCTACACAGCTTTTCCTGTGTTTAAACCAGCTCTTTTGCTTAGATATGGTGATTAACATGCTGGCTGGAGAAGCTGACTGCCCCAGTGACATCCTTGGACATGATCCTGGATTTATGCTGCAAAAACTTACTGCATAGATGTTTGCAAATAATGAGTAGAAACTACAGTTGTGAAGTGAAGGCTTTTACTTGTAGCTGAGATGGATAGAGGATGTTTTGTACGTCGGTTAACGTAATGGATCATGTGTAGTCTTTCTTGCACCACAGGCCAGCTGGTACAAGGAATCTGTTGAGGAGCAGTTTGGGAAATCTAACCCAATCCAGCTGAAGACATTACCACCAGGGCCTTTGCAAGACACCCATTGCCATCTGGGCAGTGAACAAACAGCCCCTTCGACAGATGTAATTCCCCATGTGCAAGTTAGCCTTTGTCAAGATTCTACTACTAGACTAGACATTTAATTTATTTATTTTTAATGCAAACTCTGTGAATGTCTGAGAAATACATTTTTCTTATGAGTCGTCTTAAATTTCTCAACTGCACATTAAAACTGCCATTGACAAAGGTTTTTGTTTGCTTTCTCCACTTGTCTTGAAGAGTTTGAGAGTTTAATCAATTGAAGTTCCAGAGAGGATTTTTTAAAGGATTTTTAAAACCTGCAAAGCAGTGATGAATTATTTTGAACTCCACGCTTTGAGTAAATATGTTGCAGTTTTGAACATGTGAAGGAAGAGACTCGAACAATAGAAATACTCACACCTACATGGATCCGTGGTATTATGCCATTGTTTGTAATTGAAATGCATAATTATTCAGACATGTCCATGGCCTAGGGAAAATCATGAGGGATATGCATCTGCTTGGTGAGTTGGGTTATTGTTTTGCTATTGGGAAGATAGGTATGACTGATTAAATACAAAACTTGAATTCCCATATCTCCAATGAATTTTAGGGTTTCAGAAACAGCTGTCCCTCTCGAGTTTCTTGCAATAGTACATTTTTTTTCCAATTGCTAACTAATATCTTCTACCTTTTTCTCGCGTTCTCAGGGTCTAATAAAAAGACAGATGGAACGTTTTAACCAAAGGTCTGGCACTGAAGTGAGTGAGGTTTAGCGTATGTTTTTATTTTGGTTTAAATCTGGTTTGTGTCTGCCCCAGATAATGCTTTTTAAAATTATAGCTACTAAACATTAATTATTTCTAATAGTTCTAAACATGATAGAATTTGTCATGGTAGTGGAGCTTGGCAATGCTTTATAAGCAACAACGTTGGGAATTCATCATCCAAGTTTTAGATAATGAAAGCCTGGAGCATACAGAATCCCAAGTTACTACTCTTCCCACTGTTTTTGGAGCAAAAAAAAAAAAAAAAGGGGGGGGGGGATCTGTATAGTTTCTTCTTTTGCTATAACAGGAGATGAATTCACGGGGACAAAGGGAGATATTTTCAGATAAGAGACTGTGTTGTGATTTTCAAAGGTGTAAACTCCTCCAGATTACAGTACCTTCACCTAGAGTGGGCAAGGACATTTTGTAGGAGCAGGTAGTAAGGGCAAAGCAGGGCTGGGAACAGTAAGGCCCCTTTCTTAATCCTTCCTTACTGCCTTTCTGTCAAACAGTCACTTACTGAGACACTTTCAGTACCATTCAGATAATACTTTTCTCCAAATTGCACACTTATCTCGTTCCATTAACCAGACTCTTTGTAACAAAAGCAATTGAAATAAGTTGCAAACAGATTAAGGTATTTTTAGAGTGTTTTTCTATGTGAATTATTTGTAGACAGACTCACAGCATTCCTGCACAACAATTGTTGATCAGATGTGCATGAGATTGTATAGGGTTATCCTATTCACTTTTTCCTTCTTTTTTTTTTTTTTTTTTTTTTAAATCTTTTTAGATGTTAAGTACTGAAACAAATTACTCTTCATGGTTACAGCCTAATCCCTACTTACACAGTTGTATCAGGAAGGTTTTTCTCCCCAGTATGAAAAACATAACTTCTGAAATGGGAAAAAAAAATCACAAATGAAGCAGTATCCCAGAGGTTTATGCATAAGAAATGGATGTTTTGTTCCATTTATGAATTTGTTGTGTAGGTGTGTTGTTAATGAAGGGACATGCAAGTTTTCAACCAGAACATTTTTTAATAACATCACAGAAATTAAATATTCTCACAAGAAATACTAGTATTGAAGCTACATCAATGTTGGTAGCTGTCAAAAAGAAATAAATAATAATAAATTATTTCCTGTCTTTCAAAAATATCATCTTACCAAATAAACCAGAAACATATCGCCATCTGTTTTTCACATTCATTCAACCTGAGATTGGGATCAAAAATCTATGCAACCCCTCCCTTTTTGACGGGGACTATTGCTTAGATCAGATCTGGTCTGCCTAGGCCAGTGTTCTGTTTCTAATAGGAATTAATGCTGGGAGCCTTAGAGTCTATGAACTGGATCAGTATAGAATAATAACTCCCAGCCTCAGTGTGATTCCAATTTCAGATTTATTTCTACTCCTTAGGTACTGTATACCTGTATTCTATACTCCACTACCTCTATACTATATACCTCTAGCATCATCTAGTAGGACTTAAAGTTCAAATTTTCCTTTTTATTTTTTATTTCATTATAAGTTAATTTTTCTGCTAATCTGCTTTTGAGTACATCTGTTTTCTTTACTTCCTAACAATTAGTTTCATAAGTACTTTATTCTCCCTGGAGATGTGTTTTGTGTGAAATTGTGTGACTCGGTTTACACTTATAATGTAGTCTTCTTCCTTATGTGATCTCAAGGGGCTCTACTTCTTGCAGAGGTGCTCACTGGGAATAGGCAGTCCATGAGTATGAGACTGCATGCGTTAGAGAGAAACTTTGCAGATCATCTTGATAATCGAGACAAGACATATATGAAATAAATTGGAAGGCTTGCAGAGAACAAGCAAAACAAGACGCTTGCTTGTCATGGTAACTCTTGAAGTAAATAAGGAGCAAGCATGAGTGGGCCAGCACAGCAGTCTGATGAAAGCTCAGAGGAGGACTTGCAGGTGATTAGTGACAGTTCAAACTTAACATGGCAAATCCAGGGTAAATGTGCTTTTACATTTAGCTGTTGATTGATTTGTGGGATCATCCCTCTGTGGTACCATCTCAGATGCTGAGGTGCTTTTTGTATCTGTGTTAAGATAACTTTGTAATGCGTTCATTTACTGCTTGTAGCCTGGGGCAAAACAGTCCACTAGTATTTATCTTCATTATATTATGCCAATTCCAGTTGTTTGTTTATTCATTTAAAAATTGTTAATCTTTGCAAAATGCTTACAAGATGACATCAATGACGAGTGAAGTGCTATGAACCAAAAGCTGAGAGGCAAGGAGGAGTTCTATTAGGGCCATATAACTGCTGAGCACTGATTCACATGGCAGGAATCCTACTTGGCTGTGGAAGAGTAGGGTTTAGTGATGACAATGCTAGTTCACCAGTTGGATAGAGAACTACCTTTGCATGCTTTTGCATCCTATAAATCTGGAAGCCCTTTCAACTCCATCAGTGGAAGACTGAACAATGCTGAACCATTTATCTCAGAACTTTGTCCACAGATGGGTTATTTTTATAAAGCTTGCTTATTTACTTGCAATGGAAAATGTGAAGGAGGGTTTGATCTTTTAATTGATAAACTGCTCCTTTTTTTTCTTCCTTGTTTATGTTTTTGGCATTCACATCAAAAGTTTTTAAGGCAGTGTGACAGCTGTTGGAATGCATCACCATGGTAGCTTTCCCTACTTATTTGATGCAACAATTGCTTTTTCCTTCATTACTTTTTATGAGGTATTTTAGTAAACAACAATTATAAACTCATTAGTCTCATTTTTCTAAATGGAGCAGATAAATGGATATTACTTCTGACAAAGATGCATGTAATAAATGACAGATAGAGGGAGTTTAGAGAGGTTTTGGTTGAGATATTTTTTAGTGATTAGACTACTCCGGAAAATAATTTACTCAGTCTTATTGATGGGAGATTGGAAGTTTCCATTCCACTAATCTATTATCTAATACACTTAGACATGTTGATTGTGAGATTTTTTTGCTTTGAGTGTTTTGTCTAAGCATCTATGATTAAATCGTGCTGTAATGAGCTTAATGACAGTCGTCAAAAGAGATGACCCTTTCCAGTCCAGACAGAGTAAGCAGAGTAGTTTAACAGTCTGAGTCTTTTAACTCTTTCAAAACTGACAAAACCAGATGCATGCAACTATTAAAAGGAGGGAAAATGGTTCCTTGTGGAATGTGAATTTGTCTTTTCTTGCACTCCAGGAAATTTAATGGCTCTGAATAGGTAGAAAGAAGATTATTCTCATATTGTGATAATTCTTCATCCTTTTAAAACCTACTGTGGCTATTTGTATGGAAAGCGAGAAGTCCTGTTTATTCATAGAGCTAGATGTGCTGCAAATGTGATAGAGGATACCAGCCAGTTGCTAACGTGGAGGGAAAACATTTAGTGGGGGAAAATACCGAAGAAACTATTTGAATGAACAAATAAAAGAGACAGTTAGCAATCTATTTCAATGGCTCCCTTTAGCGTTGTCTTGTGAGGAATACAAATTCCTTTACTCTACATTTTGTGGACATGCCTTGGAAGGTCCTGTATCAAGATGTACTGACCTTGCCTTTGAGGCTGAGCCTTTTGATTGATGATTCGGTTGATTTAAAATTGAACTATTTATATGTGCTTTGCATGGATCGAACACTTAACCTTCAGAACGGAAATAGGCTTTCTTGAATTCAGATACAGACCTGCACTTTATGGCTTCAGTTCAGGATAATAAAAAAGATGGCCATAAGTTAGTGAGATGTTACGACCTGAAAATTATTTATACTGGGTGTGAAGGACATGGAATCAAGACCGAGTTCCTTATATACACTGCAACAAGGAATTACCTGATCCATTAACTTTTCTTCATGAGTGCATGCAGTGGTAGATGTCTTCCTTATGTTCTGTTTCCTGCTTGTGGACTTTGGTATGGTATGAAAGATGGAATCCTGGCATGTATGACAGTACAACATGTATGTCAGCACTTGTGTAGCATCTGATAGGTAGAAGGGTTTCTTTTCCAATCTTTTAACAGCCAGGAAATTCACTAGCCTGGCGTTTTGCCCCTCAACTGTCAGTCTGAGAGATATACAGCCAGCCCCAAGCCTGTCTCTATCCACTCACACTGGAGAATCCTAGGCAGCCCTTTTGCTTCGTTTTATGAGGCCATTATCCATTAGTGCAGGACTAGGGCTGGGCAATGGTCAATCACGTGCCGTGTCTCTGAAGTGACTGAAAAGTGGAAAGTGTGCATACTTTTTGTGAATTGGGTAAACTTGATTGCATCTAAATCACAGGATCAATTTTATTTCTGCCAGACGTCCTGAAAAACAGCAAGACTTCAAGTTTTTAATTTCCTTATATATGAGGGCTGTTCTGAAAGTGATATCTCCTGTTATGTTGGCCCACAAAATCAGATGTGGATATTGGTGGTATGGCACTAGAGATTAAACTTTCCTGTTGATATTCCTTTTTTTCTTTTTTGCTGTGCAACAGATGACAACAGAGAGCAATCTGACAAAATGGCATGCAACATGCTTAAGAAGCAAAGGTGTGTCACTGGATTCCTCCACGAGGAAATAATTGCAACCATTAACATTCATGGGTGCTTGTTAGTTTATGAAGACCAAACAGTGGATGTGAGCACAGTGAGATGGTGGGTGGTATGTTTCACCAGTGGTGACAGCAGGTCACTTTCCCTGGTGCAGATTTCTTTGGGCACAAGAAGCAGCTGAAAATGACTGGTGAAAATGTACAGCTAACGGTAGTGACTATGCTGAAAAGCAGTGTTTTGTAGCTGAATGTTCTCTATCAGATAGTGTTACTGTGCTCTTTTTATCTGTTGAAATTTCTGTGAAAATAAATAGGAGGCATTGCTTTCCGAGCTACCTATGTATTTTCCAATGTAATGCTTGTGGACTGTACTGAACTTGGAGAGAGCTTAGAAGAGCAGACTGAATAATTCATAAATAAATTGATAAAATAAGGGACTGCGCAGTAATTTGTTCAGGTTTTGTGTGAGACAGATGGTGGTAGATAAGAAAAGTCACAGTTGTTTCGTGGGGTGTGTTGGTGACCATGCAGATCACCCACAGCTCTATTTTCTCTCTGATACCTTCATTTAATGATTGGTAGAAAAAAATATGTCCTTATGAGTACAGCAACCTGGGTGGATATCCCAGGTAAGTCTTGTGCTAAAAATGCTGCATGTTCCTAAATGTGTCAGAGACACGTTTAATACATGATTGTTGTCATGACAAGTGAAAGCTGCAAACGTTTCCTGAGCCTGTAAAACTGAGGCACTCTATTATACAAACTTCAATTTCCAGCCCTACTATCCTGGGTGGAGTTAGAAATAGGAATAATTTAATTCTAGATCAATAGGAGCTTGAATGCTCTACCAGTTCTGAGGGCTTAGGTCCACTTATCCTCCTTGCAGAGCATTCCTAGCTCTCTTGTTTTAAGACATGCTTTGCAGCCAGGATTCCAGTATTTCTCACGTCCCTGAGCCCTGCATCCCTAAACCTCTAGGTGGAGACTGGAGTGGTAAATCTCCACCACTGTAAGGGCAGAGCAAGTCTGAGACTCATGAGGCTGAGTGTGTACAAGTCTATGGGGCTGGATGGCATGCATCTCAGGGTTCTGAAGGAGCTGGCTGAGGTGGTTGCTGAGCCGCTCTCCATCATATTTGAAAAGTCGTGGCTGTCAGGTGAGGTCCCGGATGTCTGGAGGAAGCGTCACATCACTGCCATGAATAAGAAAGGGAGCAAGGAGGACCTGGGGAACTACAGGCCAGTGAGTCTCACCTCTGTGTCTGGGAAGATCATGGAACAGATCCTCCTGGACGACATGCTTGATCACATGAGGAATGAGCGTGTGATCTGAGACAGCCAGCATGGCTTCACCAGGGGAAGGTCATGCTTGACCAATCTGGTGGCCTTCTAGGATGGAGTGACGGCATTGGTGGACAAAGGGAAAGTGACCGATGTCATTTACGTAGACTTGAGCAAGGCCTTTGACATGGTCCCCCACCACATCCTTATCTCCAAATTGGAGGGATGTGGATTTGATGGGTGGACCACTCGATGGATAAGAAATTGGTTGGAAGGCCGCAGACAGAGGGTGGTCACCAATGGCTCTGTGTCCAGGTGGAGGCTGGTAATGAGCAGCATCCCCCAGGGGTCTGTCTTGGGACCAGTGCTCTTTAACATCTTTATCAATGGCATCGATGGGGGAATCGAGTGCACCCTCAGCAAGTTTGGTGATGACACCAAGCTGAGTGGTGTGGTTGACACGGTGGAAGGAAGGGATGCCATTCAGAGGGACCTCAACAGACTTGAAAGGTGGGCCTGGGTGAACCTAATGAGGTTCAACATGGCAAAGTGCAGAGTTTTGCACTTGGGCCGGAGGAATTCCAGGCATTTATACAGACTGGGAGGAGCAGTTCTTGAGAGCAGCCCTGCTGAGAAGGACCTGGGGGTCCTGATGGATGAAAAGCTTAACATGAGCCAGGAGTGTGCCCTTGCAGCCTGGAAGGCAAATGGTATCCTGGGCTCCATCAGAAGAGGGGTGGCCAGCAGGGACAGGGAGGTGATTGTCCCCCTCTACTCTGCCCTTGTGAGGCCCCATCTGGAGTACTGTGTCCAGATTTGGAGCCCCCAGTACAAGAAAGACAGAGAGAGGGTCCAGAGGAGAGCCATGAAGATGATCAGGGGGCTGGAGCACCTCCCCTATGAAGACAGGCTGAGGGAGCTGGGCTTGTTCAGCCTGGAGAAAAGAAGGCTGTGGCTTCATTGCTGCCTTTCAGTACCTAAACGGAGCCTACAAACAGGAGGGGAGTCGACTCTTGGAAAGGGTAGATAGCAGCAGGACAAGGGGAAATGGTTTTAAGTTGAAGGAGGGAAGATTTTAGGTTAAATGTCAGGGGGAAATTCTTTACAGAGAGAGTGGTGAGTTGCTGGAACAGCTTCTCAGAGAGGTTGTGGATGCCCCATCCCTAGAGGTATTCAAGACCAGGCTGGTTGGGGCCATGGGCAGCCTGGTCTGGTATTAAATGTGGAGGTCAATGGCCCTGCATCTGGCAGGAGGGTTGGAGATTCATGATCCTTGATGTTCCTTCCAGCCCGGGCCATTCTGTGAATCTGTAACATGGAAGTAGACTGCAATTCTTTGCTTGAGAAACCATGAATTTCTCGGCACTGGGAGACAAACAAACAAAAAAGAACCCTAAGTGAGGAAAAACTTGAAGTATTTTGCATGCAGAATAATGTATTTTCATACTTTTCAAACTACATTTTAGGATTAGCTATTTGCTTCAATTTCTGTGCAGTTTGGTTTAAGTACTAAAAAAAAAGAAAAAGAAAGAAAATAAGAACATCAGGGCTTCTCAATCCTCTAAGTCACACGTGAGCCTGTATATGAGCTGGATTCAGCTGATGTACCACCAGTTTGCTTTGCAGGATGCTTGGAGTTGCCGTACCATCGGTGTGAGAAAATCGTGGCTGACAACAGATTGCAGGAAGCCAGCGTCCCTTAGAGCTTGAGCTCCTGAGCCCCTTTTTCTTCTCCTCTCTGCTCAAGGCGGGGAAGAACGCCCGGCCCTCCGCTCCCCCCGCCTCCCCATCCCACAGGCACTGCGAATGCCGCTGGATGGCAGCATTTTCCCGTACAGCTCTGCAGAGAGACCGAGGTGATTAAAATTAAGGGAAGAGCTGGTTAAAAGAAAAGAGAAAAGCATCGTGAAAGAGAGAAGAACTCGTGTTGGAGGTTGCCGCTTTGAAGAGCAGCGTGTATTCACACCTCAGCGTAAATCATGCAAATCTTTGTGGTATTGCTGCTCTTCTTTTAATTCTTTGCAGATAGATTGAAATTAGGAAATCAAAAGCAGGATCTGGCTTCATGTTTCTTTCCAATGCTTTTTCTAATTAGGAGATCTGTTCCAAAAGTTGGAAGCTGGGCAGTGTTTGTGGGTTTTCCCCAGCCTCTTTCTTTAACTCTGTAACCCATATTTTTTGGTTCTTTTGGCTTTTGCCTCAGCAAGCACCTTCCAACTCTTGTCTTGCTTGCCTTGTGGTTTGCTTGTATGCATGAACAATAATGCAAGCAACATTATTCTTCTCCATCAGCATATTGAGATTACTGTGTGGATGACATAACGTCTTTTCCCACTCTTGGCAAATATAACCTTAACCCTGTAGCCCTCTGCTTTGGGAACAAACACCTCTACCACGTCCTGTTTCCACTGTTCCCTTAGATATATTGCAGGTATCAAGCTTAGCACAAAAATCAGCAAAATAGGTTCTTATAAATTATTCAGTGTGGTATTTCACTGAAGATTTATGGAGAAAGATGTACGTAACCACTGTCACTTAATGATTTGAACTGATTAGATAAGATGAATGTATTAGATAAAAAGTATTATATATACATGCATAACTAAAAAACCATGGATCATGCATGCTGAATCAGATGGTGTAGCATCATGAGGAGGAGTTAGCAAAGTCTCATCCCTTAGAGGCGCTCCTTTTTTTTTTTTTTCTTTTTTTTAACTATTATCTTCTCTGCAGCTTCCTGCAAGGAAGGGAGATGTAATTTGATTTAGTGCAGCAGGGGGGAAAAAAAAGCCACATTCAATCAGATGAGCTCTGCTGGCTGCGGCTTAAGGTGGGAATGGTCTCTTGTTAAACTTGTTAACAGGAGCAAAATTCTTCTCTTTAAAGATTTAGAGCTCATGGTTTGTTTTGGGATTACACAAAATCTTTTATATGCATTTTTTTAAAGGTTGTTGTTTTGCTTTATACTTTTCTCAACTCTTCTCTCTCCCAGCCCTCGCCATGGCCTTCTAATGCTTAAAAATATTTGAGATTAGGCAATGTTGCTTGATTTGAAAAAGTGGTTTAAAGCACCGTTTCATTCTTCAGTGGGAATTAGAAGGTCAGAGAGGTGAAATAAAATTTGCCTCCATGCAACCATTTTGGTTTGATTTTGATCAGTCCATCTGAGTTCCTGGAAGCTAAGCTTTGCATAACCACAAAGTGTACTCAGCTAATAGTTGTCTGCCAAACAGACATTCACTATCTTTGAAATACTTTGTTTCTTCATCATGAACCTCTAGCATGATTTTTAAGCAAGTTCTGCACGTTTTGCTGGCTTCCAGATTGTGTTATCTTTCCTGGCATAGAGAGCACTCTTACTACTATTGCTAAGTGTTCAAGACTGTAAGCTTATACATCTCATGCTCCTTTAATCCTCTGGCATATATTGGACTCATTTCTTTTCTGCTCTCCTTCACCTTCCTTCCAGAGGTACGTATGTTGAACTGACCCAAAGTTATTCCTCCTGACCTTAGTTGGGAGCCACTGAATCACAACACAGAGAGAGCTGCCAGTGTCTACAACAGGGTGCCTGCTGGCCATTAGGCTGAAAAGAGAAATGAGTAATGTGATGGTGCAGGTACCTGCTTTAAAAGGAAGGAGACTGCAATGCTCATCAGACCTTTTAAAGGTAAAGAGCAGCCCAGAATTTTTTTCCTACAGAAATGTCACTTGGAAAAAGAGAATTCTTTGAATGATGTGTCTATCTGTCTGCTCAGAGCTGAGTGGCTCTGTTGGTGGGCATCAATTCTTTAAGCACTACTGACCAAATGCCTTGTAAAAGAGATCTCACATGGCACTATAGACACTGGTAATTGTAGGGCTAGGCTTGCCTTCCTGGAGATCAAGCAGCTGATTTTTGAGGGGAAAAAAATAAATAGAAATTGAAACTTCCAAATCTCTGACATTAATGGAGCTTGTTGGATATTGTACCCTCAGAGTGTGGTGAGTTAGTAGAGGGAAAATTAATGATGTTTTGACTGGTTCATTTACAGAAGTGCGGCGAATAGAAAGCACTAAAAAAAGCTTTAAGAAATGTACAACTGTGGAGTCAAAAGCATCTGCTGTTGTCTGTGAAAATCCAGTCTGTGAGGAGGTAAGATTTTGATGATGTACAGGCATTTGGAACAGGAGAAAACTGGGTGCATGCCCAGAGCAAGTGGACTCTGAGCAGTTTGATTATGTAAAGCCTGGGCAGGTTTAGATTGCGGGCACTGCATAACTGCGAGCCTGGTTTATGGGCCA
Source organism: Tetrao urogallus (assembly GCF_951394365.1). NCBI lineage: Eukaryota > Metazoa > Chordata > Aves > Galliformes > Phasianidae > Tetrao > Tetrao urogallus. The sequence goes on along the minus strand of NC_136815.1, from coordinate 88,376,526 downwards.
GGTAATCATGCACATGATGACAGCCCTTGTTATAAGGCAGCATGGACTAGCTCCCTTGCTTCATCCAAGGGAATTTTCAGCCAAGGTGTGGGTGCGATGGTAGGCAGGCAAAGACTGCTTGCAGAGATTCTGTGGCCTCTTTGAATGTTATGAGTGGAAGGAACTGTTCCCTCTGCCTGACGGTTGGATCTTTGCTGTAATCCTTGCACTAAAAAAAGCACTTGCATTTATTGTATTCATACAATATGCCTGTTCTCTATGTTTTGTTTTTCTTAATTGTGTGCCGGATGGAAGCTGAAGCAATAAGTAATCTTAAATGGCAAAAAAAATGTAAAGGAGAAAGCCACCCAGTATCACCATGGTTATACTCTCTTGGCACTGCCTTTTATAGCCAGGTTGAATTGTCTAAGCCTAAGCATATATAATCTTGTAAATATTCCCTAGAGCAAAGATCCTATTTATTGATCTTGGATGTGATTGATTCTATGATTCTGTATCTCCACTCCTGTTTTAATAGATAGTTATGTTAGCAGACTTCATAACATTCAGATTCTGTTATCAATATTCGCATCTTTGTTAGCAGAATCAAGACAAGAAATATAAAGCCTGAATAAGAAGGCAGTGCCACAGTATTTATAACTTGCTTCCTCTCAGCTCCACTGCCTTTAAAAAAAAATATATAAATAAACAACAACAACAAACCACCTCATAAATTGTATAGTGCCTGACTTGTGACCTTAACCAAGCAAATAAATGGTACAGGGAGGAGCTTTTCCCATAGCATCCCGGTCCCTGGCTCCCAAGCATCCTTGTGTGCCAAGGACGCTTGCTGCTTTCCCCTTACAGCCACCTTGAGCCTGACTCCAGTGCCTGGTGGCTCTCAGAAGCATTCACAGCACACAGAGAAGAGATGATGCAAAAGCAACGCCTTGTATTTCTGTTCCTGTTGCTAGGTGGTGCTCCGTTTGCATCTCGCACAGGATCTCTGGCCTTTCTGAAAGCATGGACTCAAAGAGTATAAGCACTGAAGTGACATCTGACCTGTGAACTCGCATGTGAAGGCTGCGAGGTCTTTGCAGTCTCTTTACAGCACAGCCATGGTCTGTGCCCAAGAATAAATCCATACATGCACAGATGTAGTAGCAGGCACAAATACTCTAACTGACTCGCGACACCTGACTTGCAGCCTTGGCAAAACCCTGTAATGGCCATTTTCCTAACTCTGTCTTACTCTCTTGTGAAGGGGGGGGGGATGCAGCTTGACAGGCAGGTTTTTTTGGAGGGGATTGCACCTGCATCCAGCATCTGGGAAGCAGCTACAGGTGTGGGCTGCTCTGGTACTGCTGCCTTTGTGCAGAGATGCAGCAGCCAGATACCTTGCGGCTCCCCAGAAGCTGTCAAAGAGGCAGCGGTGTCTCTTTTAGCCTCACTTGGACTCATAAGACTGCAGTAGCAGCATTGTCAATGACTAGTGAGAGATAAATTACATGTTTTTCTAGTGCTGTCCTTTGTAACAACTGTGCCCTAACAGCGGGAGGAAAGGGGATAGTTAAAAGCAGGTTTAATCCCACAGGGATGGTTTATTTCCTCTAACTACTGCACTCACCAGTAGCTCTATTCCTCACACAGCCTCCCTCCCTCCCTTCTTCTTCTCCTTCACCTCATTCCATCCCTCAGCAAAGTTACCTTTGCAGTAATGGCCTGCTCCTGGCAAGGATTAATGGGTTATTGGAATTTGTGCACCTTACAGGAGTCTGGCATATATTCTTATGAGTTTTATTGTAATGCACCACAGTCTATCATTTCATTAAACTGCACGTCATGGTTATTTGCTGTTATTCCCTAGACCTCTACATGCATTTATGTCAGTCTCAAATGGCAATAAAATGAAAAATAAAATGTAAAGGAATAATGTCTAAACACATGCAGAGGGTCAAGGGAGACTGTATGCTGACCACAACAACAAATTTATCGCCTCATTTATGTGTGGGTTGGGGAGAGAACAATTTCTTTGCTGTATTTTAATTAACTGTGTTTCACTGCATGGTAGTAAAGATAATAACCACAACATTAGTGTGACTACTATGCTATCAAATGCCTGTCACAGCCTAATACTCTCCAACAATATAGCTTCACAATGGAAACACATACAACAAAAGAGCAGCTTGTTTCATTAATTTATGGGCATTTTCTCACTTTTTTTTTTTTTTTTTTTTTTTTTTGAAAGGCCAGTATGTATTTCTGGGAGACTGATTAAAATAGAAAGACGTAAACCTGGTAGAGAATAATATTTTTACCGGTGTGGGATTCTTTAACAAAAGCATTCCTTCAGGAAAACAGAACCAAGATGCTAATGTTATATCTCATTTATTGCCAGCATATTCAGTGACATTTCATAATGTACATCTGTCAGCCAGAGATATAAATGAATGAGGTGAACCGTGCAATTTACCCTCAGGAAGTTCCATTAGAGCCCCCAAAGTATAATATTTATGAGGTCAGAATCAATTAATCAGATAGCTGTATTTGCTTTTCAGCTCAGCATACTCTTCTGCAGCAAGCTGTTGCATTCAGAAAGACATTTCTGTTTGGTAAGAGGAATCAGTTTGTATGTACTGCATGCAGTCTGTTTTGTAAATCAATTGCTATCCTCGTGCAGCTTATACTCAGTACAAATGCAAACTATAAGGGAATGCAAAAATGGATCTCTATCAAAATGTACATCAGGGTAGAATTCTTCTGTATCTCCTACTGATTGCTGCAGCCTGGCTCTATTGAAAATGAGAGAAATGTGTGAGAAAATCATATATCTCAACCAAAGATAACTCCAGTAAATGGAAAATCTTTTGGAGAAGGAAGAAAGAAGCAGTTCACTTTAAAATGAAAACTATTGAATTAATCAAGTTTAATCAACCTATCTCAACTTAGCAAGAAAATCTTTAATATGTTTTGAGAGGTTACCAGAATAATTTCCCTTTACAACCATGTTCTGAATGCTTGCGACTTGAATTCTCCCATTCTCTGTTGTATTGATTGTTAGCATACGTAAAAATGCACACAGTATTATTTTTGTTCTCAGAGGTCATTTCCTGCTCTGTTTTCAGCTGCTGACAGAGAAGTGTTCCTGGTCTGTCACTGACCACCACTGGAGAAGGTTCTTGGTTCTGCCATACAGTTCTGCCATACGTTTCTTGGTTCTGCTATACAGTTCAACATGCTTGGGCTCCTGGGAGGGGAAGGTCACAGTGTTCAAGGTGTGTGCTCTTGGTTCTTAAAAAGTACAGAGTGTTTCTAGCTAAGAGATCTTCAAAAACTTAACTGTAATATAAACTGGTTTTGCTGTGCGTACGGAATGAATGTTGATCATGCTGTGATTTCTTTTTTTTTTTTGTTAGACAGCAGATGCGAAAGAAAAATTTGGGTTGTGAAATCTGTGTCAGTATGATTAAGCTGTCATAACTGATGCCAAGACGTGATCCAGCATTTCTTAGTTTCTATGAAAATCAGTTCGTTTGAGACGGTTCAAAATTTACCTCTTATGCAGTAATTTGACCTTTCTCTTCTCAGAACATTTACTGAGGAAGAAAGAAACAGCGTATCTGAAACCACTGATAGAATATTTGTAGCAAAGCATTAACTGGGAAAAAATACCAGATCAATGCCTTTCTTTTATGTTTGAGTAGAATTTACAACGTATGTTGTATACAGAATTTCCTGTATTGTCGGAAGATGAACCTTCTCATAATTCTTCAGTTTAGTTCTTGTGTTCTTGCAGAATGAGAAACAGTTGGGTTTGTTTGTTTTTCAATAAAATCTTATCTCAGAAAATGCTGATCTACCTAAAAAGCAGTATATCCTAGGAAGAGAATTGCAAAGATTCTGTTTATTCATTTTGCTTGAACACATCTCCCCCAGGAAGGAGATTGAGATGCCCATGTACCACTTAGCCCTATAAGTGATTCCTTCAGTAATGTGGAACACTGCTCGACATATGTTCAAAAGCTCAGGGTAGGCCCAGTATGGAAGAGGAACTTGAGTCTGAATCATATATACGAATCATATATATGTAAGGCAAGTGCACTCAGCTTACCAGGCGTTTGCTGGTAGAATTAAAAAGCAAGCAAAAAAGCAAAAAAGAAAAAAAAAATGTCGACTTAAAAGAGTTTTAGTTGCTGAATATGACAAAATGTTAACGTCTCTAGAAGATACTGGTGTTCTAATTTACTAGGGACAGAGAAGAGCAAGTTCAAGTACTTGTTTTATCTGAGTCAGCGCCGAGAAGTTGAATGTTGCTTCTTATGTTCCCAGGTGAGCATCCCTAACATCTCTTAGGGAGATTTTCTTTTCTTTCTGTGGATTGCTTTGCTCCTGGACGTCGGAATGAAACAAATGATAAAACACTGAAACAGGGGTTTCCTTATGTGGCAGCAAAAAGCAGAGGTAGGTGCTAAGGCATTCTCCACTGTAGTAGATGCGCCTCTTTATCAGGCAGCTAGCTTATCAGCAAATGCAGTGTATTCTGAATCACTGTGTGCAGAGTCTGATTTGTGTATGTTTATTCTCAGTAGCTCGTTGGATCTAGATGCCATCCGTGTCAGTATTTTTCTGCCTGCTTCTTTGATTTTTATCTTCGGGACAATTAATGTTATTGATGGTATATCACTGACCAGCTGGAATTCATGATGGTTTTTTTTTTCTACTTTGTGGTTTAGCTACTGAAGCCTTGTAAACAGAGGGCAAACACTTTTGGAACAAGAGTGAATACCCTTGTTTGCATATGAATAAGTACTTTTAAGGGCCCTTATTCCCAGCACTTATGCAAATACTAACTCATACATGTGAATGGGTGTGGAAAACAGAATTAAAAAAAAAAAAAAATCAGAATAAAAATGAGGGGCTGGCTTCATGGAATTGTTTATATTCCACTATTTGTCCCACTCTCCTCTTCTGCTTGTCAAGGGTTTCAAAAATTGCCCACACCAAGTGGGAGACCATTTTTTGTAATGAGGCTTTCTGACGTGACTAGCAAGCAGAAGGAAAGAAGAAAGGGAATCGTTCAGCTGCACGGAGGCAATGGTGTATAGCTGGTTTTCAGTCATTACTCCAAGTTTTCCTGCACCATCTCCAATTGTGGGGCAACTTGGGCAATCAAAATCACCGATGATTTTAGAAGAGGGTGAGGAAGTAATTGCATTTCTTGTCAGCAGAATTATTAGAGTCTATGTTGTGCTAGTAGATAAGACAGGTTATTCTCTGCTGTCTTGTGCTGAAAGTAGCATAGTACATTTCTTATCTGTGCAGGTGATGTCTCTGTGAAACTATCTAGAACTGTCTCATCTTCCTGTACATTGGTACACTCCCTGCCATGCCCTACCCTGCGTCACATTCTGGGAGATGCTGTGGGTACCACTAGCAGGCCAGGACTCAGGATGCAGTCCTTGAAAACGCATTTTTACTAGTACTGTTCTTCCACTGTTGAACAAAGGAAACAGTTATGAATCAGCAAAGGAATAAGAGAGGCTACCAGGCTGCAGCTGGTACCTGCACAGTGTTTTGTGTCAAAATTTGAAGCAAGTGATTCAAGGTGTTGCCTCTTGATTTACAATCCCATCCTTTGTCTCCCAGTGGATCACTTCCTGGAGACCTCTTCTAGACCAATTTATTTGTGCCCACTTCGTTTACATGCACATTATTCTGAAAACATTTCCTTCTACTTATCTAGGCCTGCCTTTTAGAATCCTATTCTTGTAGTTTTAAGTTTTCATACTAGCATTTACAGCAACTAATTACTGAGAGACCACCATAGGATTCCACCCAGTAAAGGAAGGTGATGTAACGTTTTCTCTGTTTAGATCTTAGAATCATAGCATAGCTCAGGTTGGAAAAGACCTTCAAGATCATGGAGTCCAACCAGAACCTAACGATAATACCTTAACTCTAACAACCCTCTGCTAAATCGTGGCCCTGAGCACCAGGGATGGTGACTCAACCACCTCCCTGGGCAGTCTATTCCAGTGCTTAGCAACCCTTTCTGTAAAGAAGTGTTTCCTGATATCCAATCTAAACTTACCCTGGTGCAATTTGGACTCAATGCTCCCTAGAGGTCCTTTCCAGCCCCTTCAATTCTGTCATTCAGCAATACTGTCATTTTCTAATGGTTAGCTGCTTGCATTACAGCAAAGGCTGATGTCTCTCAAATGTCTTTCAGAATCCCTCTTTCATATTGCAAGTAGCTCTTAGTGGCACATAGAGAATTCCTCAAGCTGAATCTTAAACTGATATTTGGCTAATAAATGTTAAAGACTGACAAAAATAAAACCCTTGTAAAGGGGAAGATATGAAAATCTGATCGTGGCACATTCTTCGAACAGGTTACTAGAAAAGTCAAATGATTGTATTTTACTTGACTGAGAAAACTTTAGAACTTCTTGTAAAATGACTTCTTTAACAAGACCTTGTAAGTTAGGTCAAAATAGTGTTTCTGATCATCATTTTTGTTCTCAGCAAGAATTGCACGGTGAGAAAGTTTCTGAAGGTAAGGAAAAAAATATGAGGAAAACAATGAAGTAATTTGAAATTAACATATTTTCAACCATCTGGGAGATGGGTTGGTATCACAGAAAGAGAGGATCTGAACGTTGAAAACCAAATAATATGTGACAGCAAGCTGAAAGAGGAGACAGATTTGTTAAGAACAGTCAAACAAAACCAGGAAAACTCGCTGCTACATGCAGAAGAAGATGCTGAACAAAAGATGTTTATATTACTTAGAAGTTCTTTTAAATGAGGATGATAAAAAGAAACTTTCTACATCTAAGATAGTGAACAGAAAAAAAAGCAGAGAGAAGTACAGAGAAAATACTGCAAGGAGTAAATATCTCAGGGTAAACTCTAGAACAGAAACGCTCTGATCATTATGAGAAGATAATTTATCTGGCTGGTCAAAGCTGGAGGCATTAATACTGTGAGTGTGGTCTGAGGGTTCTACAAGTTAAAAAAAGAAAAAGAAGAAGAAAAAAAAAGCCATATGTTTGGAAAAGAACATATGTTATATCCAAGTGATGAAGTTAGGAGAAGATGCCTGTGGTTTTAATGCTCTTCAAGTGATTCAGTAACAAAGTAGAAAATGAACATCCATTCCAGCAATTCTACAAGAAGGAACTGAGGCTGCAGAAAACTGGAATGAAAATTTTGTGAAAGCAACTCTATATAAGCTTATGATTGTGCTGAGGACTGACAGAAGGTAACTAGAAAACATTGTACTAACACAGATATGTGGCTTTTGTATTGGAGCCAATGCATAATTAACACAGAGTAAGCTGAGTCTGTATCCTGCAGAAGACTATAGGCATAAATGTACCTTTCCTTATCCAAAGTAGTTCAGAAACTAAAAAGGGGAAGGGAAGTTCTAAGGAAGACGTGCAGAAAGTCTTGATCTGCTTTCAGAGCAAACTCATATATCTTAGGAAAGACTGTCAAAAATCTACTGTAATGCTATTAGCATATGATACTGTTAAAATGAAGTAAGTAGGTCCCCCTTATGCTAATTTATTTAAATTTAAAATGTAAATACAACTCTGCAGTCTCTGTGTAGGGAGGTGAGGCCAGATTATCCCGTAGTTTGAATTAATTTCATATTCTTTAATAATTTACTAAGAAAATGTTCTTATTCCAAATTACCTTAATTCTCTGTGAGATAATTCCATGGGTGAAATAGCCTGTCTTTTAATCATTATTTACCTATTTTTTCATTAAATTAGATTATACATGAGAATTTGATTTGTCAGGATTCTGAGCAGGGTCAGGAACAATGACCTGATTTATTCTAGTTCAAGATAATTGGCAGGATCTTAGTATGATCCTAATGAAGGATTTTATAAAGACAGCTTAAAAAATGCCATCCAAAAAATGTCCTTATTTGATAGTTAGCAGAATGCATTTAGCTCCTGTAAATAAAATTGTACATTGAGCAGCTGGATTTTCCAAATACTATTATCAGCACCCACTTTTCATGGAAATTAAACTATTTTCAATAAATATTCTCATTCCAGGATTCTTTTCTTGCTTCTTCTCTCTTGCTTTTTGTTTATATTAGCAGAAACTTCATTCGAATTGTCACAGTCTGATAGTCTGATAAAACTAGGAGGATATAACTTTTCTTGGCCTCTTGATACCTGCATCACCTGGGTCCTAAGCATCTTCTACTGTTTCGTAATGCATCAAAATTTGTCCAGGCAGATAAATGGCAGAAGAAATTGACAACAGATCTAATTTTTCCACCTATTCAAATACAGAATAGCTTGGTTGGACTGGGTTTGTGTATCAGAGCTATGACTGAGTAATCCAGAGGGCTGGCGCACCTCCCTTCCTGCCCAGTATTTTAAAAGAGAAGTTGCTAACAGTGATTTCAGTGATGTTTTAACGAAAGGAGCAGTTGATTATCTGTGACAAAAGGGCAAGGAAAAGCTTTCATGTGGGTTTCCTTTGTTTGTTGGTTTAATCACGTTTGTGTTCTGCCACAACAGTAAGCACTTAAAATGCTTGCATAACTTTCCTGATTGAATGCTGCAGCTAATAAGTATCTAATGTTATTGGATTCTAAAACTCTTTTTTAAATGTAATAATATTGCCAAATTTTATTTATTCTTTGTTAGTTGGTGTAAAAATTAAAAAAAAAAATACATTTTTCAGTATTTTAATCACTTTCTAAATACATCTGACATGTCCTGTACGACCTATTTATCCTTAAATGTGACTTGTAGTATATACTTCGATATGCTTTTTATGTGCATTTATTCCTTTCACAACTAGAAATATTTCCTTTGCCTTTTGAGTAACAGTGTTTTCTAATGCCCTAATAACATTAAAGTTTTCAAGTAGATAAGCTTGAATTCAGTATGTCTCTAGATGTGAATTTTGCCAAGGTGAATCTCAGAAGGTTGATTTAAAGTGTTTTAAGATCCCTGCTCCAGCTTTAAAGTGACCTATAATATTTATACTCCCAGCCTCCAACCTATGAATAGAACCTGGTTCTCTGTCTTTTAACTTATGCTTAGTAATGGCTCCCCTGATTTTCAAAGTGATTACAGGTGTTTTGAAAAGCATGAAGCCAGCAGGGCCAGACCCTTGGTGATCTGAGTTTTGTGCAGCCTCCAAGCACACCACATGCTTCTCAAGCTCTGGAGCCTTGTGTGCTGCAGGGTCACACAAGTAAGGTGGAAGTGGGCCAGGGTTGGACATATCCTCCAGATGCTGTTCCATTGGTACCCTGCCCCAAACCACTGCAAATAACTTTGTTGTCTCTGTACTTCCCCACATGCTGTGTGAGGAGGAGGGTAACATAGGAGCTGGGAAGCAATGGGTCTAGGAAGCATTTCCTGCAAGTGTTTTAATCTGGGCTGTGTGCTGCAGCACACAGGAGAAGAGAGGATTGCCAGATGGTACGCTTGTCACCATCTTGTCCTCATTACCCGTCTGACAGGAAGTCTTTGCAGCTCCTTGCTTTTCCGATGACAGCCTCTTTTGATTTGATCTAGCCCATTTCAGGGAGTAGGATGTGTACAGAGGGCCATATGTGTGCAAGCTGGACTTTGGTGAATGGTATTCAGCATTGTAGGGGCATGGGTGTGCAGTACCTCTGCTCCCTGAATAGCAGCAGCTTGTTTCTGAATCAAAATGATGGAGCCTTGCTTGTTAAGGTATTGTTTTTGTCACCTTGGTATGATCATTTGTAAACATCAATATTACAACAGCTTTTCAGACTCTGGTTTCAGAAGCTTTGTCTGTGGAAATCTCCTTTTCCCTCTGAGATGCTCTGTAATTTTAAGAGGGAAGTTATTTCAATTGGATTCACGTTCAGAGAATTCTGGAGATCTGTGTTGGGAGATGAGGAAGGAAAGATTTCTTTCGAGACTTCATTCTTTCAACCTCACCACAGATAAAACTGTGTGTGAGGGCTGGGAGTGTGATACCTGGTACAGCAGACTGTACAGCAAAAAGGCCAACCTTTTTTCATGCCTTATCCCAAGGCTGTATATGGACATGCTGCTGCTGTTGCTATAGAAATGGCTTTTAAATTTGTGGTCAAGAGCTACAGTCATTTAGAGCAGGTGCTGAGGTAGGCTCAGGGGCTGCTTCAACCCACAGCCTGAGGCAGGTGGACCCTCTGCTCCCCCCCTCAGGGAGTTGTGGAGAGCATCAAGGTCACCTCTGAGCCTCCTCTCCTCCAGACTGTACAGCCCAAGTGTCCTCAGTCTTTCCTCACAGGACATACCTGGCAGCTCTGTTACCTGCTTTGGTGCTTCCTCTGGAAGCTTTCAAGGTTTTAACACCCTTTTTATACCGTGGAGCTCAGAAATGCACACAATATTCAAAATGAGGCTGCATCATCACTAAACACAGTGGGATAACCACACTTTTTGATCAGCTGGCTGAACTGTGTTTAATGCACCCCAAATGTGATTTGCCCCTTGGCTGCCAGGCAGACCAATGGCTCCTGCTGAGCTGCTGTCACTTGCACCCCCAGGTCCCTCTCTGCTGAGCTGCTCTCTAACCACTCATCCCCCAGCCTCTGCCTTTGTTCAGCATGGCTCCATCCCAGGTGTAGCATCGACATTTTGCTTTGTTGCACTTCGTGGTACTGATGATGGCCCAATGCTCCCATGCATCTAAATCCCTCTGCAAGGCCTCTCATCCCTTCAGGAAGCAAAAAGCACCCCCCAGTTCCCATTGGCTTAGGCAAACTGTTAAGAGGTGTCCAGATATAAGGCCTACTTCCTTCAGAGCTCTGGGATGAATCCCATCAAACCCTATGGACTTAACGAATGTTCAAATTTGTTGCCTTACAATGTTAGGAAGTCACTGCTTCCCAAGTCATGATCCTCCAAATCTGAGGTCTGAGCATCTCGAGATCTGTCATTACTATTAAACACCGAGGCAAGAAAAAAGGCATTAAATGTGTTGACTTTTTTTCTGAAGTTGGTTGAATTGAGCAGGCTCCGTGTCATAGAATGTTCAGAAGGAAATTCAGATCTGCTGAACAGTGATTAACCCTTGCTGTCATGATTCAAGGAATCTTAACAGTTAAAAAAATATTGCAGATGACACAAGAGTCTTCAGCCAGTCAGACTTATAGGAATGAAGGCTTGTTTGTGCAATTGCTAGAGCAGAGAGATCCAGGCTCTTGTTTGCATTGTAGCACAGCCTGCTGTAATCCAAACGGTATTAATCACCAACAAGATAGAGTGGAAGTGTTTCAGGCACTCAATTAGCCCAGCCCTCGCCAACCAGTTAATAAAAGCTCTCTAAATATAGGGGTTCCATTTGTTACAGAGGAGTTTATCATCAGATCCTTCCAGTATTCTCCTCCTTCTTTTGTCATACCTATGAATTCTTCTATGTTGGTATTTCTTGCAGACATTGTTGCTTTTCTCAGTCTCTTGCAGGTGCATCTCATCTGTTTTTGATCAGAGTAGAATAAATCCTAGTGCACATCTTTCATACAGAGAAAGCAGTTCAGTGTACTTACTGTACTGAGATCAAGATTACAGAACACTTTTTCAAAAGAGGAGGAAAAAAGAAATAAAATAATCTCATTTCTTTTTTATTTCCTTGAAATGCACTGTCAGAGTAATAGTGGTCTCTTTTAAAGCTGCCTTTACAAAAAAAAGAAAAAGAAACAACACATTATTTCTAGTTCTTACTGTACTCTTGGAGTTAGATGATGAATATTTCAAAGCCTGTTCTGTCAAAGCTTTTCTGGCAAGCAATGATGTTTGCTGTGAATCTTTTAAACTTCAAGTGATAGGAGAATTTATTAAATTAAATCATTTCAAAGGATTTGACTTTCAGTGCAGATTTTTTTATGCCTTATTTTCCTTGAATCTTATAATTGCATCTTTCTCCTTTACCTGAAACACACTAATAATCTTCCTTGGTTTTCATCATACTCCAATGGCTTTGGTTTGGTTTTGTCAGCTGCTCTTAATCCGTTTGACTTGCTTGGCTTAAATCAGGAAAGGAAGCTTCAGTGGTGAGTTACTATAGTAAGCAATAATAATATGTAATGATGCATTCATTCTCCTTTTTCCCTGCCTCCCCCCAGCTACTGCAATGAATACTGATGTCTGACAGTCACATGAGAAGAAATGTAAATAAAGAACATATGCATACAAATAAGGGAAAGGGCTTTATATTTTGCTGAGTTTTCATAGTGCTGATAAGTGCTAGATAAATGCTGAACTCTGCATGTATGCTCAAAGGGTGAGACAGGACCTTATGATTTAAGGGCTGCAGTATTGTGCTCATAGTCACATGAGCTGAGATTATACTGATGTTCTTGTGGCAGCCCTGAGAATGTGGCAAATTGGAGCATGTGCTATATTTTTATGAGCATTCTTTGCTTGATTCCCCTCCTCAAGAGGCCAATTATACTCACCAGCAGGGCATTCACAGTATCTCTCAGGATCAAACACTGCAGCTGGAGAGGTAAACATCACCCAAAGTGAGGTTTGTTTTGGTGCCAGAATAACTGCCAAATCTGCCCATCACAGAAAGAGCAATGGTACCCTTTACCAGCAAGAATCTTGGAGGGAATGCAGATCCTGCTTTTGCTCTATGGCTCCAGATAGCTCCTGGGACACAGGTGGAACCAAGTATTCTTTACTGCTTTCGCTTCACTTTTCTTCATAATTTCTTTCAATTCTTCTGTTGTGAGTTCTTCTAAGATTCTAGTGGATGAGTGGATTGACAGCTTTTAAAGTGAATTGGCTTTTTCCTGCTAGTTACACTCCTTTGTAATAGAAAAGATTCTTCCTATTCTCAAGCCACTGGGATATACAAGGACAATTAGATAGGAATACTGTATAACCTATTTATGACAATCTGGGATTAGGTATAGGCAAGATTGTTACAACACCTGATCTGTTCTGTGGCTTTGATGGAACTGCCCTGGTCCTGCTAGCTCATTTTTCTGTGTCAAAGCCCTGATTGATGCTACGGAGGCAGACATTAAGTTGTGAGGAGAATGAATTATTTCTCAGAGAGCTGACCTCTTCCAAGAGCAACATTATGCAAGCAGTGTTGCAAGTCAGACCAACAAGAGTTGTCCCTCTCTTTCCTCCTCTCCTGTATGTGAGTGGAGGAAGCACATCTCAGCTTTTTTCTTTCTGCAGGATCTACAATGTTTTCGTTTTACCTGTGTTGCTGAAAGGCAGTGAATCAACCTTGGCAATAATCATATTATACATCTGACACCGGTTCCTGGCTGAAAATGAGAAACAAAGGGAAAATCTTTTTTCTCCCTCTGCAAAGTTCATGTTGGCATAAGAGACTATTTAGGACTAAAACATGTTCAAACCAGCTGAGGTACCTGCTCTAAAAACTGCTAATCCTTTGAAAGGTATGTCCTGCTGTGCTCCAGGATGTTCTTTGCAGCTTTAGCAAAAGGTATTCACTAGTAGAAAGAAAGAAGAAACAAAGAGAGACTTCCTCCTGGAAACAAGCTCAGCGACATTATTTATAAATGGCCCCATTGATCATTGCTTCTGCACTTATTCCTGCAGTACCTAGAAGGCACAGATCATTCAGAATAATCATAGAATCATAGAATCACCAAGGTTGGAAAAGACCTAAGAGATCATCCAGTCCAACCGTTCACCTATTCCCAATAGCTCCCACTAAACCATGTCCCTCAACACAACATCCAGCCTTTCCTTGAACACCCCCAGGCTCGGTGACTCCACCACCTCCCTGGGCATCCATTCCAGTGCCTGACCACCCTTTCTGAAAAGTAATACTTCCTCATGTCCAGCCTCAATCTCCCCTGCCGTAGCTTGAAGCCATTCCCTCTGGTCCTATCACTGATGACACGAGAGAAGAGGCCGACCCCCAGCTCACTACAGCCTCCCTTCAGGAAGTTATAGAGAGCAATGAGATCTCCCCTGAGCCTCCTCTTCTCCAGGCTGAACATTCCCAGCTCCTTCAGCCTCTCCTCATATGGCCTGTGTTCCAGACTCAAATAATAATAACCAAATAACCTTGATTTCAAAGAAAATATATTTAGCATCTAGTTCTAGCTGAACAGAAATCAGTGTAAAAGATGCTAGTGATTTAAATGGGACTGGGTCTGGACTTTTTCCACTCTCAATGTGCACCTAGCTCACAATGCACATGATTTACTTACCCAGCATCTGTCTTGGTGTCTAAAATAACGGACATGTGAAACATTTTCAGTTTTCAAGCTTCACTGGAGATTCATTGGATGATTTGTAAATAGCAGAATATTATAATCATGACTTAGTGCTCTGATGGTGTTTTGTAAGAAATTTCTGACCAGTGTCAAATTTAGTCATTCCTGTTTCAGCGTTCTGCAATATTCTGTTCCTGAATGAGTCCCATGCTCTGTTGTTTGGCCAGGTACGTATGTTTTAACCTGTGAATACACTCAGCTTATATTATGTGAACAACTTTCTTGGTGCTTAATTACAATAGTGTAAACTATAATTAAGATTTTTGGATGGATTTTCAGAGATTTTCATTAAGAAAACACTTTCTTACTTAAGGTATAGAGTGTATAAAGTATTGTCAAAGAGTAACTTAGAAGTCAGTACGTTATGTCTGCTTTTTTTCACTTTACTAATTTTACTAATTATTTTACTTTTTTGAAAGTGACCTTTGGTCCAATATTCCATTACATTTTGTTGCCATTTGGCAGGTGGCAGCAGAGGGGCGGCCTGACAAAACGGCTTCTGACATGGAAGTGAATATGAAGCGGAGGTGCGTCATTGGATTCCTCAGTGTGGAAATAATTACAACCATTGACACTCATCAGTGCTTGCTGGATGTTGATGGAGACCAAAGAGTGGATGTGAGCACAGTGAGTCAATGGCAACAGCATGTCACGTCCATTGCTGCAGATTTTTATAAGCACATAATGCAAGGTCTTGTTTATTGCACAGCTAATGTTGGTGACTATGTTGAAAAATAGTGTTTCGTAGCTGAGAATTTGCTCTATCAAATAATGTTATTGTGATCTTTGTATCTGCTGTAGTTTCCGCAGAAATACATAGGGGGCATTACTTTCAGAGTGAGCTAAATGGCGTTAAGCTGTTCTTTAAAACATAACAGAAGAACAATATCAATTTTATTTTATTATTATTATTTTAAAAGGATGCTCATATTGCTTTTATTCATTTACTCTTCTTGTGTCCAGACCCAAAGACTTCAATTTTCAAGGTGATGAACAGGAAAGCTTCAGAAACAGTAAGTTAAAATTGAAACATATAAGCTCAGAACAAAATGCTTACAAGTGAATTTTCAAAAGATAAACAAGCAGATCAGATCGGTTCATGTCGTACTGCTGATGCGTTATTGTCTTGCATTTGAGAAACTGGGTCCAGTCCAAGGTAGGGCCCATACATGGCATTTGAGCAGCCGCTGCTCATACCAAGAGGCAGAGTAACTGGGTGCAACCTGGTGGTGTGCCAATGTTGTGCTCAGAAGACTGTGGCAGGTCTCTGCTGTTTTTACCTTCTGGGTACAGATAGAAAAAGGAAAAATACAAGTGGATATATTGGGTATATGAATATCTATCTATATACTGTCTACGGGCAGCAGTCCACCATGCTCTAGCAATGTGCTTTAAAAGTCTGATGCTGCATTGTTTGTAAATGAAGCCTTTTGTTCTCTCGGATTAACAGACATGTTTGAGCAAACAAAGCATCTAATTTGAGTGATCTAATTGCTGCCTCTAAAATGCTCTTTGCACATTATAATGTTTAATTACTTCATTCTAGTAGTTGTCTAGTGATGTCTCAATCTGTTGCATCTGCCAGAATTAGGGGGAAAAGGGTCTTTATTTAAGTGTCTTTCAACAGTTGTACGAGGCCACAAATGAAAAAGCAGTTTGTCACTTTAAATATTTTTCATTCCTGCCACAATAGCAAAAAATGAGGAAAAAATCAGAGGAGCTTTTCTGTAAACTTTATGGTTCTTGACGACAATAATATGTAGTCTGAGACAAGAATTTACAAAACTCTATGCTTGTATTTTGTTAGCATTTCTCTTCATTGCTTCCATGCATCGCTAAGAATAAAAGGAATGTGAGTGTAAAGAGAAGGATGTATGAGTTAGCTACGTTATGTGCTTTTTTCTACGTTCAAATTGTGAGATGACTACACTTATTAGGCTTATATATAGCCCCATATAGCTCATAGCTCTCAATAACTCTGCTGCAGTCATATGCATCTTGTAGAAGAGATTAAGAGAAAAAGAGGTTTGCTATCTTTTCAGACCATCACAATCCCTTATGGGCATGTATGTATGTATAATTTGTTGTCTAAGAAAAGAGCTGGAATGGAAAGAGAGAGTCTGTATAAAGCTATGCATCTCAGTCTTCTTAAATTGAAGGCTACCTAATTGTGTGAGGAAAACTGCAGACCATTGCCATGGTATTTCTCCCTTGCTGAATTCCATTGATTGTGAAAATCAGGTGTTCATTTACTACTTTGATCCTTTTCAGTATCACTTTGCACTCATGGAACGTAGGACATAATGCATTATCTCAGAGGCTACTAGATTTAACAGGAGGGGGAATAGTGATTGTTTAGCTTTTTTAAAGAACAGTATCTCACACAAGCCATGCAGCTACAAAATGTGATATTCTTGGAATGCTCCTTAGTTGTCTTCTCCCATTTAATTTAATCACCACTCTGAGAGACATGGAAAAAGCTAAAGGGAAGCGTTTTTCTTCATACTGTGTATGACCTTGAAATCTCCCAGGCACTTTAGGGATCTGTATGACTGTCTTCTGCTACTGCTGGGGAATTTTGGATATGAAATTACAAATGCTGCAGGAACAATGTTTTATATATAATTTAAGAGTGCCGTGTGGCACTTGGTTTGTTCTCAAAGAGCTGCGTGTTTAAGGGAAATGTCTGACCTTTCTCTAGGTTCTTAGATCTTGACACCTCTCCTCCCCTCCCTTCCAAACCCTCATCTGTTCGCAGCTGAAAACCTACTTTGCACTACAAGTCACAGACTGTGTTTGTTTCCGAGGGATCTTTCCTCTGTTGCAAGACAAGAACTAGCAGAAATGTACACACTGAAGTGTATTCCCTGAAGCATCTCTAAAATGTTTATGCCAATGGCAAAGATCCTGCTTGACATTTTAGCACAACTGAATTGAATGCAAGAGCTGCAGGCAACTGCCGCACATGCTGGTGACATTCAGTTGCCTGCACTGGCTGGGGGAGGAGAAAACTCTCCCTGTGCTTACTATCTGCTCCTAACTTTCCAGACGCAAGGCTCCTGCCTTTGTTAGGCTGTGCTGCCAATTTCAGGCTGCTGCTTCTTTGCATCACTTGGGCTGCACTCCAAGCAGCAGGCATAGAGGCATTCCTCAAGTCCATGCCAGGCTGCAGGGCACCTACCCATCATGGTCTAGGTGTGATGTACTCTTACTTTCTGCACAAGGAAATTTGGAATGTGGCCTAGAGAGAAAACATGGTATTTTTTACTAGATCCCCTGTCTAAGATGGAGACAAAACAAAAAATAAACAAACAGAAACAGGTTGGCTTTCTGTGCACAGATAACCTAGGATAGCTAGAAAGAAATTCTTTAAATAGGAAGAATTTTTTACTTAGAAGATGGTGAGGCACTGGCAGAGGTTCCCAGAGAAGTTATAGATATCCCATCCATGGAGGCGAGGTTGGAAGGAGCCCTGAGGAGCCTGATCGAGTGGTTGGCAACCTTGCCAAAGGCAGGGGGTTGAAGCTAGATGGTGTTAAAGATCTCTTCCAGTCCATTCTATGAACTTCACCCACACTCCTTCGTTATAGCATGCAAACAGTGTAACTAGATTCTGCCTTAACTGTTGCTGCCCATCTCTCAGATCCTTTCTGAACCTTTCATCTAAGTCCCTTCCATATCCCTCCATAAGTAAATAATCTCTTATTTGAGGTATTTGAGTTGCCTGGTCTATCCATGGGAACAGACTAATGTTTGAGCTGGTGCTGTTGCCAGTTACATGTGACTGTTCCACAGAATATTTTATCTATGATCTTTTGAGATACTTCATTTTTTCTGGACAGTTGTGGGTGTCCTTTAATCTAAAAGTAACACGTCTAGCATATTGTCTCTTAATCTCACCTCTTATTTGGATATGATTTTTGACAGCTGCCAGGATTTTTAAATTACTAGTAGAGATGAACAAATTAAAATCTCAGATCAGATAGGGATTTTCAGACCTACAAATAGCGAAGAGGAAAATATGGCAAGCAATAATGGTAATGTCTTGGTTTTGAACATATTTGAGTCTTGGAGACACTTTTCATTTTTAATTCTGATATAAACTTTCTCTAGAGATGGCTCTGGATTTTATTATTTTTCTTATACTTAATAGAAGAATACTATTAATAGGGAATCATGCACAGAATCATAGAATCACTAAGGTTGGAAATGACCTCTACAGTGAAATCCAACTGTTATCACCACCATCCCTACTAAATGATGACACCCAGTGCCCCAGTGCCATATCTACCTTTTTCTTGAACACCACCAGGGATGATGACTACACCATCCCTGGGCAGCCTATTCCAATACCTCACCACTCTTCTGAGAGGAAATTTTCCCTAACGTTCAACCTGAATCTGGCTGGGTGCAACTTGAGGCCATTAATTCTCATCACAAGTTACCTGAGAGAAGAGGACAACAACCACACCAAGCCACAACCTCCTTTCAGGTTGTAGTTGAGCTATAAGGTTGTAGAGGGCTATAAGGTCCCCCCCTGACCCTCCTTCAGACTAAACAATACCTGTTCCCTCAACTGCTCCTCATAAGACTTGTGCTCAAGACCTTTATCGCCCTTCTCTGGACATGCTCCAGAACCTCAATATCTTTCTTGTAGTGAGAGGCCAAAAACTAACACACTATTTGAGGTGTGGCCTCACCAGTGCCAAGTAGAGAGGGAGGACCCCTTCTCATGTCCTGCTGACTGTATTATTTCTGATACCAGCCAGGATGCCATTGACCTACTTGGCCACATGAGCACACTGCTGGCTCATGTGCAGCTGGCTGTTGACTTAACGCCCTCAGATCCTTTTCCTCTGTGCAGCTTGCCAGACAGTCTGACCCAAGCCTGCAGCAATGTATGGGGTTGTTGTGGACGAAGTGCAGGACTTGGTCTTGTGATACGAATCACATTTGTCTATTCTTGCTGCTATAGGGAAGATCTTTTACTTTTTTACTCTTTTCTTCTTTCCATCTCCAAAAAAAGCGAAGTAGTTCTCAGTCATTTGCATTTTGGTCAGTTCTTTTATTTTTATCGCAGTGCGGTATTGTTCTGTAAGCAAGTATTATTTTAAAGATCCACTGCTCTTTATAGGATTCTTTTGCTTTTAAAAATTGTAATACAGCTCTTCTAACTTTCTTTCTTGGGATTTTTGTAATGTATATTTTCCAGTCTGTCCCTGACTAACTTAGAGGTCTTGTATCTACTATTAGTTGTTTTCTATTGCACTGGAGTTGTACAGAGAATCCAGATATCAGAAGAGTTATTTCTTTAAATATTTATTTTAAGATATACAGGCAATATTGAGTAAAACAGTCTGAACAAAATAGAAATGATTTTGTCTTTAAAATTAGTACTACTGAACAGATACAGATAGTGATCAATAAGGGACAGTTCACATGGGGTATGTTCATCTACCTCATTTATTAAGTAATTTCAACGGAAAGATTCTGTGAAGAAAATTGATCAGCTTGGTGGGAGAATATGGTAAAACATGCTAAATTCTATGATCACATTGACTAACAGAAGTGGTTTGCTTGGATTTCTTCATTAGCCAAAACAATACTGTTTAAACATACAGGATTTTGAGATACAGGACTTCTTACGACTGTTAGTTCACGATTTTTTAGTTTCATAGACATTTTGAAATTTGCTTTTCTGAATTTAATTTAAACAATATTAACTGCTGCTTGGCATAAAGGCAATAAGTAATAGACAGATTGGAAGAAATTGAATGCCTCTCCAAGGTGCTGACTGAAACTGTGTAACTATT
Organism: Tetrao urogallus; assembly: GCF_951394365.1. Classification (NCBI taxonomy): domain Eukaryota; kingdom Metazoa; phylum Chordata; class Aves; order Galliformes; family Phasianidae; genus Tetrao; species Tetrao urogallus. The sequence goes on along the minus strand of NC_136815.1, from coordinate 88,356,465 downwards.
GAAATGATATATTCCACTGTATAACTACCATTTAAATACAATTTGTATTTCATTAATTATGCTAGAAAAGGGTAAAACCAGTACTTCTCAAGAACTGACACTCCATTTTAGGACAGAAATTAAGCTTATATCTAATTCTTCTCAGATTTAGAGTTTTGTGAATTGAATCTTGTACTGTTGAAATCTGTTATCTTTTTCTTCTCAGCTCATTACAAATAGGCCTCAGGTTTTCCTTGGCTAAATTATTAAGCATAGATATTTGTTATGCACAACATAGACTTCTTTTCTGTGGAAAAGGAGCCCTGTTACAAATAATTGGGTACTTCATAAACTATTCCAAATAAACAAGTCCAAAACTGAAATGTGTATAAAAGATTTTACTTTTGACAACTCGACATTGCATTCTCTGAATGCATTTAAAATGTGGGAGAAGAGAAAGTAATCACAGAATATTAGAATTCTAGGATGGTTTGGATTGGAAGAGACCTTTAAGATCGTCTATTTTTAATCCCCTGCCATGTACAGGGACAACTTCTACTAGGTCTGTATGAGCAAAGAAAGCCCCATCCAACCTGGTCTTGGTCCACCTCTTCAGAGCATCCAGGGCCCTCTTGATAGTATCCCTTCCCTCCTGCATATCAGTCACCTCACACACCTCTTATCATTCACAAATCTGTTGTGGGTTTACTCAATCCTATTGTCCACATCACTGACAAGGGTGTCAAATAGTGCCAATCCCAATACCCTGAGAAACACCTCTTGTAACTCTTCTCTACCTGAACACTGAGCTACTGCAACTCTTTGAGTGCGACCATCCAGCCAATTTCTTTTTCCACTGAGAGATCAATCCTCATCTCTTCAATTTAGAGACCAAAAAGTCATGCAAGACAGAGTCATGCTTTACATAAGGTTGCTAGCTTTCTTCTTGCAAGGCTTGCCAGTGCTGCTCCCTATTTTGCCAGTTTTGCTGGTATGAGCAATTTTTTGGGAGCTTGAGGCTACATTGGAGATACACTGGTGGTGCTGCACATTGTTTCTAAGCAAACAACAGGTCAACAGATTTGCCTGACTGTAGTTTTCTTACTGAAACTATTGTATTTGACAGTACATAAGAAGCTTCTTGAAACAAAAGATCACAACTGAATCATAGTATCCTAGAAAGGCTTGGGTTGGAATGGATCTTGAAGATCACAGTACTGTGTATCGCAGTATATCCCCAGTTGGAATAAAGACACAAGGACCATCGAGTCCAAATCCCAGCTCCATACATCACTACCCAAATTCAAGCTCTATGTCTGAGAACACTATCCAAATGCTTCTGGAATTCTAGCAAGCTTGATGCTGTGACCACTGCTCCGGGAAGTCTTTCCAGGGCTCAGGACTCCAATAATTGTAGCTAACACTGTTTAGAAATCTTCCTATTTTCAGTTCAGAAATTTCATGAGGGTAGTGGGACCTGAACAGAAGTGAAAAATCCTAAAGGAGAGATTCGTCTATTTTCAACCTTGTAATTAGCCCAAAAGAAAATAGGTTCGAGTTTAAAAATATACATAGCTACTGAAATTCCTATATTGAATCATAGTTGATATTTAGAATGGAAATAATCATTAGGGGTTTTAGGAATGAATTAGAGTGGAAAAAAATAAAAGAAGGGAAGGAAGGAACAGTTTATAATATGAAATTAAAAGAATTGTTTTTCAGACCAATAAAGATAATTCATTTTACAATCTCAAAACTAATAACAGAGAAATAAATCCCAGCTGATATCAATCAAAAATTGATAAATTTGGTGTATGGGGAGGGGACTACAAACAATGTGATTCGGGTAATGTCATATTTTTTCTTTTGTCTTAACAAGACCTTTTCACTTTCTCATTGAATAATATGTATTTTAAACATCTTCTTCTTCTTTTTTTTTTTTTTTAATAGAGATCCCACAGATATCAACCAAAACCAAAACAAATTCTCATAACATTCTGCTCTCCAGAATATCATTTAATGTTTAAACTATTATTTAAATGGCTTCTCTAACTATTCCTTATTTAAAATTTATTTCTTTTAACTATAAATATATCCACAATTTCTATATGCCAGGGGCACATTCATCATTCTTTGTAAAAGTATGTATTGTAAAGAGGTATATGAGGGCATGATCCTCTTTTTTTTCCCCCAGACTTTGATTCTGAAACCCTAGGTTTCTTCTCTAACAGTGTTTGGAGTCTGTTCAGATAATATTGTCTCTATGGATAAGTCACGAGCAAGGACTCTAGGGATAAAAGTTCCCTAAAGCTGATAAATTAACAATGCAACTGTTGTCTGTATCCAACATTTTCATTTTTGTACCCATTTTAAGTCTAGAGACAAAGTCAATACTTAGATCTTGAGTGTGCAGCATTACGATTTCTTGCATATTTTACCATAAAAAATCACTTGTTTATATTCTAAACATACCTACAATGTATAGCACATTCTAATAAATCTGTACACCTCATGTTGCTTGTTTGTTTCTTTTCTTGATGTCATTTTAATAATGGACTGCTACTTTGATTTGCCTCTTTTGGAGGGAAAATACTCATCAGATATTTTGTTTGTTTGCTTTCAAAGTTACTGGAAATCATTTTCTGTGGGAATGGAAGGCAATATTTTAGAGATTGCTTGAGGATTCTGGAAAACTTAGGTAAGTAGGTAGTAGCAGAATGTTAAGAAAAATAAAACTGCTAAAAATGTCTGATGTCTTGTGTGACATGACCTACTTCTAAGTCATTTTATGCTTCTGGGACGTAATTTTAGAGGGACAGACTTGAATTGTACTGCTGTAGGTGAGAAGTATCCCTTATCTCTCTTGTGAATTGGGGGATGAAAGAGGAGCATTTGACACACAGATCATTCTGGAGGAGTTTTTATTGGTTGTCGAGCCCCTTAGGAACTTGTCACTAGAATCACAGATGAACTAGAATGTACATGTGGTTACTGTCTGTTCTTGATACAGTATCTGGTACCATTACTCCTTGACTCCATCTTGGCTTTCACTTGGTAAAACGAGTGAGCAAGATGGTTTAAAATGAGAACTAAGGTGAACTGTATCTCCCAGTGATTGAGATTGGTTTTGACAAAGCTGGTTTGGATACCAGTTAGTTTATACTGTAGAGCTGAGGGAGGGATTCAGCCTTGCTATCTTTAGCCTTCCACAGGTTAGCGGACTCAAGTGCTTCTATATTAAGTGCAGAGACAGAGATGCACTTTCAGTCCCATGCTAAAATAAGAGGAGTGAATAACCTTTTGGCATGTCAGCTTGATATACAGTCATCCTTAAGATGTGATGCTAGGTGTTTAGCTTCAAATGAATTAAGCTGAGTAGGACAGTCTTTATCCTCATTCAGTCTTTATAAATGCTTGTGAAGAAGGCTGTGTCTGCAGAAATACATATCAAAGTCAGCTTGCCATTTAGATCTGGTTTTCTATTATTCTCCATGCAACTGTTCATATTTGAGGGGAGAAGTAGCATGAAAACAGTGCAAGTAAACATTAGCATATGCTTCCCATCAAACGATGTAAATGTGTGCCCCCTCATCTTTCATTGGTTGATGTATAAACAGAAAGAGCAGGGTCTGAAAGTTAACAATTAGCCAATTATGAACAATTTGTGATGAGTGACGGCTGATACTTCACCAGCTAAGGAGCCTTCTTGTGGTGGTGGTTGTGGAGAAGCAGGTGTTTTGAGCCAGTCATTAATATCTTTATTAAATAAACTCATCCATCATGGACATTAATGTTTGGGCAGCAGTTTCCCAGTTGTGCTTAGACTGTGGTTTGGGTCACTTTGCACAAACAAGTCTAGGAGGAAGTTAACATCCTACTGCAAGTGATGTGGGAGGTGGGGTAAATGTTCTGCGTTAGCTCATATGAATTCAGGCTATTCAAAAATCCCTGTGGGCTCCAAAGAAGAACCAGTGTTTGAGGTGTCTCTGAGGTGTCACTGCTGGCTAATGTCCAACTTTTCATCCATCAGGACTCCTAAGTTCTTCTTCACAGGACTGTTCCCAGTGAGTTATTTTCCCAGTTTGCACTCATATTGCCTCAACCCAAGTGCAACACCTTGCTTTTGGCCTTGCTAAGCATCATTATATTCTTATTTCTCTTTTCAAGCATGTCCAGATCTCTCTGGTATCCTTCCTTCTATTGTATCAGCCGCATCACTCAGCTTGGTGTCATCAGCCAATTTGCTGAGGGTACACTCAATTCCACTGTGTCACTGATAAAGTTGCTAAAGAGCGCTGGTCCCTGAATGGATTCATGGGGGAGAGCTCTCGTGAATGGCCTCCACCTGGACACAGAGCCATTGGCACCATTGGCAACAATCCTCTGGCTATGGCCATCCAGCCAGTTCTTTATTCACTGAATAGCCTAGCCTTCAAATTCCTTCCTCTTCAATTTAGATATAATTCTGCTATGGGATCGTGTCAAAGGCCATACAGAAGTTCGGGTAGATGACATCAGTTGCCCTTTCTTTGTCCATGGATGTCATCATTCCATCATAGAAGGCACCAGATTAGTCAGGCATGATTTACCTTTGGTGAAGCCATGATGGCTGTCTAAGATCACCTCCACATCTCCCATGTGTCTTAACATCTCTTTCAGGAAGATCCACTTATGATCTTTCCAGGAACAGGTGTAGCCTGTAGTTCCCTGAGTTGTCCTTTTTCCCCTTCTTGAATATGGGAGCAATGTTTTCCTTTTTCTGTTCACCTGGGACATCACCTGGCAGTCATGATTTTTCAAATACAGCATCTTGGCAACCACATCAGCCAGTTCCTTCAAAACCCTTGATGCACATCATCTGGCCCCACAGCCTTGTATGGATTCAGCTTTATGAGGTGGTCTTGGACTTGCTCTGCTCTTACACGAAGAAGAATTTTTTTCCCCTGACCCTTACTTAGAAGTTAAAGGACGTGAGAGGCATGAGAAGCCTGAATAGCTGTTAAGACTGAGGCAGAGAACTCATTAAGTACCTCAGCCTTCTCCAAGTCTGAGGAGGCGAGCTCTCCCTTTTCATTTGTTGGGGGGGAGGTACACTCTCCTTCGCCAGCCTCAGTGTTCTAAAGAAACCCTTCTGGTAGTTTTTTACATCCGTCACCAAGTTCAATTCCATCTACACCTTGGCTTTCCTAATCCTATCCCGCACATCTGGATAGTATCCCTATATCATTCCAAGCTTCCACTACTTTTCCATTTTTTCCCAGCCTGACCAGCAGGTCTTATCTTAGTCATGTTACTTTCCTGCTTCACCTGCCTGATTTTGTATTCTAGGGGATGGAAAGCTTCTGCGCTCTCAGAAAAGCATCCTAAAAGCGCTACCAGCTCTGTTCTGTTCCTTTGTTGCTAAGACGGTCCCTAAGGATTGCAGGTGGTCTCTTGGTGATGGAGGATGAGAGGGATGAGCATCTGACCAGGTATAAAGGGTTTAGCTGATCAAATGCTTTACTTCTGCCAAACAAAATCCAAAGAGGGCTTTTAATTAACAAACTACTTAATGAAGAAGCACAAAGAAAGAAATATTAACATTGAACCTCTTCCCCCTCACAAGAGCTTTTGAATCTGTGTGTGTTCTTTCTTTATCTCTGCAGAACAGACACAGTTTTTCATAGGAAAAGAACTAAGGAGGTGAGAACTGACTACATAAAAATGTCATCTCTCAAGCATGGGATTTAAAATGGGATTTTAACACAGTATTGCCCAGGCAGACCATGAATAATAAGCAGAAAAATAATGCAAAAGGAGACAAACTTGCCTAAATTAAATGGGTTTCATTAGCCAACCTTTAAACACACTAGTTACAGACAGACTTAATGTTATGTAGCATTCATGAGCTTGTTTTCTAAGGGGTCACCCTGCTTTTTCTGCTGCGCATTTGCACTTACTGCAGATAATTTAGAACCTAAGTTTAGATGAATATGTATTTTTGAGAAACTGATTGAGATAACAGATAGTCTTTTAATATAAAGGGTAGTATGTCTTGTAAGCACTAGAAAAACAATATTAAAAGTCTGAAATCTGTTAAAAGTGATATCAAGATGAATAAAACTGCATCTTCAGTCAAACGAATTCAAGCAGTCTGAATCTCAGTGATCCTACTTCACACTTCCACAGTTTTTGGTTTTGTTTTTTGTCTTTTTAATATTTACAAGTATTTCATTATTAATGAAGTACATCCTTATGGAGGCCTTACATTTTATTTGCTTCATTTTCAGTCTTTAGGAGTAAACGATGGAACATTTGCATCCTCTGAGGGTGCTCAGAAGATGAATGAACTGAAATGTATGATTTAGAAGCTGCACAGATAGCACATAATTGAATACACACGGTGTCATGATACATGGCAGCGGACGTGTAGATTTCTGGCAATGTCCACACATATATATGTGTACAAATAAATACATATATATGAATCCATCTCTACTATAAGTGTATCTGCAGTTGCTGCAAGAGCAAATTTTACCCGTTTTGCACTAATTTCCATATCATTTTTTTCTTTATGGTCTACTTCATAGACTCTATGCATTCAGTTTTTGGAAGCGTTTAACCTGCACTGAACATGTTGTGGAAAGAATAGGAACCAGAGGAAGTTAGAGAATCGATCCTTTATATCAAATTACAAAGGGCACTGAACTGTATGAAGACAAATGTACTTAAACTGCTGTCAGAAGAAGTTTCCTCTTGATAAGTTTTAAGGGAAATCTGAAACTGCACTTCAAACTTATCCATCACTAGCCCTCCTGTATATTAACTTGTTTGTTTTCCTTATGGTTGTTCTTTCTATTTCTGTTTTTGTTTTTTGTTTTGTTTTTTTCAGATTTGAGTATTAGATTTATCTTTTTCTCACTTATGCCTTTACAAGACAAGAATACATCTATATCTCCAAAATAAATCAAAGCAGGCACTATATTACAGCAGAGGTGTTCCCAGAATTCAAATCCAGATTTGATTTCAGATGACAAAAACTCCATCAGAACAAAACTCTCAAGACTTTAAAATTTATGCTAATATATTTGTACTAATTTGAATAGCAAGACTTATTTCTGACTTTGGATTGAGAGTCTTAAACTAGTAATGGAGATAGAGGATTATTTTTAGTTAAAGAAAAAAAGGATATTAGCTACTCTTCTGCAGGCTGCAGACAGTTTTTAAGACTAGAGGGAAAAGCTTAGTAGGAGTAGCAGTAAGAAGCAAATGAGAGGTGAGGAAAAGGATAAAACCCTAGCATCCTATCTACTCCGTTGGCCTCTTTAGGCTTTCATACCCCCTCCTGCTCTGCTCTGCTGCTGGTCAGATGCTGCCTACCTGAAACTGCCAGATGTGCTGATCTCACTCAATTCGTAACAGCTGAGATTCTGGTTCTGCCTGCCTTTTCCTGAAGGTGTCTGTGAGAGGCACTCTTGACCTCTGTGAATTTTGGAGATGATCAGATCAAGACCTGCTGAAGTAATCCAGACAGCGGAGGTCCTACTTCTTACTTTGTGCTGGTGCAGGTGGGACCAAACTCCAATGAACTAGGTGAGTTAACTCTCTTCTGAAACTGCAAATAGAATGAGAAATAATAGTAGGTGGTTAATAATAACCTAGATAATGGATAATTCTAAGTGTGACACAGGCAAATAAAGGGTAAATTTTAATTTTATGGTCACAATAAAGTAATAACTTTTTATGATAATTGCTCGAAGAATCTACAGTAAGCTAACAGTTGCTGGTGTGTCAGATTAGATAGCACGATCTGTTACTGAAAGCATAAACACTGTCTGTCTGTGTACACAGTGCTGTTTGCATAATTGAAACACCAGAGGGGACAAATTTGGTTTTAAAGAATTGGCAGTGATACAATATATTCAACCCTCTACGTTTGAAACCTCTTGAGTTTGGCTCAAAAATGGGACTTGACGAGCTCAATTTCCTTATATTTGCCTTCTGAGCCATTAGATTTGGGTCACGTAGTGTTTTCATAATCCCAGTACTCTAGTCCTTGCAGCTTGAAGAATACCTGTTACAGTCTGCCTCACAACGAAACAACAAGAGCTGGCGATAGCCTAAAAGTGACGTAGAGTCTTAAAAAGATAGAATCAGATTTTATGGCTCTTCAAAGGAAGCTATCATTCAAATCAATGGGACTTCAACGGAGCAGGTGATTACTGCAGGCCAGACTGGTTTCCCAGTGCCCTGGCTGCCATCCTGGGCTTGTTTTTGTCTTCACAGAGGCTGCACACTGCCATACTAAGATGTGCGTTTTTCAGTCGTAAAACAACGTGTTCACAAGTCCTCAGGCACGTGTTAAGCTCACTCTGGACACGTAACTTGATTTCTCAAGTTGTAATTTGTATTTGATTTGTGGTTGTCAGTCAAGAATTGGCAATGAATGAGAAGTTGGGTAGAGAGGACTTTCATAACCTGCCTTGTGTGGTCCTCAGGGACAGTCAGCTTCATGGGGAGAAGCTAGTAGATGCTGAGAGGGGAAAAATGGGCGAGGAGGAGCTGGCAAACTGAGCAAAGCAAAGTGAGAAGTGCAGGGTTTGGAGAACCAACTAGTTTGATAGTAGGAAGATGTACAAGATCAAAAAGAAAGTCCCTTCAAAGACATCAACAACCCTTCCAAACCTAAGTGCTCTATAGGACAGAAGGAACTTACATTTTTGTCTGAGCTTAGTAAGTAGCTGACTAATCCTCTGTTTCTTGTTTTTCTGTTTTAGGGCTAACAGTAGTAAAGCTTGAGAGAAGAAGATTTTGACCAAGTGACTTGTCCATTAATTGCAGTGCAAGTTTAAGGCCCATGAGGTGATGCTGGCTGCATGCAGTTGCAAAAATATAGAGTGCTGAGAAGAAAGTTACACTGAGAGGTAGATGCCTGACAAGCATGTAATTTTTTTTCTGTCTTCTGCAGCACTGTGTAAATTATGCGTAGCAGCACGACATTATTCCTGGTAAAATATTTGTGTCAAGGTATTGCTCCTTGTAAATCATCCAATAAGGTGAGAAACAGATGTCTGTGTTGCTGTGCAAATTCCACCAGGAGAAAAAGTTCTGAAATATCTTGTCAGTTTTGGGAAGTTCCAAGTTGCATCATACCTTGTGCAGTAAAGGTATGTAGTATTGTGGGCACTGGGCACCCTTGTTTAAAATCTTCAGCTGTCTCAGTTCATCCTAGTGGAAACCTGGTGCTGCAGTCAGTGTGCTGCAGCTGCTCCTTCGGCTCGGCTCTGGCAGGGGTTCGAGGCTCTGCTTGGATTCCTTCCAATCACTTTTGCTCTTTTCATTCTCTGGAGGAGAAGGTGTATGTAGAAACACCCTCCTGTTCATCCTTTCCTTAGTCAGAAGCATTGTAAAATCCATAAACAAAATGTTGCCTGCTGATTTCAGACCCGCAATGTGCAGCAGACCAGCAGGCACCCTCGCTTCAGGATGTTTTAACTCCAGCTGATAACTGCTTCATAGATTTTTTACATGTGATTTGGGAAGAGACAGAACCCCTGTGTGGGCTAGCTCCCTCTCCAGAGCAGTGAAAGTGATGATGCAGAAAAACGGTGGCTCTTCTACTGGTGATTTCATTAAATAATAATAAAGAACCCATTTTAAGGAAACAAAGGAAACCTGGTAGGGCCCTGTCAGTGGTCTTGCCGTGACTCTATAGAGCTGGGTGTCTGCTGTATTAATTCTCCCCACTGCAGCTTTTTCCAGCTCTTCCCCAGAGCGCTGGTAATTGCCTGCTTTGGGTGCCTGTGACATTCATAGCGCGAGGCCCAAGAGTTTCGACCACTGTCACAAGATTGGTCACCCAAGAACAATCGATTCCTAAATGGGCCTGAACTTTGTGTGACCTGAAGTATAGCAGCAAGTATTACAAGCTGAGACATCTGGTGGACAATAAAACTTTTTTTTATTTGTTTTTTACATGAAGCAGCTGTACTTGAGCAGATGACTAGGGGCTGTGCAATCAAAGTGTGAATAGCTGAATAAGCAAATTATATTAGGCTTCTTAGGCTCTTATTTAAATGCTGCATGTTCCTTTTTAATTTTGCTTTATTAACATCTACCAAAAACACAGCAGTGTTGGCATTATGCTTATTAGTGACTTATTTGCTTCATTAAAATTTACAGCACGTTTCACATTCACCATCTGGGACAGCTTCTCCAATGTTTATGGTTAAAATGTAACTTAAAACTAGTCTATCAGTCTAAAATAAAGAATTTTATAGATAGAACTCTTTCTTCAGATACCAGTGATAACTCTTTTCTGTAGTGTTCTTGTGGGCAAACAGTACACTAGTTTGCACAGTCACTGTGGTACAACTTAGTGCTAGGATACAGACAAGTATTTGTACTTTCAATAAAAATGTTGTATGTAAAGAAGAGGTTGATCATGCTACTGCTTGGAAAGCCACAGCTTATGGAGCATGGAGAAAGAATTAGAGGAACTTCAGACTAAGAGCCCATCTAGGTCACTGAGTCGAAACCCCTGCTATTGCAAGTAACAACCTCAGATAATCTCTTTCCAAAGGGTCAGAGAAAGAATAAATGGTGCAAGAAAAAATGTGAATGTGCTGAAAGGCAGCATATATAAACAGAGCTCAGAACCTGAGCCTCTGCAGTTTCCAGAAGTGAGCTGCCTTCAGAGTGTGGGCAGAGCAGCTCATGACTGCCTTTGATTAACTCTGCACACATAGCTTTTCATTCTTCCCCCTTTTTTTCTGCTTTTCCTTACTGTTGAGTCATGAAGATGGGAAACCCACTTTCCTTTTATTCTGTGCGAACTTCAAAAAGTTGTTGTGTGCTGAGAGGACGGAGTGAAGGAAGGAGGAGACAAGCATGTGATATACTTGTATGAAGAACATAGGCCTTCCCTACCATTTCGAGTCTGAGAGAGAAGTCAATTCAAAACAGTATTTTTCCTGAAGTTGCCAGTAGGGATGTCAAACATTAAAATTTCATTCTCTGTTTGAGGTTTTTTTTTTTTTCTTTTTTAATTCCCTAAGGGAAATGTTCGTTCTCCACAAAACCACATGAAAAATAAATTAAAAATTGAGTGCATAGCAGCTCTGAATGTGCCCAGATCTTCCTTATGTGCCTCCCTGAAAGTAAATTTCCTATGTAGGGCATAGAGAAATAGACTTAGAAAGTTTTGAGTTGGAAGGGACCATTAATGGCCATCTAGTCCACACCCCTGCAATGAACAGGGATGCCTACATTTAAATCAGGTTGCTCAGAGCCCCATCAGATTGCTCAGAGCCCCATCCACCCTGACCTTGAATGTCTTCAAGGACAGAGCATCCACCAGCTCTTTGGCCAACCTATTCCAGTGCCTCACCACCCTTATTGTAAAAAACTTCTTTTTTATATCCAATCTAAATCTCCCCTCTTTTAGTTTGACACCATTTCCCTCTGTTCTATCACAACAGACCCTGCTAAAAAGCCTGTCCCTTCCTTCTTATACCACCCCTGTAGGTAATAAAAGGCTGCTCTCAAGTTTCCCCAGAGTCTTCTCTTATCCAGGCTGTAGCTCTCTCAGCCTCCCCTTGTAGGGAAGGCATTTCATCCCTTGGATTATTTTTGTGGCCCTAATCAAGACAGTTTTTTTGTTTGTTTATTTAGGCTGTAAGACATGAATTCTGAAATACTTCCATCACAAACCATCGATACGTTCCCCAGTGGCTGTGCCAGAACAGGACAAACCCAAGGCATGCACCTACAGGTAACAGACTCCAGCAGCTCTCACACGTTCATGTATCTCAATGTCTTGCTGGTTTACATACGCATCTGTGAATTCTCCCTCCTGTCACTTGGTTTTTAGGTACATATTTCATGTGATAGAGGAATGGCAATAACTTTATTGTAAGCCTATCCCTTTGTATGTATGACTTCCTACTGATACAGCATCACAGCAAATATTACAAGATCCTTTAGGTGTGAGCATGGCCATAGACCTACAGATACATGAGTATCCCTTTCTGCCATTGCTGCTTAAGCTCTCCCTTGGATTCAGTGTGAAGTATATCCCACTTCTTCAAAGCTGTTGTTTTGTCTAATGGATGCATATTGTTTCATCTTCCTTTTTCTTTCTCAGCTCAAAATGAAATATTTTTAACTGATGGTTAAACATGATGGTTCATGTGTAAAGATGACTAGAATAAATTTAGAAGGGAGAAAACTATTTATATGGAAGGTTAGTAACAATCTGATCAAAATTGCTTAAATTCTTCTTTTTCGTTCTTTGATCTCCTATTTTGCTGCCCTTGAAAATTCACATACAAGTGAATTATGAATAAACAAGAAAAAAAAATGTGTGGAATACATGCAATATTAATTGTACTGCATAGATTCAAATGGAGAATAATATGCAAACCTGCAGTTTTCCCTCTATACCCATCTTAGCAAATATTTTTCGTATTTATGGACACAAAGCTGAAATTTTACAAGTATAAAACTGAGGGGATAGGTATTTTGTAATTCTTTAATCCTATCTCAGTGTAGCAGGAATATGATATATGCTGATTTATGTTGTTACTATGAATAGTGTAATGCTTACCTGTGTAAAACACTCAAATTCCAAGTTCTCATATACATATATTTTGAGAGGTTGGGAAAGAGCAGAGGAGCAGTGGAGAGGAATGAATGTACAGAGGAAAACCAAACTAGAGCTGGCCTCTTCTCCTACAGATTTAGTGTAAAATAAGAGCCAGGAGCTTTCAAGTTCCCTCTGTGTCTTCCAGGTCTGTGATTTTGGACAAACCACTTTGCTGCTCTACTCCTCTCCTGTCTTGAACTCATTTGCGTGTTTCATTTGTTTGGATTGTGAATTCTCTGGTGAAGAAATGTTTCATATTTTATTTCAGAACTGTGTATGCACACAGAGGCAAAGCTTGCCCTGTATCAAAGTTGTTTGCTGGGTGTGCTTTTCTTCTGTTTTGCTTATGTAGAAAGTAAATATTGCATCTTACTCCCGCCATGAGCTGCTGGCACGCTCCTTCACCTGTGTCTGTTTTACTCCTTTTAGGAAGTTCTAATGTGTTTCTTAAATAGCAGATTTTAAGAACACTCTTCTTCTGATATATTACCTTATTTTCTTTGCTGAATGTTCCAGAGCTGTTCTGCCATTAAAGAAGTTAAAAAAGGAGTTATGAACTTCTACTGAATTCCCAGTACTGAAGAGCTCTATAAGAAGACCATATTTTTTGGCTGAAGAAAACAAGCCAAATCCCAGTGCTTTGAGGATCTTATTCTTTTGGAAGAACAACTTATTTCAGCAATTTTCAGTGTTAGTCAGAATTCAAACGTTAAAGTACCAAGGCTCAGAGGCCTTTGTGATTACATAGAAAGAGATCTTGAGATAAAGACTGCTTAGTTTTCAGAAGTTTAGAGGAAAGCTAAGTGAGGTCAAAGATGAAATTCAAGTAGTGTCAATGGGAATTATGCAGCAAAGATGTGATAATGCAAAATCATTGCCATTATGAGCCAGATTTTTCCCTTGGAGCGATATTAGACAAACTAACAGAATGTATCGTCTGGTGCATAAGAAAACTGACTTGCCTATTACAGTGCATTTTTCTCTGCCCTCTCCTCATCATAAAATCCACACGTCTATTTCCACAGGACAATGTTTTCTCACCACTTTTACAGTAAAATGTGAATTTCTGAAATGAAGAGCAGAGCTACACAAGTATCTATTTGCCTGCTATATTTTTGGGAGGATTATACTCTCTCCTGATATCTCAAAATGAATAAGACAAAAAGGATACTTTTAGCCAGCATTTTATGCATTAAAAATGGTTCCATAACTAATGATGACTTGGAGACAAGTGCTACTTTTGCCTTTCCTGAACAGATAGCTTTTTTTTTTTCATTCTCTTCCAAATTTAAGCCTTTGCTGTAGGGCATTTGAGATTGGATGGGGAAAAATAAATTGTGAGGTTCTTTGCCATTATTGTAAAATGAAATCTTGAAGAGCTTTATGGGGTCTACCAGCAGCTGTTAATGAGGCTTTATTAACCTCGGACAATATAGCATGAAATATTATAGAACAAATAAATGTAGTTTCAGGGCCAAGCTGCCTAATAAATGGCATGATACAGGGACTATATGCCTAGAGGGTTATGACATAGAAACTTTCCCCTCCAAGTCACTATTGTAAATTCACCATGGGTTGGCAGTGACTGATAGCCATTATTATCTGGTGGCTCTTAAATAGTCCGTGTGAAATAAATTGGAGGTCTTGGCTCATTACCTTAGGGAGAGAGGTCTGCGCTCCGTCTGACAGTACTTGTCACCTAAGTTCAAGGCTCAGCTTAGGATCTACTCTCTGAATGGACGTGGTCACTGCATGGCTCTTTTTACCCTGCTCAGGGCTCTAGAGCACTGCTGTGCTGTGTTGTTTAAGACCATAGGTTCAGAGAGGCTCGTTTTCTGGGTAAGCAATAAGCTTTATTGTAGATCATTGCCAATAATGTCCTCTAAGGGTTTCTTTCCATAATCTGCTCAGGTAAATTAATACTATATTTAATAGTACTCTTGATGCAAATAAAGAAGATAACTTATGAAACTATGTATAACTATGGTGAATATAATGAAGAACCAGGTCCTTTGTAATTCCTAAATTCAGTTATAAGACATAGTGATTCCTTAGTAAGTAATTTTCTTATTAGTAAGGAAGAAAATAAGCAGTTTTTAAGTCTATTTCTAACTTTCAAGTGGATTCTCATCATCTAGTCTAATTAAATGACAAGTTATTAGTTTTTAATAACCTGAAAATGAAATCACAGCTGTATAAACCATCGACTAATGATTTCTACAACAATCCACCTTTCCCCTCCTCCCCCTCCACCAAGGGAATTATGAGGGCTGCTCCAAAAGTAATGCCTCCCATTTTATGATGTCTGCCCACAATGTCAGAAGCAGATGTTAGTGATATGGAAGCAGAGGTCAAACCTTCCTGCCAATATTCCGTTACATTTGGTTGCAGTACGGTAGAGGGCAACAGAGGGGCAGTCTGAGAAAATGGCATCTAACATGCAAGTGTATATGACGCAAAGTTGTGGAACCGAATTCCCCCATGCAGAAAAAATTGCACCCACTGACATTCATCGATGCTTGCTGAACATTTATGGAGACCAAACAGTGGATGTGAGCACAGTGAGGCAGTGGGTGGTGCATTTCAGATGTGGTAACAGTGATGTTAAAGAGAAGCCATGTTTCAGACAGCCGTCACGTGACAAAACGGAACATTGTCTTAAACCAGCTCATCCCTATGAATCTGCTAACAGTAGTGACTGTATTGAAAAACAGCATTCTGTAGCTGTGAATGTGCTCTATCTAATAGTGTTATTGTGTTCCTTATATCTGTTGTAGTTTCCATGTAAACAAAGAGGAGACGTTACTTTCAGAGTGACCTACGTAAATGTAAGCATTTATAAGAGATCTAGTTTAATTTCAAAAGGAAGCAAACGGCAAGGTAGATAGCCAATCGGACCATAGGATCAAGAAATCAGAAATGGAGTGAAAATAGTCCAAAAAAAAAGGAGTCTCTCCCCAAATATTGTGATTTTTTTTCAAATGTGACCATCTTTGCAATTTCATCTCCCAACTTCTGTTTTTGAGTATTCTGTTAGCCAAGGGAAGAATAAAGAGGAGTGGGATTGCCTACTTCTTTCCCTTGAAGTAAAATAATAAGAAACAGATTGAAGCTTTTATTTTTAAAAACTAACCTGAAATTTCATTAAGGATGAAGACTTAAATCATAGATGTAAAAATTTCCCAGATTTGATATTGGAACCTCCTTTTTTCTCGTTTACAGTGAATAAAGTTTCGTTAAAAATATAATGCAGAAGATGAAGAAGGACAGCCAGAGAGAGAAACAGATACACAGAATTGCTTGTGAAACTATTGTATACCACTCTGGGATCTGGAGGTATAAATAGCCCTATAAGTTGCCATGATATCAAATCCTACTGTTGGGACTAGGTCATAAAATTACTTTGTTGAGTATTGGCCTATGGAGACATACAGTAATATGATGGCTGGATTTTTCCTGTGCTCTTGTTGTTCTGCAAGTCCTGAATTATAATGTGCAAATTGCATCTAAAAAGCACCAACTTCTGGCTGACTTAAGAGTCGGTTACATTCTACAGTATGAATGCTGTCCAGTTAATTTCAAAATAGGGCAGCAGATGATTCCTAGATAAAAAATCAACCAAACAATGCCCTCTAATGCCCTCGGTTCAAAACAAAAATATTCAAATCCCCCCAGATGTCTGGTCTTCCTTACTTGGATAAGACTTAAACTGTGTTTGTTTGCTTTCATTTTCATTCCCCCCCTGTTGAAATTAAGACTCTATACCTGAACAGCAGACATCAGCTGGGACTTAATTAGAGGAGTTTGGACTGGGAAATGACAGTCTCAATACTATTATGTTGCTGTGCCTCAGCCTTTGCTTCTGCTTCTGCTGTGAGTGTAATTAATGCCTTGCACCTAGTCTTAATAGTGGCAGTAGCTCTGGCACAGAGACATTATTGCTTCGTCGCCCAAGGAGAACACTCGTGCATTTCTGACGTTAGTGCCATCCGTCACACAGATTGGCCTTGCCTCAGTGCAGGGGCCTTATACAGTCAGTTAAGGCAGTTGTCTCCATATGTCTTGTGGGAAAGTGATCATTTTCCAGAAACATATTAGATGCGTGTGCTCTTTTTTCAGTGCTCTGTTGCACTTTTCTCTCTGCCCATATATTAACCAGCGTTATTCCTAGTTTCTACAGAGGCCACAGGGAATCTCTTGTTCTGTCACACAGGCTACATTTTCCTCATCTGGGACACAAAAGACAGAGTATTTGTTTCCTCATGTGGAGCAGCAGCAGCTGCAAAGCACCTGCCAAGCCACAGTAAATGGCACTGTGGCAAGATCTGGAATACTAATAAAAGAGCAGACTCTGGGAGCCACCTCAATCTCCCTGGCAGTAAATTAGCCATCAGCACTGAGCCTAATTCCCTGATTCATCATTTACAGGAGGTGCAGAGAGTTCATAACTGTAAGCTGCTCTGATTCCCCCAGTCCAGCAGCAGCACTTGGACTCATGATACAGGTCTTGCAGCAAAGAAACCCCAAATGAAGGGACTACTCACAGGCCTGGAACAATTGTATACATGGTATTATTTTTTTTTTAACACACTGTTAAATGCAAGTTCATAAACTGTGCAGGAAATTACAGCATTTGTGTGCAAAGCTATCAGAACATCACGGACGTACGGGTGGTTTAACTGCTATAAGCTGGTGATAAGTACAATACATGTGCCTAGGCAGAAATTGATTTAAGTTGATAGACAAACTGAGATATTGCTTCTCTAAGCCTCAGATTGGTCAATTTTAAAATATTTTCCCATGTATTTCTTCATTGCTGCTGCACCAATAACTAGTCCTGAAAATACTTAGAAATTTCAGTAGAAATATATGTTCAACACGTGGAACTTTTTTTAAAGAGTCTTATTTCTCTTTCTGAATATCTAAAACATTTTTTTTCTTTTCTTACAGATGTATTTTTTCATATTTTCTCTTGAAATGCCTGGAAAACAGGAACATATTTTAACTTTCTCATACATTAATGTGATGTTATCCTTTTCTGCTAATTTTTCAGGCAGTTCCTGATGGAAGTGCATAAAATATGACCTTTAGTTACTCATCAGAGAAGCACCGACAAACATCTAGCACACTTGCTTCATCTGCTATTATATTGCCTGGTTGCTGCAGACTATTAGAAGTGCTACTCAATGCAATTATTATCTTTCTCTTAAAGAAACATAGTGTAGCACCAACTTGTGTTGCTCCCAGTCGGACCATATAAATCCTGAATTTTATTTTAGAGCTTGGTGTTTTTTTCTTCAGACTCAATGCATGATGAAGAACTCCAAGATGACATTTTCAGTAAGTATGAAACCAAAGTTGTTTCTCCAAATCTCTTTGAACTAGAAATAAGTCGTGGCTCCCACAGGTTCACGCCTTAATGACTGGCACGCCAAAGTGTGTTCAATCCAAAGAGATGACATTTTCCCTGAACAATCAAATTTGGGTCTGAGATACCCTCAGAAACCTTTACTTACCAGCCTCCAGAAGGTATTATGTTTGGCTGAGCTGAGGGAGTATGTTTCTCTGTTAGTCTGGATTCACCTCACCACACAAATGTAAACCAGGGTGAAAATAATCGTATCAGTGTTCTTATATTGCATAGAATCGTAGGATCATAGAATGTCTTGAGTTGGAAGGGACCTCAAGGATCATCAAGTTCCAATCCCCCTGCCACAGGTAGGGCTGCCAGCTGCTAGATCAAGTACTAGATCGCATTGTCCTGGGCCCTATCTAACGTGACCTTAAGCACCTCCAGGGATGGGGTATCCACAATCTCACTGGGTACCCATTCCAGCACCTCACCCCTCTCTCAGTAAAAAACTCCCCCTGACATCTAATCTAAATCTCCTTTCCTTTAGTTTCAAACAATTCCTCCTTGTCCTATCACTATCTACCTGTGTAAGAAATTGATTTCCCTCATGTTTATAAAATCCCTTTAAATATTGGAAGGCTGCAATGAGGTCTCCCCTTCTCTTTTCCAGGCTGAACAAGCCTATTTCCTACAGCTTGTCTTCATAGGAGAGGTGCTCCAACCCTTGGATCACCTTTATGGCCATCCTCTTGACCCTATTGAGAAGCTTCACCTCCTTTCCGTGTTGGGGACCCCAAACTCGGACACAAAATATTTAAATATTTCTACTTCTTATTCTTTTTAAAAATTGCTTGATATACTCATGATGATGATTAGTAGGTAGAGTTTATTTACATATTCTGTATAGTCTGTCCTCTGAGTGATTTTAACAGTACAGGGACGAAACCAACCTGAAAAATTGATTTTGAGATGGAAGAGACGGAAGGGACTGTAAATCAGTCTTCTGTGATTTCTGATCAAAACAGAATTTTGCCGAGTGACTTCAAAGAACAACTGGGCAAAGCAGAGGCCTTGACAACTGAGCTTTCCGAAACAATCCAGCCAATCCAGTCTCTCCTACTTCATTATTAATTTTCCAAGAGTACTTACTCAAGTGTTTTTCTTGATATAATCACAATTACATTCATCCTACCGCTGGGACTGGCTCAAAGGAAATTGTCAGAAAATGTCTAAATTATTACCTTTCATGTCTGTCAATATTTGGTTGAAAATATAGGCTGTTTGTGCTTTAGCATAGCCCAGGAAAGCACAAGGGTTGTTCTAAGCTGTAGCACATTTTAGAGGCCCTGTCAGGACTGCTCTCATTGATGAATGTCATTGTAATTGGGCTTTTTATTGGCTACTTTGGTACCTTATCAAAGCACTTGCTCGTTAGGATTGCTACCAGGGTGCTGATTACCTGAAATAGCCTCCATTGCTAACAAAGTCTTTTACTTTGGGTGAAAATATCTAAATCATAAATCAGCATGAACTTAAATGGGAATGAACATAATGGTAGTTGCTACTTCCTATTCATAACTTATATTCCTCTGAGGTATTATTCTCTTTGTGATACAGGACTAAGAATCACAAAGTTTGGTGCATTGTCAGAAGTTGAACGCTCAATTTCTAGCTTGTTCTTCTGCAACTTGTGTATTGCAAGAAAGGCATATCTGCACCAGAATTTGCTGAATCAAATACATGCAAACTGCAAAATTATCCTTTAAATGAAAAGCATGCTGCCTTTTCTAACCAGGCATCTCCAATCCATTTTTGTTCAAATCACACGTCAATTTAGATTAACAAAATTATCAGTTCTACAGTCTCACAAGTCACTGCAAAACTTTTTCAGGTTCCAAATATTCAGGCACTGCAATGGTAACATTACTTACAGTTGTACATTGGCCACACGGCTACTATAAAATCAAACTATTTTTGAAATGACTGACCATAAAGTATTAACTTAGACTTTTTGAACTGTAAATTAAGCAGATACCCATCTGGGCATTCTTTGTGCTGATAGAGCAGTTTGTTACAAAGTGGAAGAAGGTGTAGTCATTAATTAATGAGATTTTAAATGTTATTGTGACACCGCTCAGCTCTTCACCTTGGAAGAAGGACAGATTCTGTGCTAAATGAGAATAGAAGTATTGTATCCATTTCAATTAAACTTTACCTTCACATGAGACAAAACTTCTGTCAGACAGCAAGCAGAGAGCTGTTGGAAAACCTACAGATTAAATGCAGGAAGTAACATAGCCAGCAACATGGTAGGTTCCACCCAGCACTACAGAGTTCATGCAGTGCTTCCACTATGGAGAAAAATGTAGCTCTGAGATATCACTGTAATTTGGACATCCTTCCTCAGCTGCTGCACCAAAAGGATGGAAGTACAGCTCCCTCTGCAGCCCAGCATCTTTTCTTCTGAAACCAATGGGGTCACAAAAAAGGATGCTTTTAGCTTCTGATGACTTTGTCATTGGAAGAGATTGCATCCAAGTCCTTCTTGCCACTGGGGAACTTTTATTTTTGTCAGTAAAAGACTTGGGGGTTGACATCAGTGCTCTCAGTGCATTTGGGATTCTGATCTCAGCTGAGTGATTTTTTTCCGTTTCGGTAAGTGTGTCAAGCCAAAGCTGGCTCCGTGCCTGCTGCTTATTGGAGATCTTCCCAGGCAACCTCATGTTTTTCATAGAGGATTGTATTTGTTGATTTGAAATATATGTATAAAGATAACTTACGTTTCTCCTCTATCTCCTGTCTTCCTTCACTTTCACGTTGTACCCTCTGGCCATCCATTGATTTTTCAGGGTCTGCATGCTAACTAAAATAACACAGAGAAGATCCCTCTCTCTTTACTTTTTATTGAAATGACAGGGTGTTTCGTTACCTCCGGGTACTTTCTAGCTGTATTCCATTCCTTTAAATTATGCAGTTTTCTCCCCTCGTATTGAAAGCTTGTTTGTTTTGATTTATTTTTTTTCCAGTAGAAGAGGGTCTCAGAAGGTGAAGGTTGAAGACAGGCATTTAGAATTTGGAAACTCGGTTCCTGGTATAGCAGTACAGAGAATACAACTGCACAGAATAGCCAGGGAGAAGCATGTGGATGTAAAATAGGGAATATTACTTTGACTGTGCTGGTATGTTTCATCGAGCCATCCACTTTATTCTCAAACTTGCATGTATACCAGAATTGTCTTGAACATTAATTCTCGGACTTTAAAGATCTACCTGTGCAAGATAATATACATATGTACTTAAAGTACATTAGATAAACATATTAGAGCTCTCCAAAGTCACATATTTGAAGTAAAAGGAGCCTAATTTAATTTTGCTTAATTCAAAAAAAAAAAAGAAAGAAAATTAAACTGAATCAAATTCAGGTCACATTTGTTCTGGACTTTTACTGTGGTTCAACTAATCCACTTAAGAGAATAATTCAGATGAATCTTCCTGAGCGTTCCATGTGGATGAGCCGTGATGCATAGCACCATGCTGTCAAGTTATCTTCCCTCAGGAGGTTGAACCATACAGTTATGATAATGAACAAGTGACTACGTGGAGAAAAAAGATGAGTTAATCAGCAGTAGGAGCGTTGGTTGCAAATCAGAACCAGATGAAACAGGAAGGGTTGTGGAGAATGAACATGTTGCTGGGCAAATCTCCTATGCTATGGCTTTTCTCACAACTTAGCAAGACCTTGCCTCTTGACCCTTGACAATTTTGCTTGCTGGAGTGTGGCTAAGCTAAGAAATAGGCAATAAAGGAAATAAGGATTTGGAGGCAGATGATGGAATCTTTGTTGTGATCAGGGAAAATTACTTTGTGCAGGAGATGTAGTTAAAATTCAGAGTCTGATCCAGAGTCTGGTTGTGGGGGTAGCACCATGTCAGAGGAAGAAAATATCTTGCTGAGTTTTTAACAGAGCATTTCAGACATCTCCACTTCCCTTCATCCTCCTAGGTTGGGAGTGAGGAAAACCTTAGGAGCACAGCATTTTTGAAACACAGTTCTTGTGCTTCAGCTAAATATGTTGACAGTGTTTATCCTGATTGTGGATTTTATTTTATAGGTTATGTTTTGATGTTCATTAGCAGAGGAAATGGAAAAGAATACATTGAAATTTTGGTTCAGTTCTGATCTTACTCCTTCCCTAAAGTAATGTCTTACTAATTAGTCCAACATTTTAAGTGCTTAACTCTGATCTGGAATGCAAGCACTCTTAAAAGAGGCATCTGCCATTTTGTGAGAAGCTACCAATACAGCCTATCAAAGAACTATGATATTCACAATCAGGGAACTATGATATTCACCTTGTTGACTTCCTCATATTTCTGCTAAGTTTTCCACTGACCTGACATTTGAGGTACCTTGAGAGGTAAAGAAAAGGATCATCAGAAATTCAACAGAAGTACAAATTGCTGATTTTCTTTTAGAGCTCACCCTATTCTCACAAAGGACAAACAATATAGAATTAGAAAGTTTGCCAAGCCTGATATGACAGCATCGTTGGAAGTTGCCTGGTGGGAGCCTGGGGTATGGGAGATATATCTGACTGTGGGATTTTTTGTTAAAGGTCAGCAGAAGTGCATTTCTTAGAGTAAATATCTATTTGCCTAATGCTGTTTTCTAGATTGAAAGGGCTTTTACTTTGCACAGTTTTTCTGAGTGGATGTAGAAGTCCACTTCCAAATATCTCAGGGCAATAAATAAAAATGGAAGGGAAAGAGTTAAGCCTGCTTTCAAATACCGTGCAGCTGTGGGTGCATCTCAGTATCTGGGTAATAAGCAGAGTATGCTTTCCCTTGGAGCCATGTATGACAAAATAAGAAGACAAGACAAAGCTACGTGCATGTGTAATGCTAAAAATAACAGCTAAGTTTCCTCAGGCTTTAGGTCAGTTGTTCTACGATGGCTACAAGGAAATATCTCTCCTCTGCCTTCTCGTTTCTCCCTTCCCGTTGTGCTCTGTGTAGATGGGCTCTTGCACAGAAAAGTGTGATGCTACACTTAATGGTTAGGGCTTATTAATCAAAAAACAATTGCCTTTCTGAAAATAGGTGAACTATTGTCAGTAAAGAATCCACGCACACAGAAAGCAATTACATATACCTCCTCCATAACAGCAAAAAGAGTAACAAAGGAATGAAATGATGAATGGAAGAGTTAGTATGTCCCCCTCTTTGATGCTAACACATTTTTGTTTTTCAAAACAGTTGGAATAAATTCAAAGAAAGAAAAACCTCAAGAACTAGGCTAATAGCATTAGCCACACTCCCACCCTTTGCTTTTTACATTTTTCTTCCATACAACAAAAATCTTTTCTTCCCATTGGAGCAAAGAGCTGCACTTTTTTTCTATAGCCTGTATATGGTGAATTAAAGCAGTCTTAATGAGAATGGCTGCCAAAAACAAGGGCATTTACAAAGGATAATTATTGCTTAGGTTATGAATATCAACTTTCTATTGACTTGAAAAAAATGACATCTTACAAAGATATCATAAGCATTGTTACTCACAATGAAGCATGACAGAACAGATTTTACTTTCAGCTGCCTGTAGAATCAAATTATGTGAGCTATCATTTCTTCACAGGGAAATGTGAAATTGAAAGTTAGAAGAGAGCAGATTTCTATTCATCATTCTCCTTCCCAGGATGTATTGGAACACTAGCATGGAGAGCTGCAATATAGGATCCAGAGTTGAGAAATGTAAAGTTCTCTGCATGCTGTAGGAATTTTCAATTTCCCAAACACTCAGTGTTATAGAATCATAGATTGGCTGAAGTTGGAGAGGATCTTTAGGATCATCCACTTCCAGTTGCACTGCTATGGGTAGGGTTGCAACCCCCTACATCAAGCTGCCCAGGATCTCTTCCAACCTGACCTTGAACTTTAGGGCTGCTGGCTCATGTCTGGCTTTTCATCGGTCAGAACCTCCAACTCCTTCTCATCATGGCAGCTCTCAGTGAGTTGTTCTCCCAGTCTGTGCACATATCTGAGATTGCTCTGATCTTGGCCTTGTTGAGTCTTGACCTTGTTGGTCGCACTTCTGAAGCTTGTCCAGGTCTCCCTGGATGGCATGTCTTCCTTCTATTGTACCAGCTACACCACTCAGCTTGTTTTTTTCTTTGTTCAATTCAACACTGAGGGGAAAAAATAGTTACTGAGTTGCTGGAATTCTTAAGTGTGTGAAAAACAGCATAAATTACCTGCTTGAAAAATATCAGTGAGACAAGGCGATTATAGGGAGTTAAAGTGTCTACTCTGATATATTAATGTTGAACAATTTCAGAGGAGAATTGGTTATCTAAGTCTGTTCTGAACTATATGCATAAATCTAGAATGCTTCAGTAACGTCAGTGGTATTAATTCACATTTCCAGTGCAAGATTAAGGACAACTGAACCCACAGGAAATGTCCTGTCTAACAGGCTGTAACTTTAGTCTTTGATTGGTTGATAATAGAAATACTGAAGCTCTGAAAACAGGTGGGTTTTTTTTTCTGCTAAGGTGGTATTTTCAATTGTAGAAGAAATGAGGTCAAGTCAAAGAAAACAAGTAAACTGCATCAAAGATTGTGCAGTTTCTTGAATAAGAAAGGCAAAGCGTATATTTAGAGCACCCTTAAATGCAAGATTTGGAAGGAATTAAGAGGAGGGTTGTTGTAAGTGGATGTTTTGTTTCTGCAAGAGTTATATCTGGACTTTTAGCTATTGTAAATAAGTGAACCTCAGTTGGAATAAATGTGTGTGGAGTTATGCTGATGTACAGCAGCTGATGATCTGACCCAGTACACCACAGTGACCTAGCTAAGTGTTAAACTTCCCTTTACTGAATATCAACATTAAAGGCCTGGCTAACTCTACCATAAAAATCATATCCTGGAAAAAAGTTGAAAGGAAAAATCTCTCCATGAGCCATTTCCTTCTGCCCTTTGGGAACTATTTTGCTACGTGTATCCCAAAAGTCTTCCCAAAAAGAAGAAAAATACCCCCACAGACCTCACAGAAAAAAAAACCACCTTGGTCTTTCTTCTCCCATTTTCTTAGAAAACACACATGCACAAAATCACTCTGGGTTGAGCTTCTTTAAAAAAAGGCTACATGAGTGCTACCAGCACTTAGCAATACAAGAGGAGATTTTTAAATTGCAGTCCTTATGATAATAAAAAGTGTGATGCACATGTGCATATCTGAAGTTGGTCTCCTGACATGTTTTTGCAGTATTTCGTTTAATCTTGTTCTCCTTTCTCAGGGAGGGGGGTTTAATCCCCTGCTGTGTAAATACTTAGGGTCTGATGTAATTTGGGAAGTCTTATGCCTAATGTGCGTTGGATAAACAAGGTTGCTGAGTGTGGCAGCCAACCTGGGAATGTTTAGTTTTGCATCTGTGCTTTAGGTTTTTGTTCCAGAATGTAATGCTAAAATCAATGCCACAGCATCCAAGGTAGTTTGCAAACCAAATGGTTGTCTTCTGCTTATAGTCTTTCATCACCTCCTTTCAGAACTGTGAGCAGCAATGAAACTAGTGAAAGAAGTGAACCATTTCCTCAGAACTGCAATAATGTGGAGAAAACTTGATGTAACTAATAGCTCTTATTTTATTCCGTCGTTTTACTTTTTATTAGTTGCCTTTTTGATTTGTCATCATCTGCTGTAAATGTATTAGAGCATGAACAAGTGACTTAAATTTGTCTGATTTTTGACTTGCAGTATATCAGTGTTAAGTGCATTATAAGAATGACTACTGAATTAAAAGGAAAATATATTTCAGAATGTTCAAAGCCTCGACATTTCACCTATTTGCTTATTGATGTTTTAACTTTTTTAAGAAGTGGAAAATGGTACTAAATTTTATGGAACACGGTTAAAATGCAGTTTTGGACATAGAAATGTTGAAATGTAGAAATTTTTGGCCCACCTATTACGTATTTTGTCTATGTATTTTTCTGATATGCAGGAATGAGATCAAGTTTTGAAATATGTATTACAGTAGTCAGGTAGAATTATATGATCTGCCAACTGGTGTGATAAAAGGTGACATCTCTTTACATTCTTTAGTAGCAATCTATGGAGTCAGAAAGGTCTTTTTGGTGAGAATGTTATTTAGAAACAATCCTAATTCACTAATAAGGACTACAGCTTTGTAATAACATCGGTAATACTTATGGTTACTTTAATCCTTTCTTCAAAGAGCTTTGTAATTGCTGGCCATATAATTCCCATTACATTCCTGGTAATTATTATTCCTGTTTTACAGATGGCAGCAACGAAACATTGCCAAAAAATATATCCCATTTTTGGACCCTCAAAACAGGGGTCTGTGTTTGCTCCAATGTGGGAATGGAGCTGAATTCCTGAAAGGGAAATTACCATGTTTCATGCCAGGAATATCACTGTTCAAGATTGTCTCTGAGTAAGAAAGCTTTTTAATCAGAAAAAAAAACCAAGCCTTATTATTGTTAATAATAATAATAAAATCTACAGTGTTTTTAAAATATGCGTTAATATTGAAAATGTATGGATTTTAATTCGCTGGAAATCTTGATTTTGGTAAATGAAAACATTTTTGTAGGTGTTGCATCTCCCCTTACTTCTTTCCTGCTCTGTCTCACTTTGTTTCTTTCCTCCCCCTGTTTAAACAGTTTCATGAAAAATAGGTCCTTAAAAGCCATAGAAACCAGAGCACTCTTAAGAGTTCTGATTGTTATTGTAAGGTTTTTGTCTGAGACTCATAAAGGATGATATTGTTCATTCCCAGCAGTAAACTGTTTATTTCTAAGAAAAGTAAAGATACTTTTAGATCATGCTGCTGCTTTATACACAGCAGTAATGAAGACTGTTCTCATATTTATAGTTCCCATTGCTTTGCACCACCGCAACTGTAACTCAGAAATTATATGGGCTCTCATCTACAACTTTTCTCAATTGTTATTAGTCCCAGTTGCTTCTCAGTGACTCTTCAACATGTAAAATCAGCACTTAGGTCTTTGCAGAAGCAGGCTCTTAACATGTAGCTGCATATGACAGCCTAACCCTGGCCTCCTGAAGAAAAACAAACCACTCGTAAGCACAGAGCTCATTAATATTTTCTCGAGTCCTATCGCCCTGGTTCATTCACTGTCACTAATATGTTGTGACTGTGGTAACGTTTCAAGAGTGTGCATATTTTTATTTTGTCTGAATGACTCCATGGGGTCCTGGGTCTTTTATATTGCCTTGACCATCACAAACAGAATCGGACTCGGATAAAACGATGTAAATGCAAATGTCAATAAAATAAACTATTCTATTTTTGCAGATGTTCTTCATCTGGATTGAATTTGATTGTAGAAGCTGGCCCCCAAGCATAATGATCCAGAGATAAAGGATAAAAGTGTTCTTGGAGCCAAGAAAACACATTCTGAATCTTTACTGTAAATTATACACTATACAAAATTAGTCCAGATTGTTCAAACCCTTGGACAGTTACAATGTTATTCTACTCATCATGCTGAGTACTGTGTAATTATCATGGTTAGCAGCAGTTTGCTTGCTCTCAGCCCTGAAGGGAGATGCAAGCTTTACTGAACAAAAATAAATGCAGATGTGGGGCCTTATTTTGTTTTCTGACTCAGCAACTGAAAATATCCACAAAATGTGGAGGTTTTTTTTTTCCTACTTATTTAGTTGATATACCATGAACAAAAACACTGCTATTGATCAAATGTGCACTGTTCTATGCATAATGGATAGTGTGGTTAGTTGGTTGATTAAGGAATTTGCTAGGTTGCAAACCCAAGCTTCACTTGTTCAAAAAAGAAAAATAGTGAGATTTTTTTCTAAAGCAGGAAGACCCACTTATTAATAACTATTCCTTTTCTTCATTGGAGGAAAATGTTCTCGTTTACAGTCTCACCTTCCTCCTAACAGTCAGTGAAAGCTTTCTTTGCACAGTGAATGACACATGAAACATACTGCACTTGTAAATCCATTTGTTTTGTGGAGTTATTTTCACAAGTTCATAGAGATGATCAGTCTTCCTGATGAAAAGCTTTCCAATAAAATTAAATTCCAGGCACTGGTTTGGCTTCATTTCTGAACCTCAGGAATTTTGATGTAAGCGCTGAAAGGCTTTAATCTGAAAGTCAGGTTGTTCTTCAAATCTTGGGTATGCTTACCTTCCATTGTACATGAAATCTTGGAGCAATTGACACCAGAAGTTGGTAATAGAGGACATCTCTGGCTTGATGGGTCATGGAAAACTAGTGAGATTCCATTTGGCATCAAGTAGTTTTGACCAGAAGATAATATTCACATACTATTTATGGTTTTATCCTAAGTTCTATTTAATAAAATTTATCTATATTTATTGTGCCCACAAACATGAAATCAGAACATTAAGGAACAGTCTTTACAACAATCTCTCCTTCTGCTTGGTAGTCCTGTTAGCTATTTTAAAGTCTTTCTGTCCCCAGAGACAGGTGATCCCTGAGATGGGAACTACTCAGGAGCTCAGATCTACACTTGAGAAGCAATGTCTCCTGTGAGACAGCCCAGCTTAGCCACTGCCATAGCTAGGTATGTGGAAGCCAAAGGCACTAGTACTCACACGTTTGGTTAAATGGTGGCAGCCACAGGACTTAGAAAATAAGATTAGTTGCAACCTCTTCTCTCCTTATCTTTGCATGGTACAGCATGTCTATTGAAGGAACTCATGCAATCTTAATGTGTGCTCTGAAACTGCCTCTTACTAATCCTCAAAGTTAGTAGTGGAACTGTTGATTATCAGTAATTACATTGCTGCGATACTTCTGGGAAGTGTTTTCTTCTCATGAATGCACTCACGGTTTTGTCTGTGCTCTAGCGGCTTACTCTTTTTCCCATCTTGCCTGTCTTTATATGTTTATTTTTGGTAGTTCCTGTCACCATCTCCATGTCCTTTTTCATGAGAGCCTCACTAATGCCAGGCATCTGATGGCTTACCTTACTTCCACATCCATCTCCCGGATTTCTAAACAGCTTGTGCAATAGTAGAAGTTTTTGTTCAAGAGAAATGGTGTATTCCAAAGATCAACAACTCTAGTAAATACTTTCCCTTCTCTCTCAGGATGTGAAGAAAAAGGATAGTTCCCCTTTTATTTCTGTGGATACAAATCAAGTTCTTAATTCCCTATATTTTTAATATTATCTGTAAATAGAATTGTAGTATTCAGTTGTGTAGGTTTGTTAGTTGGGTACTTGGATTAATCTGGGCAGTTCTTCCACATGCCAGAAGTACTGAGAGCCAAAACTAGGCCTTATGTTTCACTTCTATACCGCAATGTGACTAAAAGTGTTAGGATAACTTCTGTAATGTTTCCTAATGTCAATGGTTTACGGACTGGTTCGGCCCGGTTCTGTGACCAGCGGAGTGGAGGGAGTAAGCTTTGTGTACTTTGTAACTACTAAACACTACATAACGTGCATTGAGATATAGATTCTTGGTACTCATTGAAGTTCCAGAAAAAAAAAAAAATAACACTTTTCATGCCTTTGCTATATCCTTGCACAAAGCCAGTGAATGAAGCTCACTTTCATTCCCTACTCTGAATTGTTCCTTCCAGTTTTTGTTTTTTTTTTTTTTTTTTTTTTTTTTTTTTAACTGAGCCAATATATTTCTTATCTTAAAGTTTTTTGTTTGCTGCTTTTACAGTCTCATAGTTTTTAAGGGTGGTTTTCTCAGGAATATGTATTATATCAGTGAAATTTCAGCCTCCAAAAGAACAGATGCATTTTCTAGAGGGGAAAAAAAAAAAAAAAAAGTGTTAATTTGTACTTTGGTTATATATTCACTGTATCCTGTTTCCAACATTGGCTTGCCTAGAACGGAGCATTCTACATTCCAAATGAGTTTATTTCTCAAAACCAACAACAACAACAAAGAAAAAAAGGCTTATGTTTCTGTGAGGCAAGGCTGCTCCGACAGTAACGCCAACTGTTCTGTCATCTTTATGCATAACGTTTAATTACCTTGATCAAAGCTGAAATTTACTTTAAAATAATTGTAGGCCTGCTATTTTATTATGCTGACCCATGATGTCAGAGGCAGATATTGGTAGCATGGCAGTAGAGATAGAACCTTCCTGCTCATGTCCCCTTACATTTCACTGCTGCGCAACAGATGGCAGCAGAGGGGCAGTGTGACAAAATGGCGTCTGACATGGAAGTGTGTATGGAGCAGAATTCCTCCAAAAATAAGTGGGAGGAAATAAATAGAAGGCATTACATTCAGAGTGACCTACCCATATGTATATATTAGCAAGGATTGGGCTGAATACACACCACCGCACACACTGAGTGGCTTTTGTATAAGATGATTACTTCAGAGCGCTGTAATTAATCACATAAACACTTCTCAGAAATTGTCAGAAAAAAAAACCCAAGAGGTCATTAGTGAGTAACTTTATTGTGTGGCTTTACAGGTGCTGTGAACAAAATCAGTCATAAATGCCACTCATCAAACCCATTCAAACTAAACCAGCAGAAAGCCACTTCAAGGTTCCTTTTTATGGGCAAGGGCCTTCAAATGGAACTCAGAAACAGGACAATAGCTGTGAGCATGTTGTGGGAGAAGCCAGCCTCATATAAAATCATGAGGAGCTTAGAGGGGAGCTGTTGCACCTGCAAGGACCCTGGAGTAGACTAACTCAGTAGATGGTGCTTGCAGCTAGGGAAGCAAAACAGCTTCTGCTTGTGGGCTGGGAGGTTTTTTATCCATGCATGACAAGGGTCCCTGAGTGTACTCAGCCCCTTTTATGTTCAGGGCCCAGCTGGCAGACTCTGTGAGGAGTGTTTCTCTTTCTGCTTTGGCAAAAATTACTCATTCAATTAAAAAGGAGAGAGGTGGAGAGTGCCTTGCACTCATGGGGAAGATTTCCCCATGTCTCTTAGTGCCTGCTGATCACAGTAACAGTCCATAGTTGAGTGGCACCTTGTGCTGCAGAGAAAACACACAACATCTTGGCTGCTGCTGAGCTTGGAGCACATTTTTCACCTTTTTCAGGCCCCGACAGCTTTGCTGAGGAGCATACACTACAGCACAATGCCCTGACAGATAGGACGTGAAATTGCACTCCCTGGTGCATATATTTTTTCTGTAGATGAATGGCCAGTTGGTTGCACTCCATGTGGATATGGAGGAATTCTGTGAAAGGTTTAGCTCGGCCTAAGCATCCATAGCTACGTAATCATGCAGGTGGCTGGAGAACTGACCAAGCTCTACAGACGGTTTTTTTCCATCTCCAAAACCAGAAATCTGGAAATGGAGCAACCAGCACATGTTTCAGCTTTTCTGCCCAAACACCTGTAGGTTATCAGGTGGAGTCCAGTCCACCTATCACCAGTGAAGCCTAGCTCTGGATTGCTGCCCCAAAAGTCGCTGTTAGTTTTCTCACTCTTACCCACCTTTGGCAGCCTTGTCCACATTTTGCCTTTTGAGATTTGCTCAGAGTATTCTATGAAGGCTCTGGTGCTGATGAGCAAGCACGTGTTCTTATATATCTGAGCTCTCTTACAGCATTCAAGATCATAACTGTCAAACTGCAAAGCTGCTTGTATTTGGGCCACAGTACTTAAATTCATACACCTCAGTTCTGAGGTCCTTTCATCAGCTAGTAGGCTTCTTCTCAGAAGTTTACCTGGAGTAAAATAAGCTCCTTAAGTAACAAGTTTCTAAATCCTGAAATCTAGTCTATAGCCACGCTGTGGGTTTTCTTTAATGATGTTACTTTAAAATAAACCTTGTACTGAAACAGTGAAAAGCTGACTTTTGAACATCTGTTATAGCTAAGTAAATATTATTGATGAATAAGTAATTCTTCAAAGACTTGTCAGTGCTTATTCTTAGTACTTTTATCAGTCTTCTGTATATTTGTTTTTCTTTCCTTCCTCTTGTAAGAAGGAAATGGTTTCCTTCCCTGACCTGTGGATAAGAGAAGAGCTCTAAGGAGTCACATTAGTAAACTTGCACCCTGCACTGCACGAACAAGAACTTCTCTGTGGCCCACATCTTTCTTCGGATTATTCTTGTTTGTTTTCCATGGGATACTCTGCTAATTCCCATGAAAGCTGGCTAATCTGCCAATTGAAATACTACGTTTATAACCCAGACTGCCTACCGGGAGCAGAGCAGATTATTTTTTTAAAGAACAAAGTAAACCACACACAAAATCTTTTTATTTACTGGGAAGGAAAAAGCAAATGGATCAATTTTCCTAAATTCTGTACAACCGAGACCAATTCTCTTTAATCCTAGTAGAAATGTGAAAACTCTGGATCCGATGTTCTTCTCTTAGATATACAGCACTCTCTGTTTTCATTTTGTCAGCTCCAGCAAGAGCAAATTTAAAACACAGCGAGGCTTTTTGTAAGTGGCTGGGCAAATCAAGCATTATTTTTAAAGAAGTCAGAACTAAATGATATATTCTTGGTAAAAGTATTACAAAATAGAGTGTAAAAATGACTAAAACCTTGCTATTATTTACCACTCATCTCTGACAAAATTACAGGTATAGAATATATTTACAAGGATATCTTTTAGAATATTATCCTTTTTCAAGTGTGAATATTTGAATGGAAAAAAAAAAAAAAACCCTAAATCCTAATGCCATTCAAAATTAAGGTAAACATTCTTCATATTTTTATTTTTATTTATCTTTATTTCCTTTTCCTTTTTATTTCTTTATTTCCTTTTTCTTTCATGCCATCTCTGTCTTCTTTTGGGGCTTTGGCTTAACTTAAAGCAAAGCAAAAGTCTTCCCTATTTTCCCCAGCAGTTATTGGAGAAGATCCCGGGGTAACAGTGTGGCAGAATAAGTTGTTGTTGTTGTTGTTTTTCCCCTGAAGCTTGTTAGGAAGCAATAATCTAAAGCAAAAACCTGTAAAATAAAAATATGAAGGTTACTGACAATGCAGTTTATATCTCTTTCACAGTAATGGTTTCAGGCACAAAGCTGTAATGGATTCAAGCTTCAAGCAAACCTGTCCTCTCTCCTTCTCATGTCTGGAGAAATAGGTACTGTGTTTGAAGGAGCAGCATTTGTATGTAAACACCCATCTAAATTTATTAGTGGCAGATTATTCAGGCATGCCTTTTATAGAGAGCTTTGGACAAAAAGTTCTGGCAAAGAAACCAAAGATTTATGAGTGTGTTCTGTGGAAATCTGTTTCATAAGGAAAAAATACAAAATATTGTTGAGATCCTCCTGGCCACTAAGGATTGGCCATATATTTGTGACATGTCAAGTAGTGCATCAACTTTCAGTGAGAATTAGGACCTGGTGCAGTAGCCTGATGAAGCCAAAATGCCATTTGAGCTGGAAAGGCAGTCCTCTTATTTAGTTTGGTTAGAGGAGGTGCCCATTAGCTCCTCAGGAGAGATCTTCCTAGCACACTGGGCCTGGTTGATAATCCAACCATGTAGTGGACAAC
Source organism: Tetrao urogallus (assembly GCF_951394365.1). Lineage (NCBI taxonomy): Eukaryota > Metazoa > Chordata > Aves > Galliformes > Phasianidae > Tetrao > Tetrao urogallus. The sequence goes on along the minus strand of NC_136815.1, from coordinate 88,323,019 downwards.
ACAAGTCATTATTTCCTGTGCCTCAAACATGTAAGTGGCCATGGGAGAATCAGAAGCACATGCTGTTTAATAGTTTTTTTTTTACTGTCTTTTTTCTGTTATGATTGTTATGCAACTTCTTGAAGGCTGAGGAAATTTTGGTCTGACAAAGTCATTTGGGATGAGTGCAGCAGGTTTGTCTCCTGACCAAATCCAGTTCCCTGTACCTTCCTAAATGACTGTTTGACCCTCTGTAATGGTTTTAAAGCCACAAAATCAAACAGAAATAATCCTTGCGTCCTTGGAGGAGTAGTGGTGTTTCAAGTAGCAAGTTGCCTGCCTTACTTGTGCCAGAAAAGGGAGTATAAGCTGCCTCAATGGCCCTTTTCTGATGTCTGTCTGTGCAAACCATTGTTTTATGGATAAGGAAGGGCCTTGTGCTTTTGGTTGCAGGAGGGTATGCTCCTGGGAGAGTAGCAGCATTTACAGTTGCTCTGCAAACAGCTGCTTTCCATGCATACACTGGCGATACAGGAAGGTCAAGAAGGTGAATGGGGAATGTCTGGAAGGGGAAGGTAGAAGGTAGACAGCAGGGTGAAGGATGGCTGGTTGTGGTGGCAAGTCAGAAGAGGTGAGCGCTGGGTGTGGAGCAGGGACAGGAGCCTGTGATTCCCAGTAAGAACAGAAGTTCAGCAGAAGGCTCACGTGCTGAAAATGTCACCCACAGCATCAAAAGCCTTCTTCTAACATGCCAAACCAGTTCACTGGGTTAATATATGCAATATATGCAGTAAATACACTGTATGTATAATAAAGCCAAAGTACTTTATTGATAATTCTTTAATTACGCTATTAATGACTGAAACTTTTGTTGAACACTTACAAATTTAAAAAGCTACAGATAATTAACTTATAGAGATATATATGTATAGATAATTAGATAATAATCATTTAAGGCATGAACTATAATTTAGGAAGCCTGTTAATTGTTATGCAACTTTGTAAGCTATCATTTTATCTGCCAATGACATTCATTTATATTTCACAGTCCTTCACTGCATCTTTTTCATTAAAATAATATAGGGGAAATAGTCCATAAACAAATGCAAGACAATGATCCTTTTGTCTTTAGGTTATGGCTTGCTAATACAAACCCAACTCAGTAGCGACTCAAATTTGTTGCTACAGAATAATACTGGCAGGAGAACAAACGGATCACATGAATAAATTTAAGCTGATAAATAGGAGACATTTTCTAGCCATCTGGAATAGCAGTCAGATTATAGAAGGTTGTGGAACAGTCTTCAGAAGAACAGTGGAATGAAATGGCTGAACGTTTTTGAAGATGAAGCTGGATAAACTTCTCTATGTGGTTGTTCTGGATGATTGTCTTCTACAACGTGGGGCTGAAATACAAAAAGTTGATGCTGTTGTAAGCAGTCCTTTGTGCAATTTGAGGGAATGCAATGTCAATCCATGAGGATGAACATTGGTGTTACGGAATGAGGATTGTGAATGTCGAGGCCAAGAACAGGATGGACATGGATCATTTCTCACCAACCAGAAGCAAATTATTGCCCACTGGAGGCTGCCTCTATTGCACACAACAAGAAGCATCCACTGACATTGGTGCAAACAGGCAGCAAATCTTAGCAGAGAATTTTCTTTAAGGAATATGTTTAGGTATTATTTTGCAACTGCTTTCTATTGCTAGGGCTGTTGTCTCCTAAATGCAAATGACAACTGGATTAACGCTAGCAGAGCAAGCAGAAGTCTGTGTTATCACTTCAGCTAACACTGTAAGAAAAACAATTTCTCAAGATCATGGCACCTAGCACTTTTTCCCAGTATCAATACTTCTGTGGCAATGAAAGTTTTCAAAGGCAGCCTTGATATAGAAGTGACAGAACATGGCTGCCTCATCTGCATCTTCTGCTGAAAAGATATTTGAAACAAAAAGAAAAAATAAATGTCATTTACTGGGCTGGCGAGAGACTGGAGGGCTGTACTGAATTCAGTGGAATTGTGGTAATTGGCATTTGCCACTGGTCCACCCCAAGGTAAATACTCCTTGCTAATTGGTTTTGATGCATGAATCCTTCACCAAAATGGATTTAACAAGTGGACAAAGAGAATCATTGAGACTTGATCCACCAGCAGCTGCTGAACATTGCCCTGAATACAACCTTCTGCACAGGAACTCTTAACCTGCTGGTTAGTGAAATCCAGAGTACAGGCTGGCAATAAGATGCTTAGCAGTCGTGCTTGTTGTAAAGCTGGATGTTATTTATTCAGAAAGCTTGATATTTGATTCAGAAATCTGCTAGATCATTAAATGTGCTTCAAATACTGTGGGTTGTTGGTAATACTAATAATGTCATAGAAATTGAAGTTGTAAAATGCTACTGAATCATGTGGTTTCCTGACCTCCTGCTTATCACAGTCCATTACTTTTAATATGGAACTTCAAAAGTTTGTTGTAGTCCAAAATGTTTTTGTTCCTTCTCCTCCAGTTTGATGTTTGCGGTGGGAGAAAAAAGATTGTGTAATATTTGCTCGTGCCCTAGGTTTACTTATGTTGCTTACCATCTGCTTATGTTTTCTCCAGTTTCCAGAACCCTTAATCTTAGTGCAGAAGTGGGAGTGAAAATTCAAGGTGTCCTATGTGGGAGTTCATCGGCTGCTAAGAGCTCCAGAAATGACAAAAGCTGTCAGTCTTCCAGATGCATCCCCTTTTGAATTGGTGACAGTAATAATTCCACCCCTAAGTCTTCGGTAATGCATTAGCATTAACTGTAATTTTTGCCTTTAGACAGTCTCTACAGTACAGCATGACAGTTCCTACCCTGTAATTGTAAGATCCTCATTAATCAAAAAGAATATTATGACATTGTGAGCTCACAAGAAAGACAATTAATGACTGACATAATAAAGGCCTAAATTGTGCTGCTTTGATGATTAGAGGTGCCTTTTTTTTTTTTTCCTTGTGAAAATAGGATTTACCAGCTGTAAGAAAAAATGCTGTATAATAAAAGCAAAGAGTGTTCAGAGGCAAGCAACAACAACTCTTATCTAGAACAGGCCTTTATTTCAAAAGAAAATTAAAATTTCAAAGCCATGTCAGCAGTGCTTTTTATTGATAAGCCTGAATTTAAATCAGGATCTTAAAGAAAAACCTGTATGTATGAAACACATTGGGGTAGCACTGTGTTTACTGATTTGCTGTTACCCCTTAAAAGTACAGAAATATATATATGATTTTGGCTAGCCTCAAAAGTGTGTTTTGGCATTTATGAAATGATTAATGCTCAAACACATCTCTTAAATTGAATGCAATTACATGTATTCTCCTTTGTTCATAAGAAACCAGACACAGTGAATGATAAATTAAGGGGAGAGGAAAAAAACGCTTGATCCAAGATTCTTTCATCAAAGGTTTGTAGGCAAAACCACTGAGTTGCTAGCACAAACTTGGAAGGTTTGAACCTTCCCTCAGTAGGTTCAAGCAAATCGCTGGTTTAAGCACTGGTTTGAATGAAATCAGGACAGCACTGTCTGTGCCTACGTGCTGTGAGGGATGAACTGGGAGCTCTCTAGAAGACCCCAAAGCACAGGGGGATAAAGGTATGCAGAGTAGGCAGTGTAATCCTGATGGAAGCCCATGCATTTTGATGCACTGTGACTAACAGGAAAACAAGTTAAATCAATGTTTTCTATCTGGGTATTCCTTCCTCCAGAACAGAATGCTTGATGCACTTGTGATCCAAGTTAAGCTAAATGAGTATTTATGACTCTGAGAATCCCCAAAAATGACTCCTGAGCTGGGCTGCCGTGCACTAATTAAGCAATTTCTACCAGGCACTTTTTCTGTAGTTATTTAAATACATTTTTAAACATAGTCCTAGCTGTTAATGCAGTCAGATTACTTCTAAGTATGAAATTACTCCCTTTCTTATCTGGACAAAAGTTAGTTGAGAAATGAGAAAAAAAATTCTTTTGGATTATTACCCAAATTGCCATCTTTTCTCAAGATAACATTTTTAGTACACAGACCCAAGGTTCATAGCCTTCGTCTCCTTGAGACTGTGATGTGTAGGATGATCAAAATCAATTGTTGTGTAAAATGATAACCTTTGTTAAAAATACTTCTTGAAATAATGCCCATTCCTTCCTTTTGTTGTTGTTGTTGCTGTTGTTTTGCTTTGTATCTATCATTTAAAACAAATGCTTTTACGTGTTTATTTCAGAACTGACCACATGGTAATTCATGAAATCCTTGTTTTGTTTATGTTTCTTCTGAGCACAAGGCCAGACTGGTGCTGACTAGATATATTCTACCCCAAAATTCATTTAGCATGGATGACAAGTCTTCAGATGTTTAGTCCTCTCCATCTATTCCTATGGGGAGGTACTACTTTTAACAAAGATGTTGCTTTTATGTCCCTCTCCAAATGAAATTCAGTGACACTTGTAAGTATATCAAATCCTGATGGATGTCTTTGTAGCTACCATCAAGAAATATCCTCAATATCTGTTTAGCATTTATTTATATTTCAGATTCTTATGCTTATTTCTTGTGTTGCCCCTGTTTTTAGGACTGGACCATGGTTAGTGAACTTAAGTCTCAGCTATTTTTCTACTTTAAATATCACTTCCTTCTTCTGAGAGGACTCCAGAAGCGCACAGCATTTAGGCTGTGGGACTTCTTATTTCAACAATCATATACAGACAGCATTAAAACACGGTGATCCAGCTGGTTCCCACGGTATAAGGACAGAAGTACAGGGAACGGAGACTTACTTCTGAGAAGCTAAAAAGTGTTTCTGCACAAGTCTCAGTCCCTGAGGATTTTATAAAATTGTACCAATCCTAGAAAATCCTGAGAGAGAGTTTTATGACGAGTTCTTGATTTTGTTTTTCCCATTTCTACTCTTTAGAAGCAACTGCTGCATACCATTGCACTTATAGAATCATAGAATTGTTTGAGTTGGAAGGGATCTTTAAAGGTCATTTAGTCCAATTCCCCTGCAATGAACAGAGATATCCTCAGCTAGATCAGGGTGCTCAGAGCCTGATCCAGCCTGATTTGGATGTCTCCAGGGATGGAGCATCCACCACATCTAGGAGCACCTCTCAAGGTGTCAGAGAAACTAAAATTCAAAGATGGTCCTTGTATGGGAATTGCTGAGCCACGGCCTGAACCTCTGATTGACCACCTGAGGCGAGCACTGAGTCAGCCACAGGAGCACAGGTGAAGGCAATTCAGCTGTGCTGCCGGAAGGGGGGGAGCCTGGCTGCACCTCTCCTAGACCTATTGAAGAGCTGGCTGCCAGTGGGGAAGGATCTTGTCTGGAGGTTCTCACTTCTGGTGTTTTTTTGTGGGTGAGCCTAGCATATGGGTAAGTCCTCCATTTATTCTCTCTTGTTTTCTTAGTCTACTTTGCCTAATTCTCTTGTTCTTTCTTTTTTGTGATTATAATATCTTAATATCCATTGATTATGCAGTCCTCCTGGTCCTTTTCAACTTGAACAATTCCATAGCAAAGGCCCTTTATTAAACCTTTGCTCATACTGATGTATCCAAGATAAAATAACCAGGTTTATCTAAACATACAATGGATTCCTGCCAATGACCTGCTGTTTACGGGTTCTAGCAGAAATGAAAGACCAAAGAATTTGATGAAAAATAAAAACTGTCTAGAGAGTCATACATACACACAGAAAATGACTGTCGCTGTGGACTGATATTTCCTCTAGAGAAGAGGACTATCTGCTTCAAGCTGGGGGTATAGATGAGAGGATCTGTTTCTCTTTTATCTCTGACTCACTCCTCCCTCATTTTGTGATAACACTGTTTTGCTTCCACGCTGTTTGCATGGAAAACAATGTTTAAAACAAAGGTAAAATTACTTCAAGATGTAATAGCATACGCCCTTCAAGAAGTAGCTACATAGATATTTTGACTGTAGTATGATAGAAGCAGCAAAATTTAACCAGAAGATACTTGTAAGACTATGCCTGTGCTGAAGTTATGTGGAAAATTTTGTATGAAATACGTAAGCTATTTTAAAAATTAATTTAAACAAACATAGAGATTAAAAACATATCTTCAAAACAAAGGATGTTTTCTGTTATTGGAAATTACAAATTCTTGCTATCATCCAATACGCAGTCCAAATGAAGTATTATAAATACAAATGTAGAGGTGTTATTGTGTAAGGGTTGTGTCTTCTTGGTTTTTTTTTCCCTCTGCCGGTGGATATTGGTCTTCCCCATTCTTTTTAACTGGATTGTATTCTGCCCAATAAGCAGCCTTACTGTTCTCAGAGTGAGATTTACACAAGTGCTGAAACCACAGAAAAGGAGTAAGATTTCAAACAGGAATGATTCATACGGGTGGTGGCAGTTGCAGCTGTACAGATGTCTGATCTTTCCATTTGAGGTCCCAGACATTGAAATTCAAGCTATATCAGTAAAGTACTTGTTTGGTGGTGTTGGGTTTTTTTTAGGGATTGTGTGACTTTCAAATAATGTTTTAATAATATAGTTATTTAATTTTATCCAAATATTGTCATATGTAATGTTAATTTATTGAAAGATATTGTGAAATAATAAACAGAATAATAGCTGGATTATGAAAATGATATAAAAAATTACAGAAAGACAGCTCACCTGTTTTTATTATCAGCTGGGCAAGTGTTCATCTTCTAGATCTTATCAGCTGCAAAGAGAAGATACTGAAAATCTTCAGAGATTTACTCGTCTCAGGGGATAAATTAATTCCATCTGCAAAATGAATTCTGTTTAATCTGTTTTAACTCCTGGTTGCTCAACAACCTGGATAGGCTGATGATTTCAATACAGGTTCTGTATTGAATTGTATTCTTTGTTTTATTAAATGTCTGCTTTTCAGTAGACTCTGTATCTACTGCCCAAACTTTAAAAGTGGCTTTAAGAAAACCACTATCAGAGCAGCTATACTTCTGACAGGAAAGAGCATCATTTAACAACAATTTACAGTATTGCAAATATAGAAATCCTAATGGAGGTAATTACTTACCAATAGCTCTTATTAAAGCAGTAGTATATTAGTCACCTGTTTGAGGACAGCATCTGGCTCTTCAGATCTATTCAAAGGAAAGGCCCTGACTTAGAAAACCAGGTTTATAGAGATTGAATAAAATTCTCATGCTGTGTTTATACTTTTTTGAAACCCTACTAGGACATATTATTTTCCTCAGTATTATTTAAATATAGATATTTATATGGATCTTCAGATCTATTCATTTAAATACGACCTATTAGACATCCCAGCTCATTTTCACTTTCGTCTTTCTGATCCAGTTCTTCCTAGCCCGCTCTTAGAGCAGGCTCACGTCTAATTCTGTTTTATGAAATGAATCCCAGTTGCAATTAATCTTAATAAAACCTCAAGTTATTTGAAAACATGTTCACTGCCAAGGACCTTAAAGTTTAGAAATTCCGGTGCGGACTTTGTGAAGACTTTGCAAATTTTTTTACTTTTATCATTGACATATCTTTTTTAAAAAAGACCTAAACATGTAGCGTTTTGGATTATTCTACCAAGAAAAGGAAGCTAAAAAAGAAGTTAAGTTTTAGCACAGTTGTTGGATATGTTTTTCCTCCGTGTTTATTTTCCCTTCTTTATTTTTTTTTCTACCTTTGAGCCCAATATTTGGCAACAGCAATGGGACACATGGGTCAAGCTTTCCTGTCTGTTCATCAGACTAAATCAACAGAATTATTCAAATCTGCTACTTTCTTCAGGTTTGTATATGTTCACAATGGAATTAAAATAACTTGACAATCAGGACAAGCTAGTTCACCAACTGAGATTTTTCCATTGCATGTTACATCTTTCCACTACATTGTTATAGAAAAGAAGATAGGTGTCATGAAAATGGTAAAGGAGAGAATCAGCCCTGAATTCAACAGAAAACATAGCAATACAGATCTGGCTTGTGGAGATCTGCCTTGGATGTATTGTGATGACAGTAGCAGCCTTTTAGCCATGTAATTGATGTTCCAAAGGTTCATCATCTCAATTAGAAATTCTACTATCCTTCTATTGTAAAAAAAAAATATATATATTTTCCACAATTTATGCATTTTATGAAATTCCATAATGGAAATAGGGCTTCATCATGCAATAAAAGATTTGCTAGTATCAAATCTTGCTGAAATAGGTAACTGGGTAGCATCATCATATTATATTAACAGATTTGGTGGCATTTAAATAAAGATATCCATACTGGAGTGGCTGGGAGTCAGCTGGAATGCTCATTTAAATGTTTGAGCAAAAATAATTTTAGTGTTGTTTTTTTGTCCCTTTCTCTTAGGAAACCCTGGTATGGCATGCATTCCAGAAATAGATGATTTGACTGATCTGTCCTTCCACTATAGTTCTGAAAAGGAGCAAGGTAAAGAGTTTTTCCACTTTTCAGTTATTAGTGTTTACTTCTGCCTTGCCCATCTGAAAGCACATCACATTTACTCATGTAGTTACATCTAATAGGCAAGATTTAAATCCACCTGCTCCCAAATAATCTATCTTTCTTTCATATTTTAAGTGTACAGTGTTTTAAATTAGAGAGACTTCATAAGGCTCTGCTCCTCAGTTATTTAAATGCATTTTGGGACAATGATATGTAGAAAAAAATCTTAGATAATGACATCTGAGCTTGGTGGTAGTGATAAAAACATAGGTAGTTTGACACTCTGAAAATCATAGAATTGCCACATCTAGTTTATTTTGCACTCCCCAGAGCATTAAGCTGTTTAGCACAAATCTAATTTCCCAGCAAACAGCTCAAGGCAGTTAGTGCTCAGTTTGGTTCCAAAGAATTAAGCACACTGTTATAAATTGTGATAGTCAGTGTGACTCTGTAGATAAACCCATTTTCCAGTATGTGTATTCCAAGCATGAAAAAATTAGAGGCTGCTGTTTTACAAGGGAGATTACAATGAAAATAAAGGTGAAATTAAAGGAACATTTACTTCAAGGCTAATTAATAACAATTAATAAGAGAATAAAGCTCAGAAAGAGAAGGAAAAATTGAAGGAATTTGCTGGTAAAGAATATTCAAGGTACTAACACACATGAAGCATCAGTTTCACTGTGGATAAGCAAGTAACTACTTCTTTGAGTCTAAATCTCTCATGTCACAGTAATGTGGATTGAGATGGATTTTCTAGGCCACCTAATCTGCCACTATCTGGAGTCAGGAAAGGGGATGTGGTGGTTGTGACTTCAGTGGATTAATCTGAACAAAAGAGAGCAGATGAGTTTAGAAACTCAGTTCTGCAATATGTAGTATGAAAAAAAAAAAAAAAAAAAACCAAAAAAAAACAGTATAAAAGACCCCGGAATCTGTCTCAAAATATACAGTGTGTGTGGGCAGAAGGATAAGAATTTCAAGTTCCTAAGATCATAGCCAAAATGAATTCAGGAGGAGACCACTATGGCCATAGTATGAAAATTTGTCATGGCTTTATGATTTTTTGTTATTGATACTCTGCATCACAACATCATGTAGTGCACTGTGAGTTAGAGTTAATGCTTCGGTTCCATGGGCTGTCAATAGTTCTGGGTACCTGTCTGAAAACAGTAGAACCAACTGCACTTCCCAGAAGACTTCCTTATTCCATTTCCGTTTTCTCCTCTGAGGGAATGATAAAACTGATTGGGTGTCATGAGACTCCTCTCGTCTCTGCTGTGTGTGCTCCCTGGCCATCTCAGCATCAGAATAAAGGCTTTGATTTTCAGACACTCTCTCATTTATCTGATTTATTAGCTTCAATTCCAATTATATTGTATTATATTGTGTTAATTCACATACTGCTACCTTATTTAGTAAATTAGTTTTCTTCCCTAGCTCGTTGCCACTGTTTTCCTCCTCTGGGCCCATCTCCTTGCCTTCCCCTTTCCCAGGGCATGGGTCCATAGATCCCTGGGTCCCTCTGCCACATCAAACAGAGAACTAGGCCTATTTGGGCCAGAACTGTGGTCAGAACTGTGAACAAATAAGTCGTGGTTCGACTTGATGATCTTTAAGGTCTTTTCCAACCTGAGTAATTCTATGATTCTATGAAAATTGAAACAGAAATTTTCTCTCCAAGAGAAAGAACAGTGAGGGAAAATTTGCTATTATATAATAACAAGTTACTTGTTATATAGCACAGAAGTAATTGTGGCAATTACACTGGCAGAGAAGGGTTGATATTTTCAAACCTACACTTCAGAAGGGCTTTTTTTTCCCCCATATTTTTCATCTGAGAGAGGATAAACCATTCTAACCCCAAGAGATTTGGAGATTGACTTATAAAGTGGTGGCATCTACCTCTGTTCTCTCTTGGGCTCATGTGGTATCAGAGCTGCACTGTGCTAGATGTTGTAGGAGACAATTTTCCTCTGAAGAACTGAAGTTCCTAACCCAAAAAGTAAGAGTAGAAAGAAGTACGGGCTTCCCTGGGGCTGGCATTGCATGCCAGTGGCAGACCTGATCATGGAGCTGTATGTTGTGATTCCAGCTATGATTGCTATGCAGTGCTTGCTGTTATGCAATGAAGCTCTGCATGCTGCTTTTGGCTCTTTAAGATACTTTTTTCAGCAAATCCTGTGTGACTGAATGTATGGGTAAAATACACCGGTATGCTGAAAGGTAACTTTATAATTAAACACCATGCAGGCACCACTATTTGAATGCATAAGTAGGGCAAGTATAACTTGAAGGGGAGGAAGTTTTGCAAATCTTGTGAACTGGGACAAATCCTTAGAGTGAGCAATAGGGCTAGAGGGAATGGCCTCAAGTTGCACCAGGGGAGATTCGGGTAGGATATTAGGAAATGCTTCTTCTCTGAGAGACTGGTCAGGCACTGGAATGTGCTGCCCAGAGAGGTGGTAGAGTCACTGTCCCTGGAGGTGTTCAAGAAACATTTAGAGGTTGTACTGAGGGACGTGGCTTAGTGAAATATATTGGTGTTAGGCGGACAGTTGGATTGGATGATCTTAGAGGTCTTTTCCAACCTTAGTGATTCTGAGTGCGTTCTTGTTCTTAAATTGTTCTGAGTGGTTTCTTCCTCTGTGCTCTTCTTTAGTTAACCCTGCTTAATGCAATGATGTAATTTCATTAAATTCACTGTGCAGGGAACACAGTATTCTATTCTGTACAATGCACTGCATGTCTCTAATGAATCCAGTGAGCTTGAGCTATATCAACTAATGCTGTGAATGACTAATATGTGCACTGCTAGCACACTCCATCACTGCTTCTACTCCAGTGTCAAACTCCTTCCCAGACAGATGGCTGGTGTACTTATAGCATTGCACTACACTGAGCAGTTAGATGTTGCTGGGGTATATTAATTGGACGATCACTGAAGTTAGGTCTTTTGAGCTTTATTTCAATTTTTACAGGAATTTTCAATGGAAACTTCTAGTTTCTGCATCAAAAATCAAGATCATAGAAGCATAAAAGAATGTTAAGATTTTGATGGACATAAAGCTTAGAATTCTTGTTCCTTAGTATTTTCCTCCTCAGTTACTTCCAGAGGTTTTTCTCAGAGAGAGTTTCTGTGCTGTAGTGGAATGTATGCTATCAAATGTTAAGGAAAACACACACAAACTCCATTTTAAAGCCAAGCCAAGATGTCATCTGAGGCATTTACCTTACAGATTGTCACTGTTGGCATCTTTATATTTATTCTCAATCTTGTCTTTTAGTAGGAATAAAGAAACTGGTTGACAGCTGAGTTTTGCTCTTTGCTGGATGAAGCTAGAGAAGCGGTGATTCTTGCACAAAAAAGAAGCAATCTAATTTTTCTTGTAGTGATATATTTCCTAAGTTATTTTTGAAGATAATTATGTTGAAATATCAATGTATGATCCAGTCTACTGTATAACAGGAAAAAGAAGAGAAACACACAATCCAATAGCAAAAAAACACAAACAATTGTCCTGGACTGTCTAGTCTTGGTATATGTTGCATAATTGCAACAATGGACCAGACTAGTTCCTGTTTGTATCCATTAGCTTCACAGAATCATAGAATGCCTTGGGTTGCAAGAGACCTGAAAGTTCATCTAGTTCTAACCCCACTGCTGTGGGCAGGGCTGCACCCACCAGATCAGGCTGCCCAAGGTCCCATCCAACCTGACCCTGAAAGCCACAGTTTCGCTTCCAGTGCTTCACCATCCTCTGAATAAAAAATTTCACCCTAGCATCCAATCTAAATTTTCCCTTTTTCATTCAAAACTATTTCCCCTTGTCCTATCGTTAACAGGCCATGTGAATGTTGTTCTCCCTCCTGTTTATTGGCTCCCTTTAAACACTGGAAGATCACAATGAGCCCAGAGTCTTCCCTTCTGCACTGAACAGGTTCAGCTCCCTCAACCTTTCTGTACAGGAGAAGTGCTCCAGGCCTTTGATCATCTTTGTGGTCCTTCTCTGATCTTGCTGCAATAGCTTCACATCTTTCTTGCACTGGATGCCCCAGGCTTGGATGCAAGTCTCAATCTGAGACCTCATGAGGGCCGAGTAGAGGGGAACGATCACATCCCTCTCCCTGCTGGCCATCCCTCTTCTCCTGCAGCCTGGGATACTTTTGGCCTTCAGTTCTGCTAGAGCACAATGCTGGCTCAACGCCCACCTCCTCATTTAACAGAACTGCTAAGCTCTTCTCAGCAGTGACTCTTTCAAATGAGTTGTTCTTCCAGACTCTACATATACCTGGATTGTCTCATCTCAATTGCAGTAGTTTCCAGGCACAGGCACAGATCAGGTTCCTCTTCTCTACTGAAACTTCATAAAATAGTAATTAAATATAGGTGGTACTGAGGCATTCTTAATATCACTCTGATTACATTCAAATAAGTAGCAGATTATCTGAAGTGTTGTATACCCTTGTGTGCCTTTCAAAAACTTATTTCACAATTTCTGAAACTTGGGCCAGTAAAAATGAAGTTTGCAAGACAAGGTGAATTTGTACGGTGCACGCAGCCAGGCACAGAGGTTAACGTTGGTAGACTGTTGTGTTCCAGGGAAGGAGATAGGCATGCTCAGGGTAGAAGTCAGCTAAAGCAAGGTATACAGGAGATAGAAAATTGTGTATTGTGTATGACAGGGCTTCTGCCTCAGGCATGTCAGAGAAATGGATTAAGACTACTGGGCACCAGGGAAGTTATGATTTATAGATGCTAAAAGCTTCTATCCCCACTGTGTATTACTAATCAAGTTTTTCAAACTGGGCTTCCTGCTGGTATTGCTGGTTTCTTAAGTGTAAATGACGTTTGCATTTTGCTATTTGCAATGAACTGCTGCTAATCCTCGTCTTTATATTCCTGGTTACCTGACTGAATGGTAGCCTTGTTTCTGCAAAGAACTATGGACATATGTCTGCCAGAGGACATTTGTTTTAAATGCTATATTGTGAATGGAATATAATTAAACAATACAAACGGAGTTCAAAATCTGGAGTCTCATAGTCTTATAGTGATATAGTTAGAAGAGAGATTTTGCTTCTTTCTGGCATGCAGAGACCTGCTGAAGTGTACTTGCAAGCAGTGGAAAGCGAGAAGGAAGCGGGGCTGTTTCAGAGCACTGGTGTTCTCTAAGTACACACAGTGCTCTGTCCAAAATAAAACAATTGGGTTAGAACACAATCAGCTCTTTGACCTTTCCATTCCAAAGCTCAAGCACGACAGAACAACAATAATAAAGGCTTTTGGAAACTCTTGAGTTGCAAACTTTTATTAGCTATACTCAGGTCTAAGTAGTTTGAACCTCCCCCAGGGACCACTGCTTTATTCCACGTGATTAAGCATGCTTTGTGCTCACCTTCAAACCATTCTTTTTTTTTTTTTTTTATGAAGATATTATCAAGTAGAACTGTGTAATATACTGTGTGTTTCTTTATGGTAGATAACAATAACAGGCCACAGCACTAGCAACTTCTTATAATGGCTCCCTCCCCTATCAACTCTCTTTCTCTAGCAGGTACATTTATCATTTCTACTACACTGACATTTCCAGCTCTGCTTCCCAGGACTGGCTTGTTTCTCTCGGTAGATTAGTTTGCATTCTTCAGGGTTTAAAAGGTTTAGAAAGCAACGGGGAGTTGGCAGGAAGAGCACGAATTGTTTACAAATGTCACAAAGTGTCAAACCAGCAGCCAAGTGGGGGACAGCAGCACTTTTCAGTCAGTCTGCGCCAGAAATATCATCCCTAAGAAAGGGCCAGAGTGCACCACAAAGATAGCAATAAAGCTTTCTTGTATTCTGAGCTGAGAAGGGAGATTTTCTCTCTCCTTGAGCCAACCAGAGCCCGATAAATCAGCAGCAGAACTTACAATATAATTAATAGCCAACTGTACTAAAATAGCTCCATAAGGGTGTCTAGAGGGCAGGACAGATGTAGGAGGGTAAGAAGGTTTTTAGCTGCATGTTTCTTTCCCTTCCTTTCACTTCTTGTCACTGTCCCATCTTTCTGTTCTCCTCTGCTGGTTTAGACTCTTTTCCTTTTAGAAAAAGTCTTGCTTGTGATGTTAAGAATTCTGATGCTTCCATCCCATGGCAAAGATTAACAACAGTGCTGTTGCTTGGTGTCGCACAGCAAACAGCAACAGCATCTTGTTATAGGCTTCAGAGTTCCACTCTTTGCACTTTGGTTTCAGGTGCAATTTCTTTGTAGTGGTAAACTAAATCCTCTGCATATCCTGTGTGCTATGTGTGTTGGCTGTGGTTCCTTTATAGGCAATAAGCTGTGCATTAAATAGTGTGTCATCATGTATCGTCTCTTTGGCAGCACTGGAAATGAGGTCTGATTTGCCCTTTTGGTTTTAAAGCTTGGACATCTACCTGGTTTTGTTTCTCTTTGAAACATTTAGCTCTGCTCTTCCATATCTCCTTGGCTTCCTGGACTCACTGTTATACAGCAGGGTGGGATGGTATCCTTCACTCTGTTAAGCACTCCATTAGTTCACCTTCTGCCTGGTGACAGGATGAGTGATTCAACCCTCATCTTCATTTCAGTCTTGTTTGAATTTCATCTGTGATTTGGGGACACCTTTTCTAGGAATCTGGCAGAATAGTATCAGCTTTTTGCTTTAGATGCTCTGTTTGCCCCAAGTGTTTAGCATCCGTAGTTTGTAATTCAGGGATAGGTATGATTTCTCACCTATGTTGGATAGAATAGGGACTGGTGATTGATTGGCTGATTTAAAGGAAGCTTGAATAATAGTTTGTGTGGTTCAATTATATTGCCTTAAGAAAAAGTTAATAACTGCCTGTGAAAACATTATTTGCAGACATTTTCTTTGGAGATAGTCAGCCAAATGTACCCCTCACAGATATTTTTGTATAAGATCATAGAAACAACGCCTTCAATCATCAACTTAAAAAACACAGTCCCGAGTCCTGCAAAGATCCGCACATCTATTTAATCTTGCCATTGAGTTCAAGTGTACTAGGCTAAGGGCACGAAACTAAATCTTTTTAAGCTGCTACAGGATCAGAGTGAATTCATGCATATTTTTAAAAATTTTTGCCAGTTTATGAAGACTAGTATTCCCAGAGTCTAGATGAGCCTCGGAACAAAGGAATGAAACACAAGAAGAATATTTTCTTAGAAGACTCATCCCAGTGTCAACCAACCAATATACCTCTCTAACAGTCTTTGTGTGATGTGAACAGTCAAGTCAGTTGGTGGAGAATTCATAAAGAAAGGACTCAATTACGGACTGCTGAATGGCTTAACTTTGACCCCGGTCACAGAAAATGCGGAGGAGTTGGAATCTTAAGCCTCCACAGTGATGAGCCACGGTTAATAACTGGGTAACCACATCAAGCTCTTTCATTTTCCATCACTTCTCAGATGCTTAACAAACTAGATTTTGCAGCATCACCTTTAGGTCCTTCATCATATTTAGGAAAATATGCCAAAAGCCTGCATCACAAGATAACTGCATGTCTAGTGTTCCTTCTGGAGAAATTGCTTTGATGTACCAGGGAGGAGGATATGAAGCAGAACTCTCTAACAAGCTCTTCAAATGCCCCTGCCTCTCACTTTTCTCCAGATCTTTAATTCAATATCTTCAAAACTAACACCTTTTCACTCACTGTGCTGCTGCTGGCTTCCTTCCTTTCCAAATGATTAGGCTTCTTGCTAACTCTTCCCGGATAATGCTGTAGTGTGACGTGAGCCCAGGAGGCATCATGAAGAAATTGCCAATGGGCCACGAGGAGGTGGCGTAGATGGAGTAGTTCCACAATATGACAGCCTCATTGTATGACATAGAGTCCTTCAAAGACTGTCACCTCTGTCCTGGGATAATCTTTTCTTCAGTTGCTAGGATAAGGTGCATGAAGTTTGTGGCTTTTTGCAAGTAATGGTTGGAGATCTACATGTTTATGTTTTATTGTCTCAAGTTCTGTTTCTACTCCTGCCTAGTGCAGAGTGACCTAAATCCTTAGGAACTGGCTGAATATGGGACAGAAAGCTAATCTGTAGGTCGGAAGCCTTCCTTTCTCCCATGGGAGTGTTTGGTGGAGATGGGCTGTATTTCTTCACTGCCTTTGTCAGGCCATAGACTGTTCTTGCAGGTGTTGGGGTGTGATGGTTCATACTCAGAATATGCATACTGTCACCATTTGATCACCAGTACAGTCGGTACCAGTGGCTTCATGTCTAGCATCACGTGTGTGTACTGTATATTCCATTGAAGCAATAGTGCACAGGCATCAGTAGGCTATGTCACAGGCTTCAGCTTTCCTGGCCCCAGTCCCCAGGCAGAGGAACTCACTAGATGGCAGCAACACCCCAGCTGTCTGAGGAGCCTCCTGTATGCTTCCCCTCCCCCATGCTGCTTCTGGCTGGGGTAGCAAGAGAAAAAAATAAAATAAAATAAAAAATAAAGCCCTTCTGCTGTACATGGTTCGAACAAGAGAGCTGTGATGTGCTGCTTTCTTCAGCGTTTCATCACATCTCCATGTGATGCCTGCTGTCTGTACACATGTATGTATGCATGCATGTTGTGAATGCAAAGGCCTGTGAGCATGTTCATGCACAGGTTGGGGTTTTTTTTCGCTGTTAAGATGCAGACTGCTAACAGCTGAGCCTGGCTCCCTCAGAGTCATAAGAACAGGAGAACGAGGGCTGAGGCTGGCCCAGGTTTTCCTGAAGTCATCTTTTTGGATATCAGACCTCTCCAGCTATAAGCCCAGTGGCCTGGGGGCAATGGGTGACCCCAGTGTCCTTTGTTAAGGGGGTTTGCATTGCAGCACAGGATCAGCAGTGTCTTTCCTCCACAAATCCTGACACCTCAGGAACCAGCCTGTCTTCTCTGATGATGGCACTTGGGTGTAGGAACATGTATAAAATGAGAAAATGATCTATTTGGAAAATGCAAAAATTTGGTAGGTTTTTTTTTTTCTTTGTTTTTGTAGTTGTTTATTTTTAAAAGAGACCTTCATCCCACCACCCCCAGCCAGTTTGCTGGGCTGCTTCACAGGGTGCCACAACCACAGCCTGTCTCGCCCCTTGCAGAATAGCTGAGCTATTTAATAAATATCATGCTGTACATTTCAATGAGCCCAGAATTAAACATCACATTAATGTAAGGGAATGTCACTTTCCCTGCCAGCTGCTGGCTATGCCCCCGTCCCTGCTGTGGTCAGTCACATATGGTGGTGCTTTAAACCTTCTGCATCAGAGAAGCAGGGGGAGAAACAGTTTAATAGAAAAATGCACTTGAGCTTGCTTTGCTGTGGGATTAATTTTTGTGGGGCAGCGTAAGGGCTGGAGGGTGAGCACAGAAGGAAGGAAAAACAGAAAAAGAATTTGTCTTAATGAACTGTTAACGCTCAAAGGCGATATAAATAAAAAATTAAAGCTGGGACAGGGACTATTAAAGAAACATCATACATCGAGGTTGCATGTAGCCCTCTGCTCATGTGTCTGTAAGTCTACTGAGTCTGGATGAGAGCTATGGAGCTTTTGAAAAGTCTGTACCTAAAATGTAAACAGAGACTTACAGTGCCTGTATTTGTTACTTATATTGTAAAGGTTATTTGAAGCTAGAAGGGGAGGTATAGGATTAGCCATTGAATCAGGGGTTTTTTTCCTAGTTGTAACTTATCGCCAGGTTGTCCACCCTGTTTGTGTGAAGCATGAGAGGAGCATGAAAGGGGCAATAGCCTGAGGAATTCTGTTCTCAATATATGGGTGGCTGCCAGAGGAGAAATTTTGGAGGCTTTTTAGTGCAGCGAGGCCTCTTCTGCAACAAAAGTTCTGTGGGACGCTCAGACTCTGAGGGATCCCTGGTCTGAGTGAGGCTGAGGATGCTGTACTGAAAACAGGGCTCCCTTGCTGCCCATATCAATCACCCTGCCCAGCCACAGTGCCCAGCAGCTGCTTCATGTGCTCAGATTTCCCAGGGTCCCTTAGGATGAAAGTAAGTGGGACTGTATTTGGCTGAGACTAATTCTTTGACAACAAAAGCCTAAATTACTCCAGTCTTTTTATCTGGTAGTTACAGTAGGGTAAATGGCTGGGTACAGACATAGAGATAATTGTATAGCCCTTTTTCTTAATGCAAGTGTAATGTAAATAATATACATAGCTTTCTTACATGAGTATGTGTGAGGAATTCTGGTACACGCAGCTGAACTCAAATTCCTCAGGCTGTTGGGATGCATATGATTTTGGGCCTCTGATGACCAGGTACAAGACGCTTGTATGGGTGCTCACTTAGAGGCCAGAACTCAAGAACTGTATTCATTCTTGTTCATTCTACTTTATAAAATAAACTACACTATACATACCACTCAGTCCATGGGATTTGTCTTTACTGTAAGCATAACTGTTAGTGAAACAGCAATGGTATTATGGCTATAATAATGCCTATATTTCTGTCATTGCATTTTAGTTGATTGGAAAAGGTCAAGTTACTGAAATGTGGATTTTAATTTTTGAAAGCTCAATTCCAAATACTTGGTATTTTTTTGTGAGATGTTTC
Source organism: Tetrao urogallus (assembly GCF_951394365.1). Classification (NCBI taxonomy): domain Eukaryota; kingdom Metazoa; phylum Chordata; class Aves; order Galliformes; family Phasianidae; genus Tetrao; species Tetrao urogallus. The sequence goes on along the minus strand of NC_136815.1, from coordinate 88,304,009 downwards.
AGTATCTGTGTTAACTTGTGGTTTAAAATTACTCTAATATTAGTTGTAGCCGTGTTAAAATATCTCTTTCACTAAAATTTCTCATATAGAATCATAGAATCATAGAATCATAGAATAATCAAGGTTGGAAAAGACCTCCAAGATCATCTAGTCCAACTGCCCACCTACCACCAATATTTACCCAATAAACAATGTTCCTTAGTACGACATTTAAATGTTTCTTGAACACACCATTTTTTTCATTATTGTATATGATAGAGCAGTTCTGATAGTGAGATTGAATGTGTGTGATTTTCCAGTGTGAGCAAGTTACATGAGTATTTGTTTGAAACATGTTACTCGAATATATACTTATTTAAGTTTGGGGAAAAAAATCTTGTCTCTGATATGTTGCTACAGAAAGTGAATGATGTTACTCTTGATGCAAAGTAAAATGGTTTTATTCAGGACAGCAATTAGTTTCAGAACTATGCTGATGATCAGGTCATGTTTAATCGTGACTTCCTGAATTTGTTACCTGGTGTAACCAATGTACCTGATGTCCTGGTTACTATCATCAGATACACTTATATCATGCAATGAAGACCTTTGTTCTCTTACAGGAATCAGAGCCTAGAAAAGTCAATTAATAGATTTGGATTTCTTTCTTTATTTTTCTTTTTTTTTTTATTTTTTTATTAAGGATATGTTAATCGCTTGCAAAAATTAAGAGAAAAAAGAAAAATTACAAATAATTTAAGCCTAGGACCATATTTCCCATCCAGAAATAGCTCTTGGTTAGGTAGTATTGATCTGGGTAGCCAAGGTTAATAGAAGCTTATGAGTTATGTACTGCCCTTTGCACAACCCACATGGCCTTTCACCAGTTAAGATAGTGGTTTGTGTTATGCTTACAAAAAACAGTCCAGGAGGTACGAGTGAGTCATTACTTTCACAACTTCATGTGATAAAGGAGGCTGGAACACAGGTTGGTAGTTGATAGGTGCTGGACAAAAACAGAGAAGTCTCTCAGGAGAGTTTGTGTGGGTGATATGAATGTGGCACAGAATCTTGGAAATTCTCCCAAAATGTCTTGTTTATATACTGTGAGAAATTGAGGATTCCTATAGTCCTGGACTCTGTCACTGTCCTATGCCAGAAGGCATCTGTTAGTGTCTCATGGGAATGACTCTTTCCGTGTCTTGGCCACTGATGCTTTTACTCTTCAAAAGGCTCTAGCCTAATCTTCCTGATTATAAAATTGGAATTGAAACTATAAAAATCTACTACAAGCAGGAAAATGAAGACTTGCAGCTCCAAGAGCTCCACGTCCTTCCTGTGCTGGGGGCCCCAGTCCTGGACGCAGCGCTGCAGATGGGGCCTCACAAGAGCGGAGCAGAGGGGGACGATCACCTCCCTCTCCTGCTGGCCGCCCCTTTTTCATGCAGCCCAGAACACAACTGACCTTCTGGGTTGCAAGAGCACACTGCTGCCTCATGGCCAGCTTCTCGTCCACCAATTCAGAGTGTCTGAGTTGAGTCTTCTGTTGCTGCTGAACCTGAGGGCTCCTCTGGGACATCTCTTATTTGCAGAAGATGCAGCTCCATTGCACTGCTGGTTTCCACGTGGCTGCCTGTTGGAGCACCTCTGCTTCAATTGTGCTCTCTCAGAATGCACATATAGTACTAACTTGGATGCTAAAAGCTAAGTTGCCTTAGAATAAGGTTGCTGAGCTTTAAGAACTTGGAGTTTCATTTTCTTTAAGCTGGCCTGCCTTCTTCTTTCTATGTTCCCCAGCCCCATGCAGGTTGCTGCTCTGAGTATATTCCAAGCATTACTGTTTTCTATTCTCTTGCACTCTTTAGGATAGGGATAAAAGGCAATTTCAGAAAATTATCTTAACCTATGTGTATCTGTATCTATTAAGTATCCATGCACATGCAGCTTGCACTGTGATGTGATGTCCTTTGCGAGTCTGAGCTGCTGAAAGAAAACCCTCTGCTCTGCCATCTGCCCTGGGGCTGTCAGTGATGGGTTTAAGCACAAGGATGGAGTTCATTGCTCAGATCAAGGGAGGAATGGCTTTGACCCAACAGTTGCTAACCTTTCAAGGAGGCGTGGAGGTAAGGCTCGGAGATGTGGAGGTAAGGCTCAGAGACGAGGTTGATGCTACAAGCTCACAAGAAACCATAGGCAGTTTGAGGAGGAAAAAAAAAAAAAAGAACTCAAAGTCTCACTACACAAACACACCTAAGTGTGGACAATCAAAATTAAGAAATAAAACAGAAGGACAGCATTCAGGTAGAGAGGGAAATTAAGTGTAAATAAAGGATGCCTACACCAAATAGTCGCAGATGTGAGGAAAAATATTTCACTTGACAGTCTGGAGATTATGGAAAAAGACAATAAGAACATGGGCGTTTTCATGGTGGTTACATACATATCTCCTGTATGTCTGTAATAAAGTAAGAAAATCTCTGTCACACAGAAAGGATCAAATAGATAAGGATTTAACCTTGCAAAGGTTCAAGACCCAACCGTCAAGAGAGATTTTTAACTACCTGTCATACTAGCTGTACAACAAGAGTTGTCCAGAATGGTATTGGATTATGCTGGGATAATATTTTTTGTATGGATGGGGTAAAAATGAATTAATGGGGAGAGCTACCGAGTTTAATTTTGACAAGAAAGTCTTGCAGAGAATGAGAAGGAGAAAGGCAACAATTAGGTAAGGACACAGTTCACACTTACAGAAAATCAATTTCAAGAAAGCAGACTTCAGTAATTGCAGAAGCTTGATTTATGTTATATGTTGGAGAAATGCTTTAGTAGTGGAGATTTTTAAGTAGAGGAAAGAGTGCCAAGGAGTATGGTACGTCCATTGCTGGGAGATCTGAGTGGATGACAAAGCTGTGTTGGACACTAGTGATCTTGCACTGATGCAGATGTTGCTCACAGCAGTTTCTACGCCTATTTTTGATGATTTAATGATAAAAGGATTGTTATTGAGTTTAATGGGTGAGTCACATCCCTGTTTATGCCTAATTGCCTGTAACAGTATTCTGTATTCCGTATGAAACTAACTGCTTTGTAAAGCACTTTGAAACATCAGATTACATGAAAAATGCCATTAGCAAGCAAGTTGTTTTCTTACAGTAAACAGCGTTAAAAAAGTAGTAAAGTTGCCAACGTTTTATCTGATATCCCCAAACTCATTCTTTTCTATTGCACTGACCAACTGTTGTTTTTCAGACCACGTTTGATGAAGAGACAAAACACTATTAAGTTAGAAAGGGATATGTTCACATTAAAGCAATTGTAGAAAAAATGCATAACACATTAAGAAAGCATCATAAAAGGTGCCCTGGAATAGTACGGATATTCCTGTCAAATGTGAGCAAATGGAAGGGCACTTTTAATGCATTATTTATAGATACTGCTTTACCACCACAAGCCATTGGGAGCAAGGTCACCCAGTGGACTTCTGGGCAACGGGTCAAGACTTGAGAGGCAATATTGATAACAGCAGCTGACAGCTTCTTGGATACAGCTGGTATTTTCCTAAGCAGCAGCATTTTCTAACTTCTAATGAACACTGGAAATCTGTTTGCCGTGAAACTGTTTGTGTCTGTCTTGGTCACACGCCATTAACTGTGGTCAGACCCAGGCTTGGTATAGTTGCTTTCCCTCTTCCCTGCATATTTCTGTGAATCATCCAAGTAAATATCTCTAACGAATACAACAATCCTGTTTGTTTTTTAACTTCCCCAGACTCTGGTTTTCCTCTCCTCACTGTTTGCCAGTCATATTTTCTAATATTTTAAAGTCCCAAAGCTGAACGTTTGCAGTGTGTGGGAAAAAACAGTAAGAAAAAGTAAGCTGTAACTGAGGAATATATAAATAATGCCCATGCCTTTCAGCACATTGACTTCTCTGCTTGGCTTTAAATTGATTACCATGACCTGTGCTTTAAAAAAAAATTATTATTATTATTATTATTATTATTATTATTATGCTATTAAAATAATTTCTTCTCAATGGGAAATGGGTAGAAAAACCTTTTGATCTCTTTAGCCAGATCACATTCTTATGAGATGTGGTTTGGATTGCCCAGTACAATGAGCTGATGTTTCCTCCAAATGTTTTTGGCTGGCAAAATCTCTTGGCTATGTAGGATCTTTCCTCAGTCATCCTGCCTGTAGGCTCTAACTTCTTCCTGACCTGCTTCTCTTTCTTCAAGGATCTGTTCTTAGTGCTTGGATAGTACATCAGCTTATGGTCCAAAACAGTTAACTGTCAGTGGAAGGCTTGATCAACAGCTTATTAAATTCCATCTTTATCAGTTATTTCTTTTGTGTGTTTCTCTTCCCATAACTTTTTCAGCTGCATTAATCTAACCCTGTTTATATGTTCATCTTGCATTCAATAACTCACCTTCCTGTTTAGAGCAATCCATCCGCTTTTGTTAACAGAAATGATTTCCATTGAGAAAATAAGAAGAAAGAAGGTCACCTCCTTTTAAGAAAAGGCTTAAAGCACAAAGCTTTAACTTTCTTCTAAATGACCAGATTGTATTAGATATTCAGCATCTAATTTTAAGAAAAAAACATCTTGAAAATACCATTTTTCTTTAAGAAACTGCATGGACTTCATTCAATTAATGATTCTATGAGTCTATGATTCAAAGTGAGTAATAATTCCTAAGAGTAATGAGGGAGAGATGAGAATTGATGGATTTTCTCAATACTCACTTTATTCACTGGGGGGGGGAAGAAAAAGCTGTATAAGATTATAAGAAGAAAACTGAAATCTGAGCACTGCATCTGCCAGAGCTACGGTGTTTCCATTAGCTGCCAGACACTGTGACATATTTTGCTCCCAGTAATAGCAGTGTAAATTATTCTTACTGAAATTGAAGGAGTTGCACAGAAATTAATCTGGCTTAATGTAGTGCTGACTTCCTCTCCTTTTTTCTACGGTGAATTCATGCACACAATGTATATAAAATAATTAATTTAAACTAACATGAACTAGCCCGTTTGTGCCTGAAAGGATTTGGGATTAGACAATTTTTAGTTCAATTTTTCAAGATTGTTTTGGTTTTCATGGCAAAGTTACTTGCAAAAGTGAGAAAGGGCAGCAGACTTTGAATAGTTGTGGTTGGTTTTTTTTTTGTTGTTTTTTTTTTTTTTTTTTTTTTTTTGTAAAAGAAGTTTGTCACACGAGTTTTATACCATTTGAATGAGATATATTGGCTAAAAGTAATCTTTGGTACTCGGTGATGGCTATAGGAGGCAAAAAATGCCGGGTCAGTCTGCAGGTAGGCATGTGTGTTGTGCTTCTCATTTATCATTGATTTTGTATTTCTGAGGAGAAGATCAATATTTGTCACTTTTAAACCAACTTCTAATCCAATTTTTACATGAGTTTTGATGGCTAGCAATATGTGCATGTCTGAAGAGAGAGGGCTCTGTTTGCTGGGTCCTGAGAAGACTGAGACTGAGAAGACTGAGAAGTCTGAGAAGAGCAAAACACTGACAGTGCTGGTGCACTGGGCTTCATGGGGGACTTATCAGTTTTGGCTCCACTTGCTGCACTCCCTCCAGAGCTGACTTGGCCTGAAAGCAGCTCAGACATGAGTTAACTGCGGGTCCTCACAATGGTCAGTATGAAATCATGCCCAGTGCAGGGAGGTTGGAGTGAGTACTAACCATCTGGTTAATTATCTTTTAATCATTGCAGATGGTACCTGTCACCCCTATACTTTCTAGATTTCACATGCTGAGACCCAAATTTTCAACCTGCATACTTGATAGAAATTGAGGGGGGAAAAAATGAGGGTCACAGTGGATCAACTCAGGGGGCAGTTAATGAAAGAATGTGATCTGTCAGCTCTGGACGTAGCAGTAAATTAAAACTGGGAGAGGACAGCTGTTAGAATGGCCACCAGAAGATGAGGTGTCCTTGGCCTGGCTGGAGTTGGCTGGGGCTGGGACTGCAGCAGGACTGTCCCTGGGTCTGCCACATCAAAAGCAACAGTGAAACAGAAAGCCTCAGCTTTTTTCGGTAATGTGTTGAGTTTATGGTCAGATACAGGAACTGCTTATCAAAATGTATTTTAAGTGACAGGTGGCAGGCGATGATGAGTACCAGCAGGCAGCTCTCAGCCACATCATCACCTATTCCCTCCTAGCACTTTACCTGCAGTCTCTGAACCTAACCCTGGCTTTCCCCACACACCTGTGTGAGGAGATTGTCATCTGATTTCAAGGATTGTGACTGCAGTATTTCCTTCCTATATTATATAGAAATAAAAAACATGCTAAATGATGACACCTACCTATCTCCTTCTGTAAAGCTGACAGGTCTTTTCCATTCTAAAAGTCCAAGGCCTGAAAAATTATGGGCAAAAAAAAGATGAACACGTACAGTTGTTTATTTACAACACCAGGAAGAAATATATCCATTTGCCTGCTGTTTAAGTTAACCTTGCCCAATTTTGCTCCAATGTCTCTATGAACTGTTTTAGCATAATTTGGAAGATGGTTTCTGTGAGAAGTATCAACTGGTCCTTCGCTGTCTGTAAGGTGAAGCTCTCCATAATCCTGACCTTCATAATTATTTCAGCTAACCGCTGCAAAAGCAAAGCACTTGATGTAATTTTCAGCTTGCCTAGCTTTAACTGATTTTATACAGTTTGCTGGATGTAATTACTCTCTCATAATAAACTCATTTTAAACAAAATCATATATAAAAATAGATCCAAGTTATCTGTATTAAGCCCTGAAATCCGAATGAATATATACAAGCTGGAAGTATAAGATTTACTTTTCCAACTGCCTGGAGTTGCTCTCAGCTGTATATTGCTGTGGGAAAGAAGAATTAGCTTTAAGTGCTTCTATCTCTCTCTCAATCCAGGGCTTGCTGGGAACTGGGTTGGCCCTTAGCCTCATTGCAATAACCTCCGAGCTCTCGTTTATACCTACAACTCCCAAGAGGCTGTTGTCTTAGCTCTATTACCAAGGTGTGGACTCCCTCTTGCTACAAGTCCCTCTTCTTGATTATACTGGCTAAATAGAGGCTCCTGCAACAGAGGCTAAATTGAAGGATTTTATGCCACTGAGAGTCATGCACTTGCAGGCTAAGTTGTTCTCCAGCTGATCTGTGCTTTTGTTCTTGTGGTGTAGCTTAGAAACTACGGGATAGGACAGGGAGGACATAGCTAACCCTCTGTAGGTATATTAATTGAAGACATGAGCTGCTGCAGATCTTGTATGTTGTGTGAGACCTTGGTAAGCAGTCCTAGCAGGAGCTAGCCTTTGGAGGATGTTGAAGTGAGTGCTACCAGAAGGAGCAGCAGAGTGGCTGGTAGCTGCTGACTTGAGTCAGGGTGTTTTTTCCGTTACTCTTGCTATACCAACATGCTTCAGAGAACTGAAGATCACCAAAATTAGGAGGGAGTGCTGCTAATTCTAGGCTGAATGTCGAATCAGAAAACAAAGGTAAGTTATTTTTAGTCTGAACTGAAACATTGCACCAGTGATTTGTTTATAATTAGAGCATGCAAATCATTCCTAGGCTAAGGTATGCACAGTTTCTGCTATATTATATATTTTGCTATATTTTTCCTGTCTACATGCAAATACCTCAGATGATGATATTTCTTTCTATCTGTGCCCTCCAGAGATTACTCTGCAGGCTGATGTATTGTATGATTAATGCATATTTTTTCCTAGTAAATTATTCTTCTTGAAGTTTACTTCCTTTCTTTTATATTTCATTGTATCTATCTCAAAATCTTTTCCTCTCTTTGTGTTTATTCTTGGACATTTTATCATGTATATTTGCTATAGCAGGAAAGAGATCACTTTGAGAGTGGTTTTCCTATAACAACAAAGTGGAAATATATTTCCTGTGTTTGTGGCGGAACAGCTAATGACCAAGCAGCCAATAAAATGTGCTCAATTCACTACTCACTTTTTAACCCACTCTGTTTATTTTTTTAAAGCACTGGCATCTTTCCAATCGTCTGTGCTGCTGTTGCAGTTCTTAAAACACTTGGGGATCTTGGATGAAGACATAACAGCTGCAATGCAAAATGGGCAAGGTGACAGAATGGGCAAAAATGGGCAAAATGGACAAGATGAAGGCCTTGTCCCCTACGAAGCTCTGAGGCAGGGTATGAATGGGAAGAGGAATGCAAAAAAAAAAAGAAAGTATCTTTGCCTTTCAGTTACCAAATTTGAGCTCTTATATCTAACATTGGAAGTCTTTCTCCTTGTGGCGCGTTAGAAGCATGACAACTGATGATACCACAGCATTAACCATGAGCTGATTCTCTCTGTGTTAAACTGATGAGTCTTAGTGACATTCCTTTACAACACAGAGGAGACTGACTATAAAAAAATACATACAATTTTAAATACCAAGCTCTTAGAAAAGAGTTGTCTGTGGCACTGCTGAGGAACTGTTTTAATTGATTGGAATTTGTGATTAACATGGTGTTTTGATTGCAGTCTTTGTAAGTATTAGGCTTGAGCTGAGGAGGGAAGAACGCCCTTTGCAAGGAGCTGAACTTACTGAAAGGGACTAACAGAGCTTCAAATGAACAAAATAGGGAAAAGAAGCAGCTCCTAGGGGATGAAAGGATAGAGCAGAGTGATGCTGAAAAGGACTTTGAAGTACTGGTGTACAGCAGATTGCACTTACAGCCCAGATATAAGAAAAAGGGTAGTGAAGCACAGGAACAGGTTGCCCAGGGTTGTGGCAGATGGTCTGTCCCTGTAGACATTCAAGGTCATTCTGGACCAGGTTCTGAGCAACCTGATCTAGCTGTACATGTCCCTGCTTGTTGCAGTAGAGCTGGACTAGGTGACGTTTAATGATCCCTTCCAACTCAAATGATTCTATGAAAAAAGAGCCTGGGTGTATTTTCCATCCATGTGATCAAATGCAGAATGATGAGGTTAATCATAGAATCGTTAAGGTTGGAAAAGCCCTCTAAGATCATCTAGTCCAACCATCAACCCATCTCCATCATACCACTAAACTGTGTCTCTCGGTGCCACATCTACGCGTTCCTTGAACACCTCCAGGGATGGTGATGATTCCATGCTTAACCACTCCAGATGCCAGGGACTGGACGCCAGTTAAAAGCACCTGAAGCTTTATGCTTTAATTATGATGAAAAAAATTTAAGTCACGTAAATAATGGATGTTTGAGCAGTGGCTGACAGGATGGTTTTAAAATCAGGAGTGTTTTAAAGTGAAAATAAGTAGTTAGTGTAGGATATGAGCAGGGCTGGAAGAGCTGATCCAGTTCAAACCTCAGCCAGCAAAACTGGGAGGTTTTTTGGTGGCAGCTCATGCTTAGGCTGGCTTAACATGTCTGGAACTGCCTGCTCGGGCTGCTCTCTGAAGATGATAACCGTGGTACAAGCATGAGTGACAAGCAGAATAATGGTTTTGTCTACAGAGACTGAGAAACCAAGTCAGAGAGGAGGAATCACAGCTCTATTTTAACCACCCTGGGTCTCAGCTGACAGCTAAATGCTCATGAGGAAATGTCACAGAGACAGGCCCAGATTTCAGCCTGTGAAGGAGACGTACAGAACAGAGAGAAGTATATGGATCAGCAGGATAAAGAGAATAAATGAGTTTGGATTGGTAAATGAAATTACTTGGTTTTTTTTTTCATGCTTTCATCAGATTTCTTTTTTTTTCCAATATGTTAGATGATATATTTCTGTTAGAGAAATGCTTCATGCTTGGCATACTGCAACAGATTGATCTTCATCAAGATTATCATGTGGTGTCCTGTATCTGGAAATCTAAACACTGTGGGTCTGTCCTCAAAATTTGGGCTGTTGTGAACTCGTGCTCCCTTTGCTCTTTTCCACACTTCTGCTTCGTTTCTATATTCTGGAATATGTATCTTCTAAGACATTAGCTCATCATTTCCCAGGGTGAATTTTCTCATTTCTGTAGGGGCTCACAATTGTTTCATGGTCTCCATGCAGCAATGTATGCAATGCTTCTCATTGTGTGAATAAACTGAGGTTTGTATAACCTCACAGTATGTGTACCTTAAAGTAAAACCCTCATGACATGGCCACATAGATTTAATAAACATAAAGATGCTTCTTCTCAGTAATAATGACCACATGAGTCTTTCAGCCTATATAATGTTATAACATGTTGTTTAGTCTATGTAATACTTTCTTATTTCTGTTTCTTTTCCATATAGCTTGTGACGTTCTAAGTTTCTGGTTTCTATTCCTTTCATTGTAACAAATCTTACATCTTTTGTGCTAAACTTACAAGGAGCCATGGTATGTTTAAAACTGTGCTGTCAGTATTGAACAGTGACTTAAATGCATTGTAAATTACTTGTAAGGCATTTATAGGACTAGAGATATATTAACAGACACCACAGATTGCTACAAACATAGACTGTATGCTATATTACAAAAATTATTTCTTTTATAAGTGATTTAAACATGTTTTCCAGAGCTTGTCTAATAAAATGAGTAGCCTTTATCATTGAATTAAAGTACCTTACTGGTTGTTGACAAGTTGTAACTACTTAAAAAGCCATTCAGAGTAATTGACAGTATTTGCAGGTATGCAGTGATCAATTTGTGGAAAGGCTTTGCATTTGAAAGGGTATTTTCTAACCAAATTCAAAAACTGTATTTCTATTATGAGATTTTCAAGGTCCTTTCAAAGAGCACATAGGTTGGTCACTCTGAAAGTAATGCCTCCTATATATTTCCAAGAGCACAGTAACACTATTTGAGAGACCAAATTCTCAGCTACAAAATACCATTTTTCAACACAGTCACTACCATTAGCTATGCAGCTTTGCAAGCCATGAACAAGAGCCAGTATGCAAAATCTGCACCCACTGTTGTTGTCACCGCTGCTGAAATGCACCACCCAATGCCTCACTGTGCTCATATCACTGTTTGGTCTCCTCAAGTGTACAGCAAGCATCAGTGAATGTCAGTGAGTGCTATTTTTCCACGTGGAGTAATCTGATAACACATTTCTGCTTCATAGGCGCTTCCACGTCAAACATCATTTTGTGAGACTGCCCCTCTGCTGCCATCTGTTGCAAGGAAACAAAATGGAACAAAATGTAATTGAATGTTGGTGGTATGGCAGAAGAAGCTGAACTTTCTCACCAACATTCATCTCTGATGTTGTGGGCCAATGTATAAAATAGCAGGCATTACTTTGGGAGCGGTTCTTACAGAATAAAGACTGTCTATGTTTTTTGGATTTATTGGATCATGTTTTAATATGTTGCAAGGAAATAGAGCCAGTCAAGTATGATGTCTGTGTTTTCAAACAGTGCAATATGAGAATTTCAAAAATATGTTATGCACTAGGTGAAAAATACTTAATAAAACATTCCCAGACTTTCCCAAGATGATCTCAATGGGATAAACTACTATATTTTAACCCTCCAGAATAAAATAGTCCTATTTTAAATCATTTGAAGTGTTATAGAATAAAATACCCGCTGGAACGAAACAGAATGATTTATTTTGTTCAACACTGGAAGACTAGTTACGAAGTGAGTGAACTGAAGGCTTTCTTCCTGGGCAATCTGTGGAGTAAGAAACGACACGAGAGAGTGATATATGAATAAAAAGGAACACTTTCATCTTGATTACAAAAAAAACTTCCATTGTGATTAAGACTGTTCTCCCATCAAGACTAAGAGGAATCATAACCAGCGTTGCAAAGAATGCATAGCCTCCTTACCTCACTGTTAGGTGAGTCTGACTTCTGTTTGATTTTATTTTTTAGATGAATGAAAAGAATGCTACAATTAAAACTGGAGTGTTATGTGATGAAAGGGTGGTCCCCAACCACCCATGGGGCAGACTGAGGCAGCTTCCAAATGTTCACTGTGCAACATAGATTGGTTCCCAGCTCACAAAGCCATTTAATGGCGTGACCTGCAGCATCCAGTTACTGCCAGCTCCTCATGGCTGTATATTTGGGTCCAACACTGCTGAAGTACCCCAGGAGTGCTCAGAAATTAGATCTCCAAGTGTGTAATATTTTTGGCTAATGCAATTGAATCCCAGGGAAGAGATGAGCAGGAGGCTGGAGCGCAATCGTTTGCCTGCCCACTCCTGGCCCTGCTTACTGACAGCTTGGTTAATCTGTCCCTGTGTGTATTTTACAGTCCAAATTACACAGACTAAGTGCTCCCATGTTTGGAAGGATCCTCCTCTACAGTGTACCTCATCAAGCGTTGTAGATAAGTGACTTTGTAACGCCCTGTGTATGTAAACTTAATTTTTTTTTATGCAGAAAAGTATGATAAAACTTTAGAACTGAGTTTGGGAACTGATTGCTGTTGTTTTATTCTGCTTTATTATTATTATTATTATTATTACTATCATTGTGTACAGGCTCTGAGAGACAAAGGCAGCTCTGTTTTTAATTACTTTGAGTAGCTTGTAAGTAGCTGGAACAGCTTTTTTTATGAAACCTGATTTGAATATATTCCCGGCTGCAGATAGACACCTATTTTAAAGGCACAGCATGCTGATTGTGGCCTTCTGCCAATCAAACAGTTGTCACTTGCTAGACAGTCCCAAACAACTTCTGCTCCTTCCTCAATTTGCTGTCTGTCTGACTGATGGAAACTGCAGGGCTTCTCCCCTTCTCTCCCCCCCCCTCTCTTTTCTTTCCCTGAACTGATGTCACTGCACGGCAGGAGGATTCAGCCACTGCTGCTGAGAACAAGGCAGTATTTGTGTTGGTGGCCTCAGGGCTTGGATAAGGGCTCTTGAAACAGAGCAGAGCAGATTGTCAGTGTAAATCTCCAAGAATCTTCCACTTTCCACATCTCCTGAAGATGAGGTGAAGAGGGTTCAGTTAGTTTTATTTCGCTTTTTAAACTTTCAAAGCTCTCTCAAGACTGGCAAAAACGAAACCCAGATCCCAACTCTGGGTGGTGGTGTTTTTTTTTGTTTTTTTTTTAGCTCTGGACAGCCAAATTATGTATAGATTGTATGGGTGTTATGGTCTGGCCCTGTAACAATAACACCCTGAGACCTGAGTTGAAGTAAAGCTAACGTAAGTGCCTGGAAATGTTTTTCTACTTTAGTTCTATGGCACAGCTATGGGGCAGCTTTGCTGCTACATAGGATCAGCAGTGAAATACCTAACAGCCCAGTATCCCTACAGATGAGTTTTACTCCATCAGCTCCCTTCCTCATGTTGGATTACTTGCTTGCTTGCTGTGCTGTAAGCACCAAACATTTGAAGAAATGTTCTCTCGTGAACTACTAGGAATACTATAATTTCTCATTCCTGATTTTGGCCCTTCTGGATCCCTTATGGCTTCGTGTGCATTTCAAAGATTTATTTAACCCGTGACTTTCTTTGAATATAGTCAATATTTGGCTGCCAGCCACCTGGGGCAAAAAACAATAGTGGTATCAATCCTGTACTTTATGGTTCACTTTTATATGTGGTTTCTAGATTTTTCCCCACTTTTCAGGCAATCTTTTCATCATCAGCTTTGTTACACTTCTGACCGTGTGATGGAGAAATAAAATGTCTTAAGAAAGTAGAACACCAAAGAGTCTCCTCTGAAACATTACTTCTGATTATTAAAATTCTTACTTATATCCTTAATACTTCCTAAATGTGATTATTATTTTTTTTTTTGTTAATGTTTTTGTTTGTTCTTATTTCCCCTGCTCTTGGAAATGTAAGTTATTGCTGATGTCTTCCATAACACCGTAGATTTTGGGCACAAGATACCCTTTTTTGTCTCTCAGTTCTTCCTTTTCTTGGCTTAAGTGGGATGCAATGTTCCTACTGACTAATAAAGAAAAAAAAAAAGGAGGGGGGGGGGGGGGAAAGAAAGGTTCATGTCTCCTCTCTTCTGTAAGTGTCTTTCTGGAAGTGCTCAAGCTGTTGAAGGAGACTGGCCATGCCATGGAACACTGTTCCTTGTTTACTTGTTGTCAGTTGTAACTATTGTCTATGTTTTTCTCCTAGGATTTAATTTGAAGGATGCAATGGTTTTAATTTAAGTAATTGTCTCCAATGATAACCAACACTGCCAATGATGCCTTTTGCTTCTGTGTGTGTGCTGACATCTACGCTGTATTGTTTTCTTATATGCTGATGTCTGGGCAATTATAGAAATGAAGAATTGGAAAATGTACCTCCAGGTTGCTTTGCACATTTCCTTGTCAGTGTGGATATAGGATATTATGTGTGTTTAGTGTATTTTCTGTGTATAGAAACCATATTTCTTAGTATTTCCATTTGCTTTGGTTTCTATCTGCTCTCTGTATCCCAAACACTAAGGTAGTGACATTCAGCCTTTTCCATCAGTCTTCTACTGTTAGTAAAATACACATCAACAATAAAAAAAATCTACTCCTCCTCTCTGACTTCATCTTTTTTGAAGCCAACTCATGATTATTTTTCTTTAATCTCTTCTACGACAGTATGCATCTTACTGCAGAAAATCTGTGCTTGATGTTTATGAAATTCAAATATGTTATAACATCTATTTGTCTTTCCATCTTTGTCAAATGTTTGTCCTCAGCTTTTTCAGATTTTCCTTGCAAAGCAAGTTTTCCAGGCCCAATGTCATTGTGTTTGTTTTTGGCTTTTTCTCAGAAATCGCAATCTGTCAACGTTAGAGCTGGCTCAGAATATTCCAGTGAAAAGCCTCTTTGTTTTGGTTTTTAATTGAAAAATAATTTTTGTAAAATTGGAGACAGTTCTCTTGGGAAAAGTATTTGCTTTCACCCCCTGCCCCAGCTGCGTTTCAGGTTGGTATGGTCTGAATAGGGACATTCAGTTTTGTGAAACTGAATAGAAGCTCCTTGCTTCAAGTTAACTGTTCACAGTGTATAAACAATGTATTTGTAAACCATTTGGGGATTTTAATTTATTTATTCTTTTATTTTGTGAAGCAATTAAAACACCTAACCATTCTGCAGTCCCTCACGTGGTGGAAATCCTGTGTAGAATGTCACAGAGCAATGGAAGGTCTTAGGAAATATAAGTGAGCTAAGGCTTTCTTAAAAAAAGAAAGAAAGAAAAAATACCACCATTATGCACAATGGCAAGTATAATAGAAGAGGACAAATGTCCAACTAAGATGAATTTTGATGGTATTGCTTGTCTTTCCCAATGGCAGTGTTGCAGAGTAATTATGATCTAGGCAGCTACAGGAGTTCTGTAGTTCTGAACTCAGAAATGTTATGAACGGCTTCTCTCTGCTGCAGGTCAGCAGCAGGTTCATTCATTACTATTATTACTGATTTCCCAGAGAGATGTACTTAATTAAGCTGGCTGCTACCATCACATGAATTTTAAGGCAAGCTGCTAATGTGGGCTATTTATTCCATGCACAATTGAGCACGCTGGCAATAGTGCCTATAATAATACAAAAATGTTGTTATGATTGCTAAGATTGTGTGCTAAAAGACTGACTCACTTGGCATCCGTAAGATTTAAAATATGTTGGCCAGGGTTTAACTTTAAAAAGGTCCTTTCATTAAAAAAAAAAGAAGAAAACAAAATCATTGTTTCTAAAATTTCTCATGACTCCTAGCAGAGCAACAGGGCAATTGTTTAAGCTGGTTCTAGCTTTCTGCATTTACTGCAACATCTGGTATGCTGGGGCAATCCAAAGGAGTGAAAAAAAGAAAGCTGGTGAGCGAAGAATCGAAGTCTTAGGATTAGCAATAACAAATTCTCGATTATATTGTGCTGTTTCTTCAGAAATCCTTTCGCATACACAAGGCTACTTGAGCAAGCTCATTATCTGCTGCGATGTAGAAATGCATTTCACCACTGCTCAGGCAAAACTAATGTATTTATTATTCATCTGATATTAGAACAGGCTTTAAGCTGTGTAATGCTTTCTTTACCTTTAGCTGTTTTAATGAAAAATTATGAGCCAGAGTCTGAACGCAGACCTGCTTGGCAGGAAAGACCTTTTTTTGTCTGATTTTCAATTTATATCTTCAAGGTGCTAAACGTTTAGCTGGAAGTTATTTGCATTACAGTATTATTTCTTCTGCTTTTGCAGGTGTTCATGTGGAAAGACATTAGAGCACTTAACGCTTTGCAAAAATAAACCCTATTTTAACATTGTGGTGGTAACACAAAGCTAGGCACTATGAAAATTTTGGTTTGTCACTGTTTTGCCTTGCTGTGGAAAATAAATGCCCCCAATCACTGCTAGAGTTTTTTTTTACTGAATTTGAAAAAAACAACAACAAAAAAAGCAGAATATCTGAACATAATACCTCTGAGCAGGACTCAGAAATGAAACAATTGACCGTGATGTTCCCATGTGATGTTGGAGCAATGACAGCCAGGTTGAGCCCTAGAAACCAAAGCAGAAAAAGCAAAGTAATTTTCTCTTTCTCATTCTACCGAGACCTAGAATGGCACATTTATTTCTATATGTGTACATATGCCAAAATAGTGGATTTATATGTGTATATAAATGTCAAAATCCATCTATTTTTTGCCAGCTGGGCCAGGCTGTACCTCTTCACCCAGATCCAGGCAGATTTGAAGATGCTCCCGAGTAGGAGATTGTGAACCCTGAGCAGCAGTGTGACACGAGAAAACTGAGCTCCTTTCTGTCAGGTGCCCTTACAGAAATTGCTAGCACCACTTTCATTTTCCAGTTCTTGTGCAATTTGGCTGACTGGGTTTACAGTTGGGAACGAGGAGATTATTTCTGTGTAAGCAGATGAAGTATCCAAGCTTGGCCTATGTTCAGCTTTAATTGTTTAAAATAAAATATTGAGAGAAATCAGCAGGAGAATGGAAAAATCATGCTGTATGAGTTAGAACGTGTTCACCCTCTGTGAAGCTAAGGCTAATGATAATAGGCTTCCACGTTGGTGAAAACAATAGAGTTTATTTACAGTGTGTTAAGTTTCTGTTTTTGTAACGCTGAAGTGCATACAGGCAAGTATCTGTGGTAAAGCAACGAGAGCCAGGCCAGACCTTGATAGGCATGTGAATTCTGCCAGAATGCTTCAACATGACAAATGGAAAATGTGGAGGACATGGCAGAAGTGAGAGAGAAATAAACAATGGGGAAAGCTGCAGAGAGCTTGTGCTTGGTGAAACAAAAGCAGCTTGTGTGGGAACTCTCATGTAAATACTCATCTTAGGTCATATTCCATGCACTTTGTTACTGCAAAAAAAAAATAATCCTATCGATGCCTGTTGTCTAATAAGGCAAGTGGCAGGTAATAATATTTATAGTTAATAATAAAGTATGCTGACGCTGACTTGGTGTTAAGAGGAAGCAATGATCTCCATGGCTACATTTTTACTAGTAAATAAACCAGTGAATTGCCCAGAGAGTCTGTGAAGTCTTCCTCTTCAGGGATCTTCAAAAGCCACCTGGGCAACTGCTCTGGGTGTCCCTGGTGAGCAGGGTTGGAGCAGTTTCCTCCCGAAGGTCCCTTCCAACCTCAACCATTCTGTGATTTTGTGAAACAAGATATTGGGTTGTTCCCTGGTCTTGAAGTCATGCATCCAGGGAGCTAAGAAGCTGTTCTTCAAATAGGCTGGCTGAGTCTGGGCCGCCTGCTCAGAATGACCTTGGACCTATGCTAACTCTTGAGCCACCACCAAGTGTGGGTGTGGATGACTGGTCTAGGCTGTGCTCAAGCTGTCAGTTATTGTAGTACAGATGCCAGCACATCAGGGCTGGTGCTTCTGTTCTCGCCATCAGTTCCTGGAGCTGTAGCTCCTGTCTACTCCTCTGTAGAGGATTTTTGGAGTGTGCTGTGCATTATATCTGAATTTTGACTGCCTGGTACACACTGAAGCCAAACCAACCCCTCCTGCTCAGAACTTCAGCACATCTCTTGGTTCACTAAGGCTTTATGAGGAGCAGACACCCTCCTCTAGCTGTCTTGGCTATTCAAGGGACAGGTGAAGCGGCTATGCAATCTTGTCCAAACGGATCATAGCGTCTTTCAAAATAGTATTTAAAATACTATTGACTGCAGCACTGGAGAAAATGTGAAATCACTTCAGTTTATGGAAAATAAATTTTGAGGAAATATAAGATTATTGAGAAAATTATATTGTCATGTTGCCCCCAGAACAAATCTTATTTTTCCTGGGCCTCTGCACCCAAGGGAAGCAGACTGAGTGGGCCTCTGGCTCTTGCTATGTTCTCAGCAGTTTGGTCCTTTTTTTTTTTTTTTTTTTTGTCAGTGATTCTATTATTCAAAGCACCAAAGAAAATTCTTTATCTTGGACCAGAAACCAGATATCCCCTCCAACTCTAATCTGCACCATTAGCTGGACCACAAGAGCCAGACTGCACCTTTCCTAATCTCGATCTCTCACTTCTACATGAAGATGAAGCTTCAACAAGAAGTGAAAACAGTTTGATCCCTCATCTGCCTGTTGGGATGTGGGAGTAATCTCATCAAGTCCCCTCAGGCTGAGAGGAGCCTCTAAACAATTTCCAGCTCCCTGTGCCAATGCTGTACTTGCAAAATGATTTCACGAAGGTGGAGAGCGAGAGAAGTTTGCTCACCGTGATGGACATTAGGATTGAAATGTCTGAGTGAATTAATGAGAAATCCAAATGCATCAAGGCATCCTGGGCTCTGAAGTGGCATTTGGGAGTCTGTGCTCAGCTGTCTAGGGAGCTCTGTGGTCAGAGCACAGAAATCAATTGCTTTTAGGTACTTCCAAAGGTGATGAAATGTCTGAGAATATCTATTCAGAGTTCCTCTCCAAGGCTAAGGTTTAGTTCTTTTCTTCAAGTCAAATTCAGGAGAAAAATCCATCTCCAAATTTTTCTTTTTTCTTCTCATTGTTCCTATATTCTTCCCTCCAAGAAGAAGTGTTCCTAACAATGAAAAACTGTGCACGCATTTCCAGAAACATGAGGAAAAATGAATTAGATGCACATGTGGCCAGCAAGTATATTGGAGGTGTTAACAAGGTGGGTACTCAGCTTGAATGCCATGTAGGTGCATACCTGCTGTGACTGTACGAGTGCTGAGCACCATCCACAGAACCAAGCCTTCCCTTAGCCCTGGTTGGGTCTGGCAAGCAAATTGCTGGGACCCCCGAGTTGTGGGCAGTTCTTGACTGTGCCCCTGGGTCAGTCAACCAAGGGGTTGCACTGCTTTGTTGCACTCTTTCTGCTCCTTGCCTCCTGGATCTTTTCCCTTCTGCAGCCTCCTGAGCTGCAGTCTTCAGTGCCGTCTATCCAGCCCCTGAGGGAGGTCAGACCTGGCTGCTGCCTCTGCATACCACTGTAAAAAATTGCGATGATGACCTGAATTTTACAGATGAGCAACAAACTTTGACAAATAGGCTTTATAAAAATTGTTGTGTTTAAAAGGTTTCTGCAGACTTTTGAACGAGTCAGGATATTTCATAGGAAATGGGGGGGGGGGGAACAACAAACCATTTAATGTGCTTTTTATCCACAGCTTAAATGGAGGCTTCAGGAAAATGAAAGGGACACCTTTAAATGAGTGCTAGCCGTTTTCTATTGACCTCTGGATATTTCAGTCCTGCTTTGGAAAAACAGTAATTATTTTTCTATGATTTCTTTCTAAGTGGTCTTGTTATTCAAACAGATGCTTTTATTTGTAGAATGGAAACCTTTTTTATTTTCAGTAAAATGCAAGGCTTTAGCAAGGGGAAAATGCAAATCTAACATCACTCATCTCCTCTTCCTTGTAGACAGAAAAATCTTTTGTTCCTAAAAAAAAATTAAATGTGGAAGAAAAAAAATCCCTATCCCCCGACTTGAAAGAAAATGTAGCAATACCTATTGAGCTCTCCTTCTATTTCCACTGGTATTTAAGGAGGCTCAATTATATTTTCTTGTTGGCAGTACAGTTCTTAATTATGCAGTTGTCTGTTTATTTTGAATAACTGAAAGACTGTGCCGTAAGAAGAAGCAGAGAGGCAAAACAGAGGGAAAAGATAGAAACTCATTACCTTTTGCGAACTGCTAATCATTGTAAATAGCCACAGAGGCCTGAGGAGATTGCAGAAAATTACTATCAAGCATGAAGGAATAAAAATTCCCTAGACTGCATTACTAAATAAATAAAAAATAAAAGAAATCTTCTTGGTACTAAAGCAACTAGACTGGAAAGAGTAATGGAAATGAAGCACAGTAAGGGGTCCTGGCAACTACTGTAAGCAAAAAAAAAGAAAAAGCAAAATGAGGTAGGGAATGGAGAAAAAAAAATGGATTTTGTCATTTTGCGCAAACTATATTGGTAGAACACGTCTCTGCATCAGAGAATGCTCTTTCATTAGCAAGGCTCGGCAAAGCCTTGTTGTTACTTGTTTTTTGATGTCACTTATCCCAGCTGTTCACTTTCCTCCTCCACTGGCTGTTAGCTGCAGTGGGAGAACCACTTTGCTCCCCACACAGGCTGGCAATGGAAAACAGAGGCTCACAGAGTCCAACAAGGCAAGGCAAGTCCCCAGCTGCCTCCAAGAGGGCTGCAGTGGTTTCCAGCTCCAGCTTTCACCTCCAGTTTAAACTCTTAGCCCACAGACACACTCTTGAGGATGGATCAAAGTCAAGGATAACAGAGACTAAACTCCTGGCACTGAAACTAATATTGAGGTTGCAGCCTTTGCAGGCCTTGCTTCGTGAGTTCTTTGGTGGTGCCCAAGCCACTTAGAGGCTTTACTGCTTACCTGGCGAAAGCCAGGAAGCTGCCAGGTGAATTCTATGCTGAATATTAGCACTATAGATAGGGAAGCCTTCCCTTTCAGGTTTTACCCCTTTCATTATTGCAGAAGATGAAAGTAAGTCATTAGATGGGAATATTGCTCATTGTGTACAATAGAGACCTGCTAGAAAAGTGTAATCTAAGGTCTTATCTTTCACAAGAAAAGAAAAAATTACCTCTCCAAGCCAAAAGAATAATGAACTTCATTTTTGCTAAAGAATAGTTCAGAAAAAAGAGGAACAGATTGAAGAAAAATTGTGTCCTGTATTTGAGGATTTATTTTCTTGGCTGTGTTTTTGTCTTTTTATACTTAGAGTTAACTTCTATTCTGTACTTTCTTTTGTTTGGAATCTGTTCTTGAAATGCTAAACTGACGTAAAATCATGGAAACAGTTCCAAAAAACAGAAGAAACATTTACATTAAAACATTTTAGGTTAATATTCAGCTAAGTTTCTAAAAGGAATCTCAACAATTCCATATCCAAACTCTTTCACCTACACATTTTTTTACGCATACCAAAAAACTAGAAATAGACACTTGGGTGCAGAGGTAAGAGATGGTAATTTGTTCCTGTTGTTACCGATAACTTATTTGATCGGTTTTCTGTTTTAAAAATGAATTTCTTTAGTCAAAAACAATGTTACTTGTTTTTGTTCACCTTTGACTCAGCTTACTTAAGGCAACATAAAACTTTTAACTCAAACTCTTTATGGTCTGTGCTGTCCTTGTGGTGGTGTCAAATCACATCAATCCTGGATAATTCTCCATTCTAAACTGTGAATGTGCAAAACATGGCTGTTGAAACTCCAAGTCTCTTTAGATTCTTCCCCCTTCCATTCTGAAAGCATCCTTGGTACTGCAGTGCTGGGGACTGCTGCAAGAGCCTGGGTCAGGGTCAGTGATGCTGATGGATGGGACTGTCCTCCTGGGGGTCATTTTTAATGTCTTTTCCCTATGTTCTGTGCAGTGCTGAGCACTTTCCAGTGGTGCTGGTATCATACTGGATCAAGCCACGTTCAGCAGCTCACTGCAATGAAGCTGATTCAGCGAGAGCATTCAAGATGGATGCTTTGCTGATGATATGTACAAGGTTCATGCTTTCCACGGCAAGCTAAAGTATTGTGCAAGTTCTATGTTACCATTTCATGCAGTACTAGGCTGATGGCTTAGCTTTTAACATCAGCATGTCCAGGACCTATGTCTAGCACCAGCGTCAAGATCTTGATCAATTTCTAAATTGTCTTCTGATGTTTAGCACAGTTCTCTTGTGAGGACCTTGAGAAACGCATTGTGTGAACAATTCCTTCTGTATCAGCCCATGTAGCATAATGCTAGTTATGTCTTGGGAAAAGGATGAAGAGGTTTCAATGAAAAAATTATTAATGAGGATAAGGGAAGAGCAAAATTTAGGTTTGCTTTAAGTCTCAAGTTAAGTCTTTAAGTCTCAAGTTTCCTGTCAAGGGGAAAAAAATATGTATGGTCTAGAGAGATGGACATGTAATTTTATGTTGATTTTTATATCAGAGGCCAGTTGCTTGTTATTCTTGTTAGCAGACAGATGATGTACTTTTATAATGAGAAGGACTTGAGAATGAGGTTGTTCTGGATAAACCATTGCTCACAGGCTGCTCACTCTCCCTCTGGGGACTGTTGGATCTGCATTGCAGAAACAACAACATTGCAGTTCCAACATGACTCGGGATGAGTGCTTTTGTATACACTGATCTCATGAAAACTGTAGGAATTTGAATCTTCAACTGATGGCCAGTGGTAGGTCAGTCTAATAAATGCCAGGCCTGACACTTTCCTTTTGCTGATTTGGCTTTTTCTTAACCCAAATTTACCGTGTGTTCCATGGGCCCAGGTCAAGAGTGTTAACAGCAAACTGAACTGACTCTATAGAGCCTTTTCTATCCTGCACCTCTCCTCTTTCCTTTTGCTTCATCCTGTTGTCCCTATTGCACTCAGTAGTTCATTTCAGAAATGTGTGTGAAATTTGTCAGTCCCCAAAAGAGTAAGGAAATGGAAAAAGTAAAAAAGTACCACTCCACTGTAGTTTTCTGCTTGTTCAATACTGATTACAATTCTCTGGCCTAACATCTTTTTTCCTGGGAAAAGGAAAAAAAAAAAAATCAGAGCACACATACATGCCATCAGGCCATCACAAAGGTGCAATCTGCAGCTTCATTGTCACTCTTGCAGTCTCCTTTTTTTTTTGTTGTTTGTTTGTTTTTTTAATTTTATTTTATTTCTGGCTAAGCTGCCATTGTTAGTTTCTTGTTTATTGCTTGTACAGATTTGCTTTTACATCTTAAAGCCCCTCCTGCTCTGTTCTCATGTGCCCTGTGTAATGTGCTGAGTACAGCATACCAACCAACATTACATGGCAAAAGTGAGCAAGTAAACACCCCTTAGCAAAGCACCCCGCTCTCCTTTACAGAGGAATATCAGATAACTACAACTCCACAGTCATTGATGAGACCCAGATCCTATGCAGTTGACCATCCCAGAGTCACAGTGTGTATTTAAATAGTGATGTATTAAGACACAGATGACAACTTGAACACTGAGTAGTTCAGATATGCACTTTTGTTTTAATTGTCACAGAACTCGTTGCAGATAACCTTGGATGCAACTTATGTTTTCCATGAGCTAGTTATTTAACAGTAATCATTCTATATTTTATTTTACATATCTCAAGTTTCAAGACATTTTTCTAAGAACCTGTTTCCCAAAAGAAGTGTTGTTGAAGAGATGTGCATCCTTGCCAGAGCTCTGCTTTATATAAATCTCAAACTCACAATTCAGCCTCAACATTACAGATCTGATTCCTACTGTCCTAAAACAAAACAAAAATTAATAAAGAACAAAACAAAACATAGTTGGCCTTCAGGAAGTTTCCATTCTGACATGGTCCAGGGTACTACACAGAAATAGTGTGACCTTCTCTTAACCCTTCGAGAAAGTCACTCTTTTCTTTCCAGACTGGAAGCCTTCCACCAGTAATAGTGCTGTGGGCTGAGCATGTTTGTGTTAGACCATGCAAGAGTGAAATAGAAATATTATGATAGCAGAAGTACAGTGGTGTGTTCCTTGGCACAGATGCACCGAAATTTATTTGAAGAGTTTAGGGTAGTGTCAGATGCCTGTTTAGTATTTTGAAAGGCTGTGCTTACACCGTGTATACAAGGGTGACATAAGTCACAGGGCGGTCATAACTCAGAAAGATTAAATGAAACATGACTAAAATAACACAGTCATTAAACTACATAGTAATCCCCTTCTATATTTAATTATATTTCAATAGATAGCCAAAGACAAAATAGGCTCCTGATAGACCGAATTCAAAACTCAAGAATAAAATAGACTTCACTGAAAAAAATTTGCTCAAGGGAGATGAGGAAGGTTAGTTTTTTAGATTCTGATGTTCATTTGGTTGTCGTTCTTTTCCTCTAACATTGTTTTAGGTAGTGGTGTTTTAGCATTTTGACTACTCATCAGAAAACAGCTTATGAAAATAACTTAATTGGAGATTGGAGAGTTCACATATTTCAATGAAACTCTACTGGCCCTTCATCCTGACAGCTTCACTAGAGAAATCATTTACTGGCACTTCCATAAAAAGATAAAGCCACTTTCTTTCTGAGTGTTGGTATTATCTATTAATATTCTGCTCCATACCAAAAGCAAACATACATCAGCTCAGATTCCAATAGTGCCATCTTTCTACGTGTGTTTCCTCAATGTGAAGTGTTTCAAGACTGATTTCAGCCTTGAGATTTTGTGGTACGTCCAAGTGATTTTTTAAGAACCTGTGTTTTTTGTTTTTCTTTTTTCCTGAGGTACCCAGTGGAGTTATTCCTACATTGTAAAACAAATGTTCCATGAAATGCATATGGTGTGACCTGGTGTTCTAAGGGAGGGCAAAGGAGGGAGGATGTCAATCAGTTTCCAGGACTTTATTTTGTAATCTGTAATATTTTGATCTCTCTTCTTCCTGTTCTGGTAAAACAAAATTTTTGAATGAACCATAATGAAACTCAGATTTAAAATTCCAGACATGTTTATAACCCAAATGAAAAATAATAATAATAATAATAATAAAAAATGTAATCCCATTTCTCATGGTAAGTATAGCAGAAAAAAAAAATATGATGCACACTGGTATTACCTTTATCAGTATGTTGTAAGTGTCAGTGAACAATGACATTCTGAAATAAGGGGATCACAGTGTGAATATTCTTTGGAAATACAGTGTAGTAACAGGATCAGTGCTGAAAAAATGAAAAGAAAAAAAAAAGAAAAATCAGATTTTGATCCAAAGACTTTCCTTATAATAAAAGCAGTGCTCATTTAACTGCATGAAATGAGTGACTCAAACTTGCTGAATTTTCCGTTTGTCTTTGATAATTTTTCTTTGCTTTTGCACTGCAGAAATCCCAGGGGCTTTCAGGAACATAACAGTGTACAATAAGCCATTAAAACACAGTGCATGAAGTTCATCTATGATTTCTGCATATAATCTAATGTGATGAAATCACATTTATGTGTGACAAACTCACCTTGATCTGCCTTTTACCATGTGATCACATCAAAAGTGAACCAAAATTTGTAAAATACTTCTCAGCACTCCTAAGGGAGAGTCATAGAGTGGGTTGAACATTTAAGAAAAATGAGCATTTTAGAAGAATATCACTTTAACTACCACGTCACAGTTCTCAACAGCTACAACTGGTCATTTTGTTTATTGGTAGAAACAGATTCCAAATTAGCTATAAGATAACAACATATCTATTTATTTGCCCTTTCCTTTTTTAAATTTTTTTATTATTAAGAACACACTGCACATTTAGGTAATCATGGAACCTACAGTGTTACAGTGATAAAAATTTTACCATAGATGGACAGTTAGATAAATTAATCTATTTAGTAACAATTAGAGAACAGAGGTGGATTTAGCAAGCAAAGATGCTGAAGGCAGGTGATGCCTCTTCTTCATTAAAACAAAGACTATTTAAATGATTTTGAACATTAGAAGCCAGACAAGTGTTAATGAAAAGTCAAATCAGATAATAATTCAGCAAGGTCCATAACTCCAGCTACAATAGATGTTCTCTGACAAATAGAAAACACTCAGCCCTTATAAAATGATAAACATCAGCAAAATCGGCAAAATTAGGAAAAAAGAAAAATACGAGCCATTTCTTTTCCCCCCATTTGATAAAAAAGTATTAGGAACCTAGGAAACAAACCTCAGTTTAATATCTGCTAGTGAATTTTTTTTTTAATTAAACATTCTTCTATCTCATTTCTTTCTGCTTGGCTAACACTTGAAACTAGATACAGCTGGTAAATGTGTTTATCCAGTTCATGCAAAGCCAATCTGATAATCTGTATGTCAGCACATCATTTTTGCACCGACATATGTCTACCTAATAGGATGGTGACCTTCCATGCTGTATTTCTACCTGGATATAATTTCTAACCAGGATGGTATCACAGCCTCATCTCTAAGCATATCCAAAGACTGATTTCTCTGAATTCATCTGGTTTAATCCTGCTTGACAATCTACAAACTTAATCAATAGAGTTACACATTGGTGAGATTTGCACATATCAATTTATCTTTTCATTTTCATGCGTGCCAAGAGAAATACCTTTCCAAAGCATCATTCATAGACAAGGTTAATACTAATTTAATTCCCTTTAGCAGTAATCTAAATGAAACGTCTCCAAGAAAATGAAGAATCAGAGAGACTTGTTATGAAATTCAATCAGACTCCTGCTGATTCAGCGGTACAGTTTTATCAAATGATGGATAGACAGGCTCAAGCAGTGGGCCAGGAGAACCTCATGAGGATCAACAAATCCAAGTGTGGGTCTTACACCTGGGTCATAGCAACCTTTACTATTAATACAAGCTGGGGAATGAAAGGATTCAGCACAGCATGCTGAAAAGAACTTGAAGGTACTGATGGATGGAAAGCTGGACATGAGACAGCAGTGTGCCCTTGCAACCCACAAAGCCAACCAGGCCAGCAGGTTGAGAGTGGTGATCTTGCCCCTGTACTCTGCTCAGATGAGATCTCTGGAGGGGTAACTGTAAGAAACAATGGGGCAGACCCTTTAGCAGGGTCTGCTGTGATAGGATAAGGCAAAATGGTTTCATACTAAAAGAGGGAACATTTAGACTGGATATAAAGGAATTTTTTTTACAATAAGGAGGAACAGGTTGCTCAGAGAGGTGATGGATGCCCTGTCCCTGGAGACATTCAAGGCCAGGCAGGAGGAGGCTTTGAGCAACCTGATCTAGCTGTGAACGTCCCTGTTCATTGCAGGGGAGTTGGACTCCCCTATAATAGGGAGTTGGACCTACCATTGTCCCTTCCAACTCAAACAATTCTATGCTTCTATGATCTACATCTGTCTATCTTTCTAGACAGAGATGTAGATATTCAGATATCTCACTCCATATTTCAGAAAGTTGTGCCTCTCCCCATCATGAAGAAGACAGTGTCAGGAAATTTCTTAGGTACCACAATACTGTGTAGGAATGTGGCAGGGAATGGATTTCCCCAGTTCACTAGACATGGCTTTGTTCATTCGATCAGGAAAAGGATCAAGGACGCCAGCAACTAATTCACCTAGAAAAAAATAATTAACAATAAGAAAAGGCTTGAATTCACTTTTTTCTGATCCCCTGCTTGTCATCATTTCTTGTGCTGCCTTTCATCAGGGAAGGTAAGCCAGGTGAAAGCCATATCTCTTTCTCTGAAAATCCAGTTCCTAGGAAGCAAGGCTTCCTGAAGGAGAGATGCCTAGTGTGCTACAGGCCAATTAATGTGATACAGGCTTATCCTGAATGTTATCAGCATTCCATATCATGACATCATGCAGCAAGCTCTTTGGTGCTGGAGCATAGTGCTGGGGAGCTGCACTCCCTGCAGTCTAGGACACTGTCAGTCTCAGCTATTTGCACTTCCTGAGTCCTGGCAACATTGGCTATTCTGATTTGAGTTTTGGCTCTCCGAGATGAAGATACACCAAGAAGAGACAGACTACAGTTCCCATAAGTCTCCAGTACTCCCCATATGATTTCTGATTCCAGGTAAAAGAGGTAGAATAGCACAACAATGGGTGAAAAGACTCTCTTCTGCTTCCAGTAGCACCATGAGCAACATGGTTGGAAATCCTCTTTCTTATATTTTTTTGTTACCTGTAACTCCTTTTCACATCATACTGTCTTAAATTTTTTTGTCATTTATAGCAACCTTATCTTGGCCTGGCCCTTTGTACTTCCTCACTCCTGGAAGAGAGAAAGGAGGAGAGGGAAGCCCTGTCGCTTGTGATAGAACCAACTAACCCATGAGAAGGCTAACTAAAGAGTCAATCAGTCCTAGAAAGACAACAAGTCAAGTGGAAGCAATCATCTTGCAGCAGTGTGGCAGATTTAATGGAAAGGACGCAAAGATGACCAGAGAGCTGGAGAGCCTACAAACACAGGCTGAGGGAACTGGGCTTGTTTAGGAAAAGCGAAGGCTATGAGGAGACTTCATTGCAGTCTTCCAGTTCCTAAAGGGAGCTTACAAACAGGAAGGGAATCAACTCTTCATAAGGGTAGGGAAAATGGTTTTATATTGAAAGAGGGAAGATTTAGGTAGGATATCAGGGGGAAGTTCTTTACCAAGAGAGTGGTGAGGTGCTGGAACAGCTGCCCAGAGAGGTTGTGGATGCTCTGTCCCTGGAGGTATTCAAGACCAGATTGGATGGGCTCTGGGCAGCCTGGTCTAGCATTAGATAGGGAGGTTGGTGGCCCTGCATGTGGCAGGGGAGTTGGAGCTTGATGATCTTTGAGGTCCCTTTCAACCCAAGCCATTCTATGATTCTATTATTCTATGAAAGCTGAAGGTAAAAGTGAACTCAGGGATTCCATGCTCTTCTCCAAAGCTTATCTTGGCCTCTGATAAAGCACTTCCCATTGCAGTTTCTCTTTCTTTTTCAACAACCTATCACAGTAGTTACCATGAAGCCTATGGGACTGCAAACCCCATTTGCTGGGTTCTGAATAACGGCTGATAACTGTAATGCGCCAGACTGATAATGATAGGAGATTCACTTCAGGAACTGTTAAAAAACATCTCAAGATTGTGCAATAGGTTATTAAACCTCAACAAACAAACCTAACTGATTCAGTCAGACAACAAAAAGCAGTTATTTTTCCATTCTTCATGCACGCACATAACATCATCATCCACACTAATCAGAGCTGTGCATGCAGATGTGACTGCAGAAGTGCCTGCAAACTGTATGGCTCTGTTAAGTTATTTATAATGCTGGAAAATGGAAATGCTTGCAACTTTCACTGACAGAATATGGTTTTCACTCTCCTTAAGCCAAATGCCTCAAAGCAGTGAATAATTTATTTAGTATGGATTTGTCAAAAAATGACAGTCTTCAGAAGACTGAAGGAACAGAGTTGCAGTATAGAAACAGGAGAATGTTCAAAGAATTGTTGGTGCATTACAATCCTAAAGCATATCTAAAATACTGTACATAGCTGGTTTAGCAAATACACACATACACAATTTATGATAAGTTGTGTGGTTTACTGTGCATTTTCCAGACATGCACTGTCTCCTCCCCCCCTTTGCTAATTTTCATGATTGGCCTCTTCTCTGTGTAGAAGAATAACACATCAATGCAATCTTAATTCTGGTTTGTAGCTGAAATCCTCAGGCCTCAGAAAGCACCTCTCCTAAATAGTTTCATCTTTTCGTGACATCTTTGCAGTGCTTCTCTCATACTACTCTTGTTCTCCAGAGTCATAAAGTGTAATGATAAAAACACCAGGTGCTTCTGATGGGAGTGCAGACAGTCCTCAGAGCATGCCCTTTTCCAAGTTTGAATGGCTCTAGCTCACAAATAGTATGTATAAAATTGATACTCTTTTTTTCTTGGAAGTTGCTCTGTTGAGAGATGTCTGTCAGACTACAGCTAGGGCAGGCTGCTGTGAAGATCTGCAGGCAAAGTATGGAACTTGATAAGCCCGTAGGGCAGAGAGCCTGATCTCTCAGCCACAGGAAGCAATTCAGCATTTAGACACTCTTAAAAGAAAAAAAAACAAACAACTTTTTGGTCTCATACAATATGCTGAAGTCATTGTATTTTATAATATTCCCTGCTTGGTGCCTTGAAAAATAATGTTACGCAATAACAGTAGAAAACCATAGAGTTTTATTATATATTATTATAATCCATCCCTAATTTGATTATCTTTTTTACTCACTACATCTGAAAAAGGCTCCTTCCAAACTGCAGACAGCTGCATTGTGTTCACATTTCTATTCTGCAATTTAGGTGATGGCTTTTTCATAGAATCACAGAATCCTAGAAGGTTGGAAAAGACCTTCAAGATCATCCAGTCCAACTGTCTGCCTATCACCAATAGTTCTCACTAAACCATGTCCCTCAACACAACTTCTAAAAGTTCCTTGAACACTTCCAGGGATGGTGACTCCACCACCTCCCTGGGCAGCCCATTGCAGTGCCTGACCATTCTTTTGGAGAAGGAGTATTTCCTAGTGCTAACGTCCAGCCTGAATCTCCCCAGTGCAGCTTGAGGCCATTCACTCTAGTCCTGTTGCTAGTTACATGGGGGAAGAGACTGACTCCCATCTCACTACAACCTCCCTTCAGATATAGCTATTTTTTTCCTGGTCCTTTCCTCTTGAATTTATTAGTGCTCCTTTCTCCAAAAATCATTGTGGTTTGGCATTGCTGAGCTACCAAAAATAGCACTGCCTGACTGGACGACCTTCAGTGGAGCTGGCTGGCTGGTTACCAAGATGGAGTCTATTTTCACTCCATGACTTGCGTGATATGGGAAGTCAAAAACACATCAAATTTTGAACTGGTCATAATGATGAATCAGTTATTACTGTTTTGAGCAAAACTTTGGTTTTGCAAGTCCTTTTATAAGCAGAAAAATTAAATCGTTTATTCTGTGATTATGTTTCCATCCACTCTATATTCAACTAAGCATGTATTTTCATAGGTATATTAATAAGTGCCTGTGTTATTTTGAGTTCCCTTTTGTTCATCAAAATGCAGATTTTGTAAAGAGACTGAAGAATAAACATTCTGAGATAAGTATTAACTGAATATTTTTGAGTGAAAATGAACAAAATCTTTGAAGGCATTTTGTGAGGTCCAGCTGTATTTTCCAATTGTTCACATAAAAGATTGAGTACGTGGGAATTTCCTGCTGAGATTATGAACAGCGTTAAATGACATTTAATATATTAAGTAACAACTTGTAGTCCATAAAGTATTAAAATATTAATATCTCTTTGGTGACCTTTTTTGTTGGTCCATAATATTTTTCAGCAAACCAAGGCAGCCAATATTTGGATAAAAAAAAGTTATCTGGCACTCTGCAGACATGGTACATGACAACTGTTAGTGAGAGAAGATACTTATACATGTAAAGCAAAGGCTGGTCAATCTGAGAAACAAAACAAGTGAGAAAACAGTCAGTGTAAAAGTAGTAACCTGGTGTATGGGAACTGCTGAGCCACGGCCTGAACCTCTGATTGATCACCTGAGGCGAGCACTGAGTCAGCCACAGGAGCACAGGTGAAGGCAATTCAGCTGTGCTGCTCCTAGACCTATTGAAGAGCTGGCTGCCAGTAGGGAAGGATCTCTTCTGGAGATCTGCTCTGCTGGAGTTTTGTAAATGAGCCCAGGATAGGGGTAAGCTTTCTATCTATTCTCTTTTTGTTATTGTTATCTGCTTTGCCAAACTCTCTTGTTTATTTTGTAATTATAGCATCTTAATATTCATTATTATATATATATTATTATTATACACCTGGCAAGCAGCTGAGCACCATACAGCCACTCCCCCACTCTGGGTTGAGGATAGAGTTGAAAGAGGTATTTATGGGTTGAGTTAAGGATAGTTTAATTAGGGAGGGAAGGAAGAAAGGAGAACAAGTGACGCACAAAGCAATTGCTTGCTACTAGCTAACCCTTTTCTGAGCAATGGAAGCTCCTCCTCCCTCTAGCCACTTCCCTCAGTTGTGTAGTTCCACGTGGCATCATATGGTGTAGAATATCCATTCAACCAGTTTGAGTCAGCTGTTCTGGTTCTGTCCCTTCCAAGCTGTTGTGCCCCTCTAGTCTCCTCACTGGCAGGGCAGTGTGAGAAGCCAAAAGTCCTTGACTTTTGACTTAGTGCAAACGCTGCCTACTAACAACATAGATATGTTATTATTTTCATCCTGAATCCAAAACACAGTACAATACTAGCTACTAGGAAGAAAATTAACTCCATTCTGGCCAAAACCAAGACAATATCCACTCTTAATTCTATATGTGATGTTCTGGTCCCATACTTTCCAATACATCCTCATTAATCAACACCATCCTCCCTGTCTTTTGGTGCATATATATGCACAGGTAAGTTGTGAGCAGTTAAGCTCTTTACTATGAGATTGGTAAGGTGCTGGAACAGGCTGCCCAGAGAGGTTGTGGATGCCCCGTCCCTGGAGGTGTTCAAGGTATAATTCCCTCTGTGTCTGTGGGCCAACCCTTTAAAAATTTCACTGAATTCTTGTCATCCATGACCTTATGTCCAGCTATCATAATCATTCTTCACGACAGAAATGATCATGTGGATCATTTGTGGCATTGGGTTGTTGCATGCTGAAGCCAGTTCTGGTTCCATCATCACTGCACTTTGGTTCCCTACAAGATTCATTCTTCATTAGTTTGTGGTGCTCTTCTGCAATACCACTGATATGACATATACTATCCATAGCAATTACAGTGTACAATGATTGGCATTGTACTTTTCAATTCATGTCTTGGGTTCTTCTCACCCAAAACAAGCATTACATTCATCCCCTAACAGTGTCTGGAAATGAGTTCTATCAATTTGTTTAATAAAGCCTCAAGAAAAAAAAAAAAAGCAACTAATTAATTTTAATACTGTATTAACAGTAACAGAGATCTAATTTGGGAATGTAGTAATCAATACATAAGGAGACAAAATAGAATGCAGTCAAAGATACCATACAAAAACTACTGAAGATAAGGAAACTCCTGGGAATACCTCCAGCAGATTGGATAATATCTTGTGGTGTTGAAATCAGTGATGCTGTTTTGTTTGTAACTTAGAAAAGATTAGTGTGTTGTTATCAACAAATTAGACTTTTAATAATAAATTAGGCCTTGGAATAACTAATTCCATACTTGACCGTGATTTCTTTCCCTGTGGGGTGGAGAGGAAGAAAAGGGCAAAAAAGCACTCTGTAACAGAGACAGGCTACTGAAAAACTACCCTAGAAACCATTCTTCTCTCACTAAACTTACATATTTAAAGCTGAATATATATGATGGATTGAGGTTAAGTAATGTATAAATATTTATACTACACACTCATATTATACATGTTTTATATAGCATATAGGGAAAAAAAATGTTCTGATAGGGGTTTTTTTGTTCAGGTACCATGACAGACTTTAAAAGTACAGCTTTTTCAAGTTTAAATGTTGCCATACACCAGTCAAATGCAAACAGTGCATGCTGTAATTGTGGTGTTACACACAGGGCTTATTTTACACCAAGAAGAGTTAGAAGCCCCCTTAATTCTGAGTCATATCTTCTACCTGAGCAATGATTGACCTGTGGCAACTTTAGGCAGTACTTCATTTTTAAAGTCTGGTGCTGTACAGCTAAATAATATCCCCAGGTTACCTTAACTATTCCCAGTTAGATTAATCAACTATTGATGACCGTGACTTTCGGCCTGAAAATACAATGGAGAAACTCTGGCAAAGAGAGAAGTAGATTGCATGTGAATGGAGGAATTCATCATAATGTCACTGAATACCTGGGGAATGGTGTTCAAGCTGATTTATTACATTGTTTTTCATTTTTACTGGACACTGAAAGGGCTTAGGCTAAAGCAATCTCACTGTTCACTCCAATTAAACAGCGAGAGTGACACTGCTACTTCTTAGGTATGTTTTGTTAGGTTTTCTACTGCTGTAACATGCAGCTTGTTTTTTTGTGTTTTTTTTTTTTTTTTTTTTTTTTTTTTTTTAGGCTGTTATCTCTATTGTTATAGGCCTGACAGCATCTAGAACTGTGAGACTACAGCAGAAGCCACAGCACAGAGATGTCTTGAGAATTTCAGCAGTGGGAAGCATTTATCTGCTTATAGGTTAATACAGGCTGAATCACGAGCGGAGTCCCAGTCCTGAGGCTGATTTCCTCTAATTTTTGAGCTGTATGTAGAAATGTGAGATTTTTCAACAACAATAAATAAGGATCTTATTTCAACAGGAAACAAACTTGAAACAACAGAGGGCAAAACTGCTGGCAGACACAAATTCTTTTCAGTCAGCTAAGCTGGGTAATTCTGAGGTAGATGTCAAAGAAGAGAGAAAGAGATTCATCCCTCAGGCTAGTAGTCATGGCATAACTTCTTAGTTCCCCTTCTCCATCCTCGTTTAAGTAATTGGCTCTAGAATCAATATGAGCAAAGAGGTTGATAAGGGTGGCTGAAGTTAATGGACCAGACTATGAACTGCAGTAGCTGAGAAACCCGCTCATAACGCTTCCAGTGTCCCAGACGTAGCAAAATAGATGTAATCCCCTGAACCACTGCTGCTTTATTTGCCACTGTTTGCCAACCTAAATTTCATAGCATGAATTATCCAACACCTTGCTGCTTGTGTGGCTATGCGCTTATTTGCAGGAACTGATGCTTAGTCTGAAGGGTTTTAGTAGTGTGAGAGACTTGTACTAGTGCAATGGGAGTGCACACAGGACAAAACTGGCCTAGAGGAGTGCTCAGAACACAATACTTGAGGTTTTTTTGCTCCACTTGTAGGTGCTTGAAACCAGCTCCTATGACTCTGCCACCATCTTTCCTGTTTGAAAACAGGGGCACTTGCATAGGTTTTGGCTGAGCTACTGCCACTACAACTGTCTCTTTCTCCCCCATGATGAATTATGATATGATGATTATGATATGATGAAGTTAATGTGGCCCTGAGTGTGAGAGGTAGAGGCTGCAATTCAGCTAAAGAGGCTGAGGATGATTCTGTACTCCCAGACCTCATACTCTAGCATTCCTCCAGCTTGCATATAGA
This sequence comes from Tetrao urogallus, assembly GCF_951394365.1. NCBI lineage: Eukaryota > Metazoa > Chordata > Aves > Galliformes > Phasianidae > Tetrao > Tetrao urogallus. Next base: position 88,269,105 of record NC_136815.1, on the reverse strand, counting down.
GTGAAGGCACCTCTCTGGCCCTGACCAAGGCCATGACTTTGAACTGTTCAGAGGGGAAGCTAGTTGCTGGGCATGCAGGCACGTGGGGCAGGGAGAAGGCAAGAGGCAGCCACTAGAATAGGACAGAGAAGGAGCAGCGTTAGAGCAGGACGTGATCCCAGCTCACTCGTATCTCCAGAGCATGGTGGGAGTTGGCAGCAACAGGTTTTCACACACTGGCTGGCTTTTTCCTGGGGAGCAATAAATTAGTCTGGAATGATGACTACTCTTCATTTTTTTGGCTTACAAAACAAACTAAGAGATTTAAAAACTGCATCAGAGGAACAGGAATGGAAGATATGTTTCCATTACTGTTTACTGAGATAATCAAGGGAACAAAGCCCCAAGAGTACCATAGACATTGGTTCCTCATAGTTGAAAAGCAACAATTCTTTTTTTTTTTCTCCCCTCCCATTCCCTTCCTTTTGTCTTTTTTTTTAAACCCAGAGACATGTCAGGTGATGAAAAAGTGAGAAAGAGATGTCCTGTGTACCTCTGTGCATGACTTCTGAGGACAATCCCATCTGATGGCGAGTGACGGTCCTCTTTTGCAACAGTCTGCCCAGCAGCAGGCAGGAACAAAATTCTCCCATGCAACTTTGTGTTATTTCCTTCACACAGAGCCCCTTTCTGTCAGTCTGCAGTTACTGTTTATCTTTCTGATTAAAATGCACTGTTGGGAATACAGACTATTTGCGCTGTGCTCTTAATAACCATTCTACTGCACTGGGGAGTGGGGTTGAAATGTCAAGACTGATAAATACAGCGATGTAAACCCCCAAAAGACAGTTAGTTACTGCACCATTATTTTCACCAGCCAGGGTAGCAAGGCCAAGCCATTGCAGTATTGATTCACGTAACTTCACTGTAACCTGAATAAGTGTGCGTGCATTAATGTTTATCCAGTGTTGGATCTGCTCCTTTGGAAACTTAGAACATCCCATGTTCTTTACCTTAATTTAGTGTATTTGAACAAGTCAAAATCGTTGGGCTTTTTCTTAGCACTTAGATTTGTTCTTAGTGCCATTCTAAGTAAAATATTTTCTTGGTGATTAATGAGGTTTTCTCTCAGCACCTTGGTTTTCGAATGAATATGGAGGCAAGGTTTCTTCAAGTATTTCACTGAAGTACTGTAATTTAGTACTTATACTGCTTTTCAATGGGAAAAACTGGAAAAGGTAAGAAATACAGGAGAGAAATTCTGACAGGTGAAGGAAAAACAATGGAGTTGGAAAAAAGCCTAATAGAACTGTATTTGGGTTAAAACTGAAAAAAGTCTACAAGCCTCTTATTAAAGCACTGGTGTCTGCACGAGGCTGTACAGTCTTGATTGGATTGACGAGCTCATATCATGATGCTAATTCAATTTTTAATGCAAAAATATACTGCTTCTGTGGTTTACTTTGGTTAAGATATGTATTTTCTACAAATATTCATATAGAGTAAAAGCATGTTGAATATGGACTTTTAGAAAAGTTCATAAATAAAGTGCAAGGACGTAAGTTGGAAACGTAACTTGGTGCTTCCAATATGTGGAATAACCAGAGGTTATTACAGAAATTAAGTTGCCACAGGTTTGGAGGACAGGGTCTTTGATGGAGTAAAAAACAGCAGAAAGCAAATAGCAGGCCTGAAGGATGACTTTTTTTTTATTTGATGGAGGGGAACCAGCAGTTTGTTCCCTTGGGATGAGCACTTTTCTTTAGCCTGTTCACCAATAATACGGTGGTAGGAGTGTGCAGTGCAATCTCCAAGGCTGCAGCTGGCATTAAGCTCTCTCGCAGTCATGATAAGGGTAAAGGACATCAAAAAGACCAAAAGGACTGATGACTTCTGTAATGATTGTGGAAGGTTATCTAAGGAGGGCTGGAAGGGGAAATCAGCAGGTCTTTTGCATTAATGCTGAACCTGAACTGATGTTACACATCCACAAGGAAATGTTAGGACGCCAACTGAGACTTAGGCTAGCAAGTTTCAGCTATTTCCTGTTTAAATATCTGTTTTCCTTTGCTAAACTAAGCTATGCTAATCTAATGTTGTGGACAGTGTTTTCTACAGCTTCTTAAATCTCTTTAATCTTCCTAGCACTCACTTTTAACTCATAGCTGAGGTATGTTTCATAGTCCTGGCTCAGCAAAGGATTCTCAAAGCCTTCATACCTGATGGGGTTGGGGTGTAACTCAGAATAGTAGGTGGCAATAGTTTCCAGACAGTGTTCAAAGAATCGTAGTTCCTTAGCAAAGCAAATAAATACTGTAAACTGAAACACTGTAAATTGTATTTTCAATACGCACAATATGTTTTAAACAAAACTAATTAAATTGTTTTGTGTTCCTCATACCATTTCTCCTACTCTGCTGCTGCTGTTATACATCCAAACATAAAGTTTTAAGCACTTTTAATTGCATACACTAAGGCACTCCCTTCTCATCTTGTTCCCAAGACAGTTCCTAACATTTCCAACATGACCACAATGCGTGCATGCAAATCTCATCTGTACTCAGAGCAAGAAGACTGCAGCATTCTCTTACTGATTTTTGGCTTTCAGAAGCCTGCTAGAAACTTTCTCTGGTGTCTGACTGTTCTCCCAGAAGTTCCTGTTTACACTGAAACTGAAAAAGGTCTGATATATGGCCCTGCCAGCAGGTACATCTTTTGGTTCTTCATCAGTCAGGCTCAGGGAAGTCCTTAACTTCCATATTTACAAAGAATTTCTCAGAGAGCAACTGCAGATGACCCACCAAATGGCTTTCCCACAGAGGGAAGTTTTTCAAAGCTTCAGAAACAGTTGCCAGACATCTGAGCATATTTACTAAGTGTCATCTCCTATGTCTGCACATTTGTCTGTGATCTATCCGAATTGCTCTATCTCACAGTTTTCAAATGTTTGAAGACTCGGTTAGATTGCATATATTTTTCTCTGGCCTACTTCTCTTTTTCTAAGCCAGAAAGAGCAAATGCTACAATGCAGGATATGTGACTTCTCCAATTTTTCAAAACATAAGATGTTCACGTCTGTCCTTTCTTCTGGCAGATGCATTGCCCATTGGTGTACCACCATCATATGTGTTTACGGACCTGAATAATCGTTTTACAAAAGAAAGTGACAAAACATCTTTCCTTTGCATTCAGAAGTGTGGTGCACCTGCCTTTGAGTGAGAAATAAGCTGTTCTTCATGTTCTCTAGAGGTTTTTGGACTGTCAGTTTAGAAAAGCAAAATTTAGGCTGTCTTGGTATGTGAAGAAGTGCAAGGTTGCATTACCCCAGTGACCTCCAGTTGTTGTATTTAACTATCATCCTATATGGTCCAGAATGTACCATTTATCTCAACTATCTGAATTATTAATGTTCAGTCCTTTACCATTCAGTACAGAACATACGGAGAATGGATGAAAAAAAATATATTTCTTTTTTAACCATGCCTTCCTGCTGTAATAAATCTGCAGATACAATACCTTGGAAACACAGTCTGAAGTCAGTTCACATTTGCTATTTTTTTTGTTACTTTAGAGACTCCCTGGTCCCATCCTGATGGTCTAATCCAGATATATTTTGCTTCTGCCCCAGTGGTACCTCAGTAAGCTTCTGCTCTTTTGAGAGCACATTTGACACTTGGGTAAAATAACGCAGAGAAGCTGGAAGTTGGATGCTCGGTAGCTTTACCAAGGTCCAGATTTGACAGCATAATTTTGCAGTGAGAGGCATATTTTTAATTATCAGGGGCAGAATCATTAGGGGACAATTTGCAATTGATGGGAGCTGCATGTTCCTGCTCTGAGTGCTGGAGCGAGGTGATTGAGAGGCTCTCTGTGCTTACACCTATAAAATCAGAATGTTCAGCGAATGCACTGCTTTTCAGATTTGAACTTGGTCTCATAAATCAAATTTATTTTTCAGGAGTAAAATTTTTCTCACCAAATCTGTACCTCTAGTAACTAACCCAGATGAATTATTCAGTTTAGGTACGTGAGTTTAAATTCTTGCAAGCTCTGAATCGCTTATTAAAACTAACACAAATAATTAAGATTGAAAGGAATCTCCATATATAAACAGCTAAGGAAAACACATTTAAACTTGCTTAGGGACTGTTGTATGTACCTACATTCTTTCACATAGGGGCAGGAGGATGCTGGAAAAGGCATATGTATTCAAAAATGCAGTTTCTTCATGGGGAAATATGATGAGCACTATGATAATCCCCTTGATAATTATGTGTAGGCAGCATATAGAGAGCAGTCAGACAAATGAGGATAGAATGGGCATTTGGCTTAGACTATTTTTATGTAAAAGCATCTCTGTTCTGCAGAGCTTGAATCTCTGTTTTGCAGATTAGCAGTGCTCTGTAGTCCTGCCTCCCTCTGCCCAGCTATTATTTATTTCTAGGGGAAAAAAAACCCACAAACAAACAGAAAAGAGGTCGGTTGTTAATATGGGTCTAAAAGTATATAACCCTGAAGAGACAAGATGAAACCATTTCTCAAGCTTCTCAGACTTTGCAGCAAGGATGGATTCTGTAAGATGTGCAGCAGCAGGAAGTGGTGGATCACAGAGGGGATAGAGAACTTCTCTTTACTCTCCATCTGCCTGTGTTATCCAATTCCTCCCTTTGAATTCTGGTTTGATGAAGCAATTGAAAATAAACAGTCATGTAAAGATCGGTGCCTCACACTGCTGATAATTGCAAATGTTTATCATTTGTTTAGGGCCAGGCTTTCATCCATCCTGCCAAAGGATTACACCGTGTACTTAGGATGGCAGTTGCAAGACAGCATAGCTTTGCTGCTTTAAGTGATAGGTGGGGTTTTGTTTTCATGTCTCTGCTTCCTTTTTCTTTTTGTTTTTAATCCTTCTTAAAACAACTGGAGTGAGCTGGAAGGTTTGTGGTGGCTGGTGAACAGTGAGTTTGAGTAAATGCTCAGGATGGAGCATCTAAAGACCTGAGCGTTTGGAAATAAGTGGATGTTCACCTGAAGGGACACACAGTTGTTCACACGCAGTTATCCTCATCCATGCAGCTGCCTTCCTATTTAATTGGTCAGAGATGCAGTCTGCTTGGTTCTCTATAATCTGGATGAGCATATGCTTCTGAAGACAGACTTACCTTGACATTCGGGTTTCAGAGATTATCAGCAGGAAGACATTACTTTTCAAAGAAACTGATCTTTTAGGAAAGTAGCAAACCTAACTGACTGTAAATGTCATTTAAGACAGACTATGAGAGATGTTTCTCTCTCTGAATGTTTAGAATGCATATTTTAGTACAGGCTGAGCAGAGTCATAAGCGCACACACCATCAGGTTAGTGTGCGCCAGAAGACTGTATAAGAGAACCACTTGCAACATCAAGAAAGCAGAAAAATATTCCCAGCTCCAAAACTGTTAAATGCAAAGTAGTCTTTTCAGTATCAGTGATGTTCCTGATATTCTGTGCTTTGTAGTACCAGATTTCAGCCTTTTCCCAGCAGTTTGGTGTTTTCCATGATACGATATGAATAAGACATGCATTTGGAAGTCCAAGCACACTTTGCCCCCTATTTTCTATGACTTGAATGACAAACGCTCTCTCCAGCAATTGAAAAATATATTCTGTATGTGCAGAAAGCACACGGTGGGCAGGAACAAGCTGAAACATGTGGGCTGGTAAATAAATGCCTCAGAAAGTCAAAGGGCCCACAGGCACTTTATATGTTTTCATTGCTCAGCCTTGCTGTTCCTGTCCCCGCACTGGTCATCTGTGGGTTGTAATTTATGTTTTGCATGGTAAGAGTTCACATAGTCCCAACACTCTATTTTAAAGACTTAAGCTGAATGTATGTAGCATGTAGGCCTCCTCTTGAGTTTGTGAGTTGCGGCAACTTCAATTCAGAGCTAATAAAGCAGTTTTGTTCTCAAATGCTGCCTCAGCCTCTGCTTTTTAAAATATGAAGATTTTAACTACTCTGGGAGAGATTTGGTGATATTTTTCTTAAGAGATGAGGAAGTTCTGCCATTAAAACCATCATGCAAACTGGTGGACTTCTGACAAGAAGACTGATCAGCCACCAACAACTGTCATTCTCTTTGGTCAATGGTGAATGTGTATATTTAGCTCTGGAGACGAAAAGAAAAGCTAAGTGTATGCTTCTTATTACCTGCCTTGACCAGGAAGCTCCAGTCAGTTACTAGAAACTCAGAATGATACCAAGGAAAGTTAAGATTAATCGGTAGCACAGATATTCACACCTCCTCTATTGTAGACCTGATGGTGCATTTAAGGTTGGATTTGAGGATGTGATTGCAACTTGGTTTCTAAGACTGAGTACAGCTTTATCTTCTCTGAGGTCTGAAGAAGAATCTTCCTGCACGATAGAGGCATCTGTCCTCAGCTGAAAAAGATAGTAAGTGATGCAGCTATTTTCCTACGTGGAAAAAATAATATATTTTTTATATAACGCTAAAATGGCTTGTGATATTTGCTGTTCTTTAGAATAATGCTGATATACCAGAGAGATCAAAGCACTGCAGCATATTTTATCAACGTGTCTGCATTCTGAATCTATGAAATTGGATTTTCTCTTGTTCTTATTCAATTTATGATTTATTTTTCTCCCAGTATAAATCTGTTTCTGTTGTATGGATTCATGGCAGGTATTCCATCTTGTTTTTCAATATGCTTTGTCTAGAACAAATATCTAGTCAGTCATGGGCATATAAAATATTAATCATACATGTTTGAAGGTATGTTGCTATAGCAATTCCGTTAGTGCAAGGAAAAATCAGAATATAGCAGACCAGGGATATGAGAACAGTAGGAATTACAAAGCTGTAACAGTACTATTAACACGTTACTGCATTGTAACGATATTATTTCCCAACTATTCTGGTCTCCAGCTGGCTATTTTCAAGATAGAATTCTTCAGCAGGGATTACATAAATGACTCCAACACAAAAGCCACTTGCAATATGAAGAAGACATTAAACAATCTGAAGAAAATATTTTTTTAAAAGAGGCTATATGCAAATATATAAAATATTTTCTGTTCATTTTTACTAGATCCTTTCTCTTTGCTATTCCAGTGTGAACTACCCTGAGGGGCTGAACATGACAGGGTTGAACAGAGATAAGAAGGACCGTGCTTGAAAGAAATGCTGTGAGTTTAGCTTATAAAGCTGCAAAGCATGAAAGCTGGGAGAGCTAGCGGGAGAAGTGTATGGAAATGTAATTTCATCTTGTATTACAAATCTAACTGGGAAATTTTAGAACCAAAGCAGAAGAGACATTGTCTCCGAGAGGACTGTAATTATCTGGAGGAGAAAGAGGGCTCAAAAGTATGGCCCAGTTCATGGATGAAGAAAGAATGCAATGGTAAATTGAACTGATTGGGAATATAGGCTGAAGCACAGCACAGAAGAGGAGGATATATTCTGTCTGCATTAAGGATGTTAATCCTCTATGTATATTTGTGTTGCCTTCACTGGGAGGAAGGTACAGGCAGCTTCGAGTAATCCCACACTTAACATTTAACTCTTTAAGTTTGATCCTGCACTAATTTAGATGTTTATAATAGCATTGTAGAGCATCCTGAATTGCCTGCAATGGATCTCCCTTCACTATGCTCTCTTTTCTGAAGTCCTGTGGCCTAATTATCTTAGTATCATTTGTTTTGACACACATTTTTAAAAGAAACAAAAACATGAATTTCGTGTGTGTATCTGTACCTCAGTAGACCTTTGGATTTATTGCATTGATTTAGTGTCTAAATGAGAGAGGAAAAATATTTATATCTGAATGAATGGGCTCAAAACATAAAAATAGGTGGAGCTAGCTTTGTATCATGCGTTTACTTTCCCTTTAATTAAAGACAAAGATGAGCCACCTAGAAAAAGAAATTGCAATTCAAGTAGATTTTAAGTTTACTGACAAGCAACCAGTGCAAAGACGGATCATTTTCTTGCTATTTTTGTGTATAGCATAGCTACAGTTGAAAGTAAGAAAACAGAAAAACTGTACTTGTTCAAGAAAAAAGAAAGCAAGAATTGACCACTCTTTCTGAACATGCTTTATAAGTTGGATAAAGTTTTCAAAAGGAGGGGAGAAAGGAAGCAGATAGACTTTAAAAAAAAAAAGATAATTTAAAAAGGCATTTCCTATTTCAGTCTCCCCAGGAAATGTGTGAACAGAAGCTAAACAGACTGCTTAATTTGAATTGTGATGGAAAGAAGTAAATCAAGGAAGTACAAAAACCTAAACATTTGGACACAAAGTCATGCTTCACCACCATAACAATAGGGTAAGCTGCTGCATGTGTCCAGATTTCACCTTGAATTTACCTAAGAGCCAAAAGTCAAATACTTCAAAAAGCCATTAGAGCTATCAGCAACATCCAACATTTGAATAGTGCAAGATTAGGCTGAACTGCACAGCAACACTCTTCATCACTGTACACTGCCAAAGTTGAGGCAAGGATGTGTGATACCACAAATATATGGCCTTTCAGTAAAGGGAAACCTCTCAGCATCCAGAAAATGTTGGTTATCCCATAATTAGCTATGTAATTGCCCAGGATAATTGTTAATAAAACGGTTGACATTAAAAAATTGGAATTTCTCAAGCAGTCCTGGCTGGCAAAATGTTTGCATTCAAGGTCTGCAACATTCAGGAGGTTAGTGTGCACAGCATATGTGTGTTCATGTCAGAACGATTTGGGTGGCTGCATTATGGATCTCATTACTGCTGCATATATATGTATATATGAATAGAGAGTGCTGTCTGCGAGTACCACCTACACACATGTACATATATATAGAGAGGGTCATTAGAAGCAAGGTGATCTTTTCTAGTGTTATTTTCCTAGCTACTATATCCCAAACCTTGGAAAGTATTAATATTTTCCAAATTTTTAAATATTATATTCTTAGATAAATCTCATATGGAAAGCAGAACTTGTACAAGAGGCTGTTGCTGCTAGTCAGTTACCTCTCCCTCTCCAAGTCAGTCCCAAATGTCTTGAGAACACAGCTTTTCCATTTTTATTAGGGGGCCATTTACCTCCATCAGAAAACTGATTTCACTGATCTCTTGCATGCTTTTTAAAATTAGTTTTCCACTGCTGTATCTAATAATTTCAAAGTAATACCCAATCACAGGCATAACACACCCCGAAAACACAAAACACTGAGCAAGACGTCTAGACAAAGCATGTATCTACTGCGTGTTGCTGCTCTACTGGGCTGATGTTTTTCCATTCAGCTATATTGGACCCTTATGGATATATTTACATTGCCCCTTTAAAGTCTGCACTCTGTAGGAAACCCTCTGGAACTAATTGAGTTACTGTGAAAGAAAAATATGGTTCTATTGAAAGCTATGGGAATTTTGCCACTGACTTTGCTAAAGCCAGGATTTTTTCACCTTATATATTTGTTCGAGCAAGAATTGAGCCCTTCAGCCACAACATGCCTGCTCCTGCCCCTCTGCCACCACCATGCGTGCTCAGAAGCATTTGTGCTCAAGTGTCACACAGAGCGGGTGCTGTTTACTTCCACTCTGTGCTAAGTGAGAGATGCACCAGTCTGCCTCGTCGCAAATGGCCTTTTAATGAACTAGTCGAGGATTTAAATTATCCAAGAACCTGGAAAAGCAGTTTAAATTTAAGACCCTTTTAGGCAATTAAAACCTGATGCGTTGCCACTGAAAACAGGCCGGGGAAAAAGTGATTTTTACCTCTTGAGATTCACCACTTACAGGGAGAGATAATGGCATTTCAGGCACCCCAGGTACTGCAGCCTTCAGAGGGAGATCGGATGTCAGCTTCACGAATTGCTTCTGGCTGTGCAGCAGCTCGAGTTGATCCTCCAGGAACGGGGTGTGTTTGGTCAACTGAACAAACCGGGTTGCTGTGTCTTGGGCCAGTGCCACTTCAAAATATTGGGGAGGAGGGGGGTGAGAAGGAGAGGAAATTTCTTCTATGGCTTAAGAGATTGGTCACCTTAAATATTTTTATTTCTGCTTTTGTTTCAATTTTTTTTTTTTTTTTTAACTTCCATTTCAGAGCAAATCAAGTCGAATATTTTAAAATTCAGCATAAGGAGAGTTTGCGAGCTAGCAAGTAATCTGCCATTCAGAATTTGCTAAGTACCCTACCAATAATGTACTGTAAAAACAAAAAAAAAAAGTGTTTGCTGACCTGCTGTGCTTTGCAGTAATGGAAAATTTCTACAGCCCTTCCATGTACCTTTTGTGTGGAACTGAAAGGCTGAAGCATGAAATAACTGCATGGATCCTATTCGAAAACTATCTGGTGAGGCCCTGGAAAAACAGCTTTGCAAGAATCCCCTAGTAGTTAAAAAAAAGTTGTAAATTCTACACACTGAAGTTGTAAACCCCTAATCCCAATTGCATGTTTCAAAAGCTCAGTCTGCTCTCCAGACCAGCACAAGGCTCCAGCTCCTGTGCGAGCTGGTGGCACAGGGCTGGTGAAACAGGTGGAGTACTCATGCTGGGTACCCACTGCCCACCACACACAGCCCACATTTGTGGCAGGTTCTCAGATCAGGACTGCCATGGACAGTGCTGCTTTGTACAAGCTCCTTCTGTGCAGGCCCAGGGAGGGCAAGCTGTCCTTGTCTCATGGTGGCTAAAGTCTCTGCACCTTTGTAATTATGTTTATAATTATGTCTTTCTGTTGATCTCTCTCTGTCTGTTGCTGATGTTCTCAACTTTTATAACCTTGAATAAAGCCTTTTCTGGGTACTAGTTTCCTGCAGATGCATGGGGGAATCCTCTCCGTTATTGAGTTCCTCACTTTTGCACACCATCTGGCAGCAAAGATTGGACTGTCTGAACTGCCAAATACAGGCAGCTCAGGAGCGAAGCGTTGGAGACAGCCTCACAGTTTCCTGGAGCACAGGGTGAGAGCAGTTGCAGAGTCCTGGCATTGACGTTATGAGTGCTTGCAAGGCTGTTTTGTGAAAGGTCATGGGGGAAGGTTCCAAAGGGGGGTCCTGTTCTCCATCAGACCAGCTGCAGCTGAGTTGGAGTCCTCACAATCTACTTGCTTTATCCCTTACAACTAAATCCACATGCGTACTTAAGATTAATTAGTGGAAAAACACGAGGCGCTGCATTTCAGCCAGTGCAGCAGCCTTTAGGGAGGGAGGACAGCTCTGTTTTGGAGGGATCTGGAGGAGCAGTGCCTGGCTGCCTGGTGACAGAAGTCTCCTTCACAGTTCCCATCTTGCACTGCAAAGGGCAGAAGGCTTTTCTTGCTTTTGTAGTTGTAAAATATCTTTCGTGTGATAGCTGCGGTATTTATAGAGCAGTGGGCACACATAAAAACTAAATTCTTCAGTTCTTCTCTATTTTACAGAAAAATGCTGTTATTTGTAGCGTGTTCACAGGCATGGTGATGGTGGAAAAGGTGAAAAGTTGGCTTGTGAAATGGTTCATGTGGAAGCTGGGGGGATGGTGAGGCTGCGGCAGGCCTGAAGGTGGGGGCTTGATGTGTGTTACAGCAGCTATTCAAAAGGAGAATTGTTTGCCCCCGGGTGATTAGAAAGATACTGTTTTTAACTGCCTATTTTATTTCTTTATATATTTATTTTGTGCAACTGTGTTAAATCCATTTTTACACATGAGAAGCAGTCACTTCTCATGCATGATAGTGCTTTTGTGCGCTGAATGACCTTTGAGGCTTTAAATGAGCAGTCTCACGTGAAATAATGGAAAAGGTTTAAATCATTAGGTTTGTTTTTATTTTTATTTATTTATTTTTTAATGCCTTCTTGTGTTTGGGTCAAAAGTGTAAACTGACTGCACTATTTTTGAAGCTTTTCCTATAGAATGCCAGAAAATTGCAATTTAAAAAAAGCAATTACTAAAAGAACTTTCCTTGCCTTCTCTGAGCCTGGAGCTTTGAGAAATACCAGTATCTCAGAAACTGTAAGTGGAGAGGTGTGGAGAGTTCTAGATACACAGTTTCTGTTCTAATTTTAATTAATAATACTTCTGTTAAATTTTCCATTCCTTTCTGTAGGAAGGAATATATTCAATATTCCTACTATGCCTTGAATCATTTATAAAGCTAGAAAGCCTCATTCTATGTTACAACCAGGTGTGACATCATTTCTGCCATGGCTACAGAAATGGAAGGATGTGATACTGCTCAAATCTGCAGCATATTACCTTTATATATTTTCACCCAGGCCACAGAATCAAACTGCTGGCAGTACAACTTTGACTCTTTTGGTCCTCTATTCCCACAGGCTATTTGTCCACTTTTTAATCTTATCTATGTTTGCAGCCCTATATTTTGGCATTTATAAACACAAAGGATGTTTCTGATTTCTTCCAGATTTTGTTGCATTCTAGATCTAAAAATCCATATCCCAAGAAGAGTTTGAATGCTAAATAATTAAAATGTAGTAATTGTTCTAAAACAGGAACACTGACCACACTTTTTAACTACGATATCAGAAGTAAACTGGCTTCTAGTGGAAAATTACTCTGAGTGTCTGGTCCCATTACCATTTTTATTTCTGTGTAATGTTTCTAGGCAAGTCTCACTGCTCTGAGACCCACTTATTCCAAATGGCAATGATAAGGTTTTATGAATCTGAAAACAAGTCAGTCTGAACTGAGTTAAATTTGCAGCGATGCCAGCACTTGGTCTCTCAGTGTTAGCTCATGGGGAACAATGAACTTATCTTATTGCACTTCAAAATTAAATAATTAAAACAATCCCCCTCCCCCCATTTCTTTACGGTTAATAATTATAATAACATACTCAGATGCAGGCAGTGTTATTATCTGATAATGCCTGAAATTTGAAATGGGCCTATTAGCCACCCGAGGCGAAACATAATTGCCCAGTTTCTGTGCACTATCAGATGGCAGATGATGTTGCTGAATGTTATTACTTAAGTATTTCAATTTTTCATATGGTGGAGAAATTTAATTTCAACTGTATACTGCAGCAAAGCACTCTGGATTGGAGGGTGCTACTATTGGTGAAGGCTGTAATGCGGGATCTGTTACCCCACAGCCTTTGGTGGAATTGATGCTTTGACAGTAAAACTAAAGCTGAAGAATATTGTTGCTGAAAACTTCAACATGTGGTACACGTTTTAGTGTATATTTGCACTTTCAAATAACAATAACCCTATGTCAGGTCTCCTAAGTAGGTGATACCTGTATCCATTTCATTGCTGGACTATTTATTCTTGCAGTACAGTAGTTGTGCAACTCTAGCGTTAGTCACTGTGAGTGAAATCCCTCCTGGATTGATGGAAGCCAATAGCAAATGTCCTGTTGACTTTGCTGAAACAAGGACTCTGCTGTGTCTGTGCTCCAAAATACACAGACTCTCACAAACGAAGAGACAGTTCACTTCTTTTCACCCATTGCTACTGAGAAAAAATGCGTATTCATAAGTAATACTTATGAATTATTATATTCATGCTACACATGTTTAAAAAGACAAAACTAGATTCTCAGCTACTGCTATTATTTGTTAGTTTGTTTATTGCATTCCCAAGTAAGTTTAAATGGATTTGCTTTAAAGCTCTGGAAACCTCAGAAGAAAGGGATCCAGTTTGTAGTCCTTCAGAGAGGAAGTGCTGCAGGAGTATGAGGATAAAAGCCTCTGATTTTGAGGCTGAATTTGATACTAGCAAGATTGATTTTGTTACTAAGGTTGATGGTGTGACTCAAAATGAAGGCATCACTTGAAAAAAGGTGTGCAGCTCAAACAAACCATGACTACATTGAAATCTTTGGGACTCCCTCCCATTGGAAAAGTCAAATAATGCTGGTTGGACAGAAGAGAACTTGGAGCTCAGTAAATCAGCCTCATCTACAAGAAGAAAGTGTGCTTTAAAATAATCAGAACATACTGATTGTGAGCATATTTGTGTTACTGCCTGAGATAGGCATGCGAGTAGTCATTCCACTCTGTCGTAAGAATGCTATGCTTTTTTAGCACAACTGAGAGTTAAGCTCTTTAGACAGCTTAGAATATTCTCATTTTCAAAGAAGGTTATGGTCAAGTCATCTACTTAGAGCTTCCATATGATATGTTTCCCTCTTGATGTCCCATTACACAGCACTCATTCAGAGGTTAAGGGCTAAGTGTTGAGAGTGGTTTAGTCTCCTGCAAAACTGACTCTTCCAGTTTGTTTCTCTGGGCTCTTGATACTCTGTGGGCTCACTTACATGAATTCAAATCCTCTGCCCTTCTCTTTCTATGGGTAAAAGAAATAATAATAACAGTACTTGAATTTTTTTCTCTAGGAGAAATTCATAAATCGTTCATTTTCACATTCATCTGCTGAAGTGCTCAATGAAGAGAAGTGCTATCTTGTTCAATATAAAATTTCTTCAATTTCATCTCTTCTTCACAGATGCTTTGGTGGTCTAGGCAGGTGCAATAATTACTTCTGAGCCTGTGAATGAGGAGTTCAGATAGGTCAGTGACCCTCAACAACAGTTATAGGAAAGAAAGTTCTATGCTCACCTAAAATTATATCAGGACTACTCACATATCCACATGACTTGGCAAGTATAGCTCTACTTCAAAAGAGCTCAATGAGAAGGCAAAACAGCCAGTACCTTCTGGGCTTTGCAAGCACTGCTGGCAGTGGCAGTGAGGCTGACTGCAAAGAAGTCAGCAAGGTAAAGATGACAGTCAAAGAGCTTTGAAAAAAAGGGGAACATCCTGGCTCTGCACTTTTTGAGAAGAGCAATTAGTGAAACCACGATTGGAGACTTCTGAGAACGGGAATTCAAAATCAGCCTGTGGAGTAGTAGGTCTCAATTTCAGCGTGAGGAGAACCAGCTGTGTCTCCCTGCCTTTCTCCTGTGGTAACTGCTGATACACAACCTCATACAGAGCAGCAGAGGCTGACTTGTTCAGCATGCTGAGAAGTATTCCTGTTGATGTGTGTGCTTGCACACTTAAGACTGTGACTAAAATGCTTTTGCTAATTTTTCCTCAAATAGTGTAGTTCAGCTGCAAGCAAGGAAGGTATTTGCTTTCTAATACCAGGGAAAGAAACATGTTACTATATATCTGCATGAAGAAATTACATTGAGTCTCATTTAAAATAGGCCTGACTTATGTTTGAGAAGATGAAGATACGACATGAAGAAGGACAGAACCCCACTGTACTTTGTTGCTTTTTAGTGTAAATGGATTTACACCTCTCTGAATCAGGCAGGCTGTGAGGAATTCTGAATCTGAACCAAATTTGCCAGAGAATTGGTCATTGTCGTTGTTAGAAAAATGCAATGTCTCTAACAGGTCATAAGCACTTATATTCCTTTCCTTCTTCTTTGTGATTCTCTTCTTCATATTTAGGATGAGTTTTAATATCTTGAGCAGATAATGCATAGCCTTGATGCATTTTGCCTTTACATGCACTCTGGACACTGGGAGAACATGTGTAGCAGTCTCCAATTTCTGTAAACATAAGGAAGTTACCATCTAATACAGGGCACACAGAACAGATGCAGCTTTATTTGCACTTCAGTTCACTAGGAGTCTGTATAATGCCAGGAAAAATCCATCTCTGACACCCAAGTTCTTCTCTCAAGCATCAACAGAAATGTGAAGAAATTCACTGGAGAGCAATTATTCCAGAATTTGATATTGGGGGCAGCTCAAACATTGAGAGTGGCAGTTCTGCAAAACTCACAAATCCTCTTTCCCCTGGACCTTCCTGCTTGTCTATTGCTTGTAAAATTGAGAAGACTCATTCTTATAAAAGTTCATCTTGTTTTAAGAGGAAAGCTTTAAAAATGCAAGAGTAGAACAACGTACAAATTGTGAACAGATGAATAGTTAGTAACTCAAACTCTTTTTCTAATATTCAATTTCCAATTATTTTAGAGAGAAGGTTAACTAGACTACTCAAAAATTCTATCTGAACACAGCATAATCAACTGTGCTTTGGCAGAGTTGCTGCCAAGCCACCCAGAAGCCCTTCACAATACATCAGGCTCCCAGAATGGTGTAGCTTCCTCTTGGCAAGGCTGTTTGATAGTCCACAGAGTTTGATGCCAGAACTGGAAAACAACAAAATAAATTATAAGCAGTAAAGCAAAAGAAAGAAAAAAAAAAAAAAAAAGAGAAAGAAAGAAAAATTACACTCATTACAATTGAGTCAGTTTGTTGAGGGACATAAAAATCTAATCAATTGCTTTTGCATAACAATCAGTTGTCACATTGGGCTCTAATTGAACAGCCAGATGGAGTCTTGTAGTTGTAGACACCAGTTGTAGTATTCCTGGGACACACAAAGCCGCATGAGGCGGTATGCATTAGGTTCATCTTTCTATTAGGATGTAAGGAAAGCTCCACTTAACAAGCAAAAACAGATTTCCCAAACCAAACATATTCAAATCAACGTGTATCTCTTCCATACGTGGCAGATAGAAACTTCTCTTCTAATGGATACTTTCTGGGCTTGTAGGTATTACCAGGTACCCTGCAGCTGGAACACTGTGTGTCATCCAAATGCCCACGTTATATGCAAGATCTACGGGAACTTAATTTCTTTTCTGATATTCTTGCATGCCTTCTATAAGAACGGCACATTTAAAAGGATACTGACGAGATTTTTCATAAACATTCTGCTCCTTAACATTGGTAAAAGCTCCTTAGGATAACTGAAAATGAAATTTGTTTCTTCTACTATTTTTTTCCCTCCATCTGGATGTTTTTATTTCCTTGGCTGTGGGCTTTTTATTATTAGCAGTCACAAGTAATAATGAGAAACTAAGACTATTTAACAATTTATCCCTAAGAAGATGTAGCTCAGGGTAGAGAACCAGGTATAAGGTATTACTGGAATTTTATCTTCAAAAGGTCCCTGTTTGAGACCTGTAAAGCTTGAAGTATTCAGTCAAAGAGGATATTGAATAAAATTTAGTCAGGAAATAAAACTGACCAACCAAAACTCTTCGGCCTTTTTGCAAACTGTATCTCTTTCCTTGACTATGATCTCTATGATCTCTTTTTGTTCCAAAAGGCTCATCACCTTCAGAAAGTGAAGAGAACACCAATTCAGCCCCAATACCTATTCTGGGGGCACTTCTCTTTGTTTTCTTGAATGGTTTGTACTCAGGATTTGCAGATGACACTGAATTAACTTTTTTTGGGAGAGGGTCAGATATTTGGTCTGGGTAGGATTTAACTTTTGTTTTCTGTGTAAAAACAATAATTTGACTGTGAAGAAATGGTGAGGCTGAGATCCCTTGCCTTGTTCAGCCCAGAGCAGAGGATGCAGGAGGGTCAGTGCTGAGCTCTGCTCTCTGGCGCAGGGACAGAACCCCAGGGAATGGCTTGGGGCTGTGTCAGGGGAGATTTGGCCTGGGCATTAAGGAAAGGTTCTTCATGGACAGGGTGGACAGGCACTGGAACAGGCTGCTCAGGGCAGTGGCCGCAGAACAAACCTGCAGGACTTACTATTATTTTCTAAGTATCTGACTGTTGATAGGGGAAGTAAGCGACTGTTTCAACACAGGTATTTGGTGTAGTTGCTTGCTGATGTTGTGCCTGACTTTCTGTGATAATTAAAGCAATGATAATAACTTCTCTAGCATCTGATAACTTCTCTCTTTGATGAAGAACAGCTAAAGACAACTTAGCTATGCTGTGCTACATGATTCTGACACACCATTTGGAATGGGGTTTGGTTTTGATTTTGTGGGCACTGCACGTCTGCCATGGGCAGCCACCTTTCCAATGAAGCCTCATGTGGTAAGCCTGCTAGGTCCCCCCTTTCATGGGTAAAAATCAACCTCTAGTTCATTTCAGTAAGTTCTTTGGCTGCAGCTGAGATCTGCTCTCTTGATTGTCAAATATTTTTTTACAGTCTCCCTCTTGAGTAGATGGCATTTCTTTCTGCTGCCTCTCACTTTCGCAGTTTGCTCTCATTTCTTCTTCATTTTGTCTTCTTCTATTCTGACTCTTAGTTCATGGTTGTGCAGACTTTCTACCAATAGCTATCATATTCTTTCTCCTCTCCCCTCCTACTTCTTTTTGTAGCTGAAATTCTCATTGACAAAATTATCCTTTTTAGTCTGTGCTTGCAAGGATGTGCTCTGAAGACTACACAACCACTCATAAGCACAAGTTGCTTTCCTTACAGTAGAACAATATTTGGTAATTAACTACCAAGCTTCAATTATTCTAAAAATCTTTCTTATCAGAAGCCACCTTCCTTTCACTTTTTGGAAATTTCTCAACTTTCCCTTTCATAGTAACTTTAAATAGTCATAATTTGCCTAATCTGCCTTTGACGTTAAGGTTTCCTGCTAGGAACATGCTAAAAAGGATTCATTTGAATCGCTTTCTATTTTATATGCATTTTTATATTGTGTAACATATATATTACTATTTTGTAGCAACTCTAATAATATTAAATACTGTACTAAAAGAATGCACTGGTAACAGAAAGTAATACTTAGCACATTTTGAATTAATAGCCTGTCTGAAAATGGATTCATTGTCAAAGAGATGGAACCTTATTATTATCTAGTCATTCCTTAATGATTGAGTTAAGCTGATTGAATCTGCTTTGTTCCTGGGAGAAATGATGCAGAAAAAAATGAAGCTTTTTTTCCTCATCTCCAGGAAAAAACATCACGATTTTCACATACCTGTAGGATTCTTTTCCTGTATGCATTTATGAAACATTTGAAAAACTCTTTTTTCTTTTATCCTGAGTAGGCATATGTGGTCACTAGTGACAGAAACACATCCATTTTCTTTTTGTCTTGATCAGTTCTTTCCAAAAGTGGGATTCTACAGTTTGGGCAAAGTGAATACCACAATTATGAGAGAAATAGATACTTTCTTTTAGACTATTAGGAGACAGATTCCCACGTGTCATCTTTAGCACTCTGGTGTCACACACCTCTGCTAACATTTTCTTCTTTCTCCACAACCTCTTTGGGCAGCTGTTCCAGTGCTTTGTCACCCTCAAAGTAATACGTTTTTTTCTCATGTACAGAGGAACTTTCTATATTACAGTTTGTGTCTGTTTCCCCTTGTTCTGTTGCTGGGAACCACTGAAAAGAGTTTGGACCAATCCTCTGGACCATCCTTTAGATAAATATAAGCACCAATAAGATCCCATCTCAGTCTTTTCTTTTCCAGCCTGAACAGTTCCAAGTCTCAGCCTTTCCTCGTAAGGGAGATGCTCCAGGTCCCTAATCAACTTTTGCTGTACTCCACTGTACTCTCTCTAGAAGTTCCCAGTCTTTTTTGAATGGACGAGCCTAGAATTGGATGCAGTACTCCAGATGTGACCTCACCATGGCAGAGGAGATGGGCAGAATCATCTCCTCGACCTGTTGGCCACACTTCTTTTTAATGCACTCAGCTTACGATTGCCCTTATTGGCCACAAGAGCACACTGCTGGCTCATGGCCAACCTGCTGTCCACCAGGACACTCAGGTTTTTCTCCGCAGAGCTCTTTTCCAGCAGATCAGCCACTAATCTGCACTGGTTCATGTGATTACTCCTCCTCGTATGTAGGACTCTACGCTTGCCCTTGTTGAACCTCATAATGTTCCCCTCCATCCAACTCATCAGCCTGTCCAGGTCTCACTGGTAGCACAGCATTCTGATGCATCAGCCTGTCCTCCCCAATTTGTATAATCAGCAAACTTGCTGAGGGTGAATTCTGTGCCTTCATCCAGGTCACTGATGAAGATATTGAACAAGACTCTACCCAGTACCAAGCCCTGGGGAACATGACTAGCTACAGAGCTTTTTGCAAGAGAAGAAACAATTGGTCCTAACAAGATTTCTAATGTCTGTTACATAAATTTTAAAAAAAAAGAAACGTCCACAAGTGCTACACTTTTGGGCGTTTCCTTCACTTATAGAACGTGATAATAATTAACATTATTAATATGTCCCAAACCCTAGACTTCTCATTCAGCTTAACCATCCTGGCTTGGCCTTGCCTCGCCAAGCTCAGTATGGGCGCTTAGAGAACCCTTGGAAAAATGCCAGTGAAGAAATCTCGTCTTGTAATGCTGAAAGATGCATTCAAATGAATACCCAGATCTGGAAATTTTCCATTGATATGTTTTTTGTTTTTTTTTAACCAGAGAAATGTACAATTTCGTAAAAATAATTCTAATGGCAAAAATATTAATTGCAGTTTCTCACTTCCTGGCTGCCAGTCACAGAAAGGAGAAATTCTGCCTTAGAATGAAGGAAGTATATGTGGCAGCCCAGCTGTTGACTGACATCTGTCAAACAATCTCCTCCTCCATTCCATCCGATGCCTTTCAGCATACAACAAATTAAGGACAACTTCTGTCTTCTGTTATTGAAGACCACAAACTGCATCTTACCACATTTCTCACCAATATCTGAAAATGGAAATTTTATATGCCTGTGTGTGTGGCCTTTCTCATCTTTATCCCTTTTCCCTCCACAAAGCTGCTTTTTTTTTTTTAATGTAACATTTTCATTAAAGGTTGACTGCAAAACATAGATTTAAATTGTAGGAAGAAGGATGTGTGTGTCATTGGCAGTTTCAGTGCTCTTAGAATGAGCTATAAGTATGGATTTACCTGAAATTCATCTCCTGAGTATTTTCTAGAAAACTAGTCACAGTAAAACAAACCCACCACACTGCTATTTACACATCTTATTTACACATCTGCTGCTCTCTCACAATGCTTTTTTTTTTTTAGAGATCTGTATCCTCATGTGCTCTCTTTTCTTCAGTCTTGTCTTTAGCAGACATACTTCATGAGCTGAAATTAGACAAAATGGTGTCATTAGGTAGATCAAAAGCATTCACATCAATTTTGTTATAATATCAACCTGAAATTCCTTTGTTACTCATTTACCTTTCACACTATTTCCCTGCTTAATGATGTTTGTGACAACAGATGTAGATGTCTATCAGACAAAAACTAAAAATAAAAATAAGGAAAAACAATAGTTTCAGGTGAGTTTATATTCCTGGAATATTCCTTACATAAAATTAATGTAGTACAACTTAAATATACACTTAATATATTTAAAACTTAATATACACTTAAAAACTGGGAAAAAAGAATATTACATTAGTTATTCAAATTCTGTTTCTAATTAAGTTGTTCTATACTCAGAATAATTCCTCAGATTGTCAGATTGCTGCATTATTACTTTTGATTTATTCCAGTACAATTAAGAAAACTTATGTCATTAACTCTAATGGAAGCCACAATCTGAAAATTAAAACTAGAGAAATATAGTCTGTGGTAGTCTTTAATGGAGTGATATAATTTGGTATCAAAAGGAGAAGAGATTGAATAGTTGTGTACTTTAAGGGTCTTACCTAACTTTGCATTCTAGATCTGCATTTCAGTTATGAAAAAAACAAAAAGCCAAGATTCAACCAAACAGAGTTTCTGTGTTTTGTGTATTACATAAAAAGTGCATCTGTCCATCATTGAACAATTAGATTAGGGTAGCAAAACAGATTTCCACCAGAACGGACAGAAAGGACGATATGCGGATTATATCTCACTACACTTGTTCAGATATCCAAAATAATCACATTCTGCTACCCTGACACTTCTCTTTCCTGGAGCAGGAAATGTAGCCCCAAGCTCTAACACTGACCCTTAATGCTAGTCCTAACTCATATGATTAAGTTATCATTACTTAATGATAAGTAATTCATTACTTATGAAATGAGTAATGAACTAAACCTAGGAATTTAGGCATTTTTTGCCTCAATCTTTAGAAGCAGTGACAGATCTTGGGCTCTCTGTGCCTTACAGTTGGAAGACCATGGCAAGAGTAGGAGTGATTTTCCACCTGTGGTCACAAAAATCATAAGGGACTGGTTCTAGCAGCATAAAATTCCGAAGTCCGTGGGGCCTGATGGGATTCTCCAGGCATATTGAGGGAATTTGCAGATGTTGTAGCTGGATCTCTCTTAGCAGTTTACCAAAGTTCTCGAGAGTCTGGGAAGGTCCCTGCTGTAGAGACAACTCAGGCAACTACAGACATGCTAGTCTAACTTCAGTCTCTGGAAAAGTTATGGAGAAGATTGTCCTGGGGAATATGGAAAGGCATTTAAAGAACAAATGTGTTATCACGCATAGTCAAAATGCATACATCAAGGGAAAGTCCTGCCTTAGTAATATGATCTCCCTCTAGGGTAAGGTAACACATGGTGCGAGAACAGAAGGCAGGGGATGTGAGCTTTCTAGATTCTTATATGGCCCTTAATACTATCCATCACAGCATCCTTATGGAAAAATTGTCCAACTGTGCAATGAACAGGTTTGTCCTAGACTGAGTGATGAACTGGCTGAATAGTAGGGCTCAAAGGATCGTAATGAATGGGGCTACACCTGGCTGGCAGAAGCTCACTAGTGTTGGATGCCAGGGCTCATTATTAGGGCCAGTCCTGTCCAAGGTTTTTACCAGTGACCTGGATTCAGGAGTGGAATGCACAAATTTGCCAATGACAGTAAACCCAGAGGTAATGATTACTCTCTGAATGGACAAGAGGCCTTGCAAAGGGATCTAGGTATATTGGAGCACTGGGACGTCAGCATCATCATGAAGTTCAACTAAGGAAAATATCAGGTGCTGCACCTGGGATGGTGCAGTGCTAGACTAGGAGATGCATACATCAATGCATAGACTAGGAGATGAGAGTCTAGAGAGCAGCTCAGCAAAAAGGGGCTTGGGGTGCAGGTGACAGCAGCTCAGCAGGAGTCATCGGTTTGCCTGGCAGCCAAGGGACAAATCACATTTTGGGGTGCATTAAACACAGCTCAGACAGTTGGTCAGGAGTGATTCTTCCGCTGTGTTTAGCAATGCTATGGCCTCACCTTAAATACTGTGCACAGTTCTGGGCTCCACAATACAAAAAGGGTGTTAAAGTCATTGAGAGCATCCAGAGGCAGGAAAGGTGGTATAAGAGCAGGCAGGCATGTCTTGTGAGGACAGGTTGAGGATACTTGGGCTGTCCAATCTGGAGAAAAGGAGGCCCAGAGGTGACCTCATTAATCTCTGCATTGCCCTGAGGTGGGGGAGCAGAGAGAGGTGCTGGGCTCTGTTCCTGGTCACTGATGACAGGATGGGAATAGCACAGAGCTGCTCCAGGTGAGGGTCAGACTGGGCACTGGGAAACATTTCTGTGCTGTAAGGGTGGTCAGACACTGAAACAGGCTTCCTAGTGAAGTGTATGATGCTCTGTGATTGTCAGTATTCAAGGTGCATTTGAACAATGTCTTCATTAGTGTGCCTTAATTTTTGGTTAGCCCTGAGGTGTTTGGGCAGTTGGACTTGCTGATCTTTGTAGGTTCCTTCCAACTCAACTATTATAAATTTATTTACCAATTTGCATTTGTTTTTTAAGCTATTACTCCTCTTTCTTGAATCATACTGGTTGCCCTGGCGGAGTATTACTACAGATTTGTCCAACTCATAGAAGTAGGCATCTTTTTGTCATTCATTTCTCATTAGCTGTCAGGCCTTATTCTGAATTATTTCAAATGTACTCTCATACGTTCTGGGTGATTGTAAAAAGCTTTTGCCTGCAATAGGCAGCTTTAGATGGCAGTATAAGCCTGGCCTGGTGTTAGATTTTTTTTTTTGGTAGTCCCAGGATCTGCATTAAGTCGTACTAAGCATGAAATTGCTGCCTGCACTTTAGTCTTGGAAACCAAGTTAAATGTCACTGGCCACTTAGTCAAGCACTCTGCATCTGCTACAAAATCTAGTGACAAAATAGCCAGAAAAGGCTATAGTTCTGAATTCAATTTATTTTTATGCGAGGAAGAGGAGGTAAATGTCAAATTCACAGAGAGAGGCTGCTGTTTCACGGCAGAAATAATTAGATAGACCTTTCTTGACTTCTGGACTACAAAATAAAATGCTTCTTCTAGGTAACAGTGCCCTTTGTGCTGTTTTCAAGAGTCGGTGACTGATGTCTCCTCTTGCTAACGCACACTTCCCTCTGTGATTAAATATTTATCACAATGAGAGGCCAGCATAAGGACTAAGTGCCTCCAATTAACTATAGCAGAGGTTCACGAGTGACTACAGGACATGTATAAATATTTTAAAAGATCAAGTCAGAGCCATATCCATATTGAGCCTTCTCACTATAGACTGGGTGTGTTATTTGTTGGTGAGTATATGCATGTCTACTTCAACAAACAAAGCCTCCACTTTATTTGCTGTGCCTTAGCTCTAAATTAGGTGGTAAATTATCACATTAATCATGCATATGTAGTGCTCTGCTTTGTCTGGTGATTATGAAGGCCAAGGAAAACATAATTAAAGGTGCTTCAATCTCTTGTTTGTCCTGGGTATTTTTATTTTTTTCCAGGGCTCGCTCACAGGAAGGAAATTTCATACCTAATTCTCTGGACCACGAGGTGTCTGGATTTATGAGGATCTTGGCTACACAGGAGCACCCTGCATCTGCTTTCACTGCAAAAGAAAAGACAGGACATCTTGCTCCAGGTCTGCTACTAAGAACTTTGGAAGAGATGTAATGAAGTGAGTAACATTCTCCTGAGCTAGCTGCTGATACTGGGCGTAAGATAACGCTCTGCGGGGAACCTTGACTGGTCCTTGGCTTAAGTCTTAGGAAAATGAATATTCTTTGATGGAGCTTTGGATCCCCATGGTCACCAATACTTTTCTCACTTCTCCTCTATGAAGAACAGCTGTGGAAATTATCTGGTCTGCCACTACCCTGGGGAGAGCCCCTCTGGACCCCAGGCCTTTCACTCTCCTCTCTGCAGTTTTCATTCTTTCGACCATGGTCATTTCTTCTGGAAGTAGAATGAGCTGTGGAAGAAAAGAAAAAAAAAAAAAAAAAAGCTGTTGCAACAGACTTGGAGAATCAGAAATAGTTATTTGTTTTATGGAGAATTGTGGTGATGTAAACAAATACTGTTTAGGAGGTGATCAGGGAAATAATTAATCAATCAAGCATAAGCCTAACATAAAATTCTGAAACAAAGAGATTTTTATGCATGCCTTTGAGATTGGGAGTATGTCTTTATAAGAAGTTTCCAAAGCTTACAGCAATTCAAGGTGTATGTGAAATGGATTCATTGCTGATAAGATTGAGACCATGAAAGAGGTATGTTTCAGGTAAAAGTTATACTTTGCTGGAATTTTAATACATTTCCTTAACTAGCATCTCCATTTCCAGTTTCTCCACCTCAGTCACACAGCCACAAGCTTAATGCTAGCTTAAACTGTGTACAGGATCTCCCTGGGGAGACATTTGTTAGGGTACTACAATAAATCTGGAGCAGTACAGGATCTCCTCACCCACACCAGAGCATGAACTCAATTCTCTTCGAATTAGGTATAGGAACTGTGATGTTGTGAGAAGCTCCCTTTGGTGCACCCCACTCCTGGGAGGCTGTTTCTACAGAGGAGAGGGGTAAAGCTGCAGCAGGGCATTAACCATTAGCTTCGTTAATGGGCAGTGCCTTGGGAGCAGCAGGGGCTCATTAGCCTTCCTGAGACGTCATGCACATAAAAGAGGGGAGAGTCAAGTGCTGTAGGCTTCTTCTTCTAAGAAAGGGCTGTTAATACTCTTGGGACCTTACTGCATGAACCTTTCAACACTCACGTGCTGAAAGATGTTTCAGTGTTGGTTGTTTCTACTGGGCCCCCATTTCAGCTTCTCTTTTCTGCTACTGAAACGGAGTGGCGTCTTTGTTCAGTCTAAACACAGAGGAATTTGAAGGACTGTGAATATTTTGAAGCTCACTGAAAAATTTGGACTTCACTGTTAGGATGATTAGAAGAGGTTCACTACCACTTCTTATGCATGGCATACAGAGGGCATTGGTAAGGGTGAGATTTTCTGAAGCAGAGGGCATAGTCTGGCACAGGAGCTTTTGTGGAGCATCCTTTGCAAACTGTCCTCCTCAGAGCTGAAGAAAGGCACTCCTGCCTCCTACTTACATTTTTTGAGGAAAAAAAAAATGTGACTTAGAATGAAAAATAGCAGAAAACAGTGAAAATGTGACAGAGAAAACAGGTTCCTAGGGCTTCTGGAGGAGCCACACACAGAGGTGTGAGCTGGTACTTCTGTAGACTTGGCTCTTCCCAGGTACAGACGTGCTAGGTTCTTTAGATGTGTAGAGACACACTTAAGAGTGCAGCTCTTGTAATTGTGATGATGTTTGTTTGCAGTAATCTGAGTGGGAGAATACTGAAATGCATTTCAGGCAGTGTCTCGTTTACTTACACCTGGATGAGTTTTGTATGCTGTGGAAGTTCACATTAAGGGAGTTAGCCTGACTGAGGAACCCTGGGAGGAGCTGAGAGAATTTTCTTTGTTTTTCCTTTTAGTTTCCAAGTTTTTTTAGTTGAAAAGGTAAATATTCTGTAAAATGATCCTGTATTAATTAAGAAGGAGTAAAATTCATTGTTTTTTGCTGGAAATAATATTGATGGAAAGATTTCCAAGTGTACTTGCATGGGTTTAAAAAAAACAGAACGTGAGAAAGGAAGAGGAATAAAGGACAGTGGCAGGGAACCTGTATTTAAGGGTAAATAGGGTTGACTATAGAAATGAAGTAAGCAAGGCTGTGAACATCAAGCCAAAGGAGACTTTAAGTGTTTAAGGGACTTGAAGGATTGAAGAGACTTGAAGGGAGGTTGTAGTGAGCTGGGGATTGGCCTCTCTTCTTGTTTAATTAGTGATAGAATTAGAAGGAATGGCTTCAAGTTGTGTCAGGGGAGATTCAGGCTGGATGTTAGGAAATACTACTTCTCTGAAGAGTAGTCAGGCACTGGAATGGGCTGCCCAAGGAGGTGGTGGAGTCACCAACCCTGGAGGTTTGCAAGGAACATTTGGATTTTGTATTGAGAGACATGGTTTAGTGAGAACTATTGGTGATCAGTGGATGGTTGGACTGGATGATCTTGAAGGTCTTTTCCAACCTTGGTGATTCTGTGATTCTGTGGTTACCTTGTCCTCTGAAAACCGTACTAAATTAGAATTATGAGCCCTGTTTTTAGATATAATTACATCCTATCTGCTTCATGTGCTGCAAATAAATTCCTTAAATCTGGAAAGAGCTAAAAAGCAATGAATTACATCCTTCAAAAACTGAGAAGAGTGAATATAATGATTAGCCATAACAAAGACTTTCTTTTCTTCCACAGAAGAAAGAAAGGAAATGTTTATACTTGCTGATGGAACTCAGAGGACACAGAAGTCAAATTGTCTAGAAAATTAAATGTCCTCCCAGAAATACCCAGAATTCCCTTAGTTCTTACCTAGGTCTTTTCATCTGGAGATTCCAAAGTACTTCCATAGTGCTTCAAGAGCTGCTTTCAAGTTTACATCTGGGACACTGCTCCTTTAAAATTATTTTCTAGAAATATTTTGGTCTTGTAAAAGTGGAGGGATTATTGCTTAAAGCCAGAAGAATAGAAACATTCTCCATGAATAACAGAAGTCTGAAAAATAGAATAAGATTGAATAAGATTGTATAAGATTGAAATTATTCACAAACTTAAACTCTGAATATTCTTTTCTCACAAAAACTGTAATAATGATACTCCAGAGAAAATATTGGCTGGGGAAGCAGATGCAGAAAATATCAATTATTCCACACAACAATTTGAAAATGTGAAATAATTTCTGAGGCCAGAAATCTACTTCCTAGTGGAAAGGAAGCATAAATGAAATAGGCACATGACTCAAGTGAGGATGAGCAAAGAGCTGATTGTATATTTAATGTCCATAACCTCAAAGAGAAATACCCAATGCAAACAACTCAATGAAATAAGTGCATATACCTGGTATGAAATACTGTGACAATCTTGTCCATGTATAAGGTGCTTGAGCTACTTTTTTTTCTGATTAATGAAGAAAATTTAAGAACTGTTCATACCTCTTTTATGTGAGAGAAAAAGACCTGTAACTAGGTTGCTGTCTAGACTAATTGTTGAGTAATATGTAATGGCATCAAAGAAATTATGCATACAAATGACATAATAATCCTTTCATCTGATTTTTTTATCTGCCAGACCTTTCATGTATTTCAAAGTAACACGTGTCATTCCCATGTTTCATAAGAGTAGACCAGAAGAAGCATGATGGAAGGACAACTATAGTAAGGTTCATCTTGATATGACATTAAGAATCTCACACGAAGTTGTACCTACTAATCATAGATATTGCTCAATGGTTTGTTTGTTTTTTTAACACCTGAAACAACAATTTCACAGATGTTGCTCAGAATAAAAAAAAAAAAAAAAAAAAAAAGGAAAAAAAAATCAGAAAAGCAAAAGGGGGCTCTTAATTCTATAACGCTCTTGAAACTACTAAGACTGTAGTGTGGTGAACAGACAAGCTGTTGTACCACTATGTTATGTGATATATGTGAAAGACAATCAAAGGAAGTTAAATCATTATCTCAAGAAGAGATCAGAGAAAGCTAAAGATTTGTATCAAAAACGTATATTTTGGTTAGAATTTCACAAATTTTGTTAAAATGAACTTAAAATTGTGAGCAAATCACATTGGTCAAATGAAATGATTAAATGGAAATATTTTTTAAAAGAATAAAAGACTTGTTAAAAGATATGACAATCCTACAGAAAATAAGCATCTGGTAGTAGACTGAAGTGTGAACAGCTACACTAAAAAGAAAAAGAAATAGTTTGGTTTCAGTACAAGAGATCAATCACAGGGTCTGGGTTGGACTTATGGTCACTTTGCCCTATAATATAGCAAGAGGTGCTGAACAACCCAAGAATCAGAACCATATTCTTATAACAACAATAGAAGAAAGGAACTTTAGCTGATGCTCTTGAAACTCTCATAGTTCTTGTAGACTTTTTATTTTGTTACGACAAAGTTTTCATACAATTTTCCCCAGTTAAATAAGATAACACACAAGTTTTGTTTGATTGAAGTGGAGGGGCATGCTGGAAGCCAGATGGGCACAGGGAATCATTATTCCTGTTGTCTGGATGAGATCTCATCTGCAGTGGAGAGAGCATGGACCTTGGGAGTTTCAAGTTTTGTAGTGCTGATGGACAATGCAGATCTGTGCTCAACATATACCTCTCCTTTCCAAAATTTCTTATGCGATGGAGTGAAATGGGAGAAGTTTGCAAGTGTCAAAATATTGTGACTCAGTTGGCAATGTCAAACTTGATTTTGACATTTCTGAGTCATTTCTATGAAACTGAAGCCTTCAGGAATCGTTTGAAAGTAGAATTTCCATCTTAATTCTGAATTCAAACAAACATTGAAATATTTGAATTATCCATGGGATGAAAACTAATTTTGGTCATCTGTTTCCAAATCTGTTTGGACATTGAGTGAGTTTTAATGAGTTACATAACTTTCCATGAGATGTATTTGAGATATCTGTGATTATCTCACTTGCATCTTGAGCGTGATGAAATTGACAAATTTCTCTAACCTTATATTGATCTGCTACAACACAGTCTAAAGCTGGTACTGTTTTTCTTTCTTTCTTCCAGGCAAGCATAATAATGGTGCTTAGTGAGAGCTGTGAGGTACAGTTGTTTATTAAAAGTAGTCTTTTACAGTGGACACTGATTTGTACAACATTAGGACTAGCACAGTGTGCAGCAGTAATTAGAATGCCCGAGCTGTAAGCTGACACTTTGATGTCTTAGATGTTAATCCACTGTATGCAACAGGGATCTTCTTCCAAAGTGAGACTATTCACTGACTGCACAGAAGCATACAGTAGACTCACCAATATTTGCTTCTATCTTGAGATCCTGTCTCTAAGTGAATCTATCAACAGGTTTGTATATGGTTTGCTTCAACCCTAAAGTAATTCTTTTCCTTGCAGTCAGACCAGTCCTGCTTTCTGGACAAGGGAGGAAGACAGAATGAAAAGTTTGTATTTTTATGAGCTTATTTCTACCTTACATACCTTTCCATTATTAGCATTAAAATCTCAAGCAGAAAAATTATGGAGATTATTCTGGGAGCTATTAAGAAACAACTGAAAAACACTGCAGTCATTGGTCACAGCCAATGAACAAACACAGGTTCATGAGAGGAAAGCCCTGTTTAACAAACTTAGTTTCATTTTATGGCAAGGTACCCACCTAGCTGACAAAATAAAGTCAGTTGATGTATCTTAGATTTCAGCAAAATGTCCAGCATGTAGCTTGACAAAAATGTAATGTAGTGGGTGAGCAATTGGCTGGTGGGTCAGGCTCAAAGAGTTCTCATGAATGAAGTTACATCAAGCTAGTAGGCAGTCACTGGTGGGGTTCTGCAGGACTCCATTTTAGAGGCAGTCCTCTTTAATGTTTTCATCAATTACTTAGGTACAAGACCTGAAGGTTTATTGAGTAAGTTTGCAGATGACACTAGATTGGGAGGAGCTGCTGACTCAGAGGTCAGAAAATTCACACCTGTTTTCCATATGATTTTCTGAGCCTTGCTTCTATTGGGGAATACCAGAAGTAATTTTTAAAGCTGTTCTAATGTGGTTCAATTGTAGAAGTAAAGCATAAGATCGAGAGGAAAGCTTTGGTAAATGTTTCTGTCTTTGTGAAATGATCCCTTACGTTTTTAACTTGTTCTTGAAATGCACGTTTACACTTTAATGATAAAAATTATGGCAGAAGGAAAGTGAAAATAGATTGTGAGATAAAAATGGAAAAAAAATAAAAGTAAAAAAAAAATTCAGAGTTTTTATGCAGGACAGAGAAAAATTCTGCATTCTCTTTTCTACCTGCAGAATGGTTCTAAGATTGGAATGAGCTATAGCCTTATCAATGAGACTTTGTTCAAAGAAATGGCTTGGAATGCAGTGTAAGAGCTTTTTTGTTTTTTCTTAAGAATAACTACTAATAGTAGAAGTCCCAAAGACAATGGATAGTTGACCAAAGTCAGGCTAATTCACAAAGATCAATGGTCTGATGGCACTCATCTATCATCATAAACACGTGTGCATAGTAATCAATGGTCATCCATCTCTTTCCTCTAGATCGATTAATCTTTTAAATGTCGTAGGCTCACAGCTCTAGTACAATATTGTTCGTAATACATGCACATTCTTTTATTTTTATGTAAAAGAAAAAGATGAAATGATCTGAAAGGTATACAATGGCATTCTTCGAAGCCTCAGCTACTTGAGGTGTGAAGCCAGCTGAGATGAACTCTCTTCTCACATTTTGAGGCCTGTGTTTCAAATGTCTTTTCCTGTAATGATTTTAAATGCAACTAAAGCAAAAGTTTAGAACTAGGGTTTTGGTTTATTGAATTGGAGTTTATTCAATTGGAAATTGAAAAAAAATTAATCTCTTAGGATGGCATGAAGAGACAACATTGTCAGACTGACATAGTGCTGTCTTGAACTCGAAGTTTGCTCTATACCTTATTTGGGAAGAATCATTATGTACAGTCTGTGTCTGAAAGAGGAGAAAGGGCTATGGCTTTAAGTGTACCTCTGAACATTTACATTGGCTCTAAAAAGGCCCATCCTCCTGGTAATGTTGGATCTACATCACGATCAGATGGACATAATCAATTATTCTTCAAAAAAGACCTTCACCTAGGTGGAATAAATAGCTGCCTGCCAGTTTATAAACTATCTCAAAAAGAAAAGAACAGTTGTCCTTGGAATATCCCCCACCATGTCAACTACTTGGAGAAAGGTAATATCTTGCTGATGATGCAACCTATGCAAGCTTAGTTGAAATTAGTTTTCAGTGGGAAAAAGTAGAAAATGTTTAGTTAAATTACCTTACATGAGGAAAACAATACCACTTGCTTTTGTTGATTGTTTTATGCATTGCATAAGAAATGCATCAAAAGTTATGTTATCAGCAGGAAATTCTAAAATTAGCTGACTAATTAACTCTCAATAATAATAGTTTAGCACTGCAATAGGCTCCCCAGGGAGGTGGTTGAGTCACCATCCCTGGATGTGTTTAAAAACCGTTTGGATGTGGTGCTCAGGGCCATGATTTAGCAGAGGGTTGTTAGAGTGAGGGTAGGATGGTTAGGTCGTGGTTGGACTCGATGATCTTGAAGGTCTTTTCCAACCTGAGTGATTCTATGATTTTATTTAATACAGAGTGAATGAAGATGGATGGAATAAGCTATGCTATGTATATACGCTAAAAGACTGAAATCACTAACTTGACTAAGTGGTTTACATGTGCCTAGCATTCTTATAGTAATATTCTATTATATGTTTGCTTGGGTCAAAACAGATCTTCAGAAGGAAAATAGTTACTCACTAAGGGCAGGCGAACCACAGCATTCTGAATTCTATTATTACAAACTGATGTAGCAAACTGGAAGAAAAGAAGTCCATAATGAAAATATGTGGACAGATATTCCTTGAATATTTTTTTTCAAAGGCTCTCATAATCATGAAGAGGAAAGCACTGGATCTCCCCTACACGTATACTGCCATTTTTTTAGTAGATAAACTCAGACATGTTCCAGAGTGATTAGTATGCCTGCAAAATGTAGACAACAGGCTGATGGTCTTCAGAAAGCTAACTCGAATCACTTTCCTGAACTAGGATCCTGAACTAGGATCCTGAACTGATCTGGGGAGTAAGCTAATGCATAACATACACACACACAAGCACAGATCTACCCCAAAACTGATGTCTTAGTATCTCACAGAAAGACTGGCAAAGCAAAAAATCCAAATGTTTCAGGTTTTGGTTCTGTTCCATAAAAATTTTCACAGAAGATTTAAGTGTCACTATGAAACTGCCATTCAAGTTAAGTGGAGTCTGCATTTTGTCTTGACTCTGAGGTGTTGATGTGCTGATTAGTTTTCTGATACAGCTTGGTTGTCAACATCTAAAACATTTCTTGGAAGAAAAAAAAAATCATTTTGAACAGAAGGCATTCTGTTATACCTATATTTATACATATTTCTTTCCACCTCAAAGCCTAGTTTTAAAGTTACTTATTGGAAGAGCTGTCATCATCGCCTTGGAAAC
This sequence comes from Tetrao urogallus, assembly GCF_951394365.1. Taxonomy (NCBI): domain Eukaryota; kingdom Metazoa; phylum Chordata; class Aves; order Galliformes; family Phasianidae; genus Tetrao; species Tetrao urogallus. Next base: position 88,236,096 of record NC_136815.1, on the reverse strand, counting down.
TGGTCCATTGACAGCATGTATCAATCAGTCGTCTCACAACTACATAGCTGCATTTAAAAAAAAAAAGAAAAAAAAGACAAAAAAAAAAAGACAACAAAACAAAGCAAAAAAACCCACATTTTTGAATGGTGTCATGCTTCTCCTGACAAAAGAAAAACAACCTAAATTCAGCGGGAACATTTTGGAGAGTGGCAACTCTCGTCAAGCAACATCTCATACATCTCATCAAGTAATAACTGGCTGTATTTTTATTTTTATTTTTTTTTAATTACAAGTTATGTGGGTCATAAACTTGTAATCAGGGTAATTCTTGGCAGGGAGAAACTCCAGTCTGTGTTCCATAGGCTGCTTATATTTCCTATAGAACAGTCTTTGATGGTTAATCTATCCACCTGGTATCTAGTTGTCCTCAAAACAAGGCTGTTTTACTGCCTCTTTTTTTTCTGGGGATGGGGATAGAGACACTCTCTCTGGGAACTTTTAACATATTCTTGGGACATTCATAGCTGTGAATTCCTTTATGCTAAGGAATATGGCAAATTATGTAGCTCTTGTGCATTTTTGGAAGCTGATCTATTTATGCAAGAGAATGAAGCCCTGTCTTACGGTAGCTGTATTCTCAAAGAAGAAAAAAATAACCTGTTGGATTTTTGAAAGCAAAGAGCTGAAGCTCTGTCTTCAGAGCGAGGAGGTATATTCTTTTGTGCTGTATACAGCAGGTGGGGGCTGTAAAAGCATGGGGTTAAAGAAATCTACTTGTCCACAACGCTTCTGCTGTGTTGGATGCCTACCTCTATCATGCCCAAGGAGAGATCCTGAACTCCCTGCCTTAACATTACAATTTCTGTTCTTGGACTTTCAACTCTCAAGCTCATCAACTCAGCGCCCACCATTGCAGACTAAATCCTGATTGGCATCTGAAGATTGATCAGTCAATACTTGTGGATACAAAAGGCCTGATCTCAGATAGGACCTGAAAATACAGGTTACAAGCTTTTTGTCTCTACGTAAGAAATATTAAGATATTTCCCTATGTTAGAAAGATAGCAAGATGAAAAAGTATGCATAAACATAGCTTAATATCCAAACATTTTCTATGAAAATAAGATGTGTCATCAATTGCCCTAATACTTTACCATAATCCACATCCACTACCTGGGAGCCCCATTTCCAGCAAGGATTTGGAGAACATTTCCCAGCAAATGTGAGGTCCTATGCAGTGTGTCCACTCATAGGTTAGATCTCCAAGGTCACTGCAAGGTGGTCCAGTCTTTATATAGGTGAATATACTTACATAACTTACATAACTTAAGGGACAGAAACATCTGGCATCATCCTCCTTTTGGATTCCACTTAAGGCCTGGCCAGGGCTCAAGGAAGAACCAAGGGAGTTTCTCTATTTAGGCACTGACTGCATATTTCTCAAAAAGATCAGATGTCTGGTTTCACTGCTCACAAGGTATCTGGTTTTATTGCCTTGGAACATGCCCCTAAATAAAGAAGAATCCCCTATCAGTTACACAATAAGCATTACAACAGATGTTCATAAATTGGCATCAGAAGATATATTCATGTTAAAACAGCAAAATAAATAAATATTGCATTGCATGCGTGGTATAGCATTTGGTTGTGGGGTTCATCTACAGATCAACATTGGTTCAGGGCCTATTGTTCTGGCCTAAGTACTTTATGAGCAAAGTGCATGCTTTGTACATTTTTCTAGGGATATTATCAGCAACATTTATTTCTGATTTTCTTATTGCTAGCTGTTACAAGTAGCACCCAAAATGCTTCAGAGAAAGAGGACAAAAGGAAAAATGTGTTTATCTTTTTCTTCTTTTTTTTTTAATTTGCTTTTGCTTTCTTGGCAGTGCTTTGAGCATAGTCAGTTTCTGTTTCCCTGTGAAGTCAATTACTCACACTCTCCTTTTTTGTGCTGGTCTTTTTCAAAGCAACAGGGGACTGATGAGTGTTTTAAAAAGTGATTGTAAACCCAGAGAAATTGGCAAGGGGACTCAGCAGCAGGTAAAGTGACTTCCACAGCTACTTTTAACTCTGTGTTTTAGAAGTTTCCAACTTCAGGGTGTCTGTGGGCAGATCCTATACCAAGGCAGCTCCCTGTGGCTTGTAGGATCCCTAAAGAGTCTATGATGTCTTCATTTCCCAAGCAACTCCTGTAAAAGAAGACTGTACCTATGTCAAAGTATTTACTTGACACCAATACAATCTATTTCCAGGGTTTGACAGCCTCTCTTCTGGGCCATATAATTCTTTTGGTGGTTTTATTGGCATTAGCTCAAAATTCTCAGCAATCTCCTTTAGATAATGTGAACTACAAAAGTGCCACTGAACTCAGACAATCCCTCTGTACTCCAGGGTGCCACATTTCCCATTGCTAGGACAGTCAATCTCAAAGAAATGGTCAAAACCCCTGTGGATTCAGCCATCTATGCTATAATTTCGCATGCCTGGCCACAGAGAAGTGGGATCACAGAAGGCATTTGTAGGGTGTTGTGTTAGGTGGTCAAGTACCTTCTGCAAAGTTCAGGAGCACTGTGAAATGAACTTCTCCACTCAAAACCAGGAATCCTGATCACCAGCCTTGTGGTTTGGTGACAGTGAAGCTTTGAACCAAGGTCTTCCAGTTGCCCTAACTGAGGTGACAAGGAGAAATTCTCCTAGAGTGGAAGAATGGAAGAACTTGTCCGTTCTGGCTGGGAGAGAGAGCAAGGCAAACTTGTCCTACACAGTGATCCCAAGAGGTGGAAAGGTTTACGAACACCCTCTTTTTCTCCACTGATTTGCAGGGTTATGTCTGTCAGAGCCTCATTGGGCCATGCAGAGGAACAAGAATTTGCAGATAAGAGGTTTCCTCTGCCTCTGAAATGGTTGGTTCCTCTGGATACAGTGCTCCTTTAAGAGGTTTACTAAATCTGCACGTGAGCTCAATCTGCCCATAGAAGAATTTCCATTTGTACAGATGGTATCATTTGGCAGATCACTCTGATGTTGGCAGCATCACAGGGGTCATATTTGTGCACAGATGGACTGTTCTTCATCTGTTTTTTATTGTAATAGACCCAAATAGGTTTTCCCACAATAGTGCATATGCACATTACATCTCTCTTCATTCCCTGTCAGACAACTTGTTTAGGGAGAGCAACAAAATTTTCTCCCTCTCTTTCTCTTTGTTCACATATCAAAACCATTTTTATCTGTATCTTTGTTTTGGGGATACAGGGCAAGGACTAAGTAGAGCTATTGAAGATCTTATTATTCCTGGGAGATAAATAAACTGGTGGCACAGAAATTGTCATTGAGATAATATTCAGCACGCTTGTGTGAGTTCAAGGGGGTTTTTATGTATAGTCCATCATAGAAAAAAAAATTCGTGGCTTTTTTTTCCTTTTTTTCTTTTTGCAAATTGTACATTAGTCAGAGATCCCTCATAATCAAACAGTATTTACAGTTGCCATCAGAATGGACTCTTGGAGGGATCGCAGAGGTCGGGGAATTGGTAATTCAGAACTGGAGATTTTGAATCCAGATCAACAATTCAACCACGGTATTGATGATGATCAAAAGCTGTTATCATTTGAGATCGGTACAGGGAATACTGAATATTGTTGTGGAAAAAAAAAATAAAAAATAGTGTGTGTAAATGATGTCAAAACAGCTGTGGAGGTTGGAGAGTAAATATCTGGACATTTATAGGCCCAAACTCCTAAAAACAGCGTCTCAGTAACATGATTTTTCTGGACATGTAAGACAGCATGTGAAGTTCTCCTTTTTCACTTTTTGAAAGGAAACTGGTTGCTTGCAACGTGAATATTATTGAAGGGGCCACTTTTCTATAATTGTATTTATATGAAAAATACTTGTGCTTATTTAAAGATTTCTTTTTAACCCTTTGACTGGTTAGTGAATAAGGATTTGAACAGGGTACCGCGTGAAGTATTTTGAATCAAAATAGGAAGAAAATGTGTCTGAAATTCCACAATCAACTGTTAAGATGTTCCTGTACTGGGAGAGTAAAATTGTTGACTCCAGCTAAATAAAGGTAACTTGGGAAATATAAAGGTAAAAATCCAAAATTTTATTTAATATCCATCTAGTAAATCTTCTTAATCAGTCCTTAATTAATCTGCTTGTTAATGCATTTCTGGTTACTCTGACACCTTAGGAATTTTTCTATGCATAGATTTCTTGCCCAAGGCTATGGAAAATTATATGTGCTGCTATATATGCTTCAATACAGCTGGTTTCTGTTTTGGAGCAGTTTTGTGTTTTTTTTTCCATCACATTTACTGAACACATGAACACAAATAATTCCACTGAATTTTACTTTTTTGGCAGGAAACTGGAGCTCAAAAAGTAGTTTTGATCTGAATGTTACGAGGAGAACCGCAGCAACAGGGAGAAAAATATTGTGGAGAAAGAAGTACGGGATGCACTTTGAAATGTGATTTTATTATAGTTTATCATACAATGACATGCTGACAGAGAGATATAGATAAATAGGTGTTCATTGGGTTGGAGATTTTGACTTGTTTCAAAGGCATTTTGGTCTGAAGAACAATACTTAGCATGTGGCACACTAGGAGCCACTAACATATTAGTATATTCTGCTGCCTATCAGAAGGTAAGATTTCAAGATCTGGAGATAATTTTCTATGAAGATAAGGAACAGCCATGCTGCATCTGACTACACTGTGTGAGAACAAACACAGGCTGGTGATGTTTCTTATCATGGGAATTGTGACAATTAGTTCAAAGAAGTTTTAACAAACACCTCCCACAAGACCAGGTTGCTCAAAGCCCCATCCAGCCTGGCCTTGAATGCTTCCAGGGAGGGGACATCCACAACTCTCCATGCAACCTGTTCCAGTGCCTCACCGCCCTCACAGTAAATAATTTCTTGCTAATATCTAGTCTAAATCTACCCTTTTTCAGTTTAAAGCCATTTCCCCTCATTCTGTTTCTACTTCTCCTTATTAAAAGTCCCTCTCCAGCTTTCCTATAGGCCCCCTTCAGGTACTGGAATATTATTTTAATATCGTATCATTTTAATAGTGGTGGGAATAGCTCTATAAATACATATTATTCTAGCTGGTACTCAGCTAAGGCTCTGACTTAATTTGACCAAGGTGCCTAAAGATATTTGGAGTCAATAAAAATGAAAAAAAAAAAAAAAAGAAATAAAAGGGGCAGGTAAATGTGCAAGCCTGTTTCAATTGTGAAGGAATAAAAATGGGGTGGGAAGGAAGGGCCCCTCCTTTGATGACTTGACTTTCAATACAGCAAGATTAAATGATATTAATGTGAGTCTAGATTGGATAATAATGCAGTGCAAGCCTAATTCTAAATCCAGGAATGAGAAAGGCTGTGAGTAACGGGGCTGGAAAATCCAAAGTTGTCTGCCATCAACTGTATGCACCATCCCACTGTAAGACTGAGGTAGCCTTAACAACGGAAAAGAAATGGTGCTGACAAAAAATGTGTCAAGGAGTCGTTCAGTGCAGAGAGAGGTATCCAAGGCCACACTAGTGGCTGAATTTAGCACATCCATTGAGTCACTGCCTGTTTTGTCCACAACTGTCATCCTGGGCACTGTGTTCAGGGGGCCTCACAAGACTGTGAAGTCTGAAAGCATCCTGAAAACAGCCTGACAGGTGAGCACTCACAGTGTGAGTTGAGAAAACCCATCATGGCCCTCCAGCTTTTAGTCCATACTGGCAATATTAAAGAGAGACCTCTTCCTTTATGGTGGCAATAGAAGATAGAAAATCCAGCCATAGCAAACAAAAGAGTTCTGTGTAATGGAAGCAGTGTTTGTGAAAACAAGTTTCAGCATGAAGGGGACTGATGTTTTATGTAATACACGTGCTACGGGGGTTCCCAAGGGCTTGCAAAGGGGATGTGGGCAGGCACCTGGCTCCAGGAAATGTAGAGGTACCAGCTTTCAAGTAATATAGTCAGTCTTGTGCTTCATTATCACCAGTTTTGCAAAGGTACCAAAATGGATTGCAAACATAAAGAAGCTGACTTTATACATGTTAAGGTAAAGCGTCAAAATAAGTGAGAAGAAGATGTGTAATTAATTTCTGTGTTACAAATGCCTGAGATTCTCTAATAAGCACCTGAGACAAGGATTTTAATCAACAGTGGATGTTTGTTTCTTGAAGGGGTAAGGGAAGAAGAGAAAAAACTTCAAAGATAGAGGCAAGCAGCATCATAATTTGTCAGAATTACCATTATCTGGGTCTGTTTACAGGTTGTAAATATTCCCTCCGGGCTGAGATTTAACATTCCAAGTCATACGCAGGAAATGATATTTATCTTTGCTAAATTAAAACATTGGTTCAGTGGCTTTAAAAAAAAATGTAATCACAAGAAAATCCTCTGGAGCTCAAGAAGTTCAGGTATTTTTGCATGATTTTTTTTTTTTCCCCCTGGTCTACACTTTTTTTTTCCTACTTAATAAACATGGCATATGCTGAATATTTCAAAACCTTGACCTGTTACTCTGACATAAGTAGTAAAGATACACTGAAAAGTAATGTAGTGGAAGCCTTTCACCTATGACCGCATCTTTTCTTGATGCCATTTGCTGTTACTCAGCTTGTAAATCTCTCTAGTGTTGAGTGTTTCTTCTTTATCAGAGGATTTTATTACAAATGATTTATCAGTATGCAAGTGGAGTAATTATTTGGTTCCTATTAGTATTTCTTTCCCTTCACAATAGGAAATATATCCTTAAAATTCCATCTGTATTTTTGAAGGTAGTATAGCAATTAAAATACATTTAGACTCCTTATTTGCATACAAATTACCAGGATGAAAGAGAATGTGAGGAGATGCAACATTATATGTAATTTTCAAATATATCCATACTTCTTTTGGTAGTAGAAATGTCTTCCAACATTTTTTTTTAAATTTTGATAGCATGTGATTCTTCTTGCAATTTGCAAAATCATTTCTGGTTTATATCACAAAGGAGAATGTTATAGCCTCCAATATTTTTTTCTCTTTAATTCCACATTTGGCATGAAAGAATTCACCTGTACAGGGCCAGAAGAATTGTCTGTGAATGCCTTGCTGTAAATAGCATTCTGGCAAAGAGTTCTTCATCTCCCAGATTATTTTCACTGGTGTTTACTGGAACTGATTGAATACTGTTCATTTACTCTATTGACACATCTTGCTACTATGACTGCATACATTATTCAATTAATCATTCCTGTAACATTGGACCAGTGCTAGCTCTTGCTCAGAGTAATAGAACTGATTTGAATTTACTTATCTAGGAGCTGCCTGTGGTTTAATAAAACACTTTTTCTTTCACTCCTTCTGATCAGAATAGATATTATTGTTCAAAATGGATAGATACACAATTTCTCACTCCTTCCATTACGCATTTAAGAAAAGGATGCTTTTTTTTTTTTTAATTGTTCTTTAAAATCTTGCTCTAGGTAAATTCTGGAGCTTTCTTCTTTGAAATGGGGACAGAGAGACTTATTCCTGACTCAACCCTTCCTTTTCACTGGATTTATTTCCACTTGTTTCACTGATACTGTGTCTTTTCTTGCCAATTGACAGAATGGCTAAAATGGCTACTATATAATTATTCTGGCAAGAGTGAACAAATTATTTTGGAGAAAAAAATAGACTTCTGGTGTGTTTTAACACAGCCTTCCTTAAGTATCTGCTTTGTCAATGCTCATTATACCAACATTTTTCTTACATCATTCCAGAGATTGTACCTGTTAATGAAGGACAACTTTTTTAACACTGACCATTGTCCAAAGGATGCATAGACATACATTGGTGGATATGAGGTGGCTGTTCCATCTTTAGCATTTCCATGAGCAATTTTGCAAAAGAAGGCAAATTTCTGAATAGATTTTCTCTGCTGGCTTATTGTTTTTGTACAGAGAAGACAGAATATCCTACCACACGCTGATAAGTTAGGTCAGGAATATATATGTTAACAATCAAAATGCCTTATGACTGGAAAGAAGAAACCAGCCTTGGACAGGATGTTATTAGGCAATATCAAGGCATACACTTCTACTGAAAAAAAAAAAAAAACAGCAACAGCCCATTTGGGCTACCTCATCTTCATGGATGTGTTAGGATTGTCTGGCTTGCACTTCCCTCAGAAAGAGAAGGTCTCAGGATCAGACAGCAAGTCCCTTCTCCTTCTAGCATCTTACTGAAAAAGCAGTCAGTCACTTCTGCAGATCATTCTAAGATTAGAAGGCTCCAGCAATTCATAATTAAATGTTTCTGGCATAAACAGTGGTTCTATGTTAAAGATATTAAGCTTTCCATCCTTCTGGCAGATATCAATTATTCTCTGGAAGCACTGAGGATATTCTGCAGGTATACTAATGCAAGGGACTCATTTCACATGATTATAAATGTAGTATAATCGACTTTCTCAAGGCAGATCAAGTAAACTTGAAAAATATTTCATATGGTGCAAAAAGTGGAGAGATTTGAGTTGATCTTTATTACTTTCCTGGTTTTTGTTTGCTTGCTTTTACTTTTGTTTTTTTCCTTCTCTCCTCAGAATTAATGAAGTTAAATCTCAAGCAAAGAGGGAGTTTAAGCTTTACTGCAATAAGTACAGACAGTTTATCTGTTTATAATATTTTAAAATAGGCCTCAAATGTATAATCATTCTGTCAACTGACAGCATTCTGTCCATTGTTAGAGATCCAGAAAGGGAAGAAATTCTAATGCCAGCTATGAAGTTGGCCCACTAGCCTATGAAGGGTTTGAGAGTCTTCCATGGAAAAGGTAGATAATCAACACTGAAAGTAATACTATTGTAGCATATATAAATATATAAGGAGGAAAAAACAAAAAAAAAAGCAGGAGAGAATTGGGAAACAAAAGTAATTTTGTAATGAGAATCTCCAGAGAATCTCCACCAAAGCCTTTGTGAGCTTTTTCAGCATAGGCCTATAACAGAGTTGGTACATTTTGTTCTACTACACAGACATCTGAATGCAGGCTTTTGCTTGCTATACTGATGCTGTTCATGAAATTATGAAATAATAAAAACACAAGCTTGGCAGAAAACGATTTAGGGTTTTGGAGCACGGAATATGTTTGTAGCCCCTGGAGACCCAGGTGAGGAAAGTTCAACTCTTCCCAGATGAACCAAATTAAGAGGGTAGGGCAACATCTGGAAGCAATGAAGGAAGAGGAAGCAGAAGGCAGTGGGAGGTCCGGTGGAAGGTCACAGGGAGTGGTAGAAGTGTTTTGCTTCTTGGTTGAGGCCAAGAAGAGGAGCTGAGAGACTCACCAGCTGATTTTCTTGAATGAGAATCTAGACAACGGAAAAGGTTCAAGGCCAGGAAGATGAGATTATTTTAACTTCTCACCAAGTGAGATCTACTGAACTAATAGAAACGTGGAAAAGCAGGCTGCTAATGTCTAGGAGTAGTGGCGAACTGTGGGCAGCAGAAGTCATAGAATCATAGAATGGCCTGGGTTGAAAAGGACCACAATGATCATGTAGTTTCAACCCCCTGCTGTGTGCAGGGTCGCCAACCAGCAGACCAGGCTGCCCAGAGCCACATCCAGCCTGGCCTTGAATGCCTGCAGGGATGGGGCATCCACAGCCTCCTTGGGCAACCTGTTCCAGTGCCTCACCACCCTCTGGGTGAAAAGCTTCCTCCTAATATCTAACCTAAACCTCCCCTGTCTCAGTTTAAAACCATTCCCCCTTGTCCTATCACCATCTCAGCATTTGAGCTGGTTTCCAAGCTTGTCCTGTGCTACAACGGAGGAGTAGGTGGTTTCTATGGGGTATTTTGTTTGTGGTGGCTTTCAAGGTAATAGCTCATGAGTGGCAGAGTTGTGGTTCTTGTCTGTTTTCTAGCTGGTTATTTGCATTCTGTGAGAGCCTGTGTGAAGTGGATGCTTTGTTGGTTCCGCACCCCACAGTGTTTGTTACATGGTTGTGAAGGGTTTAATGTTGTGACTGGGTGGTCCTTTCCAGTCTTATTTCCCATTTGAGACTCTGAAGAGTTATATATAATATAATATGTATAGTATGCCATATGTCTTCTGTGATACTGAGGAAGGAAAAGAGAAGAGATAGATAAATCCCAACGGAGTCTTAATAGATAATGGAATCCTTGGAGAGGCCAGGTGGATCTAAAAAGTGTATTTAAATGGAGAAGTTAATCATAGTGGTTGTAAGGAAAATTTAGCGAGCTTTAGGGCCCAAATGTGGGCACTCTCCTGAAGGAAGCAAGAGATCTATTTATGTGAGATGGTGAAGAGGCTGAGGTATGAATGCTGTCTTTTGCTCAGCCTTTATCAGCATGTCTGGCTTTCAGGTGTGAGTCTGGCTGTTCCAGGACACTTGCCAATCTTACAGTGAAAGCTATTCCTGAGGCTTCAGTGTTAGATTAAGTATATCCTCTCAGTGAGTTTTCCAGTGTTATTCTCCCCTCTCTTACCTCATTACTTACACTCACTGAATGCCAAAACAAACAAACAAAACCTCATAGTCCTTTATTGCTACGCTATGGACATGTACAGAACAAAACTCAAATACCTGTGCTAAGCAAGTTGTAATCTAAATATAGGCAATAAATGTGCTATATTCTCTAATTCTATATGCTAAATCTAAAGAACCAAAACCATTCAGAATCACAGACAGTGGTCAAGCACTGCCAGAAGTCTTTTATAGGCTTTACATTTAGGAAAGTGTTAATCAACCTCAGCCTTTAAATTATTAGCTCTTCTAGCTGTTCTCTACCAACAAATCAACAAAAGAGTAATAAAACAAGTCTATAAGAAATGACTACAGTAAACAGATCATACTGCTTTCTCTATCCCAAGAAACTACACAATAAGTGTGTTCGCTTTATCTTGCTGATATTTTCCCAATCACCTCTTCTTGCCACGGTCCACTGCTAATTGTGTTTATTCTAATATGTGCTCAGAGTGTGTAGATAAACCTACTAATGTCAGCTGCACCTTGCATGTATCATGGAATACAGAGGCAAAATCAGCTGGGAGAGCCGGGGAATAACACTGGCAAAAGAATTCTCTGTTGCAGGGCAGTGAGGATGAAGAGGGTATAAGGTCATATTTTCCAGCAGATTTCATCATTCATCTTGAAACCTGGCCTAATGAAAGGAGGAAATTATGTTGAATCACATGTTGATCTTTCTTCTAGAGCAGAGGAGAGACTGGCTGAAGGAGAAAAAAAAACAAAAACAAAAACATATTGCACTTAGCCAGAAATTCCTAAACAGTATGTGAGACTCTCGTCTGGCAGAGGGGAAGACCAATGAACTGTTTAATTCCATGTTGATCTTCAAGTCTGTGGAGGTAAGATGCTGGAGGTCCTGTCCAGCTCTTGAGTACAAGTTTTAGCCCTTATTTCATACATAAGAGATGAAGAAGGGTCAGCTTGTCACATGTTTGTTTACTGTTAGCCAGGGGTTGGTTGCTCAGTAGCTTGTTGTGTAGGTTTCTCACCCTTTTTGTACTGCATCAGTGCTTGTTTGTCAGCACGTAGAGTTGTGGAGAGTTGCAGTAGCTCCTGAGTGACCAGCTTGAAAGGTTATTGTGTGGGTTTTGCCACTGCATTACTTTCATTGACCTGCTGTCTCTTTGGACTGCAGTCTCCTAACACTACCAGACTGAATTGTCTTATATTTCTCAAGTATGTTAGACAAGGACTTGAAGTTCCCCTTAATTACAGCACTTTCTTGATGTGTTTCTGCCTGCACCGTTTTAACTATGTGATTTTAACTAAGTGATTTTAAAATGTCTGGTTTTAATTGTCAGTTACTCATTCAAACTTTCATGTATGTTTTTTTATTTGCATTCTTTGTCTTAAATGTGACAAAGCGTTTAATATTCCTCAGCCTGATGCTGAGAGACAAGCCAGTCAGAATATATCAAAACTAAGTACAGCACTAGCAGGATTAAACACAATGGATTTACAGATATGATATAATTGCTACCTTGAGTTTAATCTACCTATAATTGGGAACAGACAAGGCTGGAATTAAATGACTACACAGAATCTTTCCCAAACGGAAGGGAGGAAGAAAGCAGCCCAGAGGGAAGTGAGGAGGCTCTGCAGCCTCTAGTTTGGCAAGTAGTGGATGGAATTGGTAGTGGTCTGTGCTGTTCCATTGTGAGAGGCATTAGAGGTGATCTGATGTTGATGAGCTGCATGTACAATAAAGGGCTTGGCTGTTTGTGAACTTCTGATGTGAACAAGTTGTTTTGCTCTCTCTGCTGAACTGCCCATCTCTTCTCTGCTCTCTAACTCATGTGTGCATCCTCTTCCTCTGTTTCTCTGTTGCCCTACATAGCTGGTCTCCCTTCTGTATCCACAGTTTCTCTTCTGTATTTATCTACACAGTTACCACCAGCACACAGCAGCTCAAAGCAATCATTAAATGCATGTACAGCCAATCTTTTCCACTTAATAGACGCTGTAAGCTTAGGATATTCTTAGGTAGTGATGGAAAAACTTAACATCCTTTCATATGTTTAAATCCAGACAGCCTACCCTAGTTTCCAACATTTATAAGCCAGAGGATAAAAGGTCCAGCATCTATCACACTGGACTTTTCTTCAGCTGCTGCTGTATTCTTTTTAATGTAATCACCACAGCCACTTTTATTTGAGGATCAGGTTCTCCTAAAATATTACCTGGCTCCGCAGCATCTGACTGAGCTGGGAGGCTTGTACTAACTTTCAGCCGCCAACATAAGAGATGAGAAAAATTGCAGTAATTAATTTCTTGAAAAAGCAAGTGCCAGATCTCTCCAGACCAGAACTGATTGGTTCATTATCCTTGTGCTGAGTTCCCCCCTAAGTATGAGGAGAAGTAGTTCCTCTGCCTATATCATTCTGTGTGGTCATCCCTGTCTGGTAGGTATTCTCTATGATGCCCATGCAGGGACCGAGCTTCTTGGAAATGTCCCTGGGGCCACCACCTGCTTTCAAATTGTGGGCAGCAGCAGCATAGACTGACCAAAGGCAATGGAGCATTAGTCCTAAGGTCTCTGGTTTGATTTTTGCAATGATACCTGCATTATATCTGCTTATGCAGTGTGATTTGTTCAGTGTTTTCTGTTGGCATTTGTGCTCTAGGCACTCCTATTTAATGTGCCATGTTTGTTGAATGATTAATGGGGAACAGTGCCATTTAAAGGACTGGCTGAAGTGGAAGACAAAAATTGCATGTATTGAAAGTGTCATGACAGGTAGTTAACAATTTATTACAGTGAAAGTATAACTTGCAAATAAATGCTGGTTGTTTTGATATGACCTAGACTTCATAATCTGGAGTGGATTCCATTGGGTTTTTGGAAGACAGCTGTTAGATGAGAATTGGTAATGATACATTACAGAGTAAGGACTCCAAGCTGGCGTGTTATTCTGTATCCCATCAGCTGTGGCATAATGTAAAACCACGCCATGCTTCCTTGCCACTCTGTCTCATTACTTCTCCCAAAGATCCCAAAAGCAGAGTTCTATCCCGTCACCATCCTAAGGGATGGATGCTCATTTGTTCTCTGAACTGGGCATAGCACAAGTTATGAAATCATGAACTGACGCATGCATATGGCAGAAATTTACTTCATTGATTAGTTTACCTAGATGCTTATACACAGGCAAATATTTTAGGAAAACTGTTTTTGTGAATTCTACTCTATTTTATTTTGGTATTTAGTGTATCCTTCCCACTCTGTCTTTCCCTTTCAGTATGGTAAGACCATGTACTTCTGGTCCAAATGCAGTTATTTTGTTTGACTTATATGTACAGCACCCCTTCCTTTGCTCTATGAGGAATTTTTTTCTTTGACAGAATGCACTTCTCAAATGATTTGTGAAAGATGGGCTACCGAGCTAGATAGGCTGATTCATCTCAATAGCTCATGTGTTTGATTGCTTAGTTCTTCTCTTCTATGGTTATGGAAGAACTGGATGCATTAGCAGAGATCTGTAGACAGAAGTAGTGAGCTTGGAATGAGCTGAATCTGTATTGGCAGAGGAGGAATAGGAACAGTTGCAAAGATCTTTAACTTGTGGTTGGTGCAGTCCATGCTGGGCAAGGATGAGCTGTCTTACTTGTATGTGATTTTATTTTATTTTTTCAGTTGTGTTATTTTAAAAAATATTTAACCACCTAAACGTGCGTGTGTAAATAACAATGAATGTGTTTTGGGAGCATAAGGACTGTTGTCCTTTACCTACATCTTTACATTCCCCATTGAGGTGAATTGATTCATTCATTCCTAAAAGTAATTTCAGCAAATTAACTATAGCTTTCTGCAACGAAGGATCCAGAGAATCAAGGACAGGAAACCTGTGTATGTGTATTGCATGTCCCACATCACTGGGGGAGCAGAGGATGGGAGGCTCTTCAACTTTTTAAAAATTGTAGAATAGAGAATATAACTGCTTTAGTATCCACATGTATTCACATTGTAATATAACATACTGCAACTAACAAGGTATTGTGCTAATAAGACAATGCAAATTTTCTGCTCTCTGCTGATGGGTACATAGTCTTTGTTGGTTATGTCAGCAAAGTTGTGCCACTGGTTTCTGGGAGTAAAGTATAAAATTCATGCTTGCAAAACAGAGTATTTGTTTACTCTCGTTATGGATATGGCTGATGAGATGCTTTTGCGGGTAAATGCAAAATGTACTTTATATTTTTCCAGGTAATGGGCATTTATAACTGAAGTTTTTTTAAAAACACTTGTCAGTATGGTTTGGAGTTATCACATATCAGTAATTACTATGGATGGTTGGAAATGTTGAGGAAAATTTCCTCAGCGCATTCCAGGCTCCATGTATGCATACATCTCTAAAAGATAGTGAGCTGTTTAATGCATTTTAATAATTCTGTGGTGGGCTTCTATAATGTAAAACTATTTCCACCAAAGTCTGAAATGAGCTTGGCGTGATTCAGAATCAACATAATAATATATTCCTGGTATCCTTTACTTGCTGATAACGGTTCCTCTGCACGAAAGGGTTTTGTCCAGTTATATTCATTTTCTATAGGTGTTAATTTATCTGGCAATTACAATTCAAATTGTTTCTCTTAAACAAGAGTTGAACCTAGGCTAGTGAGAGCTCTAAATTGAGCAATTTCACCAACTGTCACAGGATGCTGTAGGATACCTTTGAGTTAAACTGTGCTCCTGTCTGATGAGGGTTGCAATTTAATAAGAGTCAGGCAGGCTGTAACTATTTGCCTTCCTCCTGGGAAAAGATGGAAATATGTTTGGTTGATACTGCTATTGCTGTAACTTAGAAAAGCTGTGGTAGAGTGAGGGCAGGCTGAAAGGGCTGGTCCATCTCTTGCTTCCTTCCCCTTGTCTGTTGACTAAAATCTTTATCAATATTTTTCTTGGCCTGCATTTGTGTGGTTTAGTACAAATTCAGTTTTCCTGGGATCTTTATAATTTAAAGACAAACTGCAATTCTGCATCAGGGAGAGCTGTTCCTCTGGTTCTGCTTTACAGAAATACCAAGAGTCGCACTGGATGTTCTTGCAAAAATAAACCAGGTTATGTCAGTCTCTCTTGCTAGTTTCAGACAGAATGGTGTTTAGTTAAGAAGCCAGTGGCTGAGTAAGCTCTTGCAGGAACACATTTGGTTTTGACATAGCAGGTTTCACATCTACAAGATGCAGCTGAATCTTAAAGGAGGATGCTTTTTAGTTTGAAGATGCAAGTCAGATGATAAGGTCCTTACAGGACAGAATGAGAGGTTTTTTCTTCTTCATGTAGCCAGAATGCATTTTTTTAGTTTGCTTGTTTTCAGAGCTGTGTAGTACCAATCTATTTCATTGCACTTCCTTCTCACTTTTTTGTTTTACTAGTTGTCATTTGTAGTCCATTTCTCTCATCATGTTTAATATGAAGCATGTAAAAATGATAAAAACACCATGCTGTGGCAATCCATGAAAGGGGTCATGCTGAAAACTGACCAGTAATGTTGCTTTGTATAAAATGTTTGCTGTGACAAATTCAGATCAAATGCTGGATAACTGGATGCCTTTGATGTTCATTATCTGTGGCCCAAGAGAAAGGCAGATGCTATCATAGGTCCAGGCTATGTAATGCAGGATAGTGACTGGCCCAATTAGATTGAAGGCTGTTTCTGGGGCCCTGAACACAAACCAAAAGGGAGAAAGAATGATTTCATTATTTCTGTGTAGGTGGCAGGAGAGTGGAGCAGAGGTTGGGAAACAGTGTCTCAGTACCAAAGACTGAGCTGCATGGCAGCAGTTACAGCAATCTTAGCACCAAGTAATGGTTACTAGCAAGTAGAGATGTAGGCAAAAGCCTGCTGAATACTGTTGAAGCTAAAGCACAGCTGTTATCTGTTATAATTCAAGCTCTCTGCTCACAGCTGTGGACTGCAATGCAGACATACTCAGAAAAACAGATTGAAGGAGTGAAAACATTACCACAACCTTGAGAAAAGCACACAGCAAGATTTTGGTGTAGGAAGGTGGCTGAAAAGATGCTTGGAAGTGGAAGCAAATGTGCTGCTTCCTGCTGCCTGCCTTCCTGCTCTGAATGCATTCAGGGCTTATTTTAACAGATGAGGCAGTAAGAAGGACATTCCTGATTCTACTGCTTTCCCCTGCTAATAAAAGTGACCCACAGAACCCTGAAAAATGGTGGGGTCAAGGACAGACAAGAGTGATCTGCTTCACTTGCTCACAAGTGTTCTGACACAGACATTTTAGTCAGCACTAACTTTGCTGACAGAATGTGAGTTCACATGACAAACATGCTCATCTTTAACCTTGAGAAACAGGGTTAATCCCAACCCTTCAGGGTTAATTAAGAGGTAATTGCATGGGCCTCAATTAATTCCTGTTTAACTCAGTTGCATTTGATGGAAGGTCACTAGAGATTAATTTGGCCTTTTGCCTCATCAAATTCATTTTCATTAAATGCAAAAAAAATCTTAAGAGTGAGGTTCCAGCTGTGACTCTCCTGCCCTATGACAAGTCTAACAGTACAGGATGAGTCCTTAAATACTTGTCATATGGCTGTAGATACCAGTGTTTTGGTTGAGCTAGTCACTAGTGTTCTTCCTTGCTTATCTTCAGGACCTCTTGAAAACAACTGAGCTATGTAAGGACCAACAGCAAGGTCAGGAATTAGACTGATGATTTCAGTGTGTATTCCAAATGCTTGCTCTCCTTCTCTGAATCAGGCCCTTTGCTATTCACACAAAAGCATACGAGTGTGGGGCGATATGTCATGCAGCATACTCTGCTTACCCTTAATTACAGTTATGACTGAGAAAGTGCTGAAATGTTGTCACTGTTCTGTAGATTAATGAAATCATACTAATGAGATCCGACTCTAACATCTGCTGCAACAGTAAATTTAGAGCTAGATGAAGAATTAAATTGCTTGACACTGGAAGTATAGCTAGAGTGACCCATGTAAGTGGGTAAAGAAACAGTGTATAGAAACAGTGAATACCTGGCTGAAGATAACAGAGGAGCTCAGTCAGGATTATGAGATTTTCAATTCCTGTTTTGATTGGTTCCACCCTTGCAAGCATTGACATTACACAACACCTGCATGTACAATAAAACACTCTGCTTTCACTGTCTGTCTTAGTACTTGTTGTACAAACCAAATCTGAGTGCGCTCTAGCTCCAGTATATACACTCTGTATGAGAGCTGACTCAACTTCTGCTGCAGTATACTGTACCAGGCAGCTCTCAAGTGATGCTGCTGCAATTTATCACTATAAACTGTTTCATATTGGAACAAACAATACTCATGAGGCAATCTGGATTCAAATTAATTCAAAAGCTCCATAACTGAAAAGTGAGCAGTCTCTTTGTGTTGTGTTGGTTTTTTCTTGTTGTTGGTTTTTTTTTTTTTAACAAGATTTTATGATATGACTAGACTACAAATAGCTCCATTCATGATAAACTGGCAACTTGCAAACTGTATATGCTAGAAGCTATTTGTTGTACAAGGAGACCCAAAGAAAATTCTTAAATGAAATCTTCTCTGCCAGGGAGATGTGAGGCATCAGTTCCATGGGAGCTGTTAGGGGTGTCTTGTTTTGGGAGCTCCATGGCTGTGGGGCAGTGGTGATGATGAAGGCCCTTTCCTTGTACGGATTAGAGAAATCTTATTACATCTGTATTTGAAGATGCTTATTCCTAGGCTGTTTCCTAAAGAACTCAAACACTGTATAATGCATCTGACCGTGAGACTGGATACATTCAGAACCATAAGTTGATCCTTAAGAATAATTTTTTTTAAGATGTATATGGATGTCAGCTGTGAATTGCTGAATTTTCAGTAGTACTTACATGTGTATCCCTTGAGCTAAGCAAGTGAATGATATTTTAATAACATCAAAACATCATTTAAATTCAACTCCGAGTTATACCTCTTACAAAACCAGTTCCATTTCCTCTGCACCTTTATTTCCAAATTAGTTCCATTTCAATAATAATGATAGTGAGCACACTGCAGGTTAAAAAACTATCTTCAAAACAGTCAGGAGCTCGTGAAAGGTCTTCAAGAGAATTTGGATCTGAATATAAAGTAACTTTTTGGCCTGAGATTTCTATTGCACATATAAGACACAAAATTAAAGGGCATGTGAAGGAGTAATAAATGATGTGAAGCCCAAAATCAGAAAGAATTACAGTCAGGCAAGAGTTAGGCTTAAAGCTTACACAGCTGCCAGTAACTCCTGAATTACTTTGGGAGACAGATTGTGTCAACAGTGGCCTTTCAGTACCTGAAGGGAGCCTACAAACAGGAGGGGAATCAACTCCATGAAAGGGTAAATAATGGCAGGACAAGGGGAAATGGTTTTTTAAGTTGAGGGAGGGAAGATTTAGGGTGGATGTCAGGGGGAAGTTCTTTACTATGAGAGTGGTGAGGTGCTGGAACAGCTGCCCAGAGAGGCTGTGGATGCCCCGTCCCTGGAGGTGTTCAAGATCAGGTTGGATGGGGCCCTGGGCAGCCTGGGCTGGTATGAAATGGGGAGGTTGGTGGCCGTGCATGTGGCAGGGGGTTGGAGATTCATGATCCTTGAGGTCCCTTCCAAACCTGGCCATTCTGTGATTCTGTGGTTAAAAGCACGTTAAATTCTGCTTCTGAATAACATCTGAAGTTGCTTGCTTTTGATAAAGTAAATGCTATTCATGGATCCTGAAGAAGGGCTGTTTGGTGAAAGGGGCTCAGGGTAATAGGCGTGTTCTGGATGCTTCTCACTTCAGTAAGCTCTCTGTAAGATGCTGAGATGGTATCAGTCTTGTTTTCAAACCCTGATATGGAGAAATTGGTACTGCTGCCTTCTCTGATTATCTCATAGAACTGTGTGCTTGCCCATTAAATGGAAACTAGAGAGCTGGTACTTACGGAGCAGAATTTCAAATATGTATAATGTAAGAAATGGCCTTATTACTAGGACAAACAGTTCAGTGAAATAGAATGACTTTTTACTCCTGCCTTTACGTTCTCCAATGTGTGAAAAAAAAAACTGAGGCTGAGTTGCCACTTGAATCACTGGAAGATTTGAGACTTAATGATCTCTTTCAAGGATCGATTCCTATCAGGAAACCAGTTTCTGGGCAGAAGAACTGAAATGCAGGCATCTATCTCCCCTTAGGGAAATTGGCTGTGCTTGCTCTGGGGCTGTCTGAGGAGTTTTGTCGGTGGCTGGAGGGATGGGGGTTGTAGAAGGTGGGCTAAATGCATGGGTAGGGGGAACTCGAACACAGCAGTGCCCGAGTGGTGCTCTTTCAGTCCTAGGCAGCTGTGTGGATGTGGATGAATTTCATTGAAACAGGAGGCCCTGCCCAAGTATTTCACGTTCAGCATGCCGCTCGGTTAGATGCGTTTGGAACTATCAATCGGAATTTGTACTTGCTATATGGATTACAATAAAGAAGAAATGGTATTCATTAAAGACTGAAATTGAAGCAACTCACCAGGAAAAGAGTTTAATCCCTCAAGTTGTTTTACTAGTATACGCTGAGCACTTCATCTGCATGTGGCATGATTGTAATTATGATATCTTTGTTAGTCTAACTCCCAAGAACAAAAAAGCTCTTAGACATTAGCTGGCTATCTTCCTGATTTTTGAAACCAAATGTCTAATTAGAGCACTTCTGTTTCTTACATTTATTTTCAGTTCTAGAGAGTGAAAGGCAAGGAATCTCAGTGCAGCTGTGGCTCTTTTATAGACTTCAGCTTATTAGAGCTCCTGGGTCAAACTCTCTGGTGTAGCTACATGGACTTGCATTTTTCCTGGTGTAACTTCAGATATTTATATAATCTTCTGTACATCTGTCCACATGTGTGTTCCTGCACACATAGCAAACCCTTACTTGATATAAATCACTGAAGCTCTTTTGGCTTCTGTGATACTATACTGATTTCTTACCAGCTGGGTATCCGGTCCATAGCATCTGGTTTTCCTTTTCCCTCCCTTAATAACGCTGATGAATCAGAATTCCTTAAGGAGGATAATACTAAACATAATTAGACAGGATATGTTCAAGAAGAAAATTTAATTTGAAGAGGTTTGCACAGAATTTTTATTGGCCTCAGGTGGAATGCTGGGACTTTATCTTAATGAATCCTTTCTACAGATCCATTTCATGCATTATGCTGTTATGTGATGGAGTATGCTCTAATGATGCATTATGTGTATGTTTATTCAGTTGGATTTTAAAGTTCTTCTACTGAGTGATATAATTATTCTGGGCTGCAGAAATGAAATGTAAAAAGATAAGCTGAAATTTTAAAATATCTGTTAGTAAATCAAATATGAGACTGCGGATTGGACATATCCTCAGAACTGATTTGCTGTGAAAGCCATAAGAGTGGGTTGTGTTTTTTTGGTCCCTCACTCAGTTAAAATGTTGATATTTTAGTATTTTGTACTTTTAAAGTCATATTTGAGTGCTGCCTTTTTATTGTGATTCTGTAAGTACGCCACACTCTGGGATTATTTTGATAAATCCTGGAAGATTTTGACAAAATGCTCAAGCTACTGAATGGCACTGAGAGAATGTTAATCTACTCTTCCTTAGTTTACATCCATTTACCTTTTACCCTCAGAAAAGCTCGCTAATGTGGCCTGTTATTATTAACAATTAACATCTGTCATTTATCATGGTGTAATTGTATACTAATGGGGATGTAACGTTTGGGTGACTTGTTTCAGCAGTGGTTACAGGAAAAAAATCTCTTGATCTGCGAAAGACATTAAGAGCAAAATTAAAGAGGTAGAGAGAGGCAAACTGGTAAGTGATTTAGTAGTTTTCTGCCTGGTCATGGCTGTTGATGAGAATGAGGGAGGGAACATTTGTGCTCCCTGTTTGGCCCCAGGTCTTGCTTGATACAGTACAGAATTGTGCAGGGGGTCTTGGAGGGTCATCTTATAGGCAATGAAGGCGGGGGGAAAAGGAAAATTATTTCTGAGCAACCAGAAGTGGGAGAAGAATTAGTGGTGCTGCTGGGTCTGTTTCCCTTCTACTCTAATTGTATTCAAAATGTAGCCTTAACAAGGAAGCATTGGAGCTGTCATATAGAAGTGAGCCACATACTTCCTCTGTCTTAACCCTGCAAAATGAGATTTACAAGGTGATAAAGTCATATGGGAATGCAGTGTCTTCAGATGTCCCTGGTTTTTGTTTGCTGACTAATTATTTCTAGTTTAGGCATTAGTGTTCTTGCTCTTTTTTTTTTTTTCTTCTCAGTTTCTACACTATTCTCAAATAAAATTGCACTTCCACTTTCTCTTCTTTATGCACAGAAGATGTGATATTTGAATTCTTGATGCTGATAATTGAATTCTTGATGAATCTAGCACTAGTGAAAAATTTTGCATCCAATAGGTATCCAGAATATACCCTAAGATACCAAAACACAAAAATTCAAAGCATCTAATGAAGCTTGCAGAGGTCTGCTGAATGCTGCAAGAAAATAGTGCAATGAACTGTACTGTTGCTTCTGGATTTGTAAAATAAGCGGTACGTTCCACTTCAGAAATCAGTTTCTGACAAGGGAAGGAAGGTTCTGACAGTTTAGCACCGGCTTGGAACACCTTTTCGTATGCACTTAGGTGATGAATGAACACACCACACTTAGTCTAAGTAGTAGCAACTCTTTTTCTAGCTCAGGTCCAACCACAGTGCAATCTGATCTTGATGAGAAGGGATGTTCTGTTTGTACAGTGAGATCTAACGTTGTTTGACAGCAAAAATAGAGCTCACCCATCAGATGTTGCTTTATGTTGTGAGGCTGATCCTTAATTTAAATTCGGGTAAAAGCTCTAATCTCTGTTTGCATCCCTTTCAAAGCGCTGCACTTTCTGAGACTTGGAAATGTTCACTTTTTTTCATTCCTCCCTTCTTTTAAAAACTTGAGCCCCTGCTGTCAGGGGAAGGAGACATTAATTTGAACAGGAAGAGGGAGGAAGAACATTGCATCCGGAGTTTGTGATTAGTTCCTTCTCTCAAAGCCTCTTTTCATCATTATGAGAGCTTCCTGAAGTGAGTACAAGTCTGGCCTTGGTGAGGCCAAGTTCAGGCTAGCAGTGACGTCCTCCTTTCCTGCTGGTTTTAGTATCCTTCAGGATGGGAAAGGAAGGAATTGGTTTTAAGTAAATCCGTATTCGTCTCATTAGATACCATACTTTGTGGAGACATTGTTTTGCTTTTGTTTGTTTGTTTGCTTTTTAATTTCTTTTTCTCCTTTTAGAAAATCAAATGTCACAATGCTTATGGTTTACCACTGCTACTGGTTTACTGCTTACCAAGGTTATGGCGGAGCAGGGTCTATTTCTTGGCTGTGACCCCAAGACTGCACTGTGGATGTTTGCAGCCTTGAACTGCAGATACATAACAAGGGTTTAAGTAGCTGCCTTGGTAGATTCTGGAGTAGCCCATTTAAGACTGCCTTTCTTGTGATTTTAAGGGAGTCGGGAGCAGAGACTTCTGGGCAATTTGCACCACCAAATTCAGTTGCACGTATTTTGATCTCTCTCTTGTTCTTTTTATAGGAAAAGAGAAAGCTTAATGTAAATGACACCTTTTCTATTTCACATTATAAGAAGATCTCTTTGAAAGTTTGCAGCCACATCTAGCAGCAGTGTTTCTTGCTAAAGTGAGAAGACATAATGCCTTAATCCCTAAGGTGAACTGATCCAGCAGTAGAGGAGTCAACCACCATTTTTAGGAAGCAGATTTAAATCAGAAATCAAAGGCTGTTCCCTGTACAGCTTCTGACCAGCCGTTCTTGGTTTCAGGATGTCCTATTGGCAAGGGGGTGGTAACCAGAAATGTTAGAAATAAAAACAGTGTGGCTTCTTACAGAAAGCAGAGGTGCCTGCAACTTGTTCCTACTTGGAATTCTGCAACTGTTTGTCCCCTCTCCACTTTCTAATTAGAGAGAGTTACATTTGATTAATGGTAATGACAATACTCTTGTTACCTGAGCAGCATGTGCTGTTCAGGAAGCACACACAAACCCTGCAAAGTCCAGTCTTAAAACAGGAATAGGATGATTTGGGTTTATTGTATTTGTCATGACTATTTAGGATGCGTTATATACATTTCCTTTTCTTTCGGGCTATTTCGTCATTGTTGTTGAGAAAGCACAAAGGATTTCTCAGTGTGTTACCATTTACTCGCCTGGATTATATTTAAATTAAAAAAAAGAAAAGCCCAACAATAACAAAAACACTTTCCATGACTCTTAGAATACACTGCTCTGGTTATCTGATTAAAACACAAATTGCTTAACAAAGCATTTACTAATGTTATTTGTTATAATTATGTCCTGAAATAGGATTCTAAATGGGACTCATGCCCATCTGCTGGGACAGTGGCTTTTCTTTTTTAATTTTTTGTTTCTTGTTTGCAAGGAACAGGTCAGCACCAAATGCTTGTTTTTATAGACATCAATCATTTGCTTTCATGGGGGAAATAATATATTTCTGACAATATTTCTGTAAGGTTAGCTTCATAGCAAATAGTTTAGTTTGTAGCTTAAGCAGTAAAAAAACCCACAAAACTCCAAACATGAGAACAAGTTCAGATCATGTTTTCCCTTCAAAATGCCTCTCCTCAAGACATTGAAAATGCTATCGCAATCCACTTGTTTTAATTAAAATATTATTATTTTTTTTAATCTGGAAAGTTGTGTGTGTGTTGGGTGGAGTTGTTTTGTTGTTTTTTAAGCTGGCGCTTCAGAGTAATTCACAACAATATTGTCCTGCTGCAGCTTTCAGCTCAGGCAGGTAAGACTAAAACAGATGTATTTTTCCAGGCTGCAGCTGTCAGGCTTGAGTTCTTCATAGGGAAAAGCCTTGTTCACTAGTGATATCTCCCTAGATAGAGATGTTGAAAGATTTTGATGGTACGTTTACACAGAGAAGACATACTTCTTATGATTGAGCTGCAGGAGGGAGACGTTTCTTCCTGCCCAGATTTACTGTCAAAAGATGATATTTACTGGCCAGTCTGTAAAATGATGCTATCTACACATACAAATATAAAAGGAAAGAAAAACAACTTTTGTAAGAATAATTATTTGGAATTGATATACTGGGAAAGCAAACTTCCAGAGTTGTGATTACTCTTTAAGAATCTTGTTTTGCTTAAAATCAAGTTAAGAACGTAAAGGAAACACTCCAGGAAACTGATGCATTTAATTAGACATATTTGGTTTAAGGATGAATCCAGCTAACTCTTCTCCCTTTTGTGTGTGCGTTTTTGCAGAGAGGGGGAATTGGGGGCCAGAGGGGGAAAGCAATTCAATTATTTCATTTATCTGAGTTTGAATTAGCTGTTACCCCTTGTCAGCCACCAGCTAATGAGCAGATCGTTGAAAAGACTGTTGAAAAGTTGGGTTCAATCCTGTTGCATCTGCTATGCAGATGGGATGCTACTTTTTGCTCAAATAAATAGAAGAAGCAATTAAGTCCCTTTTTGGAGTAAGATATCTGAAACAATGGGAGGCACCATCTGAAACAAAAGCACAGTCAGATGCTGAGTGATGTGGATAGCAGAGTTTTATAAAAGATTGAATGCAAGCAAATATAAGCTAAGAGGCTTTCTCTTGTTTTTGAAGTTATTTGTGTATTGACACAGATGTGACCAGAAACAGAGATGGTGGCAGAGAGGACAGCAAAAAATGTCCTTTCTAGCTGTGGAGAGAAAGGTAAGAGAAGGGCCAGAAGCATTTGGTACATATTTACTAAGACAGACTCCATGACCCACCACTTAACTGTACAACAAAAAATGCACTGAGGATCCTCTGATCTTCGTATCTGCTGTCTCCAAAATATACATGGTTTTAATAGGTTTTCTCCTCTTAATGAAAGACGTGCGTAAGTGTAATGACTTTGCAAAAGAGTAATAAACCATTCTTTTTTGAAGGTAGAAATAGTACACGGCTCCACAAAGCTTCTGTGGGAAGTATCGAAATATGTGGCGCCTACAGTCATCATATAGAAACAGAAAGGGAAATGCAAGGAGCAGCTCAATCAGCTTCAACCTACGAATAGTTTTGGTGAGCTTAAGACTATGTGATGAAAGCAGAAGACTCTCTCAGCCCTACTTGTTTTTCACACGTGATCATGAGATCTCTTCAGGCCTCCATTTCTGTTCTGTAAAATGGAATTAGTATTTCTTCCTCAACAAATCAAAATTATGATCTAAAATTATTATGAAAATAACCAATAGCAGAGTTGGCAAAGTGCTGTGGGCAGGAAATGATAAATCTTTGAGATCCTAAAATCAAAATTAATAGATACCTCAGTATTCTTCTAGTCCTCAACTCCCAGAGCAACTATTTCTCTGAATCCCTACTATGTATTGCGATTTGTGGTAGTGATCTTGTTAAAGTTGGATTAAAAGATATAAGAAGCAAAGAGTTTTACTGTGTAATAAAATATCCTTTATTATATCAGTCAACGTAGGGAAAAAGCAGATTAATTTTCTGACCCACTCTATGGCTGAAATACAATCTGAGAAAGATCCCGGGGATATATCAGCTTCTCAATCAGTTTAATTGGCATATAGTATGCAGTTAACATGCATAAATCAAACTCCTTGCATGCGGAACTGGCTGAGTACTAGTTGCAGCAAAAAGATTCAAGAAAATGTTGTGGGTTGTGTCAAAATGTAATTTTTGGAGAGTTGTGAGTGAAATGAAAAATAAAACTTTGGGTCAATTCAAATGCTTCATGGGTTATAAAAAGATATTCCTTTCAGCTTATGGTAACCTTTTGCTTAATTACATTTCTATAGGTCCTCTTAAAATGAATTATTGTTTTAAAAGGAAAACTCAAGGCTTCTACAAATAAGTCGTTTTTTGGTCTTGAAAGTTAAAATGTCAAAGAGAAATGTTTCATCTCCCCTTATAGATCATCGAATGGCTTGGATTGGAAGGGACCTTAAAGATCAGCTAGTTCCAAAATGCTCTGCCATGGGCAGTGTTGCCACACACCAGTACAGCCTGCCCATGGTCCCATCCCACCTGGCCAAGAGATCTTCCAGGGATGGGGCCTCCACAGCTCCTCTGAGCACCCTGTGCCACTGCCTCACCATCTCTCAGTATAAAATTTCTTCCTAGCATCGAACCTAAATCTAAACAGTTCTTGCAGTTTAAAGCTATTTCCCCTTCTTCTTTCATTATCTGCCTGCGTAAAAAGTTGGTCTCTCTCCTGTTTATAAACTCCCTTTAGGTAATGGAAGGCCTTAATGATATCTCCCAGAGCCTTCTTTTCTCTAAGCTAAACAAGCCCAACTCCCTCAGCCTTTCTTTATAGGAGAGGTGCTCCAGCCCTCTGATCATCTTTGTGGCCTCCTTTGGACCTGTTACAATAGCTCCAAAATACCAGAATTTATTGGCCAGTATTTTTCTTTGGGGATCAAGATGGAATCTGAACATATTTAAATGCTTGTAAATATGAGGCTCCATTGGAATGTTCAGGACCAGACAAAGACTTCTCACACGCTATATAGGCTTCCTACAGATTCTCCCACATAATTTACCTTTCCCTCTGGCACACAGTAGACAACTTTGCCTTCTGATTACCAGCCATCATGATGTTACCCTTATCTTTCTTGTTACTCCACATGTAATGCATTTGTAAATAAGATTTGCTCTTTTCATCAAAATTCCATTTAAAAAAAGTCAACATTCTCCTCCCATCTCCTCCTCCCATCAAAGCCACTTCTATTAGAGAACTGAAACTGCTTCGGGCTCTGCACTTTTAAAGTATGCATAAAAAATGGGGAAAATGGTTTGCCTTTTGTTTTCTCACTTTGTGGATATTGAGTTTTTATCATACTCTTGTCTATATTTTGGTGCACTTACTGCAGTTTTTGTTGATCTTACGATACCTTGCTCATACTTTCTAACTTTTGGAAGCTGTTGTGAAAATTCCTGTAGGAAAAATATTAATCATTAATAAACTATTTAAGCGTGTGGTTCTGTTCTGGAATTTTCCATCCTAAAATATTGATGGCGTAATTTTCAGAATGAAGAGGTGGAAAAAAAGAAAAATGAACCTAAGAGCTGATAGAAAGTCATGGAGATGAAATCTTTACAAAGAAAATAGATGTGCAAAAGGATGTTAAGAGTAAATTCCAGTGATTAATATTCCACTGCAAAACAATCAAACTAAAAAAGGAGTTATCTGAAGGCAGAGGGAAATTTGAACTTCTTTAGTCTTACAAATAAGTACAAATCAGAGCAAGGTCCTATAGCAACTACTCCTAGTATCTCATGTCCCGTGCTAGTTTTCTTAGGGCCAGTCAAATGTAATGTGCTTCCAAATGGCTTCCTTTCATCTAGCAGCAAGACTGAGATTTGTTTAAAATGCTATTGAAAGTCAGAGAACTGAGAGAAGTGAGGCCTTAGAGGCAAGTATGAACTTGGCATACTGTACTCACTGTGAACTTGTGCAGCAACTACTGCTAAATCTTTTGTGAATACCCATAAATAAAGCCTGGGTGATGAGGCTTCCTTTGATATTGCTGCTTCCTAGTCTGTTTGAGGTAAGTTATCTCCCTGGCAACCTATTTTCACCGTCTTTCCTGCTCTCCTTTTCTCACTTTGTATGTAACATAGCAGTTGAGCATCGCTGTCCAGTTGGTCTGGTAAAATGCTTCTGGAATGCAAGTTTATGAGTGAGAAATTTGCCTAAATAAAAGGGAAAGAAAAATGAAGCCAGTAACTTCACCTAGCTGTTAACTCCCTATCGAAGGGCTATGGAGGAATATAAAATGGGCATTTCATGTGTGTGAAACACTTGTCAGGCATTGATTTTCATTATTTCTAGTGGTGATTCCCTATGCCAACACTGGCTACTTTTATGTGTCACATTCCACTGATTTGCATAACAGACCACTACCTTGATCTTGGATGACGTTCTGTTGTTAGAGAAGCATTAGCTAAAACAGTTTCATCATAACACACTATGACTATTGTAGGTCCAGTCACAATAGGCCATAAATCCTTGGAATTTGTTTGTTTTTAAGATTTGCAGATTCTAGAAAGAGAAAAGGATGTCAGTGTTATCTTTTGTAGGCTGGGGAAGTTTATGTCCCATGCAGAGCTGGATTAATTTTGCAAGCTTCATTTTTAAACTAGCTATGCAGTGTTGGAAAGGAAAAATGGATTTGGTGATGTTTGCAAGCTTTTATAGGTCTCTCCCCCTACAATTTATGAAAAAAATAAAAGATATTTTGTAGCAGAAATGTTTGATAAAATCACTAGCTGTGAAACAGTATTTCAGAACACTTGTAGGATGAAAACTAAATACAAAAACCTATGGTGGGTCAGTTATATCTCATGACCTTTATGATCTGTCACAAGAGTCCAAATTATAGTGTCTATTTACAAGAGCAATGCAAAACTAATGACTTTGAATAAGAAATTAATTGTTCCCAAATGGATTGGTAATAAATTTAGGCATAAAGAATGATCTATATCAAATTGGACTGACTGCCTTTATTCCTCCTTATATTCACAAAAGGTCTCCCCCCCCCTTTCTTGAATTTGTGGCTTTATTTTGTATTTGTGGCTCTAACACTAAAAACTATCACTTACATTATGACAGAACTTAAGTGGTTTTAGTAGGAAACTTCAGAATAGAGAGAAACTGTAATAACAGAGGTGTAAAATAATCTGATCTGCTGGGAAGACTTGAAAAGACAATGTATATATTGCAAAATAAAACAAAACAAATCATAAACAACACGTTGCCTTGTATTTTCATTGTACTTCTACTTTCCCTTGCCATTAGAAGGGAATGCATGTTCCTGGTTTCCAGTTTTATTAGGCAGGGAAACTAAACTAGCTACAGAGAAGGAAAATTTCCTATCTCCTTGATTTTCTTCATGAGAGTCTGTGACAAACTAGTTTGACTGCATCATCAAACTAACTCTTTATGGAAGGAAATGTGTTCCTTACTATTCTGGTTTAACCCAGTAGGTGGCTGAGCACTGCACCCACTTTGCTCACTCCCCACTTTCCCAGTGGGATGTTTTTGTGAAGGACCACAAATTAGAATTCATGAATTGAGATAAAACTATTTATTAAGATAGAGAAAAGGAAAAGATAATAGTTATGATTATATATACATGAATGTATGTAACAAGTGTTACCCAAGCAATTGCTCACCACCCCCTGACTGATGGATGCTCAGCTAGGTCCCAGGAGAGAGATGAACTCCCACCACCTTCAGAACTCCTTCTGCATGATCTCATGTGGTATGTTTGGCCAGTTTAAGTCAACTGTGCTAATTATGCTCTCTCCCCTCCCCCTCAGCTTCTTGAGCCCTTCTCTGTGAAGGCCTTAGCTCTGTACAGCACTGTTATCAGCTATCTGTACATCTGTAAACACTGGTGAGACATCAGCATTGTTTATTTTCCTAGATCTAAAATATAGTATCATGCCAGACACTGAGGAAAACATTTCTGTCCTAGGTGAAACTATGATACACAAATATTTTCCATCCAGTAAACCCGTTTTTCCTCTCAAGGCCTTGTGGAGTCCTAAATTGTTCTGACTTTTCCATAAATTCTATTCAGGTAACTGTAAAGGCAAATCTCTACCACTGCTTTGTACTTTTTAGCTGACATCTCAGAGCAACATTTAGAGCTACTAGGAAGGGGCTCAGCGATTCAACACCTTTTTTCCTAAGCAAGATCAGCTGTGGGCACATCACAGTGCTGCAACAGTACTGACTGCATTCTTGCCTGGTTAAGGATTTGTTTCACACTGCTTTAGTGGCCTCTATCAGTTATGAAAAATCCTGGTGGTCACATTATCCCACATGATAGTTTATACAAGCAGTATTTCTTGGGTTAAATAAAAATAAATAATGTCTTTAATGAAAAACAATTACAGATGTAAAAGAAATGAAAACAGAAAATGAGTTAATTGCTCTTTAATAATGTTATATCATAATTCGAGGTAACTGGATGTCCAGGCTTTTCTAGTCTGAGACATGATGTTTCTTTTCATCTCAGTTCTATAAAGAAATATATGCTTTTAAAAGGATGATGTTGGTTTTCTTGTTTTTCCCTTTAAATGATAAAAGGACAGCTAGAAATTGCCTTCTGTGAAGTTTGTGGACTTTCAAATAACATAATATGTATGATGACAAATAACAGAACATATGTATGAACATAAATTCATACATCATTTGTTTTCTATGTTTATCACTTTACAACCTCTCCCAGAAGTACGTTGATTACGTGACAAAAGTAAGAGCTGGAGAATCATGCAGGCTGCAACTTCATAGAATCACAGAATCATAGAATGGCCTGGGTTGAAAAGGACCACAATGATCATGTAGTTTCAACCCCCTGCTGTGTGCAGGGTCGCCAACCAGCAGACCAGGCTGCCCAGAGCCACATCCAGCCTGGCCCTGAATGCCTCCAGGGATGGGGCATCCACAGCCTCCTTGGGCAACCTGTTCCAGTGCCTCACCACCCTCTGTGTGAAAAACCTCCTCCTAGTATCTAACCTAAACCTCCCCTGTGTCAGTTTAAAACCATTCCCCCTTGTCCTATCACTATCCACCCATTATACCAACTTCATCCCACTAACTATGACAGCTGGAAGGTAATACTTCAATCTTTTAAAGGTCCTATAGTTTTTATAGGGAAGAGTACAAGAGCCATCAGCTGTCAATTTTGACAGCTGTCAACACTTATCTAGTAGCAACAGCTTGACTGAAATTATATTTATACCCAAAATTAAGCAAACATTTTACCTGTTTCAGTGTTTTCACCCACAGGAAAACTCCTGAAATGAATAGTATCTAAGGCTTTCATAAAGTGATTTTTCTCACAATTACATTTATACCTATCTCTATGAATACACTGATATTTAAACTGTATGTTCTGTAGGAGAACCTATAGGAGAACCTATCTGTCCTTCCCAAAACCTCAACCATCAGTGTGCCTTTGCCTCACTCTTAGGAGGCAGATGTGCTAACAGCTGGTGACTATTTCCTTTTGTCCTCATTCTGGACAATTCTGAGAGGTGCAGAGTTGCCAGAGAGCAGCTTGTTCCTCTCCAGACTTGGTAAGATATTGCTCTGGGTCACAGTAAATACAGGCTCTGAATGGAAAGACAAAACCAATCGTTTCCAAAGCCAGTGTAACTAATGTTGGCTCCATGAGTTTTCTTCCTACTCAGAAACAAACAAAGCACGGTGACTTAAATATCTTCTGAAAGCAGTGACGCATGAAACTTCTGCTGTGCTAAGCACTTGGCCCTGAGGCTGGCTGCACCATAAGACAGGTATTCAATGAGCTCAGCAGTAGGAAATTACTTGAATACTGGAGCAAAACTGCAGTATTTCAAGAGTATTGGTCAGTAGACATTCCTCTGGAATCCAGTCAAAGCTGAGTATTTGACCACTGTAAGGAAGTTCACAGTGTGTGTGCAGATATTTGCTCATGGATGCAGGACATAGTTCTGCACTCCCAGTGTCAAACATAGCTGATTCCACACAGTTCTAGTGATCTAACCATTCTACTTGGCAAATAGAGACCTGTCACTGACCTCTGCACTTTTCTATCAGAAACTGATAGGATTTCACAGGATAGGGAGAATGGAGACAAAATTCAACACTGTAGAAAATGGATCACGATATTTACTTTTAGATTGATGCATTAATTCCATTTTATGCCACTGTAAAGTAAAGACTAAATGTGAGTGGAATAATAATAAATAAGTTAGGGCACTTTGTTGCCCTACTTTATACTCGTGTTTCTTTGAAACAGAGAAATCTAGATAGTGTTTGCTGTCTGCTTTCTGTTTTTGTGAAGGACTCAGTTTCCTGAGTAGTAATTGGGACAGCTAGATTGCAGTCTAGCATCTTTTCCTTGAAAAGTGACTACAATTTCAATCCACTGTCGAAGCACTGTAGAGATAGCACATCACAGCTAAGTCTCTAAGTAATTAGATCTCAAACACAAATGAAGGGTGTTTTTCTTCAGAGATACGCCATTACCAGTATAACCTGGCACTGCAGCTCTGGAAACCTTCCTCTGAGCAGTATTAACCTTTCCTCTTCTCTGTTCTGCCCTCTCCTACCTTTCTCAGGACATCTTAAAAGCTAGTGGAAGGTTCCTAAGTGCTAACATCCTTTTCTGAACACCACACCTGGTTGAAAACAGTGAAAAAGAAGAAAATACTTTTCTTTTTCTTCAGCAAAAGCATGTCAAAATGCACTCTGTACATATATTTATTACAAGCTCTGTTTCATGCTCACCTTTCCTTCCAGACCAGGTGAGGTCATGAGTGAGACTGATTCAGCAGACTCTACTTGCCATTTTTCACCCAGATCAATTTTTAGCTAAATTATCTGAATAATCTGGGTGAATGCAACCAGTTTTCAACTGCATTGCATTACCAGATTCTTTAAAAGAAAATTACAACAATGAACGAAGGTAGGATTTTTTGTTTGTTTATTTCTGTAGGGGTGGATTTCTCTTGTGTGGCAACTATACCTAGAAGGAAGAGCAATAAGTCATGATTACTGGGAAATATGATGATTATAGAAAATAATACTAAGATTCTAGAAGAAAATGTTCTGATTATATCTGTTGTTATCTGTTATATACAGTATTTCTGAAAAGGCTTTCTTCTTTCCTCTCCCCATTCCCCAGCCTAATTGTGATCTGGAGCTTAAATTATTCAAGCAATGACCCAAACAACAACCAAAATAAAGAGTCGGTATAGTTCCTATTGATGCCAGTCACTTCTGGCAAAAGCCAAAATTAAACAGCCAGCCTTTTACCCCATGGTGGCATAGGATATCAGGTTCAGATAGATAGATTAAATTTATCAGTAGGGTCAGGCTGCCCTGAATACAAAATCGAATTACACTGAAGCAGATGTTGAAGTCCAAGAGGAGAAGGTGTAGATTGATGGGAGAAAGGCAGTCTGTCAAAGAGGCCTTTGTCTGAGTGTGACTGTGTGAGGCAGCTGACAAGGGGCTGTCAGATGCCACAGCGGGCAGCTGCATGAGGGGGCCTGGGCAGCTGACTTCATTACAGCCCCTAGGACACGTGCAGGGGTGCGTTTGTCCCTTAATTGAGCAGAGCCAGGAAATGGCTATGAAAGGGCAAGAGGGAGTGAAAAGGGCTGAAATGAGCCCGGAGGCCAAATAGGTGAATATCAACTCTTATATGAATGTATATGTTATACCTGTATTCATTATATGTGAGCATATATTAGCAAACTCAAAAGCCTTCAGATGTAAACTGCTCTATGCCAAAATTATACGAAGCAGAGAAGTCACTGGGAATGACTCTGCCTGAGTGTGGCAGAGGGTAAAAATCTGCACCAGTCTGAGAGTCCCACAGACACTGATTGTATGAGAAGCCTTCGACAGACCATCATTTTAGGAAAAAATCTTACCTTTCTATTGGCATTACTTCTGGCTTACTTAACAGATAAAAAGTCTACAAAATGAATTCTAAGGCTTGCATGCAGTTTTTCTGTTTGTAGCCTCAGCGGTATTTTCTCCTGCTATAGAACTGCAGAAACCCATCTCAGAGCATTCATCTTTGTAAAAACCAAGATTATCAGTTAAAATATTAATACAAACTCTGTCTTTGACTGCCTTACTCTCTTTACATCTCACGATGCCAAGAGCATGGGTAGCTTTTGAACATGAAGTGCAAGTGATAGATGCTTTCTCAATGTAGAGAGCAGAGGAAAATCCTTCATTCCACTCTCAGGCACAATGTTGACAGAAGGCAGGGCTTGCATGGAAGGAGTCAGGAGCAGGGCTGGAATACAGATTCTTTGTTTTAAGTGTTCGCATCAAAGCAGTCTAATGTGATGCTCCAGCCAATTAATATGAAATATGAAAAGGACTACAGTGCAAACCTGTAATGAGTAATCTGAGTCTTCCAGCATCAGTGACACTTGGATATGTGTATCAAGAGGAGAATAGACTCCTTTATGTTCTCTCAAAGCATAAATATGTGATCAAAGAAATAGCATGCACTGGAGCTGCCCTTAAGCAATGACCCCAACCTTATGCTTCTTGCCCCCATCACCAGAATCTCCAAAGCACTCAACAAATGTCAACTATAGTTAAAGTGGAACATATCCATGCATCTCACTGGGAGGCAGAGTAATTACTGGTAAGATTTGCTAAATTCTAATGTGTTTTGTACAACAAAAACTAGCTTGATTTACACACATTTCAGCAATACACTGGAGAGTTTTACAAATGATTAACATTGAGAAACAATTGCTAAATATTAGGTGGTGAGACATCAGTGACTAATTTTAGTAAAAAAAATTGTAGAAGGTTACTGCAAGGTATCTCAGTTCAGGAAGGCTTTCTGATGATGTGTTATTATTCAGCTCTTAACTTAGTTATCATCCTTACAACCTCTTGCTCTTCATATAATGTACATTAACAGTAAAACGGTTCAAAATCTGCCCTAAGCTCTGATGCTGTTAAAAAATACATATCTGCCTTCTTTATGGTGTAAAAATCAATTCATCTACAAACGCCTTTGAGATTGCCCTGGTCACTTCCTGGAGCTTTCTGTCTTTCAGTCAAGCAATTTACTCCTGCTGCTTGGGGTAAGTAAACCAGTTCCCCAATTCATTACCTTCCCAATATGTTCCAGCAATCTTTTCTGCAGGACTCTACAGGGCTTTCATATGAAGAAATGAGCACCAGAATTAGAACAGGAGATATATTTGTTGTTCTTCCCTTAAGACACAAAAAGGAATTTAGGCAGACAGTGTCTGCGAAAACTTTTCAGGAGCTGGAGGACTCAGGAAGTCTCCTTTTTTACAGGCTGCTCAAAAAGGCATTATGGAGAAGAGGAGGAGGTAGGGGAGAATGTCATGACTTTCTGCTTACAGAGGTTCTTTTTTTTCACTGCCGTGTGGTGGCAATCTCAATTCCCAGGGAGTTTTCATGGGTTAAGAGCCTATTTGACAGAGAAAGTGGATTTGATCCTGTATGATTTTCCTAGTGTCATTTGTAGCTTTGTGCTAGAAAGCAAGCCCTGAAAACTCCCTGTGCTGATACTTTTTGTTATCCACAGAGCTCTTTTCAGCACACAAATTAATGAATACATTTTTGCCAGAGACCTGGAGTAACCTCCAGAAACTGCAAGCCAAAAGATTTTGCTTCAGTTCTGGTCTCTGTGATGGTTAAGTAGACTATCCTCCATGAGACTGCTTAGGTCCAAACTTTATATAAATTGTTTCATGATTAGGCCTGGTGCCAGCCATGCTTCCCCATGTGAAGCATGTTTACAGCTGGAATAAAGACCTGGAAAAGAAAGAGAAGGAGTTATCTGAACTCTGGTTTGATGCCTGGAAAAATAGGCATATCATGTATAAAAAAAAAATTATATCCATTTAGATTGCTCTCACGTGCTTTTCTTTCATTTTCCCTTATCTATATGCACATTGAACCTCGGCGGAGATCCAGGCAGGAGAGATTTTTGGGAATATGCTTTCTCTTCAGCTTCTTAGATCAGGAAACCTCTCTGCCTTTTCCTGTGTTTAAAGGAAGTAGAAATAAAACTGAAAAGTAAGGCCACAGGATAGCAGAAGGTGAATAAGCCTAGATAAGCCAAGAATTTTCGAGCAGGAGTAAATACTTCTCCCTCACATACCCAGGAGCATTTATACAACTTATACCACAAGCTGTGCCTTCGCAGTGCCACTGGGCTTTTTGGTACATGAAGTGGGAAGTCTTATGTTTGCTTGAACGCAGCTGCTCTCTTGACGTCTACCCTTCCCTGTGGATCCAGGTCTCAGTGTGGATCCTGCACTCATGGGAAATTTGCAGTAGGTAGCATGCCAGTGACTTGAATTTAACATGTCTATTACAAGGGTTGCTCTGAAAAGAGTATCTCCTACTTTATTATGTTGGCCCGGTGGCAGATGTCATTGGTATGGCAGTAGAAGTAGGACCTCCTCACAAATATTCAATAACATGTTGTTTCTGTGTGACAAACGGCAGCAGAGGGACAGTCTGACAAAGTGGCATCTGACATGGAAGTGCATATGAAGCAAAGGTGTGTCACTGAATTCCTCTATGGAAAAAAAAATTGCATCCATTGACATTCATCCGCACTTGATAAACATTTATGGAGTCCAAACAGTGGATGTGAGTACAGTGAGCCAGTGGGTAGCACATTTCAGCAGTGGCAATGGTGACACGAAGGACAAGCCCTGTTGTGATGGCCATGCACAGCTGTCACACCATGAAATGGAGCGTCACAATCAGCTGATCGGCACAAACTGGCTAATGGTGGTGATTGAGTTGAAAAATAGTGTTTTGTAGCTGAAAATTTGCTCTATCAAATAGTGTTACTGTGCTCTTCGTATCTGTTGTAGTTTCCAAGGAAATAAATAGAAGGCTTTACTCTCAGGGAGATGTGCATACTATTATTTTTTGTAGTATTAAGTACTTTTGATTGCTACACCTTTATGCATGGGACTCATAGGCAATGAACTTGGAATACTTTTTTGATGAAAAATAGTTCTAGTTTGCTTAATTTTTTCACTTTTAGCAAACAAATACAAGAACTACAGTTAATACCAGGGGTATTTTGCTGTGTTCAGCAGAGATTCCACCAGGAAAGCAGCTAGATCTGGCCACTGCTGCAACAGATGGAAAATGCTGTCTGTCTTCATGGGCCTCCTCAATAATTACTAAAAAAACACCCTTTTCTTTCCGCCATTTTTGTACTATTTTACAGATTTCTTAATGTGATGGGTACATTTTTTGTGTACAAACAAATTATTGAGTTTGATACAATAGATAGATAGAGACAATATTTAGATAGAAACACAATACTCTCTTAAAAGCTCTTAAAAGAGCTTGTATGTAGCTCACCTATACTCAGATCTAGTTAAGACAAATGATTCACTCTTAAAACCTAGTATAATAAATAATTGCTTAATATTGTCTGATTCAGTAATCCTTTGTAGTGGCATACAGAAAGTCAATATTCTCTAAGCAATGGCACTACTGTACTACATATATATACCCATACTACATGTTTACTATATGTAGATCTCTGCAGTAAATTCACAGCAAATCATTTGGTTTGTTGTATGTTGTCTGGTGGAATAAAACAAAACCTACATAGAGGAATAAAGGATGATAAGCTAAGACTGCAGATCACCTAGTCCAGGTTTAAACTTGCAGTGCTAATAAACTGGTGCCTGCTGCCTAAGCAGTGCAAGACCCCTGAGCATAAATCTGTTTGCTGTTTTGTGGGTGCAGTTGCCAATGACAGGAAATAACAACTTTTTAGCCTGGTATCTCTGAGAAGAAGCTGAAGCTGCCTATCTCCAGTATAGTAGATTGAGGAAATTGGATTCTAATTGCATGTTGGAAGTAGATATAGGATCCAGCAAATGATATCAGTGAGGCAAATTAATTCCTAGTGTAATTACATTGACGTCAGTGGAGTTAATCCAGGGGTAAATTTGGCCCAATGTTTTCAAGCATTATTTGCACAGGAGAAATCTAAGCAGTGGCAAAACCTCTGCAGTGAATCAAAAGCCACTGTATGTTAGAGGTCTTTCTGTTGCAACAGCCAAATTAGAAGAGGAAGTGGGCTAAAACATCACAGTTTTTGTATTTGAGGATGAAAGTACGGAGTTATCACTTTCTTCTATTTGCTGAACTGACTTGACTGTATTTCTCCTAGGTTCTTGCCTGGGCTTCTACTGTCCCTTCTACATTAAGCTCTTTGAGGAATATACAGCCTGAGACTAACTAAGGAGTTTCAGAAAGCAACTGCTACAGGACACAACAGCTTCACTTGCACAATGTATTAAGCACGAGCTCGAACCATACTGAACCAACAACAGCAGTCTCACCAATTTGAAGACACTCTTTGGAGTAAGCCAGTGGTGAAAAACTGACCCTACCCTTTAGAACTGGGCCAGATGTCTTGATCTTGTTTTCCAACTGCTCCCATGTTTTCACACTGCCTTTTCATTGAAGTCTATGGTCTTGGCTGGGTGGACCAAGTGTCATAAGGGCTTTCCTTGTCCCTGTCTGCAAATGCAGCACGTGTTCGCAAGGTTATGCAGCTTTATTAGAAGCAATGTAGATGGCAAGTAACTTTTTCAGGGATTATGTGACACGCTTTCAAGTTTTGAGCCTGGCCAGTTCTGGTAGAACTGAGAAATGCTTTATATTTGCAGGTTTAACTTTGTCAAGCCTGAGTGCTTTGGTGCAGTTTACAAGAGTGCTGCATATTGTGTCTGGCTCTTGATAACTGTTTAACGACAAAACCTTCATTGAATGGAGCATATCTTTAGTTACTCACTACAGTTTTATTTATTACCCATATATGATTATTATGATAATATAAGCCTGCTGTGTAAACAGCATGCCACCTCTGCATGTACACACTGATTTATATTCCTCATCATCTGCTGAAGATCAAGCAGGGAACAGTTCAGACAAAAAAGATAGTCAGCTAACCTATCAGCTAGTAAAGTGCATTTTTGTTTTGTTGATGTGCTGTTTGGCTCAGAAAGGAGAATAGATATGCTGACAAAGAGGACTATCACATAAATTTTTTCAAGATGCTATAACTGAATGCAGTGCTAGAGCTGGCAGTTCCTGAATTAATTTCACCCTTCAGTGATGGAGTCAGTAGATTAGTGAATTGACCTTCAACTTCCAAGTTCTATGTTAAGTGATTGCAGTCATATAAAAGGGGTTGGAAAAGCTTGCTTTTCGTTTGCTAATTCATTCTTTTGAAGAATAAGGAGTTTGGTTTGGCTTCTTTCCAGTGAGCTATGTGTCCTAAAGTGCTAAATATTTATTAAGGAGCAGAATTTTTATATCAAAGTTGGAAGGCAGATGCTTAAAGTAAAAACCCTGTAGGCTCTCCATTTTAATGTACATACAGTGGGATTTTTATGTTTTCCTGTTCAGTGTTTCTTAAAAATTGTCTTCCTCAAACTGCAGCACCTTCAGTAACTAGAGGCAGCTCTCTTTCATGCACTTCCCTTGCTTATAGCCAAGGTGTGTGAGATGCTGAGAGCTCAGCTTCCATCACCCCCATTTGGTTTCCATGTCTACTGCTTTCAGAAAAACTAACAGGTGTTGTACAGGTGCACTGATGTAACAAAATATGTGTTCTGTGCTTAAAAGCAAGACAATGAAAACAGATGTGTGCTTCAGTCTTACTGGAAAATAAACATCAGCTGTGCGTTGGAGAGCAGAGGACCAAAAGATGCTGAGCTCTTTCTAAGGTGTGTTGCAACCTCACATCCGGTTTATAATTTATAGGCATTTTGTAATATGTGGGAAGAGACTGTAATAAATTCACAGGCATATGACAAGTTAAATGGGTAAAATGCTATGTGCAGATCACAGAACACGTTAACACACAGTTAAGAGTCTCCCATTTCTATTTAATTGGAATGGCAAATCAATACGAGTGAGGTGGTAAAACATTGAGTATCTAGGTACTGAGCTGCAGGGCCTCCTTTGTTAGCTGACTCCTGCTTAAGTACACTAAAAGCAATTAGCTTGTTAAGATGCTGCTCCTACCGCTACCACAGAGCACCTGAATCCTATCCATTCCTGGAAACTTCCTAATCAGCTTTCTGTTGTAACTAGAAAGAAAAAAAAAAAGGAATTCTGTCAGTCAGTCTCATGTGAGCTTAACTCACTGAGTGTCAGATGTCTGTCACATATACTGTGTCCCTTGAAATAATATTAATTCAGCCAGGCAGCTGAGTCTTGCCATGGGTATCTACAGGGGAGGGGGCTCCCCATAAAAGACTCATCAGTTTCAGCTCAGTTCAGACATCTGTGCAGCAGAGGACCTCGTGATGATCATGGCAACAGCTCTTTTCATTTGGGTTTGGCTTTTTGTGCTAAATGCTTTTTGTGCTGAGATCCCGTACCAGCCTGCCTCAGCACTTTCACAGCCAGCGCTTTTTCTCTTCATAAGCTTAAGGGTTTTTTTTGTTTTTTACAGGCCACTGGATCTGACTGAAGCTGTACCCAGAATTACAGAAACCAGCAGCCACCTGCCACTAGGACATTGTGCGCAATGCAGGGAGAGAGGGGTGGCTGTGGGAGGGCAATACAAGGAGATGGAGGGAGACAGCTCATTGCAAGGGGATTTCTGAGAAGCAGGACTCTTTGCTTACTCATTTCCAAACACAGAAATGATAACACTGGTTGGAAGCTTTGGAGAGATGGGGGAAGGGAATTAGAGAAACCAGAATGAATAGGATTAGGGGCTAAAAGAGAATCTTTGCAGAAATGTCTGAAAATGCATGCTTTCAGATTCCTTTACCATTGCTAGGATATTTTTTTTTCTATACGTGATTCCCCTTTAGCTCAGACAGAATCTACATGCACTGGAGTTTCTCGTACCAGTATAATTTGGCAATAAATAATTAACTACTATGACTTAGAGGACTTTACTGTGAGAGTGGTG
The DNA here is from genome assembly GCF_951394365.1 of Tetrao urogallus. NCBI lineage: Eukaryota > Metazoa > Chordata > Aves > Galliformes > Phasianidae > Tetrao > Tetrao urogallus. The sequence goes on along the minus strand of NC_136815.1, from coordinate 88,195,058 downwards.
AGGCACTGGAACAGGTTGCACAGAGAAGCTGTGGATGCCTCATCCCTGGAGGTGTTCAAGGTCAGTCTGGATGAGGCTTTGAGCAACCTGGTGTGGTGAAAGTTGTCTCTTCCTGTGGCAGTGGTGTTGAAACTAACTGGTACTTTCTGAGGACTCTCCCAGCTCAAGCCATTCTATGAAATGTATTATTACCTCTGGGATAAACAAAAAAAAATGAAAAATAAATTATCAATCATAAAAACTGTATAATCTATGAAAATATCAAGTTCTTGTTGGGAAGAATTATGTTCTTTTTATAAAGTAAAAAGAGTATTATGTTTCCACAACACAACAGAAGTGTGCGATAGCCATTTCTCAAAGATTTTCCTATAAAAAAAAAATTGCCACTGATACTACTAAAGGAAGGCATTACATACCCAAAATGTAATCATTTGAACGTCACTCATTTTGCCTCCCCCTATATCTAATAATGGAAAATGTTATTCCAGAGATTAAAGCTGAAATCAGGCATCATGGAATAGGACAAATGGCCTTCTGGAAATGACTGTTCTTTCAGTTGTGCTGGGCACTCTAAAAATGTGATCTAGATAGATGTTTATTAGACTTTCATATTATTCCAACCCAAAAGAAGTCCTTTTGTCCATCACAGTGATATTAACAGGAAGACATGTCAAACACTGGACTGACATTTACTTTGTGACATTATTTTTTTAGTCTTTTCCTCTGTACTGTGTAAAACTTGCTATAGAGAGCAAGTAGGAGGGTTGAAGAGCAAGAGCAAGAACAACTCCATTTCTTGTTCTTACACTGTTGGGCTTGCTCTCACTCCTGATAAATGCCTTTGTCTTTAAAAAGGAGGCGTTAGCAGAAATCTAAAACAATACAATGTGATTAAGTTGCTTCTCTGATACTCAGTGATCTTGGTAGTGGTAGAAATAAAAGGGCATTCCCTACTTAGCACAAAGTTCTTTTTCTCTCCTCATTGTCCCCTTTCAGCTTTCCTTGTTTCATTTTCCATGTCAGTGCAAGACCTTACAAGTGTGGTATGGTAAGTTACAGAAATATATTCAGTCTACAAAGTAAAAGTGTGGTGGTGACTACTCCTGTAACAAGACAGTAGTAAATCTCTTGACTACTCATAAGGATATGGATTGATACTAATTAAGAATTGGGCCACTACACATTTATTTCTTGTGAAAATATGTACAATATATATAATTAATGTACACACCTATAATTCTTTCATGAAGATATAAAATGTATAATCCATTTTTAATAGAGTGGGCTACGTGTGTCTTCACTGGGGACTTTCAGATGCAAATGACTAATCCTGATAAGATGCCACTGCTACAGTTGTCACGAGGCTGCAGCATTGTTTTGATTTTCCAGGTCTTTTCAGTGACTTGTTGCTGCTTTTATCTTACAGCTTTTAATTCACTGCAGGTTGTGCCATAAACCAATGAATGTGTACATGTATTATGTGGCTCTCTTGAACTACTTTTTTTTTTTTTTAATGGTTGTGGTAGATGGTTTGACTGAGTAACCATGAGGAATCAGGAACTTTGTTTATTCCCTGTAGAAACAAGAAGTTAACTTTGCAAGAGATAACAGAAGGAGAACAGTATTGTTAGGATGCTGGGAACATGAACACATTTCTTCTCCACTGAGAACAAGTTTGTTTTGAGGGGTGATCTCCTCTATACTTACATTCTTCCAAGAATTTCTTAATGCCAGTGAAAAGCAATTCAGAAAAGCATCTTCATGCCTGTTAATGAAGCAGATTCAACTTTAATTTGCACATTAGGAGGCACTGATGCATTCATCCTCTTTTCCACTGTACTATTTCACTGTACTAGGCCACATACTAAGTCAGGATTTTGCTCTTGGTTTCCACCAAAATGCATGGTGGGCATTTTTGAAGGTATAACAAAGGATTTTACTAAATTCATTCAAAATGTCTCATTGATTTTACTTCATTTTAATCTTTAGACAATACATGCCTGTGCATTAAGTTCTTAACAAATACTGAATTCCTTTCAACTATTGCTAAAGCAAGGTGTTTCCCTCTGCAGAAATGTTATTCAGTGGTGAGATAAAACAAGGGGAAAGGGCAAAGGTAAGTGAATCAAGCACAGCTGATACTGGAAGCTCCTTTTCATTGCTACCACCTGCAAATGACCAACTTACTGACTGACATACTGGAGGAAAAAGACTTCATCTTTCTTAAGGAATTCTTAAGGTATGCTATAAACTATACAGTTCCTTGATCAAGTCTACTAAATGGTTGCAATTCCATTTGAATTATTTACTGGTAAGTAACTTCTATGATTCTTCTCAAACTCTATGGAGAAATAATATGACGGTCATGTAAAATGTTATCTCCTGGATGGTCTTGTTAGTCTGAAAGATTAAAACTAGCTATTGAGGCTTTAGTCATTTCTCAGCTGCTTGAGGATTCTGAAAAACCTTTTTTAATGTTTCCTTTTATCTTTATCTGAGACCAGGTCATTTTTCAAGGATAGCTGAAACTATTTCAGTGTCCTAGGGAATTAAAAAACACCTGAGGCAACTAGTAAATATTGAAATCTATGAAGTTTATCCTCCTGCCACGTTTACTGGCTTCCACATATAAAATCCCTTTGGCTCTGCTTTTGGGAAATAAACGAACAAATAAATAAAACAGTATCTGTGCAGATACTTTCACCAATCAAATACATATTTATAAAAATACATTTTTTCACCTAACCATAAAAGGATGAAGATTTGTATGTCTGTAAGAGAAATGCCAACTCAGCTATCCTTCCTCTACAAGGATTATGCTCTATTTAAAGATGAGTTTACTTGCTTGAGCATGCCACAATTCTCTTTCACTCATGCCCAACAACAGCTCAAAGTCCTCAAAGGTTTTTCTAGTATGATTTTGCAATCATAACTGATGTGTGCTTTTGCCTTGCCAGCCCCATGGAAATTCCAGTTTGCTTTATTAAAACACTTGGTTATTTTGAAAGAAGAGCAGCTTCAGGAATCAACATTTTGATTTTGACCCAATCACCTATCAAGAAAGGTAGGAAAAATCTTGCCTGAGCAGAGGATGTTCCCCTTTACAACTCACTTTCACACCACACACCAACCTAGAATCAGACACGCAGTAAATGTTAGTTGTTTTATGTTTCTTTCATAGTACAATATCTGCTTCATTAAGTAAAGGAGTAGGGGAAATGAAATTTAGTGAGAGCAGCAGCGAAAATAGCAAAGATAGTATCCAAACAAATATTCACAATGTTTTTGCTAGAGAGAAAGCATTTTGTCGGGGTTTGGCTTGAGAATAACTTTTCCCTTCATTAATTTCCTAACCAGATGATTTTCCCTCTTAAAATGTGTGAGATGCTATATTTACAGTGCAGTCTTATATTTGATCTCCAGGGCAGATATGAAAACAACAGCAAAGCAGTACTTTGTTGGCAATTGGCATCAGCGTAGGTGACCTCTGAGTGTTAAGTATCGTGGTGGGGGAAATAAATCCTGACTTCCTTAATGTTAAGGCAACATTAAACTGGAAGCAGCTGATAGCGGATGGCAGTGTTCAGAGGAACTGCTGGGGATCATGAGGAGACAGGGACTGAAGAAAAATCCAAGATTGTCTTGAAGACATTTCAGGAGTGGCATAAAGAACTAAAGTTAGGGTAATAAACAAAAAGAAGACCTTTGAGCCTGTCTGAAATTCTTCAGATTGTTCTTCACTGTTAAATTTATAAGCACTATTAAACTTATAAGCACAGTGTAATCTTGTGAGCTACACCTCTTGTCTGACATACTGTTAGGTTCCTGTATGTCATGGTTTTGTTGCAAGGCAGTATACCAAGTATTAATCCTCAAGTTGCTGCCTGCGGTAGGAAAAGTTTGTGTAGTCCTTCAAATACAGGTTGAAATACGAAACACAACCAGAAGACTGTAAGATGTATCAGAAGACCATACAGCACGTGTGCATTAAGTTTTGTGCCACCACATTTTTTGGTACAAAGACTAACTGGTGTATGTGTACTCCAGCTCAGGGGAAATTATGAGCAGGACACAGTACTTTAGCTTGCAGCACATGTCTTACAGCAGAATTCATTTGCCTGTTTCTGTTTCTTGTCTGAACAGCAACCAAGGCTTGTGAAAGGCTTGGAGAATATGCCCTAGGAGGAGAGACTGAAGGAACTGGGGCTGTTTATCATGGGGAGGAGGAGGCTGAGGGGAGACCTGATTGCTCTCTTCCAATATCTGAAAGGTGCTTACAGCAGAGCAGTGCTGGTCTCTTCTCACTGGTGACAGGATGAAGGGAAATGGCCTCAAGTTGTACCAGGGTAAGTTTAGGTTGGATATCAGGAAACACTTCTTACAGAAAGGGTTCTTAAGCACTGCAATAGGCTGCCCAGGGAGGTGGTTGAATCACCATCTCTGGATGTGTTTAAAAACCATTTGGATGTGGTGCTCAGGGCCGTGATTTAGCAGAGGGTTGTTAGAGTGAGGGTAGTATGGTTAGGTTGTGATTGGACTCAGTGATCTTTAAGGTCTTTTCCAACCTGAGCAATTCTATGATTCTATGATTCTAAGCACAAGGTGCATGGACAAAACATACATAAAATATTGGGTGCTCTCTCTTTTCATTTTTTTTATTTTTTTTCCTTATTACTTGATACACACACTTGTAGAGAATTCCTCTGTGGCACTTGTCAAGACAGTAGAGGCTTTGAAGTACCTCAGGTTATGGCCCATAGAAGTCAATGTATTGGCTGACATACTGAACTGTCAACAGTTCCTTGTAGCTGTTCCCATTCATGCACGAATACTTTGCATCCTAAGAGCTCTTGGAAAATAACATTAATGGCCACATAGTTAAATGCATAATCAAATGGCTCTCAAGAAACCCAGGAATTGCTCATTCTCACCACTTCTTTCTGCTTCCTTTTCCCATCAGCTTAGATCCATCTCCCTCCCGGGGGAAGCAGGCTGTAAGATGGCTGTGCTATGTGCTCCATGTCACAGCCTGGGCAGTGCAGGCAGGCTGTGTGTTCAGGGGCCCTTGGGCCATCAGTTCCAGACTGATGCCATCAGTGCCATCAGCAGTTCCAGACTCCATTGCCTGGCTGGATGGTCGCTGATCCTCTCCAGGGCCACATTCATCCTGCTCCTGTATTATTTGAAGAGTTTCCTTTGTCCTCTTGTCCCATCCTCTGCTTCAGAGCAGCGTGTGAGGGACAATCCAAGAATTCCTAACAAAAACACAGGGGAAAAAAAAGAGTGCCTCCATTGAAGTTAATAATCAGCAGGGTCCAAATTACCTCTTATTAGCATCTGTTTTACAAATGAGGCAGGGTATAATTTCAGATTTGGAGAGGGACTATAATCAGCCTCCTGAAGAGCTCTGCCTGAAGTACCGGGCTGCTTCTTTCTTTCCAAAATCGCACTGCTCCCTCTCCCTCTTGCGCTTCCCCCACCCTCCTCAGCCTCTTTCTCCATCTCTCTGAATAATGCAATTGCTTTGAATAGCCCAGACAGGCCTGCAGATTAGGGAGCCTGTTTGTGGCACGGGGGGCCGGCTGAATAGGTGCAGGAGGCCCGCTTCCCCGGAGAACAAGGCTCTGGGAACTAGGCCAACTGTGAAGAGCATGTGTGGGGAGGGACTGAATAGGCGAGCAGCCGGCCAGCCCATATGTCAGCCTGTGCCACAAAGACTCCTCTGCACATCTACCATGACAAACAGGATTACTGAAGACAATTAATCTGGCACGCTTTATCAAAATCAAGCGCTGACCCCCAGCCTCTCCCCCCAGCGCGCAGCAGATGCCACGCTCCAATTCAATGGAGCTCAAGTGTTCCCTTTTTCGCCACTGAAAGGCATCCAAAGCCTGAATAAGGTCGAAGTGGACTAATTGCAAACGCTGCCTGACGGCGATAGTCAAATGAGACAAACTCACCTTTTCTGTAACTTCTAATGGGAAGGCTGGCAGCAGTCCCCCATCAGCTGCTTGGGAAGATGGGGAAGTGTGTAGGGGTGGGTGGCTGCCCCTCCTTGCTTTCTGCTCCTTGGAGGAAGAGAGCATCCCCGTTGCTAGGGTCCTGGGGACGCCGAGCTGAGCCATGGAGCAGTGGGCTGCTGCCTGGCAAAAGCAGAGTGCTGAAGCTTGGTGCCGTGCTGGAAACCAAGTGATGTCTGGGGAAGCTACAAACACCCCCTTGGTGCCTCAGCCTGCCTGTGGGATGTTCTTGTCGGGTCTGCTATGGAGTGTAAACTTGTATTCATCAGGACCAGTTGTCTCTTCCCATCTCCCTCCCATTTGCTTTATTTTATTTACATTTCAACATATAGGGGATTCAAAAAGTCTGCCCGGTTGACCTTAATAGAAAATGAAAAGTACTGTTCAATAAAAGATAGGGTGAAAGTAGGGGAAAGCTAACAGTATTTTATCTTATTGCTTTTGTATTTACCTTACTGCTGTTCAAATAAGCAGCTCAGGTACTTGCCGTTCAACCTGGTAGATAGGGATCTCTGAATTACAGTTTACAGCCAAGTACATATGCTTCTGTATTGGCATCCTTTTGCTTTTTACAGCGGATGAAGGGAAGCATAAGCATAACTGAATGCAGCCTTCAAGGAGGTTTTTTTTGTTTTGTTTGTTCTCTCCAAGTTTTTGAACAAAAGTTGTAGATAGTTCAGTACCAATTTTGGAAAAACCTCCTCTGTTTCATTAAATTGAGAAATACTAACAAATACAATAATTTTCAAGTGAGTGTTTTAGTAGGATATTATCCTATTTTGTAAAATTTGTGCAAATGAAATTATTCAAATAGTTTATATGGGAAATAATGAAAGAGCTTCTCATAATGTTTTAATGCGCTTAAATTTTGCAAGCAGAAAAATAAGTATTTCTCTCTCTCTCTTCCTATCACAGACATGTAAAAAAAAAAAAAAAAAAATTTAAAATATTGTGTATAACTTAATTTTTGAAGTTCTTTTCTGTCAAAATGGGCAGTATTTTGTCCTGGGTAGCATTTGCTGTTCTTCACCATGTAATTTTGTATAGAGAGAGCGTCTAGGTATTAGCTTTACCTACTTCTATGACTTTCTTCAAAACCTGATGCTTCATCAATATGAAAAAATTAAACTTTCTTTTTAAAGCAAGGAAAGCAGAGGACTGGTACCCCCTGTTTGCAGATTATGCATGGAGGAGCACTGGGCTGACATCTAAAAGCAACCTGTTAGGACTAGGAGCTGCCTGGGCCATGTCCATGACTTCTCTGTCCCTCTGCCCATGCAATGTGCAGTGGTAGCCACAGGAAAGGCTCACATGTACTCACAGCTAAACTTAGTGTCAAGCAGTGTCATGTACTTTTGAAGCCACGATGATTTATATTTTCCCTGAGTATTAATTCTCAGCACAGTGTGTGCCCATTTAATGCAACCAAACTTGAAATAATAACGTGGGGGGCTGACACCTTCAAAAGCCATGGGTGCAGGAAGTGAGCTTCCACTGGGACAGTGCTTTCCTCTAGCCGGAATGGACAAGAGGATCTTATAAGCAGTGCACTGCTAATGATGCCCCTCTCATCTGTTAATGTTTCTTTTTCCTGTGTACAGAGCATGGGAAGTTTAAATGCTAGTTACAGATGGAGGAGCAGCTGATTTTGATATTACAGTGTTTACACTCTAGCAACATGCTCCAGCGTCTGAGAAATGCACTACTGAAAGTGGGTCCAAGCGGGAAATGAGAAAACAGCCAATATTGCTTAAGGCACCCAGCAAAGCCAGCTGCGGATCACATAGCAGCTCATTGCTGTGATTCTTTGACATCCCGTAGCCCAACACCTTCCAGAAATCAAAGGCCAGGTTCAGTTTTTATTCAGAGTGCGAAGGTCGATTTCTAAGAAGTCTCTTGTAATGAAGTGATATACAGAGTTAGAAGAGCTAAACTGTACCTAATGGCTGCTGTGTCAGCAAGAAAAACCTCGTGCATGAAAGGTGACAGAATGAGCTACAAATACTACTCTAAGAAAAGAGAAAGAGCGCAACAAATAACATGGAAAACTCAATTAACTGCAGGATAAAGGAGCAGCAGAAGAATGAAGTGACAAGGTATTGATCTCAACTACCAGGTCACACCTTTAAGCTACGAGAGGAGGATCTGCCTGTGGAAGTGTTCAATGCTGTCGTCAAAACAGGAGCTCCTGGGTGCATGCTTGCAGGGTGGCAGAGATGGGGTGATGGAGATGGGGTGATGGAGATAGGGTGATGGAGATGGGGTGACCCTAAAGCAGCCAGAGGCTGGGACCTGGACTCAGTGTGAACACAGAGCCCTGGCAGCACTTCTTGCTTCAACAGTCTTATTGCTTGTAATGTGGAGAGGGAACTGTATCACAACTGGTTTGGGAATGAGGAAGATTGTGATCCTTCTGACAGCAGCTAATAACAGTATTTCTCTAAAAAAACAGGGTATGTCTCACGTGATTTTTACATTGTGTTTTGGAGCAGTTCTGTAGGTCGCAGTAACTTTAAAGTATTACACTCCTTTCTTAGAAGTAATAAGACAGCTAAGATTTTGGAAGGTGAAGCTGATATGATAGCGCTGACTAGAAAATTGTGTTCTTGGTGACATGGGTGTGAACTTCTTCCACTCATTTACAGAAATAGGAGCTTGCAGAAAGACTTGTGTCAAATAACATTTTTAAAATTTAATTTGGTTTGAGGTGAAGCATTCGCTGTTTCCTCTAAGAAACACTGAATGTGTAATTACAATGTAAGGCAGAAATGACTGAGTCAGGTCTCCAGCCTGTGCTTGCACATATTGACAACAGAAAGAGTCTCCTCTGCTCCAGTGACCCTCAAGGCATTGCCACTGCCTTCAGACAGCAGGAGAAAGTGCGACCTACTTTATCCTGGCTACTCATGGCTGTCAAGATGGTTTTACATCCAAATAACAGTGGTCACTGATTTTTTTCTTTAAACCAGTATACTAGAAGTCTAGTGAATTGGGTCAGATTGACAGAATTCTTTACATTTTCCAATCCTCATAGCAAGACAATATTTCTTAAGGCTAAGAAACATGCCTCACTTCTTTATTTTCCCCCTTCCCTTCCCTTCCCTTCCCTTCCCTTCCCTTCCCTTCCCTTCCCTTCCCTTCCCTTCCCTTCCCTTCCCTTCCCTTCCCTTCCCTTCCCTTCCCTTCCCTTCCCTTCCCTTCCCTTCCCTTCCCTTCCCTTCCCTTCCCTTCCCTTCCCTTCCCTTCCCTTCCCTTCCCTTCCCTTCCCTTCCCTTCCCTTCCCTTCCCTTCCCTTCCCTTCCCTTCCCTTCCCTTCCCTTCCCTTCCCTTTTTCTCTTTTTTTCCTTTTCCTTTTTCTTTTTCTTTTTTCTTTCTCTTTTTCTTCTCCTGGACTCAAATATGCCCTTTTGTCTCTGTTGACACAATATTCTAAACAGTCATCAGAAGATTTTGCTTTCTCTTGAGTTCTCTGCTGTCAGGTCTCCTTTCTGGTTCACACTGAATACTTTAATACTAACATAGGCCTTAATAATTCAGGTGCTTCACATGTAGGAATACCATTCTGTACTGCAGAGTTTCACATCATACACTCTTATTTTGGTCCCTGTGGTGTGCTTCCACTGTGGCTCACAGCAATACTACCAATACATGAAATCTTGGTGTGTTTCACTTTTGATGTTAATACCTTGCTGTATAGCAAAATAAAACCAAAGTGAATTGAAGAAAGGATAAAGATACTCTGGTAGAGTTCACTTAAAATATTTTCCTTCCACAAGAAGCACACAGAATGAGGCTGGACTTTGTTGGCTTAAATATCAAAGTGATTGGCATCTATCTAAACATAACAGCTCAGGCCAGCAAATCTCCAACTTCTTTTGTTTTACAGATTACTAAATAAAGAGGTGCAGATCCTGCCTGAATAATTTAAGCCCAACCGACATGAGGTTTGCTTTCTTATTTGTATTTTAGAAATCTCTTAGAAGCTGCTTTGGGAGCACTACACGTCCGCAGACCCTTTCTGGTTGAGACCACTGTCCCCAGTGTATGGCTTTCAAGCAGTATGATGTTTGTGGCACCTCCTAACATTATTCTTGGCCATGGCATACCAAAGAGAGAGAGCAAAGCAAGATATTGTGAATATCATATTATTTGCTCGGGACATTTTTATTTCTGTATTTTTGCCCTTAAGCCACTAATCACTGGTAACCTCTGGCTAAAGGACTTTTCAGTGCTCAGAAGTAAACAACAGAATGTTTTTGGTTCAGCTGGAGTTTCAGAAAAGTGAAACAATGTGGGATCAAATTAAGAGAGTTCAGTTTAACCTGAAAGCCAACATTTTCTTTCTGAAGTTTTAACAATATTTTATAACCAAGATTACAGCAAACAATTGTGGAGTTGCAAATCAACACCATAGGTTTAGAATAATTCCAAAATAAGCTGATGATTTACTGGTTATCTTAATTCCTTTCTCTGCAGCCAAAATGATTTGCTGGAATTTACAGGAGTTTGAAAATCAACTCAAATCCTTATCTCCTTAATAAATGCATTTCAGGCAGGAAAGTTTACTTAGCTGCATGATCACATAAGTAAGCAGAAGGATCTTCCTGTCATCAAAGCTCAAGACTTAAATTTGAGAATGATGTCAGGAGGGTCTTGGCAGTGCACCCAGAGACAGCTTCTGGTCTGCAGGAACAGAGCAGGGAAAAATGCATCGTGCTCCACTGAGCAAAAGGCTGCAAACAGTGAGTTAGTGGGAACAACGCTCTCTTGGCAAGGGGCTCTATGAGCCCTATCACCACAGCAGCCACAAAGCTTTTGATTTTTTATCTTCTGAAGTGACCCAGTGGGCAGGACATAGGCCTTCCAGAAAGGAAGATGGGAATCTCAGTACAACTTCTACTCACTGACATGATTTTAAAGTGCCAGAGAAGATACACAAACCATCTCCGAACAAGAATGCAGCCCATAGCTGGGTTTCTGAAACATTGAGATCTTGAGGACAAATGACAAAAATTGAATGCAATCTAAACCTATGCTAATTATCTGCCTGTCAGTGAGCCCTGAAATGCATTTGAGAGTAAATACCCAACTGTTTTAAAATTCACAGAAAAACTCATTCCAACTTTCTTCACTTTGAACAATAGGAGATTTTGCTTTTTTTTCCTCTTCTGTCTTTTGAATCCTTAAATTGCTATATAGCACCAAGTGAACATTGAGATAAACTGCTGTTCAGATAATTCACTGTCAAAAATATTGAGCATACTTTAGCTGGATGGCAGTAGTAATGGTCTTTTCAAGTGCCGCTGCACAAAAGCTGAGCCTATCAAGACTTTTTGGCAGGCACTGCATTTAACCTGTCATGTTATATATTGTACCAATGCAGCTGAGGATCAGTATAAATCAACTTACAAGCCTGAAGGAAATAGAAGAATGCGGTTTTTTTTTTTTGCAACCTATTAGCAACACAAGCATCTAACAGAAGGTGGCAGCATTTTAACATTGTTAAGGCTACCTAAAAAGGGGGAATTAACACAATCTGCATGTCAAGAAAGCTTCTCGTGGTCAGGAGGGATGTGCCTTGAATTTATGGGTTTGATGAAAATACGTGGTTACGGAAAGGCAAAAAAGGTGAAGTTTTGATAACTTTTCAGTTTTCATGAAGTAAATGTAGGAAATGGGGAAAGTAGGTTGCAGAGGGAAGGAAAGCGAGAAATGTTTTTAAAAATACAGCTGTCCAAAATGTCAGAAACAGCCCTCCTGCATCTAGAGGGCAGTTTTGTGGTAGCTCCATTATAAACAGTGGGTAAGAAAATATGCAATCCCTAATGAATGATTGGGATTTGATCTCATACCAGTTTCACAGGGATAGCTCTCTTGCTTCCAGGGTAATCACATCTGTATTGTCAGCTCACATCATCTCATCACAAGATTTTTGGCATTTACTTCTTTTTCTTATAATCTCCAGCCTTTAGAACTCAGCAATGGCATGGGAACCCTAGTTTTCACTTCATGAATACCACCAATAAAAACAGTGAGATTTGAACCCTTGTGGTTACTGGAAAAAAGTTCAAAAAAAAAAAAACAAAACAACAACCAAACCAAACAACCCATGACTGAAATGCTCTCACAATGCTCAGAAACCAAAAGTGGGAAGAATAACAGAATTTGTATTAAATAAACCTCTAACCTCATAAGATTAGCTTGAAGTCATACATTGGATTGGCCTGATTGATGGTGACTGCTGATAGGAAGCCTGGACACAGCATTGAGAGCCAAGGCAAGTTGCAATGTAGCCTGATGGGGTGTAATTAAGTGCCTGGCTTAGAGCGTAACAGTGGGTGTAGAGAGGTGTTGCTCACTTTGGTGAGATTACTTGTTGATTTGCAGCTCAAGTTGTTCACTGAACTGAGGTCCTAATTCATTTAAGAACTAATCCAGTGTCCATTGCAGTTTGATGGTAAAATGCTCAAAATCAGGATGCCTGTGTTCTTAAATCTCTTCTTTTTTTTCTTTTTTTTTCTTTTTTTTTAAGCATCAAACTGCTTCAAGTATCACTTGATTCATCTTTCAAGATAGATATAGACAGCATTAAGGGATACCATATTATCAGCCACCACAGAGATTCTACATCTCTACATGCTGACAGCAGTTAAAGCCTCTCAAGAACATACTGCATTATTTTCTACCTTTCCATTCCAATGGATTTTTCTTTGAAATCAGGTAAAAACTGACAAATCTCACTGGGAAGTTTCAAACTGGAGTAGATACATTTTCCACATTTTGCATATGGAAAAGAAATGTTAATTTTGCAAAGACTTCCCACTGTATTCATCTTGGAAACCTGACTGCAGTGCAATTAAGGCAGTGGGCAGATTACCAGATGGCAACCAACCATGGGTGGAGTTAATCTAGAAGAGATATGAGACCTTGCAGGGGCTGAGATTTTCAGGGTTTAGCACAGATAACTCTGGGCACAGGCAGACAGTCACACAGTCAAAAATGGTACTGAATAAATTGAGCCCCAGAAAGATTAAATGCCTATCTGGAAGTCCTGGTGAGCTGACAGAAGAGCTGAGGGTAGGATTGTGACACTATTTGTTCTCAGATCTAGCAAAAATATTGTCAGAAAACAATTTTAAATTTCATGCTGAACACCGAGTTGCTGTACAAAGTAATACTCTGCCAAGCACACGCTGGGCAGGAATAGAACTGATTTAATTTTGTTTGGCTTCTTGATGTGTCTTCCTGGAGTTCCTATTTGCTGCATTGTGGGTTAAATACTTAAACAGGAAATCAGCTCTGAGGACCAGCTGACCATGTCAACCTTGTGGAAACATTTGTCCTTGCCAGAACAATTCAAAGAAAGCCTTGTTTCTGGTACACAACAATAGTAAAAATCTGTGGAGAACAATCTGAGCACAGAATGATTTGCTAGAGTGATATCTGTTGCTCAAATTAAAGACTTTTGAGTAAGGATCAGTACAGATATCTACACACATAAAGACAGAAAGCTCTGCTTAATATGTATGTTCTCCATACAGGAGAGCAGTCCTCTGAATGAGTGCCTGAGTTATTACATGAATCAACTAATCATCTAATAGAGTGATTGTCTCAAAATTAATCTACCCTAAATTTGACATAACTGATCTAGAATGACAACAATTATAAAAATCACTTCACAAAAGAATGACCTTTAACAGAAGAAAAAGCAAATTTAGGCTAAATTCATTCAAATGACACATAGGCAATCAAGGAGGGATATCTTTCTTTTTTTCTTCTTGTCATTGTATTAAAATGCCTGCAATATCATAGTTCTGTCAGGCTTACAAATGTCACATTTCATATTTTTGTCAAGGAGTTTTTATTATTTTTGCTGTTAGTCCATGCATAAGGAATAAAACGTCATGCATGACTTCCAGTATCATCATTAACATCTTTAATAAAGTTCATTTCATCATAGCAGATGCATTTTAATTACCACTTCTTTTAGCTCAGCTCTGCAACGCTGCTTTATCCTGCTTTAAATTAAACTCCTTCTTTCCAGATGTAAGATTTGTCAGTCCTTTAAAGTGTAACATATGAAAACTATCGTTAAGGTCTGTGAATTAGATGGAAACAAGAACAGAACCAATGGGAGGTAATATATTTCGATTAGGCTTTCAAGAGATAGTGGATTCTATGCTACCTTGTCAATGGTTTACGGGCTGGTTTCTGCTGGTTCCTTGACTAGCAGGGCAGAGGGATCCACAGTGCCCTAAAAGGGAAAAGGGAAAAAAAGGAAAAGGTTAGAGAGATGGGCCTAAAAATAAAACAGTGGCAATGATCTGAGGAGAAACAAACTAATTTACTAAATAAGATATGGGAATGCAAGATAACACACTATAATACAATATAATACAAAACAATTAGAACTGTAGCTAATAAATCATACAAAATGAGAGGATGTAGCTCTTCTCTTCTGGGACAGGTACATTCTGGAACTGGAACATTAATTCTTTAACTCACTTTAACATGACGTTATGATGTGGAATACCAATAATATAACCAAAAATCATAAAACCATGACATTCCTGCATATGGCAAAGCAAATCAACCTCTTAGTTAAAATTTCTAGTGATCTCAGGATTGAGATTTTCCTTAGAAAAGACTGTGTGAACCCCTCAGAATTTTGTCCAACATGAAAAGTCATTACCTCAATGTGAAACTGACATTTCTCACCTAACATGGATACTGGGGGCCTGGTCTGTGTGGGGATCAATTTACACTTTATCTGGTTGTGAGCAGCAGTTGGTACAGCTATGTGTGTGCTAGTACATAGGGCTGAAGGACCAGATGCAATTTGCCTGGAGTGTGACAACCCTACTTTTGAGCAGAAAGAAGTTAATGCTATGGGCAGCATTGTTCTCTTTGCTATCTGATGGGCTTGTGCAGTTAATTACCAGGTAAATACGATTGATGCCAGGGAATGCCTTGAATAATGCCTACTTAAAAGTCTATGGCGTGTCGTGATCTTTTTTTTTTATTTTCACTTTTCAAGTACTTTGAGCTTGCTTTGGGAGCTATGAGGACTTCACTTGTGTTTTCCTAACTTTAGCAGTTCTCTTAGGCAGACTACCTGAGTTTCATGTTCCAGTCATTTTAAACAAGAGCTGAGCCACTGTAACTTGGTTAGAGCTTCCTGGCAGAATACACAGAGACATTTCTCTGTCACTGAAGGAATCAAGGTTGTGGTTGAAGGGGACATTAAGGATCATTTTGTTCCATCCTCCTTGCCATAGGCAGGGTTACCAATCGCTAGGTCAGGTTGCCCAGGGCGTCATCCAACATATCCTTGATCACCTTCAGGATGGGGCATCCATACATCCATTCATGTGGCCTCACTTTTCAAGCCTGTCCAAGTCCCTCTGGATGGTGTCCCTTTCTTTTATTGTGTCAACTGCACCAGTCAGCTTGTTGTCATCAGAAATCTTGTTGACAGCGCACTCAATCCCGCTGTCTACGTCATTGATAAAGATGTTGAAGAGCACCGGACCCAAGACAGACCCCTATGGCACATAACTTGTGATTAGCCTCCACCTGGATGTAGAGCCATTGACCACAAACTCTGGCTGTGACCATCCAACAAAATTTTATCCACCAAATAGCTCAGCCTTCCAATTGCTGTCTCTCCAATTTCGATATGAGAATGAGGTGTGGAATCATATCAAAGGCCTAGAAGTATGGGCAGATGACACCTGTTGCCCTTCCTTTGTCTACTGATGCCATCACTGTATCATAGAAAGTCACCAGATTGGTCAGGCATGATCTGCTGTTAGTGAAATCATTTTGGCTATCTTGGATCACCTCCTCATCTTGCACATGTCTTAACATCTCTTCCAGAAGGGTCTGCTCTATGATACTCCCAGGCACAGAGGTGAAGCTCGCTGGCCTGTAGTTCCCCAGGTCTTCCTTTCTCCCTTTCTTAAAAATGGGATTGATGTCTTCCCATCACTGGGGACTTCACCTCATAGTCACAGTTTTTCAAAGATGATGGAGAGCAGCTTGGCAAGCACATCAGCCAGTTCCTTCAGAACTCTAGGATGCATGCCATCTGGCCCCATAGACTTGTACAAATTATGAGTTGGTCTTGGACTCGCTCTGCTCTTACAGTGAGAGATTTTGCTCCCCTGACCCTTGAATAGAGGTTCAGGGACACAAGAGGCATGGGAAGTCAGACTGTCGGTGAAGACCAAAGTAAAGAACTTATTGAGTACCTCAGCCCCTTCCTCATGTTTGAGGAAGCCAGTTTTCCCTTCTCATTTATCAGAGGGGGTACACTCTCTTTTGCCAGTCTCTACTGACTGATTTATCTAAACAATCCCTTTGTGTCATTTTTCACAACTCTCACCAGGTTTAATTTCACCCGCACCTTGGCTTTCTTGATCCCCTCTCTGAACATCTAGATAGCATCATTATATTCTTCCTAGTCCACCCATCTCTACTTTCACAGCTTATGCTTTCCCTTCTTTTCCCTTAGTTTGACCAGCAGGTCCTTGCTCAGCCTCCTTCCTGCCTCCTCTGCTTTCTTTCTTCTGCTGGAGAACAGAGTGCTCTTGTGTTCTCAGAAAGACATCCTTAAAGTGCTAACAGATCTCTTCTGTTCCTTTGTCCCTAAGGACACTTTCCTAAGTGATCTCATCCAGTATCTCTTTAAACTCAACCCAAAGTTCACCCTCCTGAAGTTCGGGACCCTGACACTTCTCTTTGCCAGGCTCACATTCCTTGAGATTACAAACTCGACCAGGGCACTGTCACTGAGTCACAGGCTACCTCCATTCTTAACCTCTTTAGTGATTTCCTCTGCATTGGTGAGTACCAGGTCTAGTAATACTTCACCTCTGGTTGTTCTGTTCAACACTTGGATCAGGAAATTAATATCAGCAGACATCAGGAGTCTTCTGGATTGCTTGCAGCCTGCCCTGTTGTTTTCCCATCAGATACTTGGGTGGTTGGTTGGGTGGTTGGGTGGTCTCAGGATGAGAGCCTATGAGCATGAGATCTCTTGTACCTGAAGCAAGAAGGCTTCTACTTGAATGATCAGCTCGTATTAGACCCTGACCACCAGATGTCCTCTATTGGTCCAATCCCTAATTTGAACTCCCAAGCTCTCAATCTGGTGTCAGCTGTTTCTCAGATGCACTTCTTCACAGTCTATACACTTCTTAACACAAAGGACAACTCTCCCACCCTCCTACCTTGCCTATCCCTTCTACAAAGCTTGTAGCCTGCCTCAGTCAAAGGCACACACACTCCAGTTGTGTGATTTGTCCCACCACATGCTGTGATGGCAATTTGGTCATAATTTTCTAATTGCACCACGGTTTCCATCTCCTCTTGCTTTATGTCCCTTGCTGTGTGCATTAGTATAGGGGCACTTCAGATGGGGTATCGGTCAGATTACCTTCCCGGAGGAGCCTTCCCAAAATCTTCTGGGACAATTCTGAAGTTTTCTCCTACTTCTTCCTAAAGTGAGAGTGTTCCTTGTCTTTGTCACTCAGCAGAGCAGTACATCCCCTTCCTCTACCAAATGAGTTTAAAGCCCTGGTGATGAACCCAGCTACTTCGCTGCCTAGTATATTCTTGTCCCTCCTGGTCAATTGTGTCTCATCCAACACCAGCATTCCTTGTCAATCAAAGCTGTGTCCTAAGTCATGGAATCCAAAGCCCTGAGCATGACATCATCTGTGCAACCAACAGGTCTGTCCTCCTGCCTGTATCCCAGTCTCCAGCTTGGAGGACTGAGGAGAGCACTGTCTGCGCTCCCAAACCCTGCAAGGGATTTTCCCAAGAGATGTAAACTCTTTGTTGACATTTTTTAATTTCCCAGTCACAGCCTCATGTGATACAGCTTGAAAGACCAGGAGAGGTTAATAGGCCCCCAGGAGTTCTGTGGGGATAGGACAAGGGGAGATGGCTTCACACTTAAAGAGAGTAGATTTAGGTTGGATATAAGGAGAACTCCAGAGGAACCAAGGGGTCTTCAAGCAGTTCCTTCTTCAGCTGTGCCACAGAACTTCAGGAGAGATTGCTTAAAGGCTCCTTTCGAATATCACTATAGTTTGCCACTACAACAGAGCCCTTAATTTTGAATTAATGTATTTGACAGTGACTTTCATTACCCTTCATTTGTGGATAGAGATGTGACTGATGTCCACCAGGACACCTAACCACTCTTCTTGTTCTCAAAGTATTTATCGACAAATCTAATTTTAAAGCTATTTTCTGCATGCCTAATCTTGTAAGTATATTAATATTCTGCCTAATATGTTCTGTATAAGCAAACAGATCAATTTTTCATAAGGTCATAAGTGTTAAATCTGCAAATTGAAGATGACTTTTTAAATGACTTTTTAAAATCTTTTTAAAAGATTTTTTAAATCTTCCCAAAAGCTCCTTTGCTACTTTGCCTGCTTTTCACTCAAATTAGACCATTTTGATAGAGCTATGATGGTAATTAGTGAGGTCAGATGAAAAATAGTCAAGACTTTCTTACACCATATTCCCTTGTGGAATCAACAAGCAGTGGGAAAAGGTTTAGGGAGAAAGAAGTTTAACTTTCTCAGGTAGTAGGTCTTAGTATATAAGGTATGAATAGCTTCATTCTGCACTCAGCTTTGTCATGTTTAGGTTTGTCTTTGCCTGGTCATGTCAGAGTTTTATGTCTTAGTTCTACCTCTGTAATTTTGATAAGAGTAAGACTCTTTATTTCCATGACAAAATGCTGCTGAAGGATAAACTTGCCTTAATCAAGATGAGTGTCCAAAATTGTAGCCCCATCTGCATTGCAAATGTGAAATGAGACATCAGGCAGGTTTCAGGTACGCAAACCGTTTTGGTAGCTCAAGGTGTTCTCTAAATGAAAACGACTGGCAAATTCACAAAGCTTGCCCACTGTGTCAAAAGAAATCAAAGGACGTGGCCTGTGGTGTCCCATCCGAAATGCTGCTCCCCAGGAAGAGCACTGTAAGCTTGAGTACATCGTTTCATTTGGATATGCTGAGACAGTTGGTAACAGGGGTGGCGTCAGTGTGAGCATGGGATTTCTCACCCACTGAGAGAAAGATCATGAAATACGGGGAACTAAGGAGCCAGCAGTTTCTTTACAGAAGTTGGAGTCTGTCTGTAATAACACCAGTGGGATTTATTCAATTTTATTTTTAGAAGATCGTGCTCAATCAGCTCAGTATTTCCACTGGGAGAATATAAAACTGTAAAAATCTGGTGTTTTTTTTTTTTCTTTTTTTTTTTTTTTCTGCCTTTTGACAATGGATCCATACATTCATTATGATTTCTTAGGCAGAGCTTTTATACCCTATATAGATAGATGATTGGACTACTCACTGTTCTTTTCCAAAGTCTGTTTGCTATGTTTTTTTTCTAGGGAGCACAGCATTATGTGCTGAGAGGCTATTAGGAATAACAAGGTGAGCTAGACAGTAGACTTGGTTAAACGTACCAATATTCCTCTTCCTTACCATGAAAAGCCTGAAAGCTTGATTTGTTTCAGAGATACAGAATAAACCATGTGTTTGCTCCAGTACATTGTAAGGAAACGTGATATATGCACATACTATGCATATATTCTGTACATACATACATACATTGTACTGCTCTATATTATCTACCTATATACATGTACGTATGTCTACATTAATTAGAGCAACTGAGCAGAGCGAGGAGACTAGAGTGGTTCCTGGTTTGAAAGTTGATGGCTGAAATGAAATCTAAATGCAAAGCACAGTGCCTCACAAAATGTCCCAGGTGGGATTAGGCAAACCTTAACTGAGCTTGTTGTTTATATACACTTTGTGAATGATTCTGTGAATCTTAATGCAGTGGTATAAATGTATATGGTGACACACTTGGTTAACTGGTTTGCTTGTCTTCTCACAGCGTTTGAGTGAGCTACACGAAACGGTGAGGCTTGTGATTCTTTCATAGCAAAGACACTTGCAGAGTGCCTCAGGACCATGTTCCAAATTTGTCCAGATGTTATCTGGGAAGGGATGTAGTGTGGATGAAACGCAACTGCAGGTGTGGAGAGCACAACATCCTAGAAAGAGAGAAAAAGGAGCTGTAAAATTGTTTAAGTTGCAGTAGTTTAGGTGTACCTGGGGACACCTGGACTTTGTGCTAAGTTTGAAAGAGCCTTGCAGAGATAACATGGGAACCTATAGTTCTAGAAAGCAAGGACTTAAGACAGTCATGTAAACAGAAAGTGGTGGGTAACCACAATGATGCTGTGACTCTCACCAGTTCTAAACTGGAAAATCATTCAAGGCTAATGTTTGGGTTAGACACTGAGGCCAGGAGAGATGATATGTCAATTCTTGTCTGCTTGAAAGTGGCTGGAAAACTAGGATAAATTTTGGGAAGTTGTGGTCTCTAGGACATAGATGCAAAGTACAACCTGCCACCTGTGCTGTCTGCTTATGGGCTCTGTTTCTGCCTCTCTGAAACACTTGCAGGGCTTTATATATTTACTCTAGGTCATCTTTGTTCTTTGTTTCTCAGAAATGTTACTTTTAAAATCTGATAAGACTCCATGCAAGACTTCTAGATGACAGCTCTCTCACAAGAATTATGGTTTATTTACGCTCTCTCTTTGATAATGGGAATGGTTTCAAATAGATTACCTATCCAACAACAAACACGCTCTTGGAGCAGGAAATCAAAGTCTTAAGAATGGGTATTCAAAGAGTGAAAAAAATTAGCAGCTACCAGAAAGAAGTTTATAATTATGAAAGCTATGATGCCATTTAAAAAGCTGTCCCAGAGGTAGGAAAGGATTTACTGAGGGTAACACTAAATCATCTCATGAAATCTCCTGCTGAACAAAGGTCTGCTTTTTATGGATCTCGAGAAATCACAGCATCATTATAAAGGTCTCTAGATATGAGCCCAAGGGAAAAAGAGAAAGAAAGGGTTGCAAGGAAACTGGTTAAAATCTCTCAATATACCCTCCAGCATTAAAAAAAAAAAAAAAGAGAAAGAGAGAGAAAAAGAGAGCAACTTTAATACTACATGTTATAGTTTTTACTGGCACCTTCCATCCTGCACATTTTGTTAACAGTAGGTGTTGTGTCTTTAGGGAGACTAATATACATATGAAAGGATTAGATGCCTCATTTCAACAGCATTCACACAATGAAAACCTATGTGTACAAGGAGGAAAAATATTAGCGTTGAGGGTTTCCCGTCTGGGTTTAAGTTCTCATTAGTGTTTTGTCTCTGGATGGACTAGGTCTAAGTGCTGGAAATACCAATGCAAATATTAGAAATAGTATTTCTGTTAACTTAATTGCTTTCTCCAGAACTGATGACGTCGGGTCCTTACCACCTCTCTGTCATTCTGTGCTTTGTCTCTTTTCAAAGCCATTGCCACTTCTTGCCATGGCTTTGCTCACTGAGAATGATGTTGATCCAAAAGCATGACTGGATTTAGTCTAGTTTCTCTGTGGCTCTGCTGTGCACTTTTCTGTTCGTGTGCTCTTTCTGTGGCAGACTGTATTCCTCATGCTAGTACCAAAGCCACCATATCAGCAGATACTACGCAGGTATGATTTCAGCAGAACAGACTAAATGAGATTTTTTTTTCTTCAGTTGTCACTTTCTTCATCAGCAGCAATGGAAGGCTACGCTCTGTGTTTTGCTATTGCATACCCTACGGTTTCTTTCCCCTTGATTAACTGGAGCAAAAGTCTCAAGTTTCTGTGGAACAGTCACCATTTGTCAGCTGAGTGCTGGTAATCAGCTCTATAAGTACCTCACGATGACTTAAACGAATG
Source organism: Tetrao urogallus (assembly GCF_951394365.1). Lineage (NCBI taxonomy): Eukaryota > Metazoa > Chordata > Aves > Galliformes > Phasianidae > Tetrao > Tetrao urogallus. The sequence goes on along the minus strand of NC_136815.1, from coordinate 88,173,211 downwards.
TGTTGCAACAGAACGGTAAGGGCTGGACAATTTTGTCAGGTCCTGTTGACAGGCTGAAGCTTGTTAAGCTGCTATAACTGAGTTGTAACTCAGTCATGTGGCCAAGTCCTGAATTCCAGTGCGAGTGTCCAGAGATGTGTGGTTAGCAGTGGGTAACTGTTCAAAGAAAAGAGCTCTTTGCATGTGTTTGGTGATGGTGTGAGTTTGGCAAAGGCCTCAGACTCTCTGATGAACACCTTGAAGCAGCAATTCTTTCAGCCCAGGCGTATGTGCCATATTGGCTGGTAAAATGAAGGCATGATGTTCCAGTTCTTCCCACAAACTTAGCATAACAAGGGTCCTGAATTATTTTATTGTTATTATTTTTAGCCAGGCTGGGGAGGGGGCGAAGTCTGACAGTAAGGAAGGAAGGTAACAAAAGTAGAAGTAATAATCAAAGATCTGCTCAGAATTAAATAGGTGCTAGTCATGTACATACATCTGAGCTCTATTTAATGACTTGAAATACTACATAATTATATACCTGCCATTTTTTTTCTTTCTTGTTAAAGTCTCACCCACTTTTTTTGTCTGTGAAAAGTTCATTTAAAGCTGTCTCTCCTGTGCAATAGGAAAAATAACAGTTCATTCAACAGTATAATACAAATCCTAGAATGTTTTCAAATTTCTCTCTTTTGTGTGCTTTAAGATTGACAACTATATAATTAAGGATAACAAAAAGAGATTTAACAAGATTTAGCATAACTCAAGCAACTTGGGTAGCAGGGGGAAAGAAAGTCAGGGGCAGATGTTAAATGAATATGTGGAATTACTCATCAGAGGTGTGTAGATCTGGTCTGTGCTGCTTGCTGAAGTCAAAGTGGAGATCAGGATCAGCCTGACAATCAGTACCCTCTCTCATAGAGGAGGTATGCACAGAGATCCCTCCTGAAATGACAGCAGAAGGCTCCAAAGCACTTCTGCTTCTTTGTCTTTGCCTTTTCCTATCCACATTGTGTCCATGGAGTATGACAGAAACGCAGTCTTCCATGTTCCAGTGTAGAGTGGTGTATAGCATGCTTGACATCATTTATATAAAGAGTATACTCCTGCTCACTGGTCATCTCAAGGTCCAGTTTCAAGTAAATCCAATGGAAATCCTATCTTGTGATCCGTTCTTTAGAGAAACAAGGAAAAATAGGCTCTGCTTCTTCAAACAGGTCACTAGCCTTCCTGTGGCTGTTCATTCTGCTTCAAATCTCTTCAGTTTGTCTGATTTTCCCTACATGGCTGTTTTTTAAATGCAGTTTCTCAAGATTTTTTCACTTAAGCAAATCCTATTTTTTCCCGATAACATTGTCAAAATCTCTAAGCTTATAGAACTATTTCAATCACACTGAGTCTATTTGGTAGATATCCATCTATCATTATGAATGTTAAAGAGAGCTTGAAAAGCCCTCCTTAGAAGGACATTAAACCTTTAAGACTGAAAAAGAAGAGAGGAAGTTTCCTGTGGCCTGAACGAGATTCTCACAAGAGGTTCATTATAAGCCTAGCTCTGACATTTTGAAAGTACACATAGCAGACAATCAAATAATTTAGAGGTGGATTCATCCAACTGTCTGAAGATGGATTTTATTTATTTATTTATTTATTGCAAAGAATATAGATAAGGAAATGAGAGCAAAAATCTTAATTCCACATAAAAATTTCCTTCACAAGCAGGGAGGAAAAAAAAAACAACTAGTATATTTTCTTACCAACTTCAGTATTCACTTGCAAAGATGTTCTGAGTATTGTATATTTATTGAAATAGAAGACTGGTGGACTCCAACAAAAATAACCCTTCCTGCTTCTTTGTGGGAGCTCGCAAAATGCTGTCTCACTATCTGAAAGTCCCATTGAGTTAATCCATTTAGTGAAATCCTGTCTAGACACATTTCCATTGCTTTAAATTCCATTTGAGCATAACTCAGTTTCTAATGAAGTTGAAATACAATAGGAAAAGCACAGATGAAAATACGTGGCATGTCTGCACCACTGTGAAAACATCAGAAGCTCTACAAGAAAGTGGAAATGCTGAGCCTTAAGCTGCATGCCCGTGAATGTTGCTCAAAATAAGCAATTTTTATTTCTTATCTCATTTTCATTGTAAGCTACTGGCTCCAACTCCAAATAATTTCTTTTAAACTCAAGGGCACAGAGGACCTACAGAGCTGCATAATATTTTCCCTGTTTCTTTCTCGTTCCTTTCACATCACTGCCTTGCTAACTTTATACCATTACACTTTGCAACGTCCTTTGTATTTACATCAGTTTTAGACACCTATTTCATCCTCTTTGCAACTGCTGCTTTAAAAATTCCCGTGCATATAACAGATTCACGTGTGCTGCCAGGGCAAATGCAACTGCAGACACCGAACTGTCATCCCACCTCATCCAGGGAAGTTCTCCATGTGGTACAATAGTGTAGTTTCTTGCCAGTGCCTGGCCAATGTTTTGAAGCGTGTTGCTCATTTTACCATTTACTTTGCTCTTGTCATCCTTCCTGGGATTTAAATAATGATGAGACAAATCTGCTTTCTGGTGGTTTCCCCAGTACTGAAGCCACAGCTGTTTTGGTCTCAGCATAAGAGAAAGCAGCTGTGTCTGCAGCATAGCTCACCTATCAAAAGCACTGTACTGTAGTGACTGCAGGAGTAGCTGACTCCACTGGCTTTATACCAGGAATACTTTATCCAAGCAGCTGCAAATGGATTTGGGACCTTTTGCTTTTTCCACAGTGATTCTTTGCTGTGCTTGTTGATGGAGGCAGACATCTCCCAGGAGGTGCTGGCTTTATCATTTAAACGCGTTGACTTCTTGATGATGACATTCTAAAATCAGCAGTGTTTAACTGGTCCTTATCAAGTTCATTATCCCAGCTGATTGATCAAAGTAACTTTATAAATGATCTAATTAATTCCTCAGAATAATTAAAGTTTCAGTTGAGGCTAGCCCAAAATATTTCCAGCATCTAAAGTTTCCATACGTATAAAAATAAAATAAAATACAAAGGCAGACTGATCCAGGTAGCCAGGGCTGCCACGCATAGAACTAATCAGTTCTGTCTACAAGGTTATTAGCTTCAGGACATTCCTCGGCCTTGGTTTGTGAAGAAATAGAGATGTGGGGAAACATAAGGAATTGCCTGCAGGAAGGTCTCACCTGTGGTGAATAAATATTATCCTCATTGCTTTTTTACTAAGACTTTGGCTGCAACGTCTCTTGGGCACATTTGATAAAGTTGTTCAGCATCCCAAAAATGTTTCTTTTAGGAGAAAAATAAGTGGCACCGGGACAAGATATTTGTTACCTTTAAAGCTAGGATCTTTGTACGCTTTGAGATGCCAGATTTGCTCTAAATTAAATGTGTATTACTGTCTTCAGTTCCAGCTATGAATTGTAGTCCAGCTGCTTGGGTAATCCAAAATATCATTATTTTATACAGCTATATTGTTGCAAAGGAACGCATTGTAGCTGCCAGATCTGTCTGCTGGTGATTATATTTGCAATGGTAGAATTGAGCCTCGGTTGTAACTGATAATTGATCTCATAGTCAGTTCCTTAATCAAACAGCATGTCTAGACAAAATTCTTGTTGACTCTTCCCGTCAAAAAATCTGCAGGATCTTCTAAAAGCTGAACAGTTTCTGAATCAGTCATCATAATTACAGCTTTATCATCTTTGCGGAGTGGGTAACTAGCTATTCTTGGCAAAGCAAAGGAAACATAATCTGTAGCTTTACTGGCTACGAGCACACCGGGTATAATAGTAACACATATTCTCTGAAGAAAGCTCTGGATACCAAGAGGGACTCATGAAGAACACCAGCACAAACCTAATTATCACAGAAAAAAAAGGACCCTCTGGTTGCAGTAGCTGACAGCATGTTCCTGAATGCCAGTGAAACGATCTGATTCCTGCTGTAGCTGAGCCCCAGTGCATAAAGTGTGGCCCCATGAGGAGGCCGTGGCATGGTTCCTAGTGATTTTGAAGGAGCCAGGACAGCATCCCACAGGCTGAATTACGGCGTGCTTGCCAGCAAGGCTGATCTCTGCAGAGCTTTTAATCATGCTACTGTTGTGCCAATAGTATTGTGATACGTAATACTAAGAAACGTGGGCTAAAACAAATAGAGCAAAGTGTGAAAAAGGAATGCAAAAAAAACCATACTCACAAACACATAATGATCATTGTCCAAGCTGGTAAGCCAAACACTCCCCATGGCAAAACAGTCATTTTTTTTGTAAGTAACTTTGTCAAATTTTCACTTTGTGGGCTCAAATGTTCTGTGTTCAGTGGCTCCAAAAGGCTATTATTATCACTTGCTATAATTATTACTCCAAAAACAATACCGTCCGGCATTTCCCTGACAAAAAAAAATCATGTTGTCTGCTTTGCCCATGAGACTGCTGTCATCAGTTCCTTTAACAGTTATTATGGTACGGAGCAGAATTTTGAGCTAATCTGCCTTTTCACAACTCCATGTATCATAGAATCATAGAATTGCTCAGGTTGGAAAAGACCTTAAAGAGCATTGAGTCCAACCACAGCTGGGCCTCCTTTTGAGTGGCAGTAGTCCTAATACTTTCATAACCATGCTCAGATGTTTCCACAGCCACCAACCTCACACCAACCCTTGTGTTTTTCCTACAAAAGGGTGAGTCGTTCTCTTCCTTCACCAAGACACAACACTGTGGGATCTTACCAGCACATCCCTCTCCTACAAGCACTGGCATGTTACATACAGGCTCTGTACTAATGACCCCAGTTACACCCCCACTCCCCACTGTACGTAGTTTAAAGCTCTATCAATGAACCTTCCCAACTCCCATCCACCCCTTTCCACCAGGGCAAAGCCATTCTACGTCTCCCAGTCTCTTTGGAAATTCAATGGATAAAATTGAAGCAGCCTTTTCTGGATATTTTCTGCAAATTGCATTTTCCCAGTTTTCCACCCACATTAACTATAGCCCAATGGTAGCTGGGGATAACTGGAATTTTCCTTGTGACCATAATGCTGCAGCATGATAGAGATACTGCAGAGGGCAGAAGCTGGGAAACTGAGTGAGGGAGAGGAACAGAAAGAACATCCAACCAGAACCAGCATTTGGTTCTGTGGGACGTAGATCTGAAACAAGAGATAGGAAATGAAGCCACGGGCTAAGGGACATGTAAATTACAAGAGATGCAGAAGATTTGAGGGAGTCATGGATGATGAGGCAGGAAAAAACACAAAGTGGGAAAAGGAGATAGAAGAAGTTGCCATAAGGTTTAAGGAGAAGAGTAGAGCCAGAACTGAAAATGATATGGTCTGAAAGGGATGGGCAAATGGTACTAGTAGTGGGAAGGGAAAGGAGGGAAAAATAACTTGATGAGTGAGGAACATGGGACTGAGATGCAGACGGTGGTCCTGGCCAGATCTCATGGACTGGAGCAGGGATGGGAAGGCAGGACTTGGGAAAACCATTACTAAGACAGAGACAGAGCAGCAGAGACAGTGTGTGGGAGGGATGGATTCTACCAGCTGGTTTGGAATGGACTGAGGCTAGAAGAGGGAAGGGCTGGTTGGAAGAGTCTGTGACTAACATGCTTCTCTCCACAGCCCTTGAGGGAAGCAAATGCAGCATTTTTCATTCAAGATGTAACTTGCGTGGATTTTTAATTGTTGTTTTGTTTTCCCAAATAGAAATAATACATACATGTATATAAACACACATATTTACCTCACAGAAAATGGAATTTCTAAAATGTTTTAGTCATCTGGTGATTCACCTGTCTACCTGGCAGGAAAGCTTAAATCTGGCATTTTCAAAATGAATTTGTATCTGTCATTTCTTTAATTTTGCAGCCTGGTATACTAAAATTTTGTTTTTATTCCTGTATGACTGTGTGTGTGCATGTTCTTAGTCATAAGCATTTCAGAGCATAGACCAATTCCACAAGGCTGTGCATCACAGAAACATAAAGATTTGTATCTGATTTGTACACAGATTTACTTTTGAATGAAGTAAGGTCCAGGAATTTTTCCTGCTGGAGATAATTTACAAGTCAGTTTTAGATACAGAATGTAGCTGTCTATATTATCATTTGTTAATCACCAAATAGACTGATCTGTCTTGGTAACCATGAGATCTGATATTCGTTTATGAAAATGTTCTTTCAACTTGGGAAGTTCATTCGGTTACTATTTTGTAAAGTAGGAGGTGGATTTCTATATTTATACATGTTAGAGAAATCAGTGTTTCAGCAGGAACTGGTGGCCTTTCAAAATACATGCTTATACTACAAATAGCTCTTATAACAACAGCACACAAACAAAAGGCATTCTTTAGCCACTGTGGTAGACAGATTGCGTATGCTTATGGGAAGGGTGAGTTTTATTACTGTTTCTACATCCAAAATCCTGGTTGGAATTGTATCATTTAAGTTACTGCTTTCTGGATATTCCTGTCGCTCTTTTACCAGGCTCTTGGCCAACATAATAGGTTAGACATTAGTTGTTCATTTTCCCGTGCCCTCAGCTTCAGCAAGATCTTTTTTAATAGGAACTTCACTGCCATTTTCTTTCCAGCCGTGGAAATATCCCTCTCGCAGCAACAACTTAACCACACTGAGCAGTGAAAAGCTGAGGTTCCAAAAGGAAATTAGTTGGGCAAGAAGCCATGGGACAGGTGGTGGGATGAAGCTTGGTAATGAATTTGAACATTACTAAATCTAAAACTGATTTGGACAGCCCTGCCTCAGGAAAAAGGAGGAATTTATGACATCACAGCCTGGCAGTAGACTTTATGAACGACATACATATTTAAAGGTGGTGTATTGAAATTCTGCAAGAACACTGTAACCAATATTCCCTTCCTTCCCAAACTATACTTAACACTGATGATATTTCAGCAGTGTATTATTTAACAGCCACATGAAGTGGAGGAGTAAATATTTAAGTAAGATTTGTTGCCTCTCTGTGGCTTCTTGCTTTATTGCCAGGAAGTGCAGATTGTGTTTGCAGTGTTGGTTTTTTTGTGTGTGTTTTTGGGAGATTGTGCCTGTAGAAGCTGGGCTGAACTCTTTCCATAGACACCAATGAACAGTCATCAGGCACTGCATATTAGGAACTGTCCTTGCAAAAAGCATAATTAAAGAGAAAACTTTAAATGTAGTATAACATGTAGGTAGCTGTACTGTCTTGGCTGTGAAATATATTTTGTGTCTTTTCTTACTAAAATAGCCTACGAAAATATCAGTGTTCTTATATTTATTTGAAATTATTTACAATCAGAACAGGTATCTGTGAATCATGTTATTTTTTTCTGAGTATTCTAATTCCCTCACTCAGTGATTATACAAGCTTTTTCCTGGACAAAATAAGTGCTGTTCCTATATTCAAAGCATATGGTACAAATTCTCATGTGAACAAGTACAGAATTGGATTTCTTTGACCATCTGCCAATATTTGTTTAAAATGAATGATCTTCATGAACTTTCTTGCCACAATGCACAATGCAGCAGGGGTGTATGGCCTGGGACCGATCCATCCTCCCCCTTCATGGCATCAGGCTTTCTATAACACAGAAATGAAAAGCAGACTGGGAACCACTGCACTACAGTATTGGTGGAAAATAAACACAAGCTAAGTGAATTCATTAAAGGCATTAAACAAGCGTTTACACAAAATCTTCTGCAGTATTTGCCTATCTCTTATTCAAACCGCTGACCTAGCAGAAAAGGCTCCAAGCCAAATGGGACTTGAAACCATTTACATCATTGTTCTTCTTCTAATAACCTGGATTTATTACTTTCAGAGCGTTTTATTGTTCTTTGTGCACTACCTGTGGCTTTTTAAATTCATTATGGTCGCCATTACTCTACAGTCCTATATGAAAAACGTTCATATTCTTTTCTGGTAATAGTGCAAGGTTTCCCATAATATTTCCCTGTATCCTATATTCCACACTTTGTATTAGAAATGAATGATATAATAATAAGCGCTAAACCTTATTGTCATTCATTTGTGTGAATAATAAGCACTTTGCAGTTGGAAGCGCAGAAAAAAATGCTAATAATCACTCGTAAAAACCAGACATTGGGTGCAGTTAGTCTTCTTTGTCACAGAACACATCCTCATTTGCATTTCCATCTTCCCTCTTTGCCGCCAGCACAAAGAGAAGTGCAGACTCTTTGAATACCGCAGCCCCTAAGGGAGGCTTGGAGGCTTTTGCCACTGCAAGTTGCGCTGTGCAATGAGAACACTTCTCTCAGAGCTTCGTGGAAAGGATGGTTTCTGAAGCAAGCAGGGCACCCTGTGCTCTTGAGGACAGGAGTCGTTGGTTAGGGTTAGGCTGTTCTTTTCTCGGCCTCGTTGCTTTCCCTTGGCATCCGAAACTAAAAATACCAGCTAGGATAACACTTTGGGGGGAACAGGGATTTTACAGAGAATGTTCATTTCTCCATCCCTCTCCACCCATCCCTCTTTGCCAAATCACAGCGTGCATTTGGCAGCAGTTCCTTTGGAGAAATAAACAACCTGCAGCACTGTGCTGAGGGCACAACTGAAGGCACAATAAAAGAATAAGGAGATAGTTTAACCTTTGCTGTTATCGAGGCTTCACATGGCAACATTTCCGCATGCTGCCATGGAGGAGCACAGGCAGAGTGGCCATGGAGGAGCAGGAGAGATGAAGAATCATGGACTGACTGCAGTGCCTGTTCCCCACACCCAGCTCTCCTTGGGGAACAAGCTAGGGGAGAATGAACAGGAGAAGTTGCTTCTAGTTTGCGTTTAGTCCTCACTGCTCTAGCCTGTTAGTAATAGGCAATACATTATATGAGTCTTTCTATACTGAGTCTGTTTTGCCCATGGCAGTAATAGGTGAGCAGTCTCCCCGTTCTTATTTCAGCTTATTTTAGCTGCCATTCAGGTTGAAACCTCTACAGAATTATGCAGAATTGCATCTGGGATATTACAGACATGGATTTTTATTTGCTTTTTACCCTCTGTAGAAGGTGTTGAAAAGTATTTATTTTGTTTCTAGAAAACATTCACTTAAGGAGACATTTATTTTTCTACAGACTTGCATAAAGCTTTCCATAATGGGTAGAAGTTGATACTTACCTTGGGGCACATTAGGCTCTCATTCTACTGGCTTATATTTGGACTTATTTTATAAGTAAGAAAGGAATGGTATTTGCATGAGGAAAAATTAAAAAGAGAATGTATTTTACATCAGAAGGAAATTATTTTACAGAAATGTCTTGGACATCCTGTCTTTGGCCTGCAACTGAATAGTCTGAAACTGTATTTTAACTTAGAATCATACAATCATAGAATTGCAGAATGGCTTGGGTTGGAAGGGACCCCAAGGATCATCTAGTTCCAACCGCCCTGGAACAGGCAGGGCCACCAACCTCCAAATCTGGTACAAGACCAGGTTATCCAGAGTCCCATCCAACCTAGTCTTGAGAGCCTCCAGAGATGGGGATGCCACAGCCTCTCTGGGCAGCTGTTCCAGCACCTCACCACTCTCTCTGTAAAGAACTTCCCCCCTGACAACCTGTCTAAACCTTCCTTCCTTGAGCTTAGAACCATTTCCCCTTGTCCTATCACCATCTACCATTGTAAAAAGTTGATTCCCCTCTTTTTTTATAATGCCCTTTTAAATACCGGAAGGCTGCCTTTTCTCCTCCAGGCTGAACAAGCCCAGATCCCTCAGCCTGTCTGTGTAGGGGTGGTGCTCCAGCCCTCTGATCATCTTTGTGGCCCTCGTCTGGACCCTCTCCAACAGCTCTACATCTTTCCTGTACTTGGATGCAGTACTCCAGATGGGACCTCACAAGGGTAGAGTAGAAAGGGACAATCACTTCCCTGTCCCTGCTGGCCACCCCTCTTCTGATGGAGCCCAGAATACCATTGGCCATCTGAGCTGCAAGAGCACACTGCTGGTTCATGTTCAGTTTTTCATCCACCAGGACCCCCAAGTCCTTCTTTGCAGGGCTGCTCTCAAGGTGTTCTTCTCCCAGTCTGTATACATACCTGGGATTACTCTGGCCAAAGTGCAAAACCTTGTGCTTTGCTATGTTAAACCTCATTAGGTTCACCCAGGCCCACCTTTCAAGTTTGCTGAGGAATTGTTCAATAACATCAGTGGACATAAAGCATGCTGATTCAAAGACAGTTTGAAATGATAGACAAGGTATTATGTATCTCACTAACAACCAAGTGTAATGCACCAACTTGATTTAACTCCAATTTCAAGCACTCATATGGAAAGATGACAAAGAAAAAACCTGGTGCACTGTAGTTCAATTGTCTTGTGATCAAACAAGCTGTTTTAACATAGTTGTCCTTGATTCAAAGGACAGCATCTCCCAGAATGAGTAAGAAAAGAAGAGACTTCTGGAGACCGTCTACTCCAACCCCACCGCATGCAAGTTTCTTAGAGCTGTATCTAATTGGGCTTTCAGTCTCCAAGGATGGAGATTCTACAACTTATCTAGGAGACTTCTTCCAGCATTTGACTATCCTCGCTTTAAAGAAGTAGTTTCTTCTTATATTTAAATGGAATATTTAATGTCAATTAATTGAATGTTTCCTCTTGTTCCATCACTGGGAATCTCTGAGAATAGCCTGGCTTCATTTTCTTTAGTAATCCCTTTCCTTAGGCATTTATACACTTTGATAATACCAGCTTTTTAGCCTTTTCTTCTACAGACTGAACAATTTCAGCTCTCTTCATATTGGGTGCTCCACTTCATTAATTATCTTTGTATGGTTTTTGTTTTTATTTTGCTGGACCCACTCTAGTATCTCTGTCTCCCATGTACTGTGGGGCTGAAGTCAGGACCCAGCACTCGAGATTCATCTCAGCACAGCTGAGCAGAGTACCTCAGCCTGCTGATGATACAGTGCCTGATGCAGGCTAAGAGGCTTTCGATGGTGCATATTTAAAAGCTGTGGAGAGTAACATATAAACCCCTCATGTTATTGCCATCTCACAGTATCTATGGCTCCATCTGAGAGCTATGCTGAACTCTTCCTGCACAGGCAACTCCTCTTCTGTTTAAATAGATCAGTTCTGTGAGTATTTTTACTACTTTAGGCTTTAACATCATGAAGGATTGTCAGTTCTTGGAGAAGGAGCTTATAGGCAGGACTGTTTGCTCTTACTGGGATAAGCTCTGCAGTGTCTTGTGGAATGCCAGAGCAGCTGTGGAGCTAAGGCTTCCATGAGGTACTATGTGATGGGCACTCTGGAATATTTCAGAGGAGCAGCAGGTATCTAGTGGCACCATTGACAGCAAGAGAGATCTCTCCCCAGGTGTCTTCATATATGGGGAAAGGAATTACTCCCATGGGGAATTCTCCAGAAAGTTACTTTTCCCGTCATTTCTAATGAGTTTTCATCAGTGTGAGCCCTACAATGCTATTGTCTGGCAAAACCCAAGCTCTCATCAGCTGTCTCCATGACTCCAGGCCTGCAGGCAGCCTGCGTGATCTCCTCAGCGAGGCACCCTGCTGCTTGTTAAGGCAAACCCCACTGCCAAAATTCCTTCCACCAAGTTTCATACCCTGCATCTGCCTCCTTTTTCCCTTTTGCTCTTTATCCCCAAATCTGACTTCCATTAACAAGCTGGAAGGATTCATCTTCCAGAGTAGGATCTGTGTCTTTCTACCAGAAGTTTAATTTACAGTGCTGGCAAGCTGAGAGCAATTGCACACAAGGGCTGAGGGAGAACAGGCAAATTCTCCCACAGTCTGCCACAAATGAATTCATGGGACAGTACACAGGGTAATCCAGCATGATGAACCAGCAGACGACCTACTGAAACTCATCCCATCGTAAGAATAACCCAGCAGCACGACTTCGCACTAGGCGTGCTATTCCCAGCCCACATGACTTCACAGTGAAAGTCTCCTTAGGGATAATTCTCTCCATTTGGTCTTGGTGACTGACATCTGGTCTGAGTCCTTGGGTTGCCTGTGGCCAAATATAAGCATTTACTCAGCAAAACTTGACCTTTCTCTGCATCCTTCCTATTCTGTTTTGCCTATAACTATCAGGGAGGAGATATAATGGGTGTTAGGCTGTTCTGCCATAATTCCCAGCGAGGCAGTCCCTTCATTGATGGCCCTTCATTGATGGGGATCATCAACTAAGTATTTCTGCCAGCATTCTTATTATCAGATGGATGGCTTTCAGCCTGAGCTATTGTACACAGCTAGCTGTTAACATGTACTGCCAGTCCTACAAGCAAGCAAAAAATTAAGCATGTGCTTGCAGTGTTGTGGTAAATTTATAACTTGGGGAAGAGCCCATCTTGCTTGGTGCATCTTGCTCAGGTTTAGACACCTTTTGATCAATGCCATTTCTCCTCCACCCTCATAAAATGAATATGCAAAGCATATATTAATGTATAACCTTTAAAGCATACTAGTACATGGTATTAACCCACAACACACAGCCACACGCATGCATACACTCACCAACTTATTTGCAGACAGCAGGTTCTAGCATTACTCTTTGTAACTAATTAACAGGAGTGTTTTTTCACACGTCTGTATCTCCAAATATTAAGGTGAGCAGAAAATTAAGAACAAAACTAATCCTGAAAGTAATGTGACATAGGCATAATCAAAAGTAGATTTGTAAGCCTGAGTACAAAAGCTGTTCCCAAATAATTTCTGCTTATTGGTTAGCTGGGTTTGGCTCAGATGGGTTGGGTGGATTTTAAAAGCCTCCTGACAGCAGATTGTCCATGAATGAAGAGCTGATAACTAGCAAAAGACCAGTAAACAGCCTCTTTAAAGGTCTTTGAAATGGCAGGACTTTGCAAACTTCTTACATCTATTTCAGTTAAATGTTAATATTTTTTTTCCCTACAAGGACAGCTCCTTACTTTTTATCTGTCTGAGACTCGGTTCACTGAAGGGTAGAAGCCACTCAGTGCTTATGCTTATTGCCACAACTTTGGCACAGCCTCCAGACAAAATGTCCACAAACCTTTGAGCTGCTGTAAGCTGTGCTGAGAGGACAGAGCTCCATCTCCCATCCCTTTCCTTCCTGTTGAGGTAGTGAGGGACAGGTGAGATAGAATAGATTGCCCTCAGGAGGGATTTTCAGCTGTAACTTTAAGCACAGCAGTGCTACCAAAGCAGAGGTACTGTCCGAGCATGTTTTACATCCTGGGTCAGCTGAGTAGAATGCAGTGTACAGGATGTGGCTTGTTTAATCATTTAAAATTTGACATCCTGTTTGCTTTGCATGGATGTCAGTCTGTGGTAGCACTTAAAAGCAGAAATTTCTCAAGGGTCCCTAGCTAAACTGTCTTCTTCCCCTGTGCACTTCATTGCTTTTGCTGGAGCTGTGCCAGATTACATCAGTTGAAAATCAGGCCCAGGCTTTACAGGGAGGAAAAGAGAATTGAAAATGGCAGTCCTGCTCAAGTGAAGTTAAATATGAATTCAACTCCTGAAACTGCACGCAAGAATTTTCTTTCATACTCTCTGGTAGCGAATAAAATTGCCCCGTCCCATTCTGTGCCTCTGCTCTGAGATCTCCTTGCTCAGTGACTAAAACATGTACATTTACCTTCTGCCACCTGTGCCAGCACTGTGCCTGACAAAAACAGGCTGTGGTGGGCCTTTCTTGTCAGTGTTTTGTATCTGTGTCTTCATACTCCTTTGGGTTAAGGAGTCAGATGCTGTTGGTATCAGGTAGCTTCTCTGTGTTGAAAAAGTGTGGGAGCACTCAGTTTACATTAACAAGCATAAAGAGCAAAGCAGTCTTCAGAAAGGTAGCAAAAAAAGTCAGAAAACCAAGAGGCAGCTTCGGAGAGCGTGTGCTATCCTGAAAGTCTGCGTTTGAGAGAATGGGGAGGCTATCTTTATGTAGAAAACTGTTCCTCAGAATGAAAAATGTATGCTTAAGAGGTACAGTATCATTGGATGGTATGTTGTGCAAACAAGGTGGTATATCACACCACTACTGAGCATACGTACCAGTTTGTCAATGTAATTTGCAACTCACGCAATAAAAGAGAATCAGATTGACTTTCTATAAATCCAGTACTAAATGAAGTCTTTTGCATCCCGGCAGTAGCATCATGTCTGCCTGCTGTCCCAGTTAAAGTTGTAATGTCACTTTGTGGGGCTAATTGCTGGTAACATAATACCTACAATATATGCCATCTATTTTAATCCTCACAGAAAAGCTTTCAGAATACATGCCACAAGTAAGCTTGTAACTGTTCTCTTTCCCTTTTCCCTGTATTTTGTTTTATTTTTATTTTTCTGACCGCTTATGCATTTCCATCCTAACCACATCTTCATGTTTCACTGTCTTGTGCAGGGAGGTTTCTCTTCAGCCTCTGCACAGAGCTGGCAATGGGACAGGCTAATGCAATGAGCTGTCTGGGGTAGAAGACATCCAATTGCAAGGATCAAAGTTCTTCTTCAAAGAGACAGAAAGTCAATGCTGTGTAATGTCTGAGAATCCAGTGACCTCCATGGCAGTGAAATGGGAAGAAAGATGAGCTTGTGATTATGAGGCTTAGGCTGGGGATCTGGTGGCCTGGTTCAGATCTCTGCTGCAAGCTTTCCCTGTGAGTGTCAGAAAGATCTTTGCAGCCTTCTGGATATTAAGAATTCTGAAAATCTGACAAGGAATCATCTGCCTTCTTTAGCACCAAAATACTCTTTGAAAGTTGAGTGTTTTCTTCTCCCAGTGCCTTCATGCCTGTTGATAAAATAGGACTGATTGTGGTTTCTTGCTTTGTAGATGAGACAAAAACCGTTGGTGGTGGAGCTGCTCAGGCAGTGCTGCACTCTGTGGATGCCATAATGAGAGAGAATGTGCTATATTTGGATCTGTGTCCTGGAGATGTTCATGAGCAGCTTATTTAAGGCCATTTCTCGGAACCCCCTCTGAAATAAATGAACGGCCCCCGTATTTGAAAATTAGTGCTATGTATATTTGTTTAAAATGAGTGGATTCATTTTTAGTGATGAGACAAGAAAATATATTAAAATACTCAGGCACAAACACTTCTTAATATTTTTCTTGGCACTAGTGAGCTCTTTTTCAGTTGATTTTGTCAGCCACATTTCCTTTCTGAACAGAGGTTACATACAACAATTGGATGAACAATTGTAGAAAACTCTCGGGGGCATTCTTGAAGCCAAGCCTGCATGAGATCATGTTATGAGTGTGGCTTGGCTGTGCTTTTATTCAGTAGGTGATCTCATTCATCTAAAGCTCTAATCATTTTAACAGGGACTAACTGCAGCTATCCAAAAGTATAGCAAAAAGTGATCTTGCAAGATTTCCTATGAGTTTTGCACAAAAATACCTATTTCTGTGCTGATTGAACGCTACCTGGATATACTGGTAAGATAAATAAAGTAAGGCTGATACAGGCAAATAAGATTATTCACTGCAGTAATGACATTACCAAGTTTATTGGTTTTTATTTAAATGTGTATTTTCTTTGTTGCTTTTAGATTGCTAGCTTTTGGAAAAGAGACCATGTAAACATCTGCATTTCTACAGTTTCTATCTCACTGGGGGTCTTGGTGGGGCCTCTGGATCTTATCATGATATAAATATTAAACACAATCTAATAGATTAAATATCCTGGGACAGGTTAGCCCATGATTACCCCAGAAATGCCTACAGAGCATTTCCTCCAGTGTTGTTCAATAATGAAAAAAAATCCCTGGCTGAACCAATTATTTGCAAGTTCAAGAGGCAGGACAGGCTCCTGGCTAGAAAACTTGCTTAGGCACAATCAGCTGAAAGCTTTGAACTGTCTCTCAGAGCAAAGAAATAAAAATGTTTACAGCCAGAAATAGCAAGGCTAGGAAGTTAAATTAGAAGCAGGGGCCAAAAAAGCTTTTGCCTAATTCTGGTTTCAATCAGTGACTGCAGCAGTCGTCAGGAGCAGGCGCTGCTGTGGGTTTGAGAATAATGGCTTTATTTTAAGTAGACAGAAGTTGTTAGCTTGACCCAATTGCTGACAACCAGTCTCCCCTAAACACCCCGCAAGGGGCCAGGTCCTGAAGTCCTCCTGTGTCTTTTTATCCAAGCTCATTCTCACTGCAATTAAAACTTGAGCAGCCTCAGTACTTGGCTTACACCTATTACAGACTCTTTCAGTCTCTTAAAACCACCACAGAAAAATAAATATCTGTGCCCAGGTTTCATTTTCAAGTCTCAGACTCCTTTGCACTGTTGGCCTGATTTTTCTGCAGTGAGTTGGGAGTGGGATATAAATTAGCAGTCTCTCCACTGTTATTTTCTTGCATCTCTTGGGTTCAAGTTTCATCAAAGTAAGAGATTGCCAGCCTTGAATTTGAACAGCAGAGACAACATGTTGTATATGAGCTTGACCTTGTCAGGGGTCCAGCAGTTTGGGAATATACAGAGTCCCCTTTACTGAAGGCATTTAGACTAGGTGTTAGTTAGCTTCTTGGAGAAAGAGGTCATGTTAGCTTCTTTTGGGCAGCTTTCCCAGCCTGTCTTTCCCAGTGCTTGGAACCAAGGTCTCCAGACAACCACTGCAGTGTACATAAATATTTTAATTGTTGATTTTAAAAAACAGCAGTCAAGTTAACAACAGAGAGGCAAAGCAGCCTCAGAGGAGAAGAGGCTAGCAACTGCATGCACACACCTGTTATAATATAGGGGACAGGAAACCAACACAAGAAAAGTTGAGATTTCTGTTCTCCATCAGGAGAAGAGAATCATAGAAGTCAGTAATGTCTTTTAGGGACTTTAAAAAACATGCTCTTTACACAGAGGATAAAAACACCAGTAAAAGTGAAAGCTCATTTAAGAACACTTTAATAAAGCTAGCATATATTTGGGAAATTGGGAATATTTGGGAAAAAAAAATCTTCCCTATAAAAATGTTTTAGAAGTGAATTTTTTATCATACAAAACATGTAAATGCAACTCTTTGTCAACTAGCAGCTTGCACAGGGAGGCTGTTTCTTGCTATCAAGACTGGCACTCCCAAGTGCAAGTGAAACGTGAATAACCTCTGTCATGTCATGCTTAATGTCTCCATGTTACTTGTGGAAATGATTATGTTGTGAGGTTTTTCTGTTTGTTTGTTTGTCTTGAATAATAGCTTCTTAGAAAACACAGAATTAATCTGAATTTCCCATTTCTGTCTGATTGCTGTATACTTTTTCAGATAATTTGCATCTGAGCTCCATTAGGTACCTCAATGTGGCATCTATCATGAACACCAGTCAGGAAAATCTGGCATTTCTGTTCAAACTGGAAGAATTTTCAGGCCACCTTTATTGTGAACCAATTTAGTTATTCTCTCTTGGAATCTTTAGTTGATTCCAAGACTGTAGTAGCATGTTATATATAAGTTTACCTTAGCAAAATTTTCTTGCTGATCTGAAAGTGACCTATAGTCACTTCCACTGTCTGAGAGCCTTTGCTTGCCTCTGTAGATACGAAAAGAGCTTTTGTGCACTTTAAGAAGTACATTTCAGTATTAAAGATGCTTTTCTTAAGAACCCCACAGATGATGTCTGGTGCAGTTTCTGTGCATTTACTGTCTGTCAGTATGCCTCTGACAAAATTCTGTGGATTTAGGAGCCTGAGTGTAATGGCATTGTGTTGGGCTGCAGCAGAGTAGTTTCAGGCTGAGTTTTTGGAATAAGTATCAGGTAAGTATTGGAATAAGTATTAGACTTAAAGAGACAGCTATTGCTGCTGTCATTATTGCAGATGATTCCCACATGAGTTCCTATGCATGTGCTTTTTTAAAGGACAGACCATTAAAAGCTGGTTCTGTTTTTCTGCACCCATACGAGTTTCTCATGCTAAGTGCGAATATCATACAACTTTATTTGCTTTTCCACTGGCAGTAGCCAGAAAAGCAGTTATTTCAGTGCCACCCTCTATTTGTACCAATCTAACTTGCATCTACATTTGTGGTAGCAGTGGTTTGGTCCCATTCAGTAGAGACGATTTTTAAAATCTCAGGCAGTGTATGAATAATCTGTTAAAAGCAGGCTGCAAAGAGAGACCCTCAGCCTGGATCCCAGAAATGCTGGCTGCTGTGGGGCCTGTGGCTAGCACCGCAGCCTACTTGCTCAGCCCCAAACCAGAAGTCCTCCAGAGGGAGAGCTGGTGTTTGAGGTCTGGGCTGCGCTCAGTGCCACAGATCTGCTCTGGTAGCTGCTTTGGGCAGATGTGCTGCTGCTTCAATGATGTGCAGCCACCACTGTGAATGCTGGGTGCCTTTAGAAAGTAGCCCATATAGGACTGTGCACTAGTGGGCTAAGGGTGGTTGAGACAGAAGTGGTTGTAGCCAGGTTGAAGTTTTGCTTATGAAATGTGACCCTGACTAGGGTCCCTTAGGATCATGTGTGATTTTTACATCTCTGTAGCACGAAATGAATTACATTGTTAGAGTTTGGAAATTGCATTTAGAAGATGTCAGTGAACCAGGGGAAATAGGCAGATACAATAAAGATACGCATGCTCTGAGTACTGCAGACTGTGTTCACATAAATCCTCCAAATGCCTTCTAAAATATTAGCACTAAGGAAAGAAGAATAATTAAGTAAGCTAATAATAACTCAGGGAGACTCTCTGTCTCAAATGTACTTTTATCTTATAAATATAAGGTCATAGCTTAAGAGTGGAAAGACTTATTAAAAATGAATGCTACAGAGAGCCCCTGTCCCTCGCCACTACTCCAGCTGTGTTTGAAAGGTAATAGTTATTTTCTTTAATAACAGAGCTTAAAAAGGAACATAAATAAAGATCTATGGAAAAATGAAGACTACGAAGGCTTAACTTGAATAATTAACCATCATTTTTGGTGAGCTTTCCATCATGGCAAAAACGATTGGGGTTGGACTCGATGATCTCTGGAGGTCCTTTCCAACCCCTACAATTCTGTGATTCTGTGATTCTGTGATTATCATAAAGCATAAACATTTGCATGATTTTAGAAAGAGAGAAGTGAAAATTCTGTTTCCACTACTAGTAGCTTCAATTATCCAGCCACTACACTAAATTACTAGCTTTGCAAAGCTATATGTCCTTTTAAGGATATTACATGAAGCAGGGAAGAAAGCAAAAAATAACTGAATTTATCAGACCCTCCTATTTTAAATGTTGTAAAATAAATGGATGTTATCAATTTATTTTTCAGAACCTTTAAAATATGAATTTTATTTACTCCTCTTAGTGACTTTAAACTGACCTGTGGAGTCTAGAAAGCAAAATTGACTACGCTACTGATTTGTTTTCCATTTACCTTGCATTCACTATTCCCCTACTCATCTTCCTGCTAAGATAACTCCAGGCACCTAATTAAGGTACACAGATTCAGAGGATGGCTGGTCTACTTCTACTATCAACCAGGTGGGCACTTTCTGAGGGTGATTTCAAACCACTTAATATGTATGTGCCCTCTGGAAATGTCCTCTTTGTCTTGACAACAGAGAGTACCTAGGGTGACATTATGCCCAGATTGCATGTCTAATTTGTGTGCTTAAAATTAAGTAGAATTAATCTAGATGTAAGAAGCTTTGTAGTTTAATTTTGTACTCCACAACGTATTGGTTGTCAGCAACAAAGTATTTTCCATTGTGGTTTTGTTTTGTTTCGTTTTGAGAAAGAAAATGAATGAAATAAGCATCTCTGCTTATATATAATATTAGCAAAGGAGATGCCTGTGTAGAAACAGAAAAGAAATAGAAAGGGCAGGTTTCCCCCTGAGCCTGGAGCAGCACAGCAGAATGACTAGAGGGTCCACTGAGATCCACCTCTTGATAAAACAGCGTGTTGTCTGCTCCCTCCAATAACATCTTTTTGCCCTATAGCAACTTCTCACCTTCATTCACTTGCATTTTGTTCATAAAGGTTAAAGTATTTGCCAGCTACCCAAGCTAACGAAAAACATTAATACTCATTTTTCTTTTATTTCTCTAACAACAAAATTACCCCAAATCATCCAAAATTGAAGAACAGTATTTTTTGTAGTACCTTGAACTCCTGCAAGCGTTAATCTCCAAACTTTCATACTATGGTCTTAAATCTTTTATCTAGAAAAAGCCAATGTACTTACTAGTCTGTGTTCATTTCCACGTAGGGAAAGTATGGATTACCAAATCAAATCTGCTTCTGCACTCTCAGTAATATTGTCAGAGGTTGCTTAGGAAATACTGCTATTAAGGCATTCCAGCCCTACGTAGACAATAACTGTAACCTTGGCTCAGGTAGAACATACACACTTGTCTCATTGCTTCTCACCCCTGAAGAGGAAGGTTTCATATAGGCCAAGAGATTAGTGCACTGTGAATGCCTGGGCTCCTGTCGTTTGGTTGCCCATACATGGTATCTGGCTGGGGAACTCATGCACGGCCCACATGTGTTACATTCTGTAGCAGCCAAGCCATTCCACTAAGATCAGACTCATAAACTAAACAGCCTATTTTTCCTGAAATTTGCAGAAGATCAAAAAGATGGTTCTTCCTATATGGAAATTCTTGGAGAGATGCACAGTACTTTAACAGCAAGAACTCTCTTGGCTGTTTCTGGACATCTTAGACGTGTGTTGTACATCTGCTGTATAACGTATAGCAAAATACAACATTTCTGAAAACGGGTCTATTTTTCTTGGCTGCTTTCACAGAACCCTTTGAAATGCTTCCTTCAAAGGTGAAAAACAATTCTTGCATGTACACTGAAAGATAAGTTCCTTAAAAGTTTACTTATCCCTTTCAGCGTAATTCTGATGTATTATTAGAATCATGAGAATAGAACAGAGATCTAGATAGATTCAATTAGGTAGCTAAGTACTTGTTTAAAATTATGTTTTGCTTTATTTGGTAATGAGCAGTTGGTAATTACTTCATAGTGAACATAAATGTTTCAAATGTGATTATATAGCTTTGATTTCTAAATTGCTTATTTAGAAATTATTTGGCGATTAGGAACCTGAATATAGTTTAAATATGGTAGTACTTACCTCCTTCATGTCTGTTCACTTAGAGAGGGATGGATCTGAAGGGCACATTACTTGGTAGATAAATAACTGTATGGATGGTCACAGTGAGAGTGCTGTGATCAATGGCTCTGTGTACAGGTGGAGGCTGATCACAAGTGGTGTTACTTATGGGTTAGTCTTGGGACCAGTGCTCTTCAACATCTTCATAATGACATAGACAGTGGGATAGAGTGCACCCTGATCAAGCTTGCAGATGACACCAAACTGAGCATGCAGTTGGTATGAAAGAATGGATGCCATCCAAAAGGACCCAGCCAAGCTTGAAAACTGGGCTCACGGGCACATAATGAGATTCAGGTGTTGCACTTGGGTTGTGGTGATCCCAGATACGAGTACAGACAGGGAGAACTCACTGAGAGCAGCCAAGTGGAGAAGGACTTGGGAGTCCTGGTGTATGAAAAGCTTGACATAAGCCGGCAAGTGTGCATTTGCAGCCAAGAAAGCCAAGTGTGTTCTGGGCTGCATCAAACGAGGAGTGTTCAGCAGGGAGAAGGAGGTGATTGCCCCCCTCTACTCTGCTCTTGTGATGCCCCATGCATTGTGTCCAGGTCTGGGGCCCCACTAGAGGAAGGATGCAGAGCTGTTGGAGAAGAGGACGGTCATGAAGATGATCAGAGGGCTCATCATCAGAGCACCTCCCTTATGAAGAAAGGATGAAGACTCCAGGGAGACCTCATTACAGCCTTCCAGCACCTAAAGGGAGCTTATAAACAAGAGGGAGATCAATGGTCTGATTGTGATAGGACAAGGAGGAATGGTAATACACTAAAAGAACAGAGGTTTAGATTAGATTTTATGAGGAATTTTTTTACTCAGAGAGTAATAAGGCATTGGAACAGGTTGCCCAGAGCAGCTGTGGTTCACCCATCCCTGGAGGCCAGGTTGGGTGGGACTGTGGGCAGCCTGATTTAGTGACTGGCAACCCTGCCCCTGTAGGGGAGTTGAACTAGATGATCTTTGAGGTCTTTTCCAACCCAAGCCATTCTATGATTCACTTTGGAAACTAGTTGCACTTTATATAACTTACTCCAGCTTGGATAACTGTGTGAGTCCAGCATTAAAATTTCAGATGCCAAAAGACCTCAAAGTCTAGAAGAACTCATGTTGGCATGAGTTCATGCAATGAACTGCATAGCTGAGCTTTCTTTCTAGTTGTGATTATGTGTACTCCAAGATGGGTGGTTTGTACATCCCCAGTGCTGGCCTTGTTCTGCATCTGTTATGAACTTTTTAGAAATCCCACCCTCACCTTACAATCCATCCAATGTGTAAGGGAGGTCTTCTGAAAATACATAAACATTGATCATATTCTGTAAGAATGGGTGGGAAAGTGTTGATAGATCGAGATACGTAGTCTCAAAAGCCATATGTTATATTCTGTCTAGTACTTTTATGGGGGAGAATTCTGTCATGATACATATTAGTCAACAGGAGAATATAGTCACATCTACACAGTTCTCAGCATTTCTAGTTAAGGCTCAAGTTGTTTGGACTGTACTCTTTTATGTTTATTATTCTCTTCTTAAGAGCAGCTCATAACATAGAAGTGTATGGTTTTGGAAAAGCTGAACCACCAGCTACAGTATTTCTAATGAAGTAGATAAGTGAGCTGGAAAAGATTCCTGATGTGTATTTGTTGCTTTCTTTTAAGAAACATAAAATGCAGTTTAATCTATTGAGACATTTTTCCTGCATTTGCAGTAAAAATATTATCCTTTTAGTGAATCAAGAATGAAAATACATGCTACTCATGCATGAGTTATCTCCAAGGAGGCATTTGCCAAGTAAATCTTTACATTAAGATGTCTTAGAAATGTAGTCTGTATCAATAATTTATTTTTCACCATGTGAACCAAACCATCAAATCACTTTAGTCCAACACTCTGTTTCGTTATCAACATACTTAATACTGAAGCTGTCTTTGACAAGTGAGAGTGCTCCGTGGTCTCCTCGTTGTATCATTTTTTTACCATTGTGGTATTGTAGAAAAGCACTGTTTGATTCTAGAGCAAATTAATCCTTCATTTCAAACAGAAGCACTCAGAAGGAATTCTTAGCATGGTGTGTTTCTCTACCTCAGATGAATTGATTGAATGTAAGAGTCACTATAGGATGAATACAAGCATAGTTTCTGTTTTATAAACATAAGGAGATTCCCTAGTCTGCTTATACAATCCTGAGATGATATTAGTTTGTTTCACTATTTATTACTGTAGCAAGTTAATTCCTTTCTATCCAAAACATCAGCAAGCAAATTTTACATGGATTTTTTTATGTGTGATGACTCTGTTTCATTAAGAAACAACACCTCAGCATCTGCATGTAAATTACTTGTTTCAGTGCTATTTAAATGTTCTTCATCTGAAATAGTGAAGGGGTGTGAAAGTGGGGACCATACAGCATGCCATAACCCACGTGTTCTTAAATGCTGTACATAAACCTTTAACATTACCATGTGCTTGCTGCTCAAGTTAATGCTCAAAGTGGTCAACTGAATAGGATGCATCGATATTTTGCAATGGTCTGTTCCTCAGAGAATTCTTGGTACCTACACTCTTACATAGCTGTGTCTCAAAAATAAAGTATGTTCTTATTTCCCTTTCTCTTGTGGTCCCTAGGTAGAAATCCTCCATTCAGTTTCTTAGCATCAGGACAATCACTGTTCCTGCTTTAGCTCTGCAAACATTTTTTACAACGCTATGAAGAGCAACTCCACTGCCATTAATTAATGTATTTTTAGAGGTATGTATACTTTGTGGTATTGATTATAAAAATCATAGAATGGCTTAGGTTGGAGGTGACCTTAAAGATCATCCACTTCTCTGCCATGGGCAAAGTAGCCAGCCACCAGATCAGGCTGTTCAGGATCCCATCCACCTGGCCTTGAATGCCTTCGGAGATGGGGCATCCACAAACCTCTCTGGGCAACCTATTCCAATGCCTCACAACCCTCTGAGTAAAAAATTTCTTCCTAACATCTAACTTAAATCTCCCTCTTTTAGTTTAGAGAGATTTCCCTCTGTCCTATCACTATCAGTGTAAAAAAGTAAGTCCCCCTCCTCACTGTGAGCTCTGTTCAAGCACTGGAAGACCACAGTGAGGTCTCTCTGAAACCTTTTCTTCTTCAACCTAAACAAGTCCAAAAATTCAACAGGCTAACATCATTTTAAGATGTTGATAGTGACAGATACTGATGCCTATAGATATTTAAGTCAGTACTGAAAGATATGGATACCTAAAAATACTTGTTGATGGGGATAGGGAAACCTATAATATCAATATAATTACTAATTGATGTGAAAATCAATAAGTACTGATTTAACTATTGATTGCTATTGACATCAAATGTTGCCTATCAGTAGGCATCAATCCTTATTTATATCAGAACTGATATTGAAAATGATAGGTATTAGACACCTACTGATGCCTATTAATATAGATAGGTGTTAGTATCACTAGGTGTAGTTCCTTTTTGATTTTGACAAATATCAGTGCCTTTTGATGGGTAAAAATAAGTGATAGGTGTAGATGTCTATTGACTGATATTAATTTTGGTGGGTTCTGATAGGTATCAATAGCTAATGATATTGATGCCTATTCATTGGTACCAAAATAGGTGGATAGTGATGCCTATCGATAGTTTACAATATTGGTAGATCTCAGTGCCTGCTGGCACTTGTCAGTGCTGGTTGGTATTGATAATGGTAGGTGTCTGTGCATGCTGACACTGATAGGTACTGATATTGAAAAGCTTTGGTGCCTAACATTAGGTTTTGAAATTTATTGATATTAATGCCTGTAGACATCAGTATCAGTCCTGGCAGTGTTGATTTTAAATTATTGATAGGTATAAATTCCTATTAATTGGTATCAGTTTTGACAGATATTGATGTCTACCATTATTACAATTATTGGAATCAGTTGGTATTATAAGGCATCATGACTTACTGTTATCAATCAGTATGCATACCTGTTAAGAGCTTTTTTAGAAGTAATGATGCCTCTTATCAAAGAGTATCAAGATCAATAAGTGTTGACAACAACTCTTGTCAATAGCATCAATACGTAGCAATAGATACCAGTATCCATTGGTAATACTAGGTATAAAGTCAATAGGTATTGATGCCTCTTATCATCAGTCACATAGGCTACTCTGAAACTAATGCCTTTTGTTTATTTCCATGGATATGACAGCAGATACAAAGAGCACAACGACACTATTTGATAGAGCAAATTCTCAGCTGCAAAGCACTCTTTTTCAACATAGTCACCACCTTTAGTTATGCATTTTCCCCAGAGATGAACAAGAACCTGCATGCCATGCTCATAAAAATCTGTACCAGTGGAGGTGACACACTATCACAGATACCACTGTTGAAAAACACCACCCACTACCTCACTGTGCTTATATCCACTGTGTGGTCTCCATAAACATTCAGCAACCCTTAATGAATGTCAATTGGGTATGATTATTTCTGCATGGAAGAGTTCAGTGACACAACTTTGTTTCCTATGCACTTCCAGTCAGATGCCATTTTGTCAGACTGCCCCTCTGCTGCCATCTGTTGCGTGGCAACAACATGTATTGGAATAGTGGGAAGGTTCAGCCTCTACTGCCATACCACCAACATCCACTTTTGACATCCTGGGACAACATAATAAAATTGGAGACATTGCTTTTGGAGCTGCTGAATGCTTCCTGGGACCAAACAGTGGGTATTTTCACAGTGAGGTACTAAGTGATGTGTTTCAGCAGTGATGACAGTGAAGTGAAGGATCAGCCACGTTCCAGATGGCCATGCTTAGCTGTCACAACACAAAGTGAAAACCATCTCCATCAGCTCATCCATGCAAACTGGCTAGTGGTGACAGTGGTGACCATGTTGAGAAATAGCATTTTTTATCTGAGAATTTGCTCTGTCAAAGAGCATTATTGTGCTCTTTGTAACTAGTTTTTTATATGGAAATAAATAAGAGGCATTAGTTTTGCAGTAACCTATAAACATCTGCATATAGTAGCACTATAGATATAAATACTGATAGATACAGCTATACACCAGTGTGCATCTACACTGATATAGAGCTCTGCCTAGATATATAGATACATATAAAGCAGAACACACTCTTTTAGTTAAAATTGTCATGGGGGATAGAATGAGATGATTCATCCTTCCAATAACCAACATATGAGTTGCATAAAAAACCATGTGTGGTCTCCAAGCAAGTATAAAGGGATATTACTTTGTGTCAGTTTTTGAATTCCTGATGATATGTTTTGTCCTTCATGTGTGTGGGAAAAATAATTAGCATTTATGTTTCTGAAAGCCAGCTTAGATTGTGGGAAGGAAACACAACATCAATCACGAGAGACCATCCTTTATTTTCTAGGAGTTTTTTTGTCAAGTGATACATTGCTTTATATAGGTACTCACTGCTTTTATGATATCTGGTTTGTTGCAAATATTTTATTTTCACAGTTACAGAACGAGTTGGTCAAATATTTAGGAAAAAAAAAAAAAGATGCTTTCTAATTTTACAAAAGAAATTAATGTCTTAGTAGTGGCCTGCTTTCTGGTATCTTTCAGAAATCAAATGTATCTATGAGCATGTGACAGTCTCACAAGTACTTACTTAAAAGTTAACCTGAGGGATTTGCTGTTTTGACCTGTCTGGGAAAAGAAATGAAGGAGGGGGAAGGATCTAGATAACTGAGTAAATACTAAATCCTTCAGCTATAAACCAGGCACACACCCAATGATGTCAGTGTGTTTGGCTTACAGTGGAAATAAAGTGACATTTTATTACACACTAAGTGAGAATCTTTTCTTGCCCAGAATGAGGGAAAAGTGCAAACAGGTGCTGGCTCAGCAGGAATGGAAACTCAAGAATAACAGTGGTTTTTACTTAGGCTGATACACATCCTGGAGGACTGAATTTCTGTCAGTACCTTAATAAAAAATTATCTACTACTCAATCTACCTATGCCTGGGTTAGAGCCTACCTGCAGGAGTTTTGGACCGTGGGGCTGCATAACATCATTTCTCAAGCTCTGCTTTTGTGCTGCGCACAGGCAGTCAAGAGGGCAGTTCATCACAGCTAAGGGAGCAGAGGCCCCAGTCTGCTCTGGTTGACGGGAGAAGAAAGGAGTGATTATCTGAGAAGAGACCGTCTACCGTGATCAAATAAGACTTAGTTGTCTGGTAAATCAGGAAATGTCAGTTTTTCTGAAAGGTTAATAAGAGGCTCTAGAAATGCATTAAATCCAATCTTACAGAGTGTATGCTGATGACTTTATGTCAAGATTCTGGAAATAAGAAGGGGCAAGAAAGAATACTTCAGGCAACAGTCTTTGTTCGAGGAGCTGGAAATTGCTGAATTTCTCCTTCTGCACTGAACTCTCTGCCTGGTACTCTATGCTACCACAGGACATAGCACCAGAACATTTGAACCAAAAGCAATGATCAAATTTTTCTGTACTTACTGAAGTGTAATTAAATGAGTGACACGGACATGAAGGGAACAAAGTTCTGTTCGCTCTGGAAGTGAACAACATCAGTTTCTCTGTTATTTATTCTAAATGGGCTGAATTAAACTTCAGTCACTGCAGGAACTGGCAGAAGACTGTATAATGTTAAGGTAACTTTTTCACTTCAGTCAGAATCATCCGTGCCTCTTCTGTTTTACCTGAAGAATCATTTAAAAAGGGAATTTGTTAATAAACATACTTCATAGGCAACCTGTCCTCTTGCCATTTTACAGTCTTATAGGCTTTACCACATGCAGAAGCAAAGGACATACAGGAACAAGAAACACAAATTTTGTTATCTGGGATTAATTGAACAACTTGCAGTTTTCTGCCATAGCTTTTTAGGCAATATCTTCTGATATATATTCAGGCTGGGATTTTATTTTTAGGTCATTAGCCTTTCATTTGTGAGTTTCTTTCATTGCCTTGCTGCTTTGATGAGATTTGCTTTCCGTAGTTGCTAGCAGGTTTTTACAATGCGAGCACAATTGGTTAATCCTATAATAGAAGCCTGCTGTGTGGAGAGTGCTATTTTTACTGTACATACTGTATCTCATAGCATAAGCCAGTTTTAGAATGAGATACAGCTGCCATTAAATCTATACATCTCAAGAAGGACTGTGAATAGCTGCTCCTTACATACAGACATGTCCTGTGGTTCTGTTATCCTGGCTCAGGCTCTAAGTAAAGCCAATCTTTAGCAAATCAATACCCTTAGTTCTCATTTTTTCTTCTTTTTCTTTGCTAACTTGATTTGTTTTTTCCTGAAAAGAAACTGTGCCTGGATATACACTGCATTAGCATCCCAGAATCACAGAATCATAAGAATATCCCTAGCTGGAGGGCACCCAAAAGTATTATTGAGTCCAACTCCTGACTCCACACAGGGCCACACAAAATTTAAATGCTCTGAGAGCACTTCCCCACTTCCCCAGCACTTCCAAATACTTCTTGAATTCTAACAAGGTAAGTTCCACGACCATTGCTCCAGGGAGACTGTTCCAGAGCCTGGTGTCCCTCTTATGAAGAACCTAAAAGCCAGGCTGACCCTCCCCTGATACAGCTCCATGCCTTTCCCTCAGATCCTGTCATTTTCATCATGGAGAAGAGATCAGTGCTGCCCCTGCAGCACTCTCCTTGTGGGGCAGCTGTAGGCCACCACGGGGCCTCTTCTCAGTCTCCTCTTCTTTGGACTGAACAAACCAAGAGACCTCTGCTGTTCCTCATATGTCTTGAACTCTAGGGTTCCTTCACCATCTTTGTAGCCCCTCTTTAAACATTCTCTAATATTAAATTTAGTAATCCTTATGCAATCATTTTAAAAAGCGTTGGAGATAATACCTTTTGCAAAGATACAAACTGAAGGAATTGGGAAGGTGCTTTGAAAACCCACAAGTTCAGAGATGATTGTGCATTAGCAAGAGCTGGGGATTGATACATTACCTGAGGAAACATCAATGAAAAAACTTAGGAGAAATTCATTGTCTACTGCTTTTTCTTGCATAGCTGCATCTCCACAAAAAGACCCACAAGTCTTTGTCCTTCTCTGGTATCAGACACTATTTGAGGGTGCAGTTTTGTCTCACCTGCTTGTTATCTCACCTGCCAAACTTTGGTTAATCATCAAATTGTTGATTTACACAGAAGACAAAAAGCTCAACCTCTTCTGATCACTCTACATCTCCAAACTCAAGAGGCTAACCTGCATAAAAACACAGCAGTTTTATTTATAGAATTTTGTTATTTTAATAGCAAGCACAACTTGGCCTCTTGCTGCTCTTTTAGAGATAGAAATGGCTTGGTTCCCTGCCATTCACTGAATATTGATCTCTACAGTGAATATGCTTATGTTCCATGAATTTCTCTGAGTTGTTGCTAAAACCTGTGCCTCAGATCACTGGGTAAAGAACGGTGACCATGTCTATCCTTCTTGTCATTTCCTGAATGACATCCATGTCTGTGCTTCTCATCGTTTTGCGACCAATTGGCATGCCTGGTATCCACTCCATTCTCTAGGTGTTTGGCATGCCTAAGCCTCTTGGCATTTGGTGGAGAGCTCACATCCATGGGCTCCTCCCTGTCATTCACTAGAGGTCAGGAATGATTTGGCCCAATGCCATTCCCTTGATGGTGGGCAAGTTTCTGTGCCATGTCAGTCTCTGGGCAATGAGCTCACCCTGGTACCACATGTACTTCGTAGCAGACATGCCTTGGCCCCATGTCATTCTCTAGAGAATCCACCTCCATGGGCTTCTCACTGTCCTGTAGCATGAGTTGGCCCCATGACTCTCTCACGATAGCGAACGTGCCTCAACTCCACAGCATTCTTCATCATTCACTGGAGGTCAGGAATGATTGTGTTACTTCCACGTTTTCTCTTTGTAGTGTGGCACCCCTGATGTTCATGGAATTGCCTCTCTCTTGTCCCACACCCACATGGGCTGTCACCTGCCTTCCTGCTTTGACTCCTCTTCTGTCCACATTTGTATGGCACCAGAAGGCCTAAGCTCAGCAACGCTGGTCCAGCTGCCAGTGCTCCTGTACTTACAGAGTCCAGAGATAAAGGCAGGGCAGTGGTGTCCACTGGGATGTGCATAGGCCACTGTGATGGTCATTATGACAGTATCCAACGTGTTGTTTTATATTGCAGCACCCAAAAGTGCACACAGAACTCAGTGCTGCACCACTGTAGAGCAGAGTGGGACAATCCCTTTCCTCTACTGGCTAGCACTGCTCTGGCTGATGCACTCCAGGAGTAAGGCCCTTTTGGCTGCCTATTCAGTTTACTCTCATCCAGAATCGTATATGGGTTCTGCCCTCCAGCCTATCCTAGATGTACACTGAAAATGCTAAATTAGGGTTTTTACCAAAGTCTGTGCAACAACCTCCCCCTTCACATCCTATATATGTGTGCCCTGATTCTCTTCTGACACTTTTTTGCAGCTTCTGAATCGTGGGATAGGCAAGGACCCTTCTGTGTGCATGCATGTGCATCAAGCCTCTGGAGGACCATAGCGGAAAACCTTGTGCTGATCTGGCGTGCTTGTTTAGCGTAAAATCCATCAGCAGAGTTCTGCCAAATGCAAGGGTTTCTATCTGGGACATCTGTGCATTTATCAAGTCACAAAAAGATCCTTCAGGGGGCTTTAAAAATTTCCATGAATCATCCCAACCTGTACATACCTCAGTCTGAACCCTCCGGGAGGAGGCTAAGGTGACTGCTGCTGATTTACTAAAGCAGGCTGCTCAGTCTGCCAAGGCATAAGTAAATCATGGCAGATGTGTGAGAAAAAGGATAAAGCACAGTTGTTTTCAGATGCTTATTCACTCACCCATTCTCTCACTAGGAGATCTGCAAACTGTAATGAGTAGGTTTACAGTTATTCCTACTGGAGTCTTCCAGTGTTCTCAAGTATAAACAGTTTGGAAACCTCTTCAGCTGTGGCTAATTCAGAGGATGTGCTCAGACCTCCTCCTATCAGCAGTTCCCCCAGGGAAGACCAAAAAGCTCCTCTACACACACACAAAGAAGTCACATTTTATTTGTATTGAAAACTGTAACAGTTTCAATTGCCTCTAAACAGAGGCAATTCAGATGGAACAAATCCCAAGCAAGTTGCAAGGGCTAAAACCTGATTGCATATTTTAAGACTTGGTACGGCATTACGCTGAGAGGAACAGAGGGGGCTGGAGGCCTGAGTTTGCTCCTTCATTTTGCAGCCTCTGAAGTAACACAATAGGTATGGGGAGAGCAAGAGCATAAGTAGAGAAGCACAAGAGCTACTCTGAAAAGCAAAACAGCCCAGTCAAATGGACTGAAAGAAAGCAAGGCTACTAATCATTTGCTCTTATCTCTCCTATTAGAGCTGCGCTTGAGCCATGAAGCTCACATTCCCAGCCTTGCTATAATTCAAAAAGCTATTTGGAACTATATATACATCTTGATTTCAAGAACAACATGTGTATTTATGCCTCAAGTATGATGCATTTAATGTAGAAATAAACAAAATTACCCTCCAGCAGCAGACTCCGAAGCCTCTAGATGCCCTATGTTTCATATCTTACTTATTTAGTACTTAATAGCTTTGTGGCATTTTGTACTAAATTTTCTGCATTAACAAAAATATTTCTTGTTTTTGAGTTGGGACGATTGAGTCATATTCAGATCTGTCCACAGGAGACTGTAATTAAATTCAGAGGTATAATTGAATCAAGTATGTCCACTAGTTAATGATACCCTCAATTATAAATATGTGTGTATGTATATTTATGCATGTCACGTGTGTCGTCAGAGACAATGTGTTTATCTACATGGAAATCACTGTACATACACCACACATTCTTCAATATTTTTAAGTCAGAATACTGCATCACATCTATAATCTTAAAAGCTGGATTCAGTAGATAAAGTAGTAAAAACCTTATAATAATGACAGCTTTCCAAAGATATTACAGATGTCTGAGACATTAGAAGTATAGATGATAGTGAACATGAAAATTCTCAGTTATACTCAGGGCTCCCTGTGACTAATTTAAAACCCATTATTTTACCATAAAACTTTATTTTTGGCAAGGACTCTTTTAAAGTCTGATTTTTTAAAAAACAATAATTATGCAATGAAAACTGAGGAGGCTTTCAACACTAGAATTATGTCTGCGTTTTTTATTTTGATGTATGTTGGGGTTTTCCCAAGAAGAAATGTGTTCACCAGCTGACTGCTCTCAAATCTCTCCATGTGTAATCTGTGGCCATGAAATATTTTTTCAAGCAGTTGGAGGATAATGAATATGATTATTTAAAATTCTAAAATAAACCAGTTAGCAAGCTGACCTGGGTCTGTTTCTGTAGTCTGAGCTAAGCTCACTGTGCTTTTTTCTCTCTTGTTTTGTATATTGTATTTCTGAACATGCCCTATCACTTAGTCATTATTTCCATGCTAAAGCCCAGTTTAGACAGTATCCCTACTCTGAGAATTAGTAACTGCTATCAAGGAAAATGAGGGGACAATATTTCATGCTAGCTCAGGTCGGCTTTTTGATATCATTGCTGCATTTTAGTTCAGATCCCACTGCCCCCCAAATGTAATAAAAGTGGTGGGTTTTTTTTGTTTGTTTGTTTTGTTTTTTTTTTGTGTATGAGTAAAGGAAAATGGGAAAAATGTGGTAAAACCACATTTCAGGGGATAAAACCACTGTTAACACATTCTCTCTCCTTTTTTTCTTCCTGTCATTACTCTCCAGTACCTCCTGCCTGCAAAATGTTCTTTGAAAGCAAACAAACTCAAAGGAACTGTCTAAGGAAGTTGCTTTTACTTTTCATTGCAGGGTTGGCCTATTGAAAGTGATTAACTTGACTGTGATGGAAAGAGAAAAACAATCTGGAAGCAACTGGCAAATTGCAAAGCAATGACTAACATTTTCTTTGCTGCAGGATTTAGCTCAGAGACATTACACTTAATGGATACCATTTACTTAGAATCACAGAATCACAGAATCACCAAGGTTGGAAGAAACCCCCGAGATCATCCAGTCCAACCGTCCACCTATCACCAATATTTCCCACTAAATCATGTCCCTCAGTACAACATCTAAACATTTCTTGAACACCTCCATGGTCGGTGACTCCACCACATCCCATGGCAGCCCATTCCAGTGCCTGAACACTCTTTCAGATAGTGGTTTTTGCTAATATCCAACCTGAAAAAGAACTTAAAGCACTGAAGTTTTTGATGTAGGCCTTCTTTTTTTTTCTATTTTTTCTTTTTTAAGTAGCATTTCTGTAGCAGTTTACCCTGTGTTTCTGAATCCATAGGAAAAGTTGCATGAATACAACAATGTAGGCATGGTGCTGTGTTGAAAAGGTGTCTACTGTTCCCAGCTGGCTTGTTGTGTCTTGAATACACATAATTTGAGGCTTGAAGTATTTGGGAATGCATTTCCTGTCTTCCAAGTGATTACAAACAGCTGAAAAGTAATTTAGACATACAAACAAATGGAAGTTGTCAGATGAGTGAAAAAGTTAAAGAAATTTGAATATAGCATTTAGAGGATTTCATTTGGTTCCTCAACTAAGGAGTATAACCATTTTTTGTGAAATTGTGTGTGTAAAGAACTGTTGTTACTGTCTACCATTTTAAAATAAAAGGGAAAAACAAAACATTTCTTTCATAAGTGTATTTCTTGATTTGTACATTCTGTCAAGTAATATGTGGAGAGACTGCATTCTCCAAAAAGTACATATTTTGTATTCACTATATCTTATGCACCATTTCTCAGGTAAGTAGTTCCACTGTACCATAAGTAAGTAGTACCATGCACCATTTCTCACGAAGTAGTATTTCTCATTGTGTGGAAAGAGAATGGAGAAAAAAAAAGAAGCAATATATTTTTTAAAAAGGACTGTAAACAAGTTTACTATCTCTTCTAAATTTCAGTTTCTGGAATCTTTTGAAATTCCATACAAGATCAACAGAATGTTTTGTATAAACAACTTTTTCTGTACATCTGTAACTGTATGAAATACATGCTTCTGTTCAATGGTCAAAAGTTAAACCCTGAAAACTGAATTTCACTTGACACGAAACATTCTCATTTCAAGCTTTCTAACTTTTAGCTTTAATAGCTAAATATCTTACTACTCAATATTTTAAAGATTTCAAAATGAAAATGTGGCATGATCCAAATATTCTGTAACAAAGCAGCTCACATTTACTAAATTTCATTTCCTGGTACAAAATTTGTTCTAATTGGTAACTGTATTTCTCTGGCAAATATGATGTTTGTGAAAACAGGGATTACGGCTCTAATTCCATCAACAAACCTTGAAAAAGACCCAGGCAATTATAGGCCAGTCAGCCTCACCTCTGTCCCTGGAAAGGTGATGGAACAGCTTGTACTGGATGTCATCTCCAGACAACTGGAAGAAGAGGAGGTTATCAGGAGTAGTCAGCACGGGTTCACAAGGGGGAGGTCGTGCTTGACCAACCTGGTAGCCTTCTATGATGTTGTCTCTGGCTGGGTGGATGGGGGGAGAGCAGTGGATGTAGTCTACCTTGATTTCAGCAAGGCATTTGATACTGTCCCCCACGACATCCTTATAACAAAGCTGAGGAAGTGTGGGATAGATGAGTGGACAGTGAGGTGGGTTGAGAACTGGCTGACTGGCAGAGCGCAGAGGGTCGTTGTTGGTGGTGCAGAGTCCGGTTGGAGGCCTGTAACCAGCGGTGTTCCTCAGGGGTCTGTGCTGGGTCCGGTCTTGTTCAACATCTTCATCAATGACCTTGATGAGGGGATAATGGCCACCCTCAGCAAGTTTGTGATGATACGAAGTTGGGAGGATTGGCTGACACGCCTGAAGGCTGTGTTGCCATTCAGCAAGACCTGGACAGGCTGGAGAGCTGGGCAGAAAAAAAACGGATGAGGTTTAACAAAAGCAAGTGTAGAGTCTTGCATCTGGGGAAGAATAATTGCATGCACCGGTACAGGTTGGGGGATGAGCTGCTGGAGGGGAGCTCTGCGGAAAGGGACCTGGGTGTCCTGGTGGATGACAGGTTGGCCATGAGCCAGCAGTGTGCCCTTGTAGCCAAAAAGGCCAATGGCTTATTGGGGTGCATTAAAAAGAGCGTGTCCAGCAGGTCGAGGGAGGTGATCCTCCGCCTCTACTCTGCCCTGGTGAGGCCTCATCTGGAGTACTTCGTCCAGTTCTGGGCTCCCCAGTACAAAAAAGACAAGGATCTCTTGGAAAGAGTCCAGCGGAGGGCCACGAAGATGGTGAAGGGCCTGGAGCATCTCTCCTATGAGGAAAGGCTGAGTGAACTGCGTCTGTTCAGCCTTGGGAAGAGAAGACTGAGAGGGGACCTGATGCAGGTCTATAAATATCTAAGGTGTGGGGGGCAGAATGGCGAGGCCAGACTGTTTTCAGTGGTGAGTGGAGACAGGACAAGGGGAAACGGCTGGAAACTGCAGCATAGGAAGTTCCGCACAAACATGCGCAAGAACTTCTGTACAGTGAGGGTGACGGAGCACTGGAACAGGCTGCCCAGGGAGGTGGTGGAGTCTCCTTCTCTGGAGATGTTCAAGACCTGCCTGGATGCCGACCTGTGCGACCTGCTGTAGGGAACCTGCTTTGGCAGGGGGGTTGGACTCGATGATCTCTGGAGGTCCCTTCCAACCCCTACAATTCTGTGATTCTGTGATTCTGTGATTCTGTGAAAAAGAAGAACTCCAGCTTTCTGGATGTCTGTAATCTGTGGAGCTTTCAGGCAGCACGTTTTAACTCATGCTTCCTCTGCTCTCCTGACAGATAAAGTGTAGCACTCCGACACAGGTCCATGCATTTGTGGCATTTGTGGCAGGCATTTATTCCTCCTTTAGGGATGGAGCAGCAGTGCTAAAAGTGTACGATGTGCTGATATTTTAAACACACAGCTTTACTAGAAGCATCCTACATTTGCGACCTACAATCACATTTTTTGTTTCCTCACACATTCTGTGGTACAAATGCAACAAAATCAACAGCACAAAGTATTTGTGAATTTGTGTCAACTGCTGACAAGGTACCAGGCTGAAGTCAGGGCTGAACCAATGGTGCAGAGTTACTTCCATAGCTGAGACGGCTGAATGACCCTCTCTCACCTCTTACCCCAACAAAACACTTGATTCCAAACACCCTGTGTGGATGCCCCATCCCTGGAGGTGTTCAAGGCCAGGTTGGATGGGGCCCTGGGCAGTATTAAATGTTAAGTATTAAGTATTAAATGTGGAGGTTGGTGGCCCTGCATGTGGCAGGGGGTTGGCTGTTCATGATCCTTGAGGTTCCTTCCAACCCTGGCCATTCTGTGATTCTGTGAACCTTTTTTTTACTTTTTGATCTCACTGTTCATCTTGACTGAAATAACTATTAGATCTTTCCAAATCAAGGAGTCTAGTTCTAACATTCCTTCCCTGAGGATATCTATCAGACTGCTAAGGTTGCATGAAATGAGAGGTCTTTCCATCCACATCTCTAACATACATCTCCCTTAAGCCCTTCTTAGAGGCCTTTTTCTTAGTTTTGCTTTGCATTTTTATTTCCTAATATTTCTGTTTCATTTGTTTATTCTTTGTTTTCAACTTTTTTTGTAGAAGGAAACCAAATCTGCCATCTTTAATGGCAGATGCTTCATGTAATATTTAAATATTACTAAGTTGAAAAAATACATACTTTACTGCATTTTGCTCTTGAGATCTCCGAATTTTACTTTTTCTTCAAACTTCTACCTGCTTCTCATCCTCTTATAGATGAAAACATGACCCTTCCTATATCTATCCTATTTGTGGTTATAGGCAATTGAGCAAAAGGAATCAAGGAACATGTGAAATATGGAATATGTGAATTACAACTGAGAAAAACTCTATGAAGGATTTATGACAGGATATATTAGACAGCAGTCCATTTCAAAGTACTCAGGTCAAGTGACTGATGAGTGCTAGGGATGTAGTTGAAGGGAAGCATTTTAAGCCACTGTCTCTCCCTTGTTTAAGTGCTGACATCTTGCTTGGTGATGCAGAGAAGGTCCTTGCCTGAAGAAACTGATATCCCTGGATTAGGCCAACAGGTTCCTCACACTTCATATCAAATTACTAAGGCTCTTTGAAAGCATAGCTCACACTGTATTTTTACACATAGCCATCTGTTTATACATCTATGCAACATAAGAAAATGGGGGCCTAGCTAGAAGCCAGTAGTGGCCATTCAAACACAGATACATTAAAAAATCTCTATAAGGTAGTACTTCTGGCCTGGCTAAATTTCAATCTCCACTTAGGGATAGAGCACAATAGATCCAGTGCACACATCAGTACTGCACCAAGGGTAGAGATCATGTTGTGCAGCCTGACTATAGCAGAATCACAGGCACTATAGTGGCATTTTTCAGATTTCCTACATGCATAACCCAACTCTAGGAGCAGACCTTTGCCTATCTGTTCTTGGGATTGTTATTATAGGAGATTTCAGGGTTGTTTTTTATGCATGAACTGGATATAACGCACCAGGTGTGCACAATGTTGGACTAGAAATATACAAACCAATGTGAAAGAAATTTCCATTGGGTGAACCACAGCAATTTTAAGAATAAAATGAAACCTTCACAGCACTGACGTGATAGTCTTTTAAAACCCTCTGCTAATTTGTTATCTGCACTGGTGTGTAAAGCACAAGCAACATTTCTTTCCCAGTGCTTTCCCTGTCTCAAATGACACTGCAACTCAGACAATAACATGCAGAGCACATGATTAATGAATCTGTGCACTGAGGACAGGCCAGCTGTGGGATCACAAAGAGCTGCTTTGTGTGCACTTGACTGCATGTTCAAGAAACTCCACAAATTGATAATTTGTTAAATTAATTGACTTTCTCTGCGTAATGTTAATGTAACCTTCAGTAAGAAAAAGCACACAGATTTTAAAAACAAAAACGCATAGTCAAATCCACAGAGAATGACTTAGGTCTGGAGCTTACCACTTTGTCCTCTACTGAGGATATTAATATTAGTCAGAAGTACTTAAAAATAGCTCATCTTAAAAAAGGAATAAAACAGTAAATTTCTATTCAATTTCTAGGCCATTTACAACTGAGCATAATACAGAAATACGTGCCACAAAAGGGTCACGGCAACAACAATACCTGTTTTATATCATGCATAAATCCTGAAAAGAGCGATTCACCCCTGTGAGAGGCAGAACACTGCCATTTACTCCTCCCTTCTCCAACAAAATACAACAGAGTTGATGCTAATTCAGTGAATTCCTGTGGACATTTGAGTTTAGATCGTTATCTTTGGTAGAACCTCGCTGAACTAAGAATAGAAAAGGTTTGAACATAGCTGTTTAGATTTCGGCCCTTAACACTGACCTTAGTCCTCCTTCCCAAAACTCCACAGGATCGGAGCTTTTATCCTATTGGCACAGTGTCCAAATGGGAGCTATAAATGAATGCATAGACGCTGTCATAAAGCCACATGACATGAGCAAGTTTGTTCTGCTGTTTGAGTCAGAGAAGAAAATTATGGTATTCAGCAGTTCTATGGACTCATCTTTGATAACTGAGACCCTGATGATAAATACATGTATTTAAATTCAACCAGGAGTGTGTGTTTAATAAAATCATGGAAAGAAGAAAGTAGCAAAGAGTTGTGAATTAATGTATATTGTGCTTTCGGACTTCCTTTGCTAAAGGCTTGTGGACAGCATTAGAATCAGAACAGAATCCTGGTCTTATAAATAGAATCATTGTGCTCTGAGCACCTCGTATGATGTCTAACCAGAACCTCCTTGGCTGAGGCAAAGCCTTCCTTTCTTAGCAATGATGAACTAATGAACTAAAACAATGTTTATTTTTTTTTCTATGAGGGAAAAGGAAAATCTCATCAAACAAACAATGGACCTAATGAACTCTCTCATACTTCAGGCTCTGGGTATCAATGGAAAGCATTTTTCCTTGCAGCAGATGCAATCAGTTTCTTGCATACACTGAGAAACATATTCTTAGGAAGAAAAATATCCTCATGATGAGCTGTGAAAACCCCTGCTCCAGTTCAGCAATGCTGTGTGCATGTATTAGGTCTGCCTGTATGAGTGCTGGGTCTGAGGACGGTCCTGCTTTAAAATGGTGACATGCAAGCATGCTGCCATTTTGCAGGCCCTGTGAATGGCACAGCTAAGTAGATACACAGCGAGTCTGCAAATTTCCAGTGGGAAGAATCTGTTCATTGTATATTGGCCTATTAAAAAGAGTAAGATAAAAAGTGTAGCCTTGGCCAGAGAGGCCAAGATGAGAGGGATTTCTTTAACAGATGACCGAGTCTGAGTTTTGATGGATGTCATCAGCATGCTTTGTCTTTTCGAAGACAGTAGATACATAAAAGTGTTTGGAGTCTTGGGGAATTTATAAAAAGCATTCATCTGATCAAGAGTTATTCTGTTTTAGTAAGGCATAATTTCAGGGCATGTAATTAGTATTGTGCTTGACCTTAGTACCTGGTCTCACCAACTATTGCAGGTACATAGTTTAAGATCCTACAGACAGCTATATGAAGTTATCATAAAATACATGTGGTTTCCATGAGAATCTCAATATTTAGCAAGCTCTTACACTATATATTGAAATGTATGTATGATATAATAAAATCTGGACACTGCTAGAGGGGAAAAATCATAAGGCAAAAGGAATTCACTGTATATTGAAAAAATGTACATTACCTAATGAAAGTGTATACTTCACATAAAAAGCAACAGAACACACTGAAATATTTATATAGCCACCACGTAGTCAGTGCATTGTATTCTGCAAGCTACTGTGTACTCAAATATGAAATGTCTCAGGCAAATAGTTCAATATACAAGTAATACAGAGGAAAATAAATACATAATATAGCTGGCTTCCTTTATTGTTTGATGATGATAACAGAACAAGAGGTAACGGCCTCAAGTTGCGCCAGGGGAGGTTTGGGTTGGATATTGGGAAAAAATTGTCCTCTAAAAGAGGGGTGAAGCACTGGAACAGGCTGCCCACAGAAGTGGGGAGTCACCATCTCTGGAGGCATTCAAGAAATGTGTACATGCGGCACTTAGGGACATGGTTCAGTGGGCATGGTGGCAATGGGTTGATGGTTGGACTACATGATATTAAAAGCTTTTTCAGCCTTAATGATTCTATGATTCTATAGAAATCTCCACAGTAATTGCAGAAAACAAAAAAATAAAATTGAACTTCCTTGAAAAAAAAACAACACAACAGACTCATTGAAAACCAACTGTGGAATCAACTCATGGAGACTGAATTCATTGCTAAAGAAGCAACTCAAATGAAATGTTCATGTTCAGATATTATATAATAGAATTCTGCAGTTCCTGACTTATATTTATGTCTCTCCTAATAAATTCTTAATTTTATAATGGTTTTTAGATATGCAGGATTTATCGCTTTACTCGCTAAACAAGAACTTCAGATAATGGTGTTTTTACATATAAAAGAGCCAATTCTCTTTTCATTAAACAAGAGAACTAGGTATTCTCAAGCAGAAATTATAAGAAATACTACTGTAGCCATACTGCTGTGGCTAAAAGCTATTTAACATTTTATCTTGGTTTGATATGCTTTCATTGTACACTAATGGTTTGTTTCTTTTTTTTTCTATGAACTGGAGGGAAAAGGAAAATCTCATCAAACAGATAAACAGTGAAGATTTTTGTTAGAACAAAATCCACTTCTGGCAAGATATGTGCATGTATGGTGGGACAAGTAGCTTTCAGAAACAGGCACATGGTGAACCTTGCACTGCAGACCTTTTTGTTGAAGATCAGCACATACGTCTGGGAAACTGGCAAAGATGTAGAATACCTAGAACGACTGAAATCATAATGACAAACCATGGATTGTGTGAGTAAGCTGAGTGACACAGTGCATTTTGGTGAGAGCTGGTAAAGCTCACAATGTAATGAGTGCATTTAAACATGTCATATCCTGCAGAATACAATGTAGAGAGTTCAGGGAAATGATATTAATATTTCAGAATGCATCTTTTTATATGAAATATACATTTTGTGTATGCAGAGTACATTTTCAGGAGCTCACTGAATTCTGAGGCTAAGACATAAGCATCTCAACATTAAGCCTGAATATTTCATTACATCATAAATATCATATGTTTCAGTATATAATGGAAGACAGATAACTAAATATTTGATTTTACGCCAGCCATAACAAACCCTCATACGAGGAAGTGTTTTCATCATCATGACCTAATTACAAGTGCTCTGAAATATTTGAGAATAGTTTCAGAACCCAGTAAAATGAGTGACTGTATCATTGCTGGATGTTGTAGCAGTGTTGCCATGGCTCCACTGCAATGAATGTCCAGCCATTATTATTGTAAAAAAATGCCCTGCTGCTTCTAAAATAACAAACAGTGGTTCTCTGAGAGCTTTGCAGGTTGAGGTTTGCTTAGCATGTCAAGGACCCCTTTCACTTCATTTTACTGAACTGGCTGTTCTGTGCACTGCTATCTCTCAAATCGATTAATTCCCTCTCTTTACATGAAAAATACGCTGTTTTCCACTAAAATCAGCAATGTATTCACTTAATATCTTTTGACTTCTTGGTGTTTATGGGCTAGTGCTCATACCTGCTCAAAACATAGCTTACTTTGCATTTATGGCACTCCACCAAATTAAGTCTTCATAATAAGAAGCAGCATTGGACTGCAGAGTTCATGTTGCTAGTTATATTTTGTTAAGGTGGAGAGATATTTATTGCCAGTGCTATAGCAGAAATATAGACAGTAATAATCCATCTACAGTGATTTCATCAGTGCAGTATTTGAATCTATTGCCTCCTACTGCTTTGATTACACTGCAAAGTTTGATCAGTGAACGTACTGTGTAACACATTTTATCTGTGGGATAGCTTGTTTGGCACCTGCTACAAGGCTCAGGGCAGTGCTCTGATGCTCTGATAATGCAAAATCTTTAAGCCAAAACTATTTTGTGGCATGCCTTACAAGATCACTTTGCAAAGAAAAAGTATGTCAAAACCAATGCAAATCATAATAACAAAGATATTAGACAACTCCAAAATGAGGAAGGACACAAAAAAATGAGTAAAATGACAGCTTACCTGCTGTTGAACCCCTGGAAGGCAAGATGAGGTCTCTTGGGCTGTTCTTCCTAAAAAAGAGGAGACTAACAGCTGGCCTCATGGCAGCCAAAGCTTCCCCATTAAGTAAGAG
This sequence comes from Tetrao urogallus, assembly GCF_951394365.1. Classification (NCBI taxonomy): domain Eukaryota; kingdom Metazoa; phylum Chordata; class Aves; order Galliformes; family Phasianidae; genus Tetrao; species Tetrao urogallus. The sequence continues at coordinate 88,130,854 of NC_136815.1, read as the reverse complement.
GAGAGGCCACTTCTGATCTCTCTGATGACAGTGATACGACCCAAGAGAACAGCGTGGAGCTGCAGCAGAGAAAGATCAACCTGGGCAGTACGAAAAGGCTATTGAGCAGTGGTGGTTGAGCCCTTCAACTGAGTGCTGAGGCAGTGGTCACGCCACTAAGCTGGCTTGAGTTAAAGAAGCATTCGGACAGTGCTCTAAGATATTTTGGATAGTCCTGTGTACAGCCAGGATTTGGACTCTATGATACTTGGGAATCCCTTCCAGCTTGGGATACTCTGTGATGCTATGGTCTTTTTCAGTAACTTGGGCTGGGGAAACACTGTTCTTATGTCCTTATGTCCCACTCCAAAGCCAACTGAGCTTCAGTGTTTGAGTGTTTGTTGTATCCATTCTTGTTTCTTTCCTTCCCTTTCTCCTCTTCTCCTTTTTTTTCCTGCTTCTTCATCCTTTCCCTCTTCCTTGATTGCACACATCTTCCCCTGATGGCTGTGTACATTTGTGATCACCTGTTCATTTTGTTTCTTTTCTTTCTCCCTAGAGTTCTGAAGTGAGGAAGGACACAAACTCATCCATAACATCCTGGTTTGAAAGACACTAGAGAAGCCCCTTCTCTTCAGAAGAGGAACTCCCATTTTGCTGACCAATGCCTTCTTCAACACAGGCCTTCCTAAAGCACATCCGTGGAAAGTCCTGCTGTGAATTTAGAAACTCCTACACTGGAGTTTTAGTTCTCAGCTGACTGGGAAAAGTTGAAATTTTTTTGTGAAATCTGATGTCTGACAGAAAAGTGGAACTGTTAAATTATACCACATGGATATAGCTCAGAGCAAAAAGCAGCAAAACCACTAAATTCCTGAATATGTGCTTTGTGCAAGTACAGAGGACGCCCATATAAAACTAATTAACTTGGCTTAATAGCGCAAGGCTATTAAATACACAGGCTCATAAATTAGGCTGCATTAATTGCCTTTCAAGCCAGAATTTGTGTGAAAAGAGCTTCCGTGGGTTACAATTTCCTCTTGTGCAATAGCTTCCACATCTGTAAGGGTCTGAGTTAAGAAAGCGTTTCAATTTGAGAGCATTTTTCAGCATCCTTCCTAAAGGAGAGAACCTTTCCTGAACAGGCAGGTACAGGCAGGGACATTAATGTCAGTCCTATCTACACATTGTTAATCTGATGTAATGAGTGTTTCCGGAATGCAGTTGTACTCCCTCCACATCAACACAAAGGAAAATTATTTGCTGTATGTTTGGACATCAAGTTCACTCCTTTCTCAGAGAAGTCAGCTAATTTGGTAGAAATTTTACTGCAGAAGAGCCACAGTTCATGAATCCATGTGATCCAAATTTATACCACAGTTGATATCATGCTCTGTGCACACACAGACTTAATTCATTGCTACTGCCTTGCTGTCCTTCATGAAGCTATTTGCATGGGAAAACTTGGGAGATAGGCTTAGGTAGATCCAGGTTTACCTGTCCAATTTCATTAATTCCATGGTACTTCATTATCTATTATTTCATTAATTTCCATGGTACTTACATGTGAGCATAGCCCCCTTGGCTGGGATTAGCAGAATATAACTCTGTGATAAGTGGTCTGGGTCTTGCTGTTACATTGGTCTTTAAGTACCAGTTACATATGCTGATTCCAAAACTTACAGTAGATCCCAACATTGTGTTTTCATGTATACAATTAGAACATTAAGGAGAAATTTGTGGGTTTGTAATTTTCCTTTGGAGGCTATGGTTAAAGGAAATATAATCAGACAGAAGTTCAACATCATGGCAAACCAGAGTATTTAACCTTTCTCTGTGAATAGATCCACAGGCCCATCACTCCTCTGCAGGAAGACAGAAACAGAGACCCTGCTCCCTGTGACATGGGTCAGAATTGTCACAGAAAAGGATGAGCATGAGCTTTTCTCTCATCCGTGTCTGGGCAGCTGTCTAGGGCCTGAAATGATGAGGTCAGATTGAAAAAAAATAAGAGCTAGCAGAGGCTTAGCACAATTTCCCCAAACACTGTATATTTATTTGTGTCTGAGTATGAATACACAAGGTTAACTTTAGTTCCTGTTTTTGAAAATGCTGGCTTTAATCTACATAGACCATCATTTATTCCCTGCCCTTCCCCCTCCATTCCCTCCACTTTTTTAGCAGATGGAAATATCATTTTACACAGCTAATTTTTTCCAGGTGGAATGTCTACAGACTATAAAACTGAATTTCTCACAATCATCCACAGACAGAATTAAAACCAAAACTTGAAATGAGTTAGAATTTAATGTCAGAAAATTCCATTTAGGTGAGTAGCTTGCAGTAGCAAGCCTGCAAGGGGGTGGCTTTGGATTTTCATTTTTTATTTCTTTTTTTTCATTTGAAAACTCTGTGAGAAACTGGATAAACAGTGGCCCCACCCCAGCTTTATACCTTTTACATATGAAGTTAGGCAGTAAATACAGCCCAGGAAAGAGGCTAAAGCACCAAAGCTCAAATACTTATTCCAAAGTATTTTCAAGCTTCAATTGTGTTCCGAAGCAAAGTTGCTTAAACACAGCCCTGCAATTCATTCAGCCAGCTACAGACACTTGCAGAGTCACGACACTACTCCTAATGCAACTAATCCATCCCGTGGCATGGAGTACATCATAGAGATTTAGTTACCACCGTCAGTGGGGAAACTAGAGATCTGTGGCCAGAAATATCACGCAGATGGGCCTGTTTGAAAATCCGCTGCATCCTGGGCTTTCAAACCTTAAAAACAGATGAAGTGATTCCAGCGTGACCCCTGCTGTGATATAATGGATCCTGTCTGTGTGTGCAGTGTTTGTCGTGATTTACCTCGTGCAGTTCCTGGCTCGTGTAACAGACGGCAATTCTGAAAATGAATTAGTATTGATTAGACATCCTGCGCCATTGAGTTCCAGGCAACTTTATTAATTTATTTATTTGAATAAAAGCTTTTAATGACCCCACTAATTCCAAATGGCTCTAGCAAAACTGTAATTCTTTCTTTTCCTCCTGCTTGCAGATGGCAGATATGTACTTCCAGGCCCTATTGATGCTGCCTGTGGCTTGTCATCACCCTTCCACGCACAGAGCTACCTGTTCAAAATTAAAATACAGGCATCAGAAGCAGGGACAGGCAGCAGGGCAGTGCTGAGGGCCTTCTTGCCTTTCTCTGGCAACCCATCTGTGGTGGCAGGTGGACAGGGGCTCCACCTCACAGTCAGCAGCCCCTCAGCTGAACACAGCTATGGTGGGTTGCAAACACAGCACTCTGACCACGCAACTGGGCCAGAACTACAGCCCAGACCCCGAATTGCCTCGCTCAGCCTGCTGATCAAAACACTGTTCTGCACAGAGAAGGGGTGAGGCGCTGCTCCTTCAGCTATGGCATGGTGCAGGAAGGAGTGAGGGGCCTCACGGGCAGCCTGGGGCTCATAGCAGCCTCTGTTTCAAAGTTTAAATCTCTCCGGTGCCTTGCTAGGCAAATCTGCTTACCATGGCAATAAACAGTGAGGCAATATGTAACCCGGCGCTGAGCTGTGCTCTGGCAGAAACAAGTAACAAAACGCTCACTGGAGTCAAGCTCCGTTTAAAGCCCAAGAGACTTTTGCAGAGGTGTTTGCAGTGCATGCATGTTAATGGGATTTCAACAGGAATTTACACCGTAAACCCAAATGCGTGAGAATAGCGTGCACATCTGAAAAATCAACAGCCCACTTCCCCCCACTGGAGGAAATGGATTAAGCAGCATTTTCTGTAGTACAATGGACCTGACCGAAGGAATAACACGGCTTTTGATATATGATAATTGTAGGAGACTGACACAGAAAATAGGCCAAATAAAGTCCTCAAAGGTACCTATATAGAACATTTTCAAGGCCTGGAAATAGCTTGTATACAGAACATCCTCTTTTTATTCAGCCAAAAGAATGTGCTTACGCTGCATAAAGGACAAGGGGTGGGAGTTACAAGTTGCTTCCTGTGATTATTTCCAGCCGTAATCAATGCAGTACTGAGGTATTGGTTCTGTAAAGAGCCTGCTCTGTGCTAGCTATGGAAAAATAAAATTCAAAAAGAGGAAGAGAGAGAGAGAGAAAGAAGGGTGAGAGAGAGAAGGGGGAAGAGAAGGAGCACGAGAGGGACTGCACTATTACAAGCAGAAAAACAGGTTCCTAAAGGATGAATTTGAGCTCAGGTGGGCACTTAAATCCTTTAAACAAGCTCCTCAAGGGAGTAAATTCTCTACCTTGCTGTAAGAATATGTAGCAGTAAAATGGGCTGTTTATGACATGGACTATCTGTGCTTATAACTGAAATCTGTCAGAAACATGTAATGCCATGAATAGGTGCTGAAATCAAGGACTTCAAGTGAGAAAAAAAGCAAAAAAAAAAAAAAGCAAAAAAAAAAAAAGCAAAGAGGGTACAACAGAGTCAGTCTTCCAAAAGCCTATAAAAATGCAGGCTCACTTATTAGATGAATATTTCATATCCTAAAGGCAGATTATTTCCACAAGAATCAGAATAAGATTTGACTGTAAGGACGGATTTGAATATTGGCTCCTGCAGTGCTTCACCTTAATTCTGAAATAAGCACAACCAGGACCAGGTCTGATACCATAACATGCTGTTTTTCTCTCTGTGATGGTGGGTGCTGTTACCACCACAAGATGACGGTCCCGTCCCTCCTGCTTCCTTCCCCATTAACACCCCTTCCCATTCCCTCCCTTTTTCCCCAGCATTCAGAGTTTGGCATTCAAATCAAAGGTTTGCTTTGAAGTTATAACCTAAAATGGGAAGTTGATAACTATTTTCCTCTGAGTGCTTTAGTGATGATGAATTGCTGACCATGGAAAGGAAATGGCTTTCTTTTTTTTTTTTCTTTTTTCTTTCTTTTCCATTTTCATTTACATGCAAGCAGTAAAAGTCAGGTTCCACACTGCAGATATGTGCAAATTCGACCAGTGACTGTGTGTGCTACAGCAAATCCTATGGAGATAAGGAGCTGAAGCAGCAGGGGTGCAGCAACATAAGCTTCAAAGCTAGACATGCAATTTAATAGGGAACAAACTTAACAAAGAGCGAGGGGATATTTAACAGGGAGGTGAAATATTCCAGCTATTAAGAAACAGAAAATTGTTGTGATGACCAAAGGTTTAGTGCTGCACTTCAAAATAGAATGTTTTTGTGGGAAGATATGGACATTTACCCAGGAATTGGTTTAACTAATTATTTTTTTTCCAAGCACAGGTATATTCTGAGCAAAGAGAATTGTTTTGAACAGAATTAAGTGTATGTATATTAGTAATTGATGCTGAATGCACAAGGTAATCATCCTGTTCTTCATAAATGATGGTGCTTAATCATAAGTAAATTAGACCGTGTCAATCTTTTAGGAGGCAATTAAAGCAATAGACTTTCCATGGCCTGTTTTCACATGCACAGAAACTGATTTAACTCCCATCTACCTCTCTTGGGCATAAGGCTTGCTTTCAGCACAGCTGCAGATGACTTTTACCGCTGCCAAAGGTAACTGACAAGTCCATAATACAGAGCACGAATGTTCTTCAAAAAGAAAAAAATACATAAATCTGTTTCAAACAGTTATCAGCCTCTATTAAAACAACAGTTTGAGTAAAGAACTGATTCTGTAAGATTCCTAACATCTTGTGACAGAGAAACTGAAAAGTATTAATGTTTGTTGTGTGCTTCCTGTAACAGCAGCTAATAAGATTTTTCCCAGCCACCTGGATCTTCATTTAGACATTTTAAGAAACTGTACCTACCTTGCAAACTGGCCTTTTTCTTTCATTTTCTGCAGTTCATTTGTATCCAATCAGGCTGCATCAAGATTCATTGCATTTAATGGGAAATGCACTCTTCTGGATCAGATACCTGTTTTCAATTTGGACAGTATCTGATTCCAATGGCAGAGGTGACAGGAATAAAGAGGAGAGGAGAAGCAACTGCCTATGGTATAGATTTCTGCAATGCTAACACAGCTGCCAGTTTCTGAACCAGTAGGATCTTCCAGGTCTCTCCGGGTTAGAATTTACTTACATTTTCCAAATTATGATGGTGAAAGAAGAAATGAAAAATTAACTGTCTCTGGGTTTATTTGAAAAAGTAACTTGCCTTCCTGTAAGAATAGTAACAGGTTTTCCACATAAAAGTACCCTTGCCACAGTGTCTCTCCAGAGTCACAGCCTTCCAAAGGAACCCATTACTCCATAATGAAGGTCTGCAGAAGTATTCCTGACATACAGCTTATGTCAGTATTGGGCCCACTACTGGTCAGAGCAGGATCAAGTTCAGGCTCATTATCACCTACTGTATCTTTCTCGCCTGGGCTTGAGCATTTGACTGGGAGAAGAACAGTGGACAAGGCTGTTGTGTGAACTACTTTAAAATTTAAAAAATGTATTGCCTCTGAAAACATATATTTTATTTCCTTTTGAAAGTCATGTCAAGAAGATGGCGTATTGATGGAATTCATGTTAGAAAGAACACCTGCACAGATTTATCTCTGGCAGAAATGCTGGTGTTACCATCTTCCTAACAAGCAGAAAGAAAAACAGTGTGGTATCACAGCATTTATACTGTAGATTTCTGCTTCAGTTCACACAAAAGCAGTCTGTCTAGACCTATCTGACCTGTTTGAATTATGGCATAAATTAGACCTGTGCAGGTTATCCTTTTCAACTTGCTTACGGGCATTTGGAAAACATCACTTTATATTAGTTAAACAATAAAGAAAATTTGGGGCCATCTTTGTCTCCTATGTATCTTGTCATTGCACTCATCTGATATACTTACCTTGAAGAGCTGATAGAAGGCACGTTTTGAGAAGAGAACCAGAAAGGCAGGAAGGAAAGCATTACTTTGAATGTGAAAGAATAGGCCAGGACATCTAAGAGCGCCTACTTGTTAGCCTCTAAAGAAACTGTTGAATCCTATCCCAATTTGTTGTGCACCCTGACAAAATACTTCGTCAGACTTGAATGACTGTGGCATGCAATCAAGCTGAATGCTGGACAAAACAAGGGAACAGTTCCAATTTGCCCTACTAGATCATGTATATTCAGAGGGCTTTCCAAAGGGTGTAGACCTGGGCCTTCCCACTCACCAATACACAGCTCACTTATACTCCCTAAATTCAGTACTTTCGTTCATCTCATCAGATGAGGAAACAACAGACACCCTCAGAGTGTGGCAATCTGAGATACGGCCTCTGCCCTTCCTCAGCCTCAACAGCTCAACATGCCAACAGCTGCTGCCACTCCTGACTGCAGCTGCCAATGGGAGATTTGAACAGAGATCCTCCTCTCTCTGACCATCTGTTACTTTGGTGATGAGGAAATCTACCTTGTAGACCTTGTTTCAGGCTAGCCAGCATCCAGTCTTGTAACTCACTTTATCAAGAAGCTAGCAAAAGCCAGCTTCAGGGCTGCTTGAGTGGGCCTCACAGAAGTTTTTCAGTCAAGAGGGTGATAGATGGACATCATATTTTGAAATAATGTTATATCTAATTAGAAAGCACTCTTTAACTAAACTTGAGATGTGCTATGAAAACAGAGCAAGTTTGACCAAACTTTGGGTCAACAGTCAGTGTCCTTTTAAGGAACTACACCTGGTGAATTGTACTGGATGCTGAAGAATCCACGATCCCAGCCCTACTTAAATATATTTTCTGGACTCTGCCAATTAAAATCCAGAGGAGTCATCTGGGACCATTGGATCCTGGATTCCCTCTTTCTACAACAGACCCTATAAACCTCATAGGGCTGTGGCTGCTGCCAAGATCGATGCACCTGCAGACTTTTTCCATCACGTCTTCCATGGCAGTGTTTGGCAGGAGCCCTGAGAGACACCTCTCCATTTGGTCCATCCCATGTCAGGCTTGGTTCCAGGCACTCCTAATCCTGTCAGGTCACTGCTACTGACAAGGTGGAAGTGACTGGCATGCTTGTCAGCATTTCCTCTGCTCTGCAGACACCAGTTTTTCTGAGTAATGTTTTCTTTCATCTGGGCTGATCTGCCATCTGGCAGGTGGTGACCTACACCCTCAGTCACTTACATCTTCCTCATTTCTTGGCTGGGCTGCAGCAGTGCGATATGCTTGGAAAAACCAAGCAGCAGCAAACAGCACATCGTGTTTCCTCAGCGTTCATCAGGCCTTCACCTCTGCTCTCTGCCTTGGCTGCACAGGGGATTCTAAATCCAACCGAAGGCTCAGCCACATGGTCCCTAGTACAGCAGCCTGCCTGCATCTTGGCACAAAGACAGTGGACAGTGACTTCTCCAAGGAGCAGTCTGCAGGGTGAAGGAAGCGTGCCTTGGGGAGATATTGAATTCCAGCAGAGACTGAAGCCAAGGTGTTTAGGGAGAGAGCAAACCTGACCATCGCCCAGGATTGCAGTTTTTTACCATTAGCAAAATGCCCGAAGCCACGCTGCCTATTTCCCCTGTGCCAGCCCCTCAGGAAGCCGGTGTTACTGCCAGAGAGCCAAGGCCAATACCAGCAGCAATTATTCCTCTCTTGCCCTCCCTCTGCAGCAGCAGGGCCAGCCATGTGGCCTCTGTGGCCAGCCTTGGTCAGCTTCCCAGCTCTGCTTTTCCCGTAGCAAGAGCAGCCTGGCTCTGACACTGCTTCCCCAAAAGAGCAAAATTAGATGTTACGTGTGCTCTGCAAAGGTTTGAGTCAGCTCTGCTCGGAACAATCCCCTCAGGAGACCACGGGCTGCTGCTAACCTCATGCCATGGCAGGCGGGTTTCACCTTTGCCTGCCTCCTCTAGAGTAAATACCTAGCAAAATGTGTGTTTGCAAAAATCACACTACAACAATGTTCCTTCCTTGAGGAGAAGGGGAAGGCAAAAACAGCCTGTGACAAATGTGAGCTGTGTTACTGTGGGCTTTGCTGGATGGCACTTGTAGACCAGGGGGATTGCTGTACTACAAAATCCTATGTTAAAGAGGATTAATCACTTCACTGGAAAATACACAGAGAAAGTAGGAAGTAGCCACAGCTATAGTCTCAAAAATGTTCACTTCAGCACTTGTGAGCCAACATAGCTGAGGGAAATGAAGAATAATGGCTTTTTTGTTAAGACACGGGGATCAGAGACTAAGGAGATCTAGATCTGAAGCACAGCTCCAGTGAGCCTTCCTGACTCAGCCTCAAGTTTCGTACATTTCCTTAGGCAAAGCATTTAATCTCTCTGTACTTGAGTTCCTCATTTGTAAAATGAAGGTAATACTTCCTTCCTCTGTCTTGTCTTATTAGTCAACCAGAGCCACAGCCATAAAAGAACTTAGCTACCCAAACTGAATTTGAGTGACTGAATTAAAATATGGATCCTTGGCTCATTCTCTCAGCTGCTGCCAAGAGCAAGAGACATCTGAATTCAGAATGTATATATGTATACATTAGGAAATCTCATTCACCTTTGCTTTCTCACCTAGTACAAAACATTTGAGGCACCTTAGTTTCCTTGCAGATTCAGCCTTCATCTCTTCTGGGGTTGTCATTTGGAGATCTGCATCTGGAGATAACTGCAGTTATCACATGGGAGACAGAAATACATGTCTTCCAGGAGACATACAGATGAATTGCAAACTTTTTCAAGATGCAAGAAGCTTGTCTGACAAGAAGAGATTGTCAAAGTGAGAGAGTATAGTGGAATTTAGTGCTGGATGAAGAGTGCTGTAAAACAGGGGCTGTACATTTGCCAAGGCTTTGAAATAGTGGGAGTATGCTTATCCTGTTTGACAGCATCAACCACAAAATATCATTAAAGGTATTGATGACTATATAGCCATAATTAAAGTGTTTTGCTTAAAATAGCTAAATTCAGAAAGAAGTGTTGAATCATTAATACATCCTTAAGTTAAATCAGCTATTTTATATCTGAGTTTGCAACCCACACATGAGAATCAAGGCAAGTATTTGAGGTTCCTTGCTTCAAAGAAGAGTTACTACATCTAATCATCAAAGCAGGGCTGCTCACCGAGAGCATAGCAATGGGTTTTGCAAGAAAATGTTGTCACCTTCAGATCACAGCTGATAAAACAGGTGGCATTTATAAAAAGTCATTCATATTAACACAATCTGTCTCCAGCGACTTTCAAATGAGATTATGAACCCACTGTCCAGGAAGACATTTTGCCAAAGCAGGGTTTTGTTAGCATATGAGATGCTGACAAATTGGAGTGACAAACTGACTTCCTTTTTTTCATTTAGACTTAAACGGCGACACGTGGTTGCATTATTTTGTGCACATAATCAGGACTGTTTGTACATCCACTGGTGTTATTTACATGTTTTTTCTTGTAGTGTTCACAGTATCAGCACTGACACTGTGCATAAGTGCAGAGGTGAACTTGGTAAAATTTGCAGGAAAAAAATCCAAAGTAATACTTTTTATAAAGGAAGAAAGGAGAAGTCTATAAAAACAGAATTCCCGATGGGTTTACAAGTTCTAATGACAGTGTATCTTAGCAGATCAAAAGAATTACCTAATTATCTTATTAGGTGTAGAACAATTGTTTCTGAAAAAGAAGTATGGGATGGAAGAAAGTACAAAAGTAATGAGTGGAAAGACAAACACAACAATTAATTTTTAGAAACTCAAGAGGGGTCCTTCCAAACACCAGAAGGAAAGCAAGGCAGGACAAGGAAATATAATCAAGATATTCTTACACAGAAAAGTGTAATCTATATATAAAATTATAAAAGCCAGTAAGGAAAGAATAATTATAAATAATGAAGTAGTGAAATGTTAATAGCCTGCATGATACCCCTGGATGTAGAAAAAGCCCCTGTCCATGAAAATTGTGTTGTCCTGTTACAAATTACAAATATGAAGGGAAATTGATTACAGAAAAAAATAGCATAAACTATGATCCGAAAACATGTAAGAAAATGAAACTGAATTATGAAATATGTCATCTGACGGACAGAATGAAATATAATTCCAAACAGCAGTGGAAGGTTTGTTGCTAATGCAGAGAGCCACTGGTGAGCACCAACAGTGAAATTAGTTGTGCATTTCACATCTGAGCTGACACGAGAGACAAAACCACCCCCATCAGTCAATGTGTTGCAGAGGCAGGGGAAATACTGTATGCATTGAGGTTGTATAAGAACTGTCATCTGGAATATTGCATCACTACAGCAGATATACTGTGTATGGGAAAGGTGCCCACAGGGGATCAACGTAATTCAGGAAGGGCCATGAACTAAAAAAAAGTCACCGTAAAACTCAGGCTGGCTAAATAATGACAAAGGCAGGATATTGTGACATTCTACTCGCATTTGGGAAATAGAGATTAAATTTTATTATAACCAATAGTCATCAGGTAGCATGGCATGGTACGTGTAACTCTGGGTAAATGGAATGAAATTAGGAGTGAAATTTTAAGAGGAATTTCAGGAAAAACTTCTTGACAGTGAAATATATTAGAATGCGGAGTGGTCTCCCCGGGGAAATAATGAAAGCACTGTCACTTGGGACTTCTAAAACTGCACTAAAAGAAAAAGACCACAACAGATTATCTAGAAGAGAGAAAGGCTTTGAATTGGCCTCAGGGAGCCAAACCGAGTGACTTAATCGGTCTTCTGAATCTCTAATTTCTGCAGGACAGCCCATAGCCTGTGTGCTTTCTGCATGACAGAGAAGCAAGCTCAGGCAGCCTCCAGTCCAGGTATTTAGTTTCCCATTGTTGATGCTGAGGAGGGAAGAGTGCTGAGCACCCCAGCCTGGCCCTGCTCACATCCCTAGTCACCCTCCTGCTTAACTCTCCTGCTACATCCTCAGAGCTTGCTGAGCAGCATCAGCGAGGACCTGATTAATTTATTTCAGTGTGCTGCAGCCTCTCATCTGGGGGGACTGGTGTCAGGAAAAATTTCTTTCAGAGAGCCACTTCTACTTCACGCTCTTAAATTTAAAGGATTCTTCTGTATACAAACATTTGCTGTGAAAAATTAATAAACAGAAGTGGCTGTGGCTCTGGCCATACCTTTCCGTCTAATTGATCAGATTCTTCTCTTTGTCTGAGCAGCTGATTTTCTTTATGCTGCCTCTTGGCGTGACTTTTCTCATTCTTTGATCATCTAGAGAAAGGTTCAGATCGTGTTTCACATTTCTGCTTTCTTTTTTTTTTTTTTTATTTTCCTCAACAGAAGCTGCAAAAAGAAAACAGGAAATAAGAAAAACAGTCACCTAAGTGACCGATAAAGCTATAACCATGGAAAAGTGTTTGTAGTGTAAAATCAGTAACCTCAGTTCTCTGCTACAACATGAATGTTTTCTACTACATAGCAGCTTGGTACGGAAGGTTCTGCTTGTGATTAGAGATTTAATGCAGAAGAAAAGGAAATGTGACTGGAGCACAAGATACTTTTGATATGCATATATCATATATGCATATATAATGAATTGTTAAATTCAGTTGATCTTAAGTTCATAGGCATAAAATCAAGCAGTCTTAAGCTGCACTGAATTTGCACCAGGCCCATAAATGGGGAAGTGGGATCACAGCCAGATGCAACCTTTGTCTCTATTCATTCTGCATGCAGCCGTGCTTCAGCAACCTAATAGCAGCAAATTTTAAACATGTGAACATCTCTATCAAAATCATTCTGCCTCAGCAAGTGATTAATTAGTCTGAAACCAGCAGATCAACATAATCTGGCCATTATGACAAGTATTAGCGGTTATTGTAAATGAGAAAGGAGGCCTGCTGCTTAGAAGAATTTGCTTTTCCTCTGATTGAGGGGCATAGGAAGAAACTGGTCAGCAGTGCACAGTGACTCTGTGCTGTCTTCCTGAGCAACCCAGTTTCACACAACAGAAGTGGACTCCTCTAACCAGTCTTCCCAATTGGAAGTCACACTCGCCTTCCTCGCTGTTCTTCCTGCCCTTTTTGCCCTTTGAGGTTTCCTTCTACTCAGCTGTTTCACGTGTTATTCTCAGCCATCCCACTTCCTCCCTGCACTTAATGTAATGCTGAAGTGCTTGACACCTAGCAGGAATAAGGTGTCGAGATGCTGCAGGACTAATTGCCAAGCTCTTCAATCTGAATCTGGGTATCTACAAACAGTAAGGGCGTGGATCTTTTTGCCCCAGCTTGACCCTGATTTGTAAACGGCCTCTGATTTTCTGCATCTTGTATCAGGCATTTATCTATTACGTACCAGCAATTGGCTATCTTGGAGGAACAGGTTCTGCTCGTCTTGTCTATTGGTGTTTGAAGGCAATAGCAGTTTTTTCCTCAGTTTTTGTCTCCTGGTGGAGTCTCGTGTTAGCAAACCTGCTAGAAATGCTGGGATTGAAGCTTGTAGTCAGGACATCTGCTTCAGAATTACTTTTATCTATTTTAAATATTTTTAGATGGTTTGTTCGTATTCTTTTTTTTTTTTTTTTTTTTTTTTAATTATCTTTTCCTAACACTTCATGTTGAAGAATGCTGACGTAGAAAAATCCTTGAGCTTAATCCTGAGCTTACCACCATAGACAGTAATGTGACCTAGCTTTTATGGGTCTTTTTTAAAGGTGTATAACACTATGAAAAGGAGGCACCCTACTGTTCAGTTGGGGAGAATGAAATGCACTATTTGCACTGTGGAATAACTGGGAGGAAAACCAAAGCCCTCAGCATGTGGCATTGCCAGTTACTCCAGTCAGCATGTTTGTGTGCTTAGAGCCACATAAAAATTTTTACCAATTTTCTTCATCTGAAGCAATTTTTTTTCCTCCTTCACTTTCTCCTAAAGTCCACGTCAGAAATGCCACCCCGTTCCCCCCTCCCCCCAGATCATTTGCTGAAGCTAAACTGAAAAAAATAAATTAATAAACAAGGCATGAATGAGCGTGTGAAAGGTGCTGTGGAGTGTTAGCAGGGCCTGTTTTTGTGGACCTGAAAAGCCCATGATAATGAGCTTCTCCAGTTGTGTGGAGAGAGGCACACATGCCAAGGAGAATCTTGGGCTTCGCATTTCATTAAAGAAAGGTTTCAGCCTTTTTCCTCGCTAAAAAGCAGCTTTGAAAAGGGAAAGCGACACAAACTGATCATTATGGTTGAAAGTGCAATCATTAAAAAATCTCTCCTCATTCACAGGCTCCTGACAGCTGGTCGCTGGGGCCTGAATAAACGCAGCCAGTGCCGCGTGGATCTGGGGGGAAGATGCTCCATGTATCCCTAGCCACAGGGGGCTGTGCCATGGGGACACTGTGGGCCCCCAGAAGCCACCTACCAGCTGGCCACCTCCCAGAGAAGCTGCCGCTGCCCCCTGTCACCCATGGGACCCCTGCCCAGGGACAATACCCTATTGAGGGGTTTGGGATGCTGGGAGTACTCACTAGCCTGCTCTCTCCCCTTTCCCTTGTCCGCCTCGTTCTCGCCTCTCTGCCCTCTCCAAGCCTCTCCCTTTTCTCTAACAGCCTATTTCCCAGCCAGAGAGCATTTTGCTGCAGTGGGCCCTCTTATCCTGCCATCACGCTTCACTGAGCCTGCTGTCCTGGGACTGGGGAGATGCTGAGCTGCATTCATTGTGACACAAAGTAAAAGCAGAGGGTTCCCAGCCTCACGAGCAGCAGCAGCACTCCAGCATTTAATGGACTTAAACCTCTGCTACAACCCACCTGTTTTCTGGGCTAGGTTTCTGGACACCTCTGCTTCCTTTCAGTGTGTCATTGGCTTGTAGCCAAAGCAAATTTTAATTCTTACATCAGCTGTGTAACCCTATATATCCCCTGCTGAGCCAGACTCTGTGTTACTGTTATTCCAAGGCTTTGGCAGATGCTCCAATTGCCAATAAAGTAAATTTTGCAAACGCTTTGCAGAGAAAAAGTGGAGGGGAAGGGGAAAGAGAAGAGAGAGTGAAATGGAAATCAGCTCTGGACTGATTACACATTGCTTGCTAATAAGCACAGGGGCTGGAAGTCAGGAAGAGGAAGGAGGGGGGAACCAGGGATAATTACGAGGCAGGAGGGAAGCCAATCCTACAGGCAACACCAAATGGAGCTCATAAGCAAACATCTGCTCTGAGATGTCTAAGGAGAGAGTGAGGCTTTGTGCAGTTTAAAGAAAGAGTCTGTCTTATATGTATTTAATGTTTCAGACACACTGGGTAAGAGAAAAGTTACAGAGCATTTAATGCTTTCTTGAAACAGAGCTCAAGACAGGAGTTCAAACTGCTTATGTTTTACTTCTGTTAAAAGAAAAAATGGGAAAAAGCTTCAATTTCTCTGTAGTTTGTTTTTTTGTGGTTTTTTGTTGTTGTTGTTGTTTGTTTCTTTTTGTTTGTTTTTGTGGCTGTTTGATTTGTTTTGTTTTGTTTCAAATAAATATCTGTAGTGATTCAGGAGTAAAAGCACAGTTCCCAGGGTATAAAATAGATTTCATGGGAATTTCTACATAGCAAGAGTCACCGTCCTGTGAGTTTAGTGTTGTTGTGAAATGACCATCAAAATGACATATCAGTGACAGTGATGTGACACTGTTAGCATGCAGAACTAAAAGAGAGAGGCAGGTTTATACTGCCAAGTTACAACAGTTCATACTGCACATTAAAAGACTGTAGAATATTGCTGTCTGGAAACGCAGGAGTTCTGCACAGTGCTGGATACAAGCTGCTGTGCAGATGCTACTTTTGCGCCTTACAAAATTACAACCTCTCTTAAATGCTTCCATTCTCCCCTCCCCTCCCCTCCCCTCCCCTCCCCTCCCCTCCCCTCCCCTCCCCTCCCCTCCCCTCCCCTCCCCTCCCCTCCCCTCCCCTCCCCTCCCCTCCCCTCCCCTCCCCTCCCCTCCCCTCCCCTCCCCTCCCCTCCCCTCCCCTCCCCTCCCCTTCCCTTCCCTTCCCTTCCCTTCCCTTCCCTTCCCTTCCCTTCCCTTCCCTTCCCTTCCCTTCCCTTCCCTTCCCTCCTTCCCTTCCCTTCCCTTCCCTTCCCTTCCCTTCCCTTCCCTTCCCTTCCCTTCCCTTCCCTTCCCTTCCCTTCCCTTCCCTTCCCTTCCCTTCCCTTCCCTTCCCTTCCCTTCCCTTCCCTTCCCTTCCCTTCCCTTCCCTTCCCTTCCCTTCCCTTCCCTTCCCTTCCCTTCCCTTCCCTTCCCTTCCCAATTTGTAATGGCAGGAACATGACAACTGTTCTCAGTGTCACCCAAAATTTCTTTCATAGTTGCAAGCTCTGAGCAAATCCATGTACTTTGCAATTTTCAATCCTGGGTGTAAGGATTACAGAAGGGAGACAGGGACCAAGAGAGGTGGAATACTGTGCCCAGTGACCAGCCACTCTGAGATAAGAGTCTAGGAGTGAAATAGGGGATTCTTGAAATATAGATAACTTTGCTGATGGTGTCAGTGAATCTCATTTGGGACTGCTGCTTCCAATGCCCAAGTCAGATAATGCCTGATGCATGCAAGCACGCTCCTCTTCAGATCAAGTCGTTTCTTAGAAGAGCTTTCATTTTGAAATGGGAAAGCAGCTGTCTTTTTAAAAAACGTTAAAATATTAATTTGTTTTCAAGCATTTACACTGCTTGCTTATTATCTGCACTTCTCATACCTTGGGGAGAGCTCTGTTTTAGTCTTTTTACTGATTCTCCACATGTTGTACTCTTTTGCCAGTGGGCTGGGAAGAGAACACTGTGTGGTACCATTTGTATTTTAAAATAAATGAATATTTGTCTTGGAAAAATAAACTGTGGAGAAATACTTCGATTGTTTTTAGAATGTCCTCAGAAAATTCAATTTGCAGGTGAAATCTGACTCAGAAGAACCCATTTCAACTCACGTTAGAAAATAGTGCTAGAATTGAATTTTAACAATCACTACTAAAAATCATAGAAGTGTTGGCCAGTAGATCAAATTCATTGCTAAATTTATGCATACATTCTGAGCAATAATCAAAGGACTGTTATGTCCCAGAAATTTCCAGTAAGGAAGGGAAAAAGCACTTGTAATAACTTTAAGGTCTATTGTCCTACAAGGTCAATTTTTTTACGTCTTGCACTGAAGTTTCATGTAAGAAACCATAACTAGTAGCTTGCAGAACTGCCAGATAACTTATATTTTTAAATCACACAATCACAGAATATAGGAGTTGGAAGGGGCCTCTAGAGATCATTGAGTCCTCCTGCTAATGCTGGTTCCCTGCAATAAGTTGCACAAGAAAGCATCCAGGCTGGTTCTGAATGTCCACAACTTCTTTGTGCAGCTTGTTCCAGTGCTCTGCTACCCTACAGAAAAGAAAATCTTCCTCATGTTCAGACAGAACTTCCTTTGTTCCAGTTTGTGCCCAGTACCTCTTGCCCTGTCACTGCACACTACTGAGCAGAGCCTGGCCCCATCCTGTTTTCACTCTCTCTATAGAAGATAGGATCCCCTCTCAGTGTTCTCCAGTGTTCTCTTCTTACAGTCAGTAATACATACACAGAACAGTCAAATCCACCCATGTTTTACCCACGAGCAGTGGGCAGAATTCCTTTTTCTCTGCAGAAAAAAAAAACCTCAGCACCTGCAAAAGGAGGACCATATTTTACAATGTAAAATGAGGATGGGATGTAAGAAAAATGAGTACATCCTCTTAAAAAAAAAAGAAAAAGAAGAAAAACACACTGGCTTTGCTGTCTCCCGACACACCACAGGCACATTTTGCCTTCTGATAGCAGGTCAGAGAGTTTTGGGATGATAGCATCAGTAAAATTGTAGCCCTAAAAAGGAATCAGAAAAGGATATAACTTGAGAAGCGCATAACAGGTTGAGATTTCTCACTACTGATAAATCACCGTTGCTACTTCAGTCACAATGACATCAGCACAACCCCCTATAAAAATACTTGAAAAAAGGGGGATTATAAAAAGGAGTGGAATCAACTTTTTACAAAGGTAGATAGTGATACGACAAGGAGGAATGGTTTTAAGCTCAAGGAGGGAAGCTTCAGATTGAATGTCAGGGGGAAGTTCTTCACAGAGAGAGTGGTGAGGTGCTGGAACAGCTGCCCAGAGAGGCTGTGGATGCTCTGCCCCCGGAGTTGTTCAGGACCAGGTTGGATGGTCTAGTATCACATCTGCAGGTTGGTGGCCATGCCTGTGGCAAGGAGGTTGGAACTTAATGATCCTTGAGGTCCCTTCCAACCCAAGCCATTCTATGATTGTATGAGTAAGACCCCCAAGGTCCTCCACAATTGAAAGGAATTGAAAGGAAAATAGTCCCGTAGTCATTTCAGCTGGGCTTCAAGGAAACAAACAAACAAAAGCCAACAAGAAGAAAAGGCAAAAATAATGTTTCAGTGGCAAATGTCCCATTTGGGACCACAGCAAAGCTGCTAATTTGGGACTCGCTGTCCTTTGTTGCCATTGTACGACAGTTATTCACACAGGCCTGAGGCTAGCCCTAGCTTGTGGTGTGTCTGTGTTTAGTTACACTAATGTGGAGACCTGGGTTAATTTGGTTGACACAAATTTTTGTTTCAGCTCAGTAGGCTTGTGAGAGAGCTATGGATTGCAGTAGGGGTGCACATGTATGGCTCATGGCTGTCTGGAGATGGGACTGTGGAAGGTCCCAATGTTTCCATCCTGCCTGTTTTCCTAATAACAACTGCAAGTGCAGCACAGGGGAAGACTTCAGCTGATTAATTACCAAAAGTATTGTTTGCCATGCCTCAAGCATCTGCACACCAGCCAGCCTGGTGGGAGTGCTGACAGTGCTTGCACAGCAGGACTTATGTCATGGAGGAGCCATCCAGACCTGCTGAGGTCTGGATGTTGTGTTGAAGCCAGTGGCAGTCAGTGCCTAGCCAAAACCAGGTCCTCCCTTGTTTGTGTCAGGACTGAAGACAAATCAATGAGCTTTAACTTCTGTGACTGTAAAATGATGGATGTTTCAAGGAACATGAAGCTTAATTAATATTTATAAACATCAATTTAAGGGAAAAATCCTCCATCCTCCTATCTAAAACTCTCTTGTCAAATATTAGGCTGCCAGTGTCAGTCAAACACGTATCATCTTTCTTCTTTTACTGTGCAACATGAAAACCTCCTATGCCTTCACTGATGGTGACACATTTCTCTGACATCAGGTGCTGCCTGCTGTTTGGATATCCCAGGGGAAGGAGGAGCCTTGGTGCTGGACTGTGCATGGCATAGATGACCTGGCACAACTTGGGATGTGTCTATCATGGAATACTCTGTTTTTCCCAAAATAAATCAGCTACTTCCTATCCAGTGTGCTCACTTTCCAATTGCACCCGGTTACATGCTCCAGTTAAGAGAGAGAGTTAAAAAAGAGGTTGATGATCACTAGCACGACTATCTTGCCATCCAACCTGGTGGCACAGTAGAGCCTCAAGTCCTTAGTACAGTACAGAGGAAGTGGGAAGTCATCTGCTCCATCACTGGCTCTTACTGGAACACTGGCGAATCTACTTGGCTGTCTCTCTGTGCAAGTCACTCCAGAAACAGCTTTCAAGTGTCAGTAACAGGCATCAGAGGTGCAGGCAGCATTGCTTCATGCACTCCTTGCCCCTTGGATGGACACCTGGCACATATCTCTGTCATGTAAGCCATACAGAAGTTCTCTACAGAAGTCATTTGCATGGGGCATTATATGTAGGGGTTGCAGCTAACCAGTGACTATGCCAGATAATTTTGTTGCATCCTAGGTCATCTAGTGCATCACTTCCCTAAGGAAGTATTAATGTTTTATTCTTGATCAGTATTTATCTGATGTGTCCTCCAAGATCTCCAATGTCAGCAACTTTCTAATTGCCTCTGAGGGCAGTCTAGCCCAGTTCCCCTGCTAGGAAATATTGTAACTGAGACAGGGCAGGTTTAGGTTAGATATTAGGAGGAGGTTTTTCACACAGAGGGTGGTGAGGCACTGGAACAGGTTGCCCAAGGAGGCTGTGGATGCCCCATCCCTGGAGGCATTGAAGGCCAGGCTGGATGTGGCTCTGGGCAGCCTGGGCTGCTGGTTGGTGACCTGCACACAGCAGGGGGTTGGAACTGGGTGAGCATTGTGCTCCTTTGCAACCCGGGCCATTCTATGATTCTATGATTTCTCACCTTTTGGCTGAGTTTTTCCTGCTGTAACTTAAGATTCTGACTTCTTGGACTCCTGCCTTTCTTACTCCTCTTTGCAGCAGCCTTTTATTTGTTCGGAAACTATTTTCACAGCATTCTTCTCTCTTTAGGCGGAGTAAATCCAACATGCTCTAATTTTCTTCACACATCATGTTTTCTAGACTATTGTTTATTTCGGTTTCTGCCCAATTGATCCATACCTTTTTTTGAAGGGGTACAGCTCTCTGCTGAGGCTGTTGCAGAATTGAGTAAGAAGGACTCCTTCATGTGTTCTGTAGGCAAGGCTCCACTGCTTGCCTTATGATAATTTTTTTTCTCTTTCACAACAACATTGCAACACAATCTGGTTAGAGACATGGCAACTCTAAACGCCTTCAGCAGAACAGCTACCGAGCCAGCTGCTCATCACCCTGTACTTGCATAGCTAGCTATTCCTGCCCGAGGGTGGGATCCTCAAAAGAGGAAATCATGGCCCAGTACACTTGCCAAAGCAAAGATGGATCCTCATCTAGAGTGGGTTGTTTCACAGACACATTTAAGGGAATGATTCAGAGGCTTAGTTGGGTTTGGCTTGTGTGTCAAATTTGTTTTTTTCATCTGTGTTCTAGTAGGAACTACCTCGATTCGTGTGTTTGAGAGGTCAGGTTTGCTATAAAGTAATGCTGAGACTGTATAGATTTTATCAGTGGGAACAAGGAAAATAAAAATATCTGTTGAATGACAGATCGCTACTCCTTCTGAGTAGGCACAGGAACATGACCAAGATCCCTTTCCATAGCATCTTCCTTTTGTTACTACTTCTGGATTTGGCGACCAAAGGCACAGAAAAATTATTTTGGGGAGGTTCCATTGCAGTGTCTTCATACAACATTTGTATGTTTTGCTTTTAATAAGAAAACTGATTGCCTCAGGAGAACAGAAAGGATGCTGGTATAAGAGTTACCATAGCAGAAAAGTGAAAAATAAAAGAATGAAATGGCTTTACTGTTTTTTCCCCTTTTTTCTTGCCTGTAGCCTCTCTGTTTTATCACAAGGGGGAAAAAAATGGTGTCATCAGCTTTTTATTTGGACTTTTTTTTTTTTTTATCATGGCTTTGATAACACAGGAAAAGGATAATGGGACACTCTGACCTTTGACTGAGAGCAGGATTGACACGGAAGCATGAAAAAATAACATTCCTATGAAATACTGTCTCAGACTGCCAGAGCAAAGATAGGTTTTCAAACCTCTCTTTTCCCTCTGGTCCAAAGCCCATTTCCCAGAGCATCAAATACAATGTGGAAAGCAGCAATGATTCCTCTGGCTTGGGGGAAAGAAATCCAAGTTGATGCGGGCCATAAGGAAGCACGTTGGTGTAATGTCATCTTCAGCTTCATCTCAGGGTGGTCAAAGAGTGTTCAGATTGTTTGGGTAGGGGGATCTGGGGCCAACCACATGCCAGTTCTCCTTGGAGTGGTGGAAAGAGAGAGCTTTCTTCTCGCTATCAGGATTTCTCTCTCCAGCAGACTTGTCCCTTGACAGCTGCAATAGACTTGCCACTCACTCTCCAAGTAGTGAGCATGTTTTTCTGCAAGAATTCCTTTTCTTCACAGTGGGGGTACGGAGAAAATGGGTATTATATCATTTGTGTTCTACCTTTTTTGTTCCATGAGTTGTGCTAAATTTGAAGTTATTTCCCACATGAGTAATACCTGGATAAGTTATGGCTTACATAGGCCCAACAGTTGAAATGAAAAACAGATTGCTTTGCAGATTTGAATTATCCCCCAATATTTCATGATATATATTCCAACTTCGTAGGTTACTATTGTTATATATTTCATAGTTATGGTTGCCACAGTCTCAGACTTCTTATTATCTTCAAGTGCTATCCAGCTATAAATGCCAAAGCACTCCAGCAGCCAGTGTGTCCTGTTCCAGATGTGTAGTTCTGTGATCTGTGGATATTCAGCACTTAATGGCACTGAATAAAACTGAATTGCCATAATGCTATCTCAGAAGCCCCAGCTAGGCTATTGACAGTGAAAGTTTCATTTAATTCCTTGATTCAGCAGCCATTTCAAGATGCTTCCTGAACAATGCAATAAACAGAAAATGCAGTGATCAAATAGAATATTTAAAAGTCAATCAGGCTTGAAATCTAATTTTATCTAATTGGTTCACTACATTCACACACACAACAGAATGACGTTTAGAAAAACACAGCTATCCCATATAATTTCATGTTTACAAAAATCACAAGATGGACCTTTTTTAAAAAACTTCCTTGGTCTCATTTTAATACTTTAGCTAATTGACTATCCCCTCTGCCACAGGTTTAACACAGTCTTTTGGAATCCATCTAATTTCTACTGACATACAGTGCAACCTCAAAGCAACCTCAAACCTATCCAAAGCAACCTCATGTCATTCAGGTTCCAGTTTTGCATGCCCAAAGGAAAATCATATGTAAATTTATAGATCAAATTTTTCATCAAATTGTCAGTAATTGTTAGTAAAATTTCCATTAGGAAATATTACTTCTCTGAAAGAGTGGTCAGGCACTGGAATGGGCTGCCCAGGGAGGTGGTGGAGTCACCAGCCCTGGAGGTGTTCAAGGAACGTTTGGATTTTGTGTTGAGGAACATGGTTTAGTGAGAACCATTGGTGATGGTTGGACTGGATGATCTTGTGGGTCTTTTCCAACCTTGGTGATTCTGTGATTCTGTGATTCTAATTGTTGCATAAAAGTGTTGAGTAAGGAATTACACACAAGACAGCACTAAGTTCCATTGGTCTTACAGAAAGCCAAGGGCTGGTTCTTCATATTCTTTAATTCTCTTTATAGTTTCCTTGTTAATGAACTATTTACACACACTGAGATATGCATCAGACCCGTTTATAGCGATCTGTCAAGCTAGTGGTATCATTGCAAATTTCCAAGGTTCTTTTCTGAAATAGGAATTGTGCTGCAACATAAATTGATATGCAGCCTTGTGCAGATAACAGGCGTATCGCTTGTTAGCACAACTAAAAAAGAACAATAACTGAATCAATAAATATTAGAAGGGTTTTTTAAAAAGCACAACAAGTGGCAGAGGTCATACAGAGTAAGTTTGTGAAGAAACCTTTCTTGACTAAAAGAAAGAAACCACTGCAGCACAGAAGTACAAAAATAAATGTAGTGCTGAATGACATACATGAACTATGTTAACGCCAAATTCCAGAGGACCTTCATTGATGGAAACTTGAAATCCCTGGAAGCTACTGTGGAACCCAACACTACAGGGGTCTTACCTACAAGGCACACTGCAGTGGCATAACATAGCAGCTCTGGATGAGCACCTCTTGGGACAGTGCAGAGATCTGTAAAGTGAGTTGCTGGACACACTGCTTTGCTTTTCATATCACAGTCCGTTTGGAGCTACCAGGGTGGCCTGCACAATACCACCATGGTCTGCACAGCCATGGCCAAGTTCCAGAAGGACCAGTGTTGTGGCACGTTTTAATGAGGAGCATTTAACTCCCACAGGGAATAAGGCTACACATAGTTAAATTAGTTAAATCTTAAAAAGGTACATCAGAAGGTATATCAAAAGACAAGGGATGGTGTTTTTCTGCAACTGTTGTGTGCTTTTGGAGGATACATTTATAGAAGAGAGATAATGCCACGTTTCTTACTGAAGAAGGCTAAGCCAGGACTTTCTTCTTCCCTGTAACAAATAAGGTCAGATATTTTCCAATTGGTTCACTACATTCACTCTAGACGGCCCTTAGAATGGAAAGAAGGTATTGTTTGACAGTCAGCAGGCAGTCAGGAGCAATACTTTCTGGGGAAGTGTGAACAACTTCATTTGCCTCAGAAGAACATTGGCTCTGACATCCCATGATGACAATTTAAATATCACCATTAACTGTTCCAGGCAAAGTAATTTGAGTAGAAACACACAGCTTTGTCCTTAATCCAGAGTTGATGGACACGACAAAGATTAGAGATGGCAAATATCTATTGTGTCATCCTTTGCACTCACTGAAAAGCCTGCCTATGTGGGTGATTTTCTAATGCATTTACGTCCCAAATGCTGCCATATCTAGTCTTATGCAAAGCCTTCTCTTGCACAGGCTCTTCCACCAGCAGCACGCCTGTCAAAAAAAGAAGAAAAAAAAAAAAAAGAAAAAGAAAAGAAAAAACACCCATCCTAAATTTGTCAGAGGATTTCAAAGGCAGTGTTACCCACCACAGGTCTGCGCTCAGCAGGTACTGGCTGTACCCCTTTGGGGGCAGATCCAGCCTACTTAGGATGGGCCTTTGGGACTGGGAGGGCTGTGATTGAGCAAAGGAAAAGGAACAATGTGACCTTAAACATAGATGGCTCTTGTATGGGTGTTTGCTGTGATTATCTTAAGTAAAAGCAGCATGAGCAAAAGCCTGGCCAGACCCCCTGTGCTGCTGTAACAGCCCTGCCTGCTTGCTGCACGGTAGGGATCAGATATCCCATGGAGGTACAGCAGTACTTGATGTACTCTGAAACACAGTCCAGAATCAGTCTTTTAGAAATCTGATATGCTTTTAAAATCCTCAGGTCTCCCATTACTAAACTCAAGAGATGTAAGTAATGACTTTCCTTAATCAATTTACTTGTCTGGAGAATGTTTAAGTCCACACCTGCATTGTCTGTTGAACCAATGATCTGCTGGCCTGTATAAAATTGTATTTTAGTTTTTTAAAAAAACTTATTTTGGTGTGTTTGAATGCCAGATCCTGGGGACACAATGTTTCTCTTGACACTGCTTCTGTGTTGTCTCACATCAGTGAATCTGGCCCCTCTAATACCTAATAAAGTCAAAATTTTGCTTATGCTTTTAATGCATAATTCCAAATGTCACTCAGTGATGGATCAATTCTTTGAGCATCTACACTTGGGTGGCTATTGCTTTTTGCTGTGTTGACTTCATACCAAGATTCTAGCCTGTAAGAATAGAAGCAAAGTTTTCAGGTAGTGAGATTTTATGCCTCCTCTGAGGAATCACAGAATTGTAGGGGTTGGACCTCTGGAGATCATTGACTCCAACCCCCCTTCTAAAGCAGGTTCCCTACAGGAGGTTGCACAGGAAAGTATCCAGGCAGGTTTCTGAATATCTCCAGAGGAGGCTCCACAACATCTCCAGGCAACTTGTTCCAGTGCTCATCCTAAGTTAAAGTTTCTCCTCGTGTTTGTCTGGAATTTCCTATGTTTCAGTTTGTGCCCATTGCCCTTCATCCTGTTTCTGGATACCACCAAAAAGAGCCTAGCCCTATCCTCTTGACAGCCATTCTTTATATTTATAAGCATTGGACTCACCCACATTTATAGTCAAACTGCCCTGAGGCACATCATGCATTTATGTAAATATTTTCAGCAATACTTGTCAGCAAAAAGTTGGAAGTAATTGTTATTAGAAAAATCAGTAGGATTAATTCGCTAGATGAAGAGTTTCTGCTATGAATTGCTGGGGCACTGTCTGTGAGTACTGTCTCAGAGAAGATGAAATGTTCAGCCTCCCATAGGTAGGATGTTTTTCCCCTTGAAAGTTCTGTTATCTGCAGCCAATCCTGGCTGGATTGGCAAAATTGAAGCCATTCCAAGGCAGAAAACTCACTGTGCTCTGAGGCTGAAAACTGTGATCACAAGGCAGTGCAAATGGGGGTGCAAGGTATTCACTGAAGGGAAGCAACACCCTCTCCTGATGCCATCAACAAAAAGCAGAACCATGTGCAGCTGCTTCTTTTGGAAAGAGCAGAGCCAAAAGCAGCCTGATCATACTACAGTGTGGTAAAAAATGCCACATGGATTGCAAACTCTAGCAAAGCCTCCAGCATATGGTTTGAGAAAATTAACTACACAACTTGCACATGCTAAGAAGTGAAGTGGAAGCTTAAGCTCTTTTTTCCTATTTCTCACGTGAAACAGGAATGATATCTTTTATTTCTTATTTCTTTCATTTACACCAGTGTATCTGTCAGGGAACAGACAGGAAAGAGGGATGATACCTTTAATGGGGGACTTAGTTCTCATTGGATTGGATTAATTTGGTTTAAAAGAGTATCCAGATAAAGTGGGACTGATCGGGAAATGGCAGAGTAGAAAAAAAACACAACACATTAAGACGCATAGTGAGAGATGAGAAGATATAAGGGTTAAACTGAAAGGTGCTGTGAGCCCTGAAATTGCCATACTTTCCCTTATCTGAGTCAAAAATCATATACTATTTGCTTGAGTGATTTAATCTGACTAGATTGAGGATGAGAATGGGCAGTTAGATCCTATGAGTATTTTCATCCTATAGGTACAAATGCCCTTCATCAGAGAGATCAATGAAGTGTAGTGATGACTGCAGTGTTGAAGAGTATCTCTTCTCTTGTTAACTGGACTTCCCTCAACAGTTCAGACTGAATAAAACAAAAACAAAATAATTCGTCCCATAGACAACCTCTTAATTGGGCCTAATTGCCTGCTGTGTTAATTGGACAGTAAGTCTTATTTGATCAAAGATTTATTTTCAGATGTGACCTTAGGTTAGTAAAACTGTGGTACAATCAGCAATATATTTGTTATGCATATTTTATCCAGCTTGCTTTCTTAATAAAATCCATAAGTAGTCCACAGAATAAGTTTATTCCATTAAGCAACGGCACGGCTCATGAACTTTGCAGGCACAATTATCCCTAGGCAAGAAATCTTCAAGGTATTGAATTCTACTTCAAAATTAATATCAAATTCCTTCACAGAATGCTAAAGCCATTTACGACACAGCTATCACTCAGCCATTTGATGAGTTATGGATCTAGGAAACGAATTTAGCACTTTGCAGCAGAATTCTCAAAGTTCAATTTTTTTTTCCTTAAAAAAAAAAAATCAGAAGCATTCAGACTCATTTAATTTTCATCTACAAAAAAACTGGGGGAAAAGAACTGGGAAGAAAGAAGAAATGTGAGAAAAGCACATAGGTCTCATTTCAAAATGATGGGAGCTCTCAAAAGCCAAAGTATTAGAATTTTTTTTTCTCCATACTGAAGGCAAGAAAAAGGAAGAGATGGCGTACAACCTCAGGTATAGAATCATCAAATCAGAATCATTTAAGTTCTAAGGGACTCTTAAAGATCATCTAGTTCAACTCCCCTGCAATGAACACCTACAGCTGGATCAGGTTGCTCCAGCCTGACCTTGAATGTCTCCAGGACAGGGCATCCATTACATCTCTGAGCAACCTGTTCTAGTGCTTTGCTACCCTTACCGTAAAAAACTTTTTTGTTATATCCATCTTAAATCTCCCTAGTTTTGGTCTGAAACCATTTTCCTTTGTCCTATAACAACAGATCCTGATAATGAGTCTGTCTCCCTCTTTCTCTTCTCCAGTCTGAGCAACCTTTCCCCTCTCAGCCTGTATTGACAGGGGAGGTGTTCCATCCCTTGAATTATTTTTGTAGTCCTCCTCTGGATGTGCCCTAACAGGTCCACATCTCTCCTGTAATGAGCACTCCACATCTGGATGCAGTACTCCAGGTGAGGACTCACTATGTAGTATTCCAGGTGAAGTCCATTTCCTGAGGGCAATTTAGAGTAATGTTATGTCAACTGCCTGAGGACAATTTGGAATAATGTGGATATATCAGGAGCACCCAAGATTTGCAGTGTACTCTAGGACGCGCTCTCCAAACGCATGTCCAAAGTCTGCAAATACATCTCTCACAGTAGGGCATGGCCCTTGCTGCCAACCTCCCAACACATGCATGATGGAATTAAACTTCTCCAATAACAGCAGCCTTGTGATCTCCACAGTGAATTCTGAAGTGACTGACAGCAAAGATGAACATACTGTGCATCCTGAAGGCTGCCTGAAAATTAACTACAGTGTGGTCTTCACCAAGAAAGCAGTGAGCTTGTGCAGTTTGCTAAGCAATCTCCCAGTGGGTTTCTGGAATGAAAATTTTCTGAGGTCTGGTGGATTTGTAAGGAATAACTATGCAAGTGATGCTTGAGAACACAGAGGTTTCACCAAAGATTTGAGAGGAACAATTTTAGAGGGGTGAGAGAGGCATTTGAGTCCAAAACAAGATGGGCATTGATAGGTGAAGCAGGGTGCCCTCTGGAACTTCTCAACAGTTGGGATCTTCTTGTGGCACAGTCTAAAGGTGATGGTTGATGAGAGCAAAAACAAAAGAAGATAGCAGAAACTTCACATGCAGTTTAAATGAAGTTGTGTATTACGTGATCCCACCCTTTTGAATTTTGAGCTTACTGTACTGCAGCACTGAATTATTTCCTTCATGCTCTACTAAAATCTTAGTGTGTTTTTCTGCTACCTCATTCTCTCCTGAATATACCGTCATAATTTTGCATCTTTTTGATTTTGCATCTCTTTGATATGTAATATAATCTAGCTTCATGAACTACCATTCATATAATTCCATAAAGCAGACTGACTGAGGATATCTTAGTAAATTGCATGAGGTCTTTTTTTTTTTCCCCAATTCTAATCCAAGCAGCTGGAAGTTAAGAACACGCAAAAACTTCACAGCTTCTAGCTAGTCTTTGCACTGTGGAGTCTGATCCCTACCAACTCAGTCCTCTACAATATACTATATGTAATGCAAGAGTACAGTAATGGATGAAAATAACAAGCTCTTGGGTTGAATATTTAAACTAACAACTTTACTGCAATTCCATTCTGGCTCAAGTAAGTCTGAGTGCATTAAAAGAAGGTGATCATTACCAGTCCTAAAAAACACAGTGGTGATGCAGCTATCTGCTGTCTGCATGATTGGATTGAGATTCAGTGCTAGATCATCACATTCCCCAGGAAAAGTTCTATAATGTTTTCACCCCTTGGAAGTAAGTACTTATTCCATTTTCCCAGTATCTGCAATAATCCAGAGGGACAATAATGTAGCAAAGGAGCTTCAATAATTTATAAGAAGAAGCATATGATGTCAGCAGTAGGTATTATGGCTCAGTAGTTTGTGTTATCCCCAGTCCATTCCTCTATGAAGACATTTCTCCTAATTAGGTCAGATATAGATTCATTCCTTGGGTTAGGCTATAATTCTAAGCACTCTTGTGCTGTCAAACACTTGGTTTGTTTGATAAACAGCTTTTTTTGCATTTCTTATGTTGTCCCATTGATTAATTTTTTGGCTTACATGCATATTGTATCATACTGACTCATCATGAAGAAATGTGGAGAAAAACATAACAGATGTAACATAAAGCAATGACCGAAGAAAGAGGAGTAACTTTCTGATCAATAAGCTAATCAATTTGGTGGGATGGAAAGCTCGGTTTTCAGGCATGATTTATTTTCACCTTAGACAATGCATGAAGACTCTCACAATTATGAATCTCATGTGTCTGACTTTCCAGAAATCTCCAGTGTAAATGAGTGCATGTAGGTCGTGTTGTACAGATGACTGATGGCTGATGCTTTTCCACGATGCTGTCTGTGGACATGCACTGCAAAATGTAAGGAGCCTATACATTTACATAGTTCCCCTGGGCTGGAAGAGGGAAGGGGCTGGAAGTGCTCTCTTTTTCTCTTTTATTGAAGAGACTTGGTTTCCATCCACAAAAGACCTGGCTCAGTCAGTGTCATTCTGCATATTTGACATCAGTCTGTGCTTGGGGAGACCTGGGCCGCGAGACAGAGCCCCACACATCAGATATTGCTCACTAACAGGACTATCAGGCTCTTCTGAACAAAAGCACTATAAAGATGACTTGTTTTTAATGTACATCAAGGGACTGTCACTCACTATGTCTGTGTGACAACAACCATTATTTTCTTCAATGGGTGCAGGGTACAGTAACAGAAAGCCCTCCTTTCTTTCTATTGTCCAGGAGTCTAAGTATATCCTATCATTTACAACAAAGATTTATTGAAATTCATGACGTGAAAACGTGGGTGGGGTCCTTCAAAGTGTTTTTAATGAGCTTCTGAGATTACAGCTATGGCAGAAGTGATCAGCATCAAGAGACAGAATTCACTCCAAGTTTTCACTCATGCTTGTTGGTTGAGTATAACCAGAAGCCCTGAGGATCCCCTGTTAGCACATCACTGGATTTATAGCTGTCAGGTCAAAATCCCACTCTGATTATTTGTCTGGGAGAATTTTCAGTTCCTCATTTCAAATTTCCAAAGGATGGACAGCAATTTGTCTCAGTACCTTTGTTCTTTCTTCTTCACAGCCACATACTAAAACCAGGATGTTTTCCTGTCAGCTGTTCGTACTTGACATAACATTCTCCAACCCACCTTGTCCTCTTCCACTGTCTTTTGCTTTGTCTGAGATTGCAGACCTGATATAAACCGAGATAGCTGAGTGCCTCAAAGAGAAGTCAGAAATCACTGTCAGGAGACAAAGCTTGACGCATATTAGCAAATACTCAAGCAGTTTGCGTATCTCATGAGTCTGAGCCTCTTCATGTTTTCTGATGTTTTAACAAGTCAAATTTAAAGAGAGAATTGAGCAATAAAAAGGGAGATAACAAAAGCTACCATCATAAAAATCAGCTTATAACTTTTTCTAAGGGACAGATTGCTTTTAGGATCCTCAACACAAACTTTCATCTCTTCTGTCCTGTAAGTGCAGTGACCCTTCCTGGTATCCAGATGTTTCCTCTATCTTCCTTCACTAGCTCATCACTTTCTGCAGCATTCGCTTTTCAAGGGGCAGTTTTTTTTATTTTTCTCTACTTTGTTTAAATATAACCCCAAACTCATTAAAAAAGCATGGTTAAGAAAAATGTACTTTCCCTATTGAGGAAAAAAAAAACAGGTTACATTTTACTAATTACAGAGTTCTAGGTGGATAATAGAAATATTCTGTGTGGAAATATCCCTTAGGGAAAAGTGCTTTTAAGTCTTTGCTGTCCCAAGTGTGATTCATTTGCACACCCACTGGTCCATGCTGCCTGCTGTCACCCTCTCTTGCAGCCCATAATTTCTTTCTATGCTTCTGGATGCCTCCTTGCTCACTGGGCTTCAATGCTTGTCCTGCCTATTTCTTCTCTTCAAAGTCCTCCATAAATGAAGTTACTTCCTCCTCTTGAAATGCAAAGGAAAAAATTCAAACAATATTCAGAGATGCCTCATCAAAAGGGAGAAAACTGCCATAAAGCGGAGCTACTACAATTATTTACCATATTAAGAAACTACATTAAAAAAAAAAAAAGACAAAAAAGACAAAAAAAAAAAACCACTGTTGCTAAAGTTGTAAGCCTTAAAAATCAAGAGTTTGAAAACCCTATTTGAACATCCAGCCATCTGTTCTTCCCTTGCACAGACACATTCTACTTTAGTATTTGTCATATTCATACTTACAAATATTGCTGTATCATACGCTTTTTAAGAAGCTCATTTTGATAAATAGACAGGTGATAGACAGACAGATGGACATGCATAATAAGCAGCAGGATTTAGATCTTCTAGCTGGACATAACTTATTCAAAACTAAGAACTTCACTGCTGGGTTCCTGTCTATGGCCAACCTGGTTGGTTCATGTTTTAGGCTAGGTTTACTACTAAGGCAAACTCTGTCCATTAAAAATCTCTTACTTTTAAGCATTACAAGCTTGATGACTCCCCTAATGACACCTAAAGAGCTGGAGAGTGGCACTGCCCAACTTTGGCTATATGACATCTAGTAAGTGTAGCCTTTTTTCAGTATTAGGCCTATTGAAGACTTTTTAGTTAATTAAGCAATTTCTTTCTGCACCTTCCGGAGGTGGAGGAGCAGAGGGAGGTGCTGGGCTCTGCTCCTGGTCACTGATGACAGGATGGGAACAGCACAGAGTGCCAAGGGAGGATCAGACTGGGCACTGGGAAACAGTGCTTTTCTGTGCTATGAGGGTGATCACATTGAATAGTAATCTCTGGTCTGAGCATGTTGAAATAGAACTGCTTGTTAGCCTGACTGGAGAAGTCAATTTTCATAGCAGCTATTATTCCTGGGAAAAAAAAACACACAGAAAAACCAAACCACTGTCACCCCTACCACTAACAGGCCAAAGCAAAGAAAACAATCAAAAGGTGTAGCAAAGGTATCATGATGTGGTTCTTGCAGGTGTGTTTGCACAGGAGACAGAAGCATCAATAGCTACGTGTCATTTTTATTCTCTAAATCACCACCAATGTACTCTTTGAAGAATATAGGTTTTTTTGTTTGTTTGTTTGCTTGTTTTCCACAGGGGCTTCTAATGAGGTACTGTTAATCTCAGAATTATAGAATCTTACAATCATGGAATCATAGAATCATAGAATGGCTTGGATGATGACCTCAAGGATCATCAGGTTCCAACCCCCCTGCCATAGGCAGCATTACCAGCAGCTAGACCAACCACTACATCAGATTGCCCAGGGCCCCATCCAAAGTCACCTTAAGCACCTCCAAGGATAGGACATCCACAACCTGTCACATCTCTGGGCAACCTGTTCCAGCACTTCACTGCTGTCTCAGTAAAAAAATTTCTCCCTGACATCCAATCTAAATCTCTCTTCCTTTAGATTAAAAGCATTCCCCCTTGTCCTATCACTATCTACCCCCTTGTCCTATCACTATCTACCTGAATAAGAAGTTGCTTCCCCTCCTTTTTATAATCCCCTTAAAATGTCTCCTTGCAGCCTCCTCTTCTCCATGCTGAACAAGCCCAGCTCCCTCAACCTGTCTTCATAGGTGAGGCGCTCCAGACCTCTGGTCATCTTCACGGCCTCCTCTGGACCCTCTCTGACAGCTCCACAACTTCCCTGTATTTGAGGCTCCAGTCTTGGATGTGGTACTCCAGGTAGGGCCTCACAATTGTTGTGCACCCCTCTTCTGATGGGGTCGATTGAGTACCACTGACAGCCACAGCTTTTCAAGTATGAGCAATCACATCAGCCAGCTTCCTTAGGACCCTGGGATGCATGTCATCCAGCCTAATGGACTTGTTCACATTCAGTATCATGAGTCAATTTGGTTTTGAATCCTTTGTGGGAAACCAGAGTACAATGGCATAGCTTAGACACTTATTGTGGCTATTACCTCAATATGACCAATAATCCCTTGCAGTGCACAGCCTCCACTTTTCAGCAGTCAGCACTGACATCAGATGATGGTGCAGATGATGGTATGGGCACACCAGATTGTTCGCGTGATAGAATCCTGTATTATCTTCTTTAAGGAACTAGAACTCTACTTAGTTGAGACTTCCTCTGTACCACACTGGATGTCTAAGTGCTACACATTACCTGCTTGGGACAAGGCCCTTTACAAAAGCATAATGGAAGTGTATGAAGGAAGCAAATTGCAACACACAAGGGTAACAAATGCAGTAGTTCTACAAAAACAATGCATTCATTGCAAGTCCCTCTTGGCATACCTATTTACTGGTAAATGACATATGAAAAGCAGACTGCACTGATTTCCCTTGCACTGGACAAGCTTAAGCCACAGTGCCCTTGTCCATGGAGTGAGAAACATTACTCAGCCATAATGCTGCACTTGGGCTTGTGAGAGGTGTGCTGCTGAGGAGAGGGGGGTAGTAGGATGAAACAGTGCTGTTGAAAGCAGGTCATTTGGGGTCCAGAAAAGATCCATAGAGAAAAGGGATGAGAGGAAAGAAAATTAAGGCATACTGTCGAGATTTTAGTACGGAAACCACTGGCTGGATCACGCAAAGATGAACTGAATACTAAAGAAGAGGGCATGGATGAGAAATAATCATATGGCGATCCAGTCTGACCATTTGGATTAGATACACCCAGCCAGGTAAAATGGCATGGAATAAAACAGAAAGCAGAAATTCTTTTCATAGAGGAAGTCTGCAGCTCTGCCTCCTTCCCCTTACTGGTTTTTGCAGTGGATAAGTGCATTCTAAGTGACAGCAGAGAGTCTTAGTCCAATTTTAAATGAATGCTGTAAAGTGGGCTTTTGACAACTTATTAAAAATTCAAGTATAATTCCAAACCCTCGGGTTACTTGATTTTATAGTTAACATATCTCTGTGTGAATAGCAATACATGATGTCTGTCAGCAAGCCAGCCACAATAGCCCTAGGCTGATTTTCCAAAAATAAAATAGCAGTCTATATCTGTCAGGATTGTGCTGGTGCCATGCTGTATGCAGGCGTTTCTTTAGCTTGATAACTCATATAGTTGAAATGTGTCTAAGAGCTGGCTGAAGCAGTCTTGGAAACTGAAAGAAACTCTGTTCTTTTCTCCATTGTGGCACAGGCAGAGCTGCTACCGATAATGGCCTTTCAAAACTCAGGTTATGTCAGAAGAGAACAGAGTAGTCACAGCATACACGTTAAACACACAGACTGAAAAAAAAATGATTATTTCTAAGAGAAGTAATATAAAGGAAACGAAGGAAATTATATGCTTCAACAGATCACCTACTCCGATTGTGACAGAGATGTAAAGATGACTAAGTTAATGAATGTTTTGGTATTGGAGAGCTGGCACAAATATAACCCCTCTGGGTTTTGTTTTCTCCACCTGTAAGACAAGGAATAATGTGCATTTCATACCTGTGGCTTGGTTTGCAACTGTAATTGTGTTTGTGCAAGCACTTATACAAAATGAGTGTAAAGTGTAAATATATTTACTGAAATAAGGAGGTCAACTGTTTAGTTTTTAAGGTGTTTTTTTTTTTTTTTTAAATATAAACTATAATCAATTGTAGAATCAATAGAATTATTTTAGCAAAAAAGACACTCAAACTGGCATGTGCACTGAATGCAAAGTAGTCTTTACTTCATATAACTTTCTTATTTGGGTAAGCTTTTATTTTCTGCTCACCTACACCCACCCCTTAGTAATCTTGCCCAACTCATACACATGTGTGCGCAGTATTTGAATACTTATTACTGTGCATATCTCTCTGGATTTCAACACATACATATTTGTGCATATCTCATATACATGCATGTGACTTCTAATTAGGCTGATAGCTGGACTGAGGGCTCTTCTTTGGAAAAGAGAATGAGCAGAAGTACCACTTACTTTGCAAGTGTTTCCTGTTTTGTCAGTTTAGAGACCTATACTCACAGCCCAAATCAGTCATATAATACATCTATAGTACATGTACTCGTATCTGTAAGTGTAACAAGAACATCACAGGTAGCATTTACTTTATAGTTTTATTTTTCTCTTGCAAAATTACTGAATTGTGAAAAAGTTACAGAGCTGTTCTATTTTGAATATGGGAAATTTCACTGCAAAACTAATTGTTTAATACTCTTCCTTACAGAATGCCATTGCCTACATTTCAATTAAGAGGATGTATTAAAAAAAAACACAAAAGCTGAGACGATGGAATGCAGTCAATTTTAGAAATGGTAAAGTGACAGTTTGATTTGTCTTTGCATTAAATGCAGCTGACCATTAAGGAAAATGGAGCCTCTGTCTACTGTGGTCACATTCTGACATGAATCTTCTCGCTCTGACACTGTTAGTAAGATTTATACACTCTGTGAAAAGCAGAGCAATCTTATCATATGATCTGATGCATAAACTGATCGAATTTAACGCAAAACAATTTTTTTTTCTTGTGTTTTGGATAGTACTATTCTCTTCTGGATCTTCCTTTCTTTGATGGGACCAGTTTTCACAAAATCACAGAACTGTAGGGGTTAGAATGAGCCTCTGGAGACCATCGAGTCCAATCCCTACACTAAAGCAGGTTTCCTGCAGTAGCTTGCACAGGAAACCATCCAAGTGGATCTTGAATATTTCCAGAGAAAGACACTCCAGAACCTCTCCAGGCAGCTCGTTCCAGTACTCTGTTACCCTCGCAGTAAAGAAGTTCTTTGTGTTCAGATGGAACTTCTTGTATTCCAGTTTTGCCTTTTGCCCATTGCCCTTTTCCTGTCACTGCACACCACTGAAAAGAGCCTGGTCCCATCCACACAGCTCACAGCCCTTTAGTTACAGGGAACTCCAGAATCTGGAAGTTTTTCTGGGGCCAGAGGGAAGAGGAGGACGTCATGGGTGCAAGCATGCCCTGCTCAATGAATAGCTCCTCATCATGCTTGTGCCTTAATATATCTTCCAGGAGGATCTGTTCCACGATCTTCCCAAGAACAGATGTGAGGCTGACACACTTCTGGCACATAAGATACGATGCAGGTACCTAATTATATAGTGTACTCAACATAAAAGTGCAAGACAAATAGTTCAAAGTGAAAGTTCTGCCAGAACACAGGTAAAGAATTTCTGGCCTGTATTTCCTGAGACTTCCTTTCTACATTTCTTATAAATGAGTTTTTTATTTCCCTTTTTCCAGTCACCAGAGACCTCATCTGACAGCCATAACATCTTAACATAAAGGGCAATCCACCTGCCCTTCTTTCCCTGCCTATCTCTTCTAAAAAGCTTGTAGCCTTCAATTATATTATTCCAATTATATGATTCATCCCATGACATTTCTGTGGTAGCAATTAGGTTGCAGTCTTCTGATTTCACTGTGGCTTTCTATTCCTCTTGCATGCCTCCTATGTGCTTTGGTGCAGAGGCACTTCAACCGGGCTAGCAGCTGTGTTACCTTCCTGGAGGAGTCCTTCTGAATTTCTCTGGGACAACTCTGAGGCTTTCACCTGCTGCATTCTGAAGTGGCAGTGCTCCCTGGCTCTTGTCTGTCACACAAAAGTGCATCCCCTTCCCCCATCAAATCTGGTTTAAAGCTCTGGTGATGAGCCCAGCCAAGTTGCTGCCCAGAACACACTTGCCCCACCTGGTCAGTTGCATTCTATCCAGTGTCAATATGGCTGGTCTCTGGCATGTTTCATCAAGAGCAGATCATACTTGATCCACCTGGTGGCCTTCTACGGTGTGTCATGGCATCAGTAGAAAAAGGAAGAACATCTAAAATCAGCGACCTGGGATTCTTCTAGATCTTTAATGTGATTCCACACTACACCTTTATCACTAAATTGGAGAGCTATGCATTTGAATAGATGAAGAATTAAAGAATTGATTGGATGGTTGCAGCCAGAGGGCTGTGGTCAATGGCTCTGTGTCCAGGTAGAGGCTGGTTGTGAGTCATGAGTCCATCTTGGGACCAGTGTTCTTCAACATCTTTATAATGTCCTAGATAGTGGGATAGTGCCATATAACTGCAGCATAAGAATGACATGAAAGTGCCAAGATACATTTTTCTTTCTAGTATAAAGTACTCAACATCTGCAGACTGACTAACATATCCAGGCACTTACTTCATTCAGAGTAAAAATTTCCCTAGAGACACTAGACTTTGAGAGAAGATCTTACACATCTATAGATCAGGAACGTATTTGTGTGGTTTAAAATGCATTTGTTTCTTCTCTTCAGTACCGTCCTGTCATCTGACTTAAGTTACTTCATTTTAAATTAAATCTTTCTACCTCACAAATCCAGGCCTTTGCTCTTTGCAGCAGTGTCATATAATTCTTACTTTCTTTCAAATCTTTCAAGTCATAGGACATAACAGCCACATTAAAACTGTACAGAAAGATTTGTATTTTATGTTTCCAGATGCTTCTATGGAATATATCACCAGACCTCTTGATCAAGTTGGAATAGATGTTCAAGTATGGTACAAAGAGAGAAACCTTGTTTGCAAATGAGTGTCTTTAATATTGCTCACTGCAATGGTGACTTAGAAGGCACTGTGGCTAATGTGAGAACTACTCTATGAATCTAGCTAAAGAAATTCAGAGGGTCACATCTTTTGTAATGTATACTTTTTTACGTCTTTACAAAAGCACAAGTCTATGTTGTTTCCAAAGCCCCCAGAGTGGAATGGGAGAGTTCCTGGGCTGTATTCAGAAGTTCAGAGGTATGCACTGTGTTCTTCGTGACCTTGAACTACAAGAAAATCTGACACAGTGCTTCAAGGCTGTCAGGCATTTGCTGGTGACAGCTCATATGATGAGATAAAAATGGAGAAGTGGATATGATACCAAACCTTTCCTTGGCCAAATAAGGAAAGAAAAAGAGAAACAATGAATGGCTGTAAAGCAAGCCTTGGTGGAATCATATCAGGGATTTATTTACCTTGGGACTGTACTAAAACCCCAAGATAACTAGTCATATTTTAGGGCATAGACAAGAGAATAATCTAGTAGAGAAAACAGAGAGAAAATCAAAGGATGTGGAAAAGAGAAAGGAGAAAGAAGTTATTACAATAGTCAGACTGAAAACTCCTCTGGTATTTTATCTGCACTCTCCCTGTGTCCCCTTTTAAATTAATAATTACCCAGAACAACAAGGAAACCTCGAAAGCCACTGTATGATTCCAGCTGATTTCAGATTTCAACAGGAACTCTGACAAGGTATTACAATATTGTTTCCAGGGGGAAAGTACCCTGAAATTCAGACATACATCCTGCTCCTAAGAAGGCAGGCATTCTTTACCTGCTGCTAGTTTACCTGCTAGTTCTGGCAGAGCTTTCACTTCAAAGTATGTCTTGAACACTCATGTCAGGTACACTACATCATATGTATATGCACCTTAACTTATGTGCCAGAAATATCACAGGGAACAAACAGGAACTGTTTTTCTGGTCTATAGTGGACAGTATGCAAACGATCCAGTACACTTCAAGCCATTAAGTTATCCTGTCAATAGCACAAAATTCTGTTTTGTTCTGGTAACCGTAATATGGAATCAAAGTGCACTAATTATGCCTGACACTGTGGGCCCCGTGGAAATGTCTTTTTAATTAGAAAACGTGGGACGAGGTCTAAAGCACCTAGGTTAAATTAATAGTGCAAAAAATGAGATAAACAGACATAGAAATTCAGGTTAAGATTTAGATGAAACAACATAATCTTCGTCCACAATGAATGTTTTCAGATTTTAAAAAGCTGTGCAAGGAATAAGTAAATACATTTTTCACTCCCCTTTATTAAGTTGTTTCACCTTCTTGCTGTACAATAGGGGATATCAGTGAGCAAGAAATAGGAATGGGCAGAACTGGAAGAAAGCAGATAAGGTAGAAACTGCTTTAGTTATTTTTGAACCCCATTAGCATCAGTGTAATTAAGAGATTTTGCAGTTTAGGTGGCTTCTACATTTTTCAGCTGTATTTGTGGACTGTATGTTTATAGCCATACTTCAGCTCCTTGAAATCTTAAGTCGAGGCTGGACAGTATCAAAAGAGTAGTATTGAAAGGAAAGTCTGTTAATATTCATGTAATATTGACAAAGCAGCTGGAGTCATGCTGTAGAAGACCCTTGAATTTTTAACTACTATCAATCTTTACCCACTTCATCTGACTGTACCTTGAGTAATACAAGTGGTGACACAAATCAGGGAATTTCAGCTGTATGCCCCAAGCATGCACACATTTTACAACAGTAAAATGCAACAGCGAACCCGTTCCTTAGGCATTATTAACAGGATTTGGATAATCACAGGAGAAGCCCTTGGTACTGAAATGATATTCTTTTTGTTGACATCGTGTTACCTAATGAGACTGAAAAACGCTGAAAATACACTGATAGACATGAATATTACATCACTAAAAACAACTTTAGTGAGGCTTCTCTGCAAGTTAACAATTAGTTTTACTTTATTCCCTCCTCATTTGTCTCAAGGAATATTTTGAAACAAAAATCATATGCTCATGTTTTCTAGCTGGAGTTGAGAACTAAGATAGAAGGTTTTAAAATGTCTGTTGTGTGGTCTAAAAGACCTCCTACCAGGAAGCCTTGCCTAGTACACTGCTCATAAAGGGGCCACAGGGAAGTCCTACCCTGAGAATGCTTGTTCTCATTCGTTCTCTTCATCACAAAGTCCATCAGTGACATTTTACATGTCCCCTGCCTCTGAAGTTGTCCTACCTATGGTCAAGAGGTGAAATTATATATTCCATTAAATTACTGAATATCCCACTCCTAGTTCCAGCACCTATTAATATGACTGCTTCTGAGGAAAGACAGACCAAAAGAGAGTGCTGCAGCCAGAAGAGAAACGTTTATTATTACCTGAAAAGATTGAAAGAAATGCTATCTAGGGAGAGGTTATCCCTCAGCTATCCAACACGTGCTTCTCCCCACTATCCTTGGGCTTTCCTTACACACAATCTGAGTCACTATTTCATTCAATGAAGATGGAAAGGAAAACATACGCTGCTGCTTTTCCCCTTGTTCCTGGTTTCTATGTTTTGCTGACACTGAGAGAAAAGCAAACGTGGGTGGAAGTCACTTTCAAGGGATAGTTTTACTGGTGCAGGACTACAGCGTCATTAGTAGTTAATGGCAACACACTACAGTTTTATCTCCTTGCGTGCTGCCCACGTGGTATGATTCTCCAAACACACCCCCTGCCAACCACATAAGGCATGTAACCTCATTAGCAACTTCTGCTGGAGCTCTGTACTACTCCCAGTGTTACATATGGCAATAGAGGAAGGGAGATTTCTTGCTTCTGCCATTTGTAAAAAAGTAAAGGTTTATCTCAGGTCTGGCACTGAAAGGAAGAGCAGAGAGGGTTCTAACAGCACTCTGCATATAAGTACTAATGAAAAATATTGTTATTCTCATGCAGCAGGCAATACAAAATGCAAAATGAGCACCAGGCATCTGATAATTTTCCTTTTAAAATCTCTCACAAAACTGAATTGCACTGGATCAATATGACCTGTTCTTGACTGTATTCACTGCAGTAGGAAGACTATGTGGTTCCCAATTTCAACCAGAATAAGATTTTATATTATTCAGGTACAGTATGGAAAACAACAAGAAAAAACCCTCTCCATTTATTTTTACCCTTTTAACAACCCAAAGGGCTTTGGTTTTCACAGAAACACAGAATCAGAATGGCCTGGGTTGGAAGGGACCTCAAGGATCATGAATCTCCAACCCCCCTGCCACAGGCAGGGCCACCAACCTCCCCATTTAGTACAAGACCAGGTTTTCATGAATTGTGTTGAAATCAGTGTGTTTTCAAATTATTAATCCAAAAGACTTGTCTATCTGTGCAACATATTGTAGGAAACCTGCTTTATCAGGGGGTTTGGACTCGATAATCTCTTATGGTCCCTTCCATCCCTTGCAATTCTGTGA
Organism: Tetrao urogallus; assembly: GCF_951394365.1. Taxonomy (NCBI): domain Eukaryota; kingdom Metazoa; phylum Chordata; class Aves; order Galliformes; family Phasianidae; genus Tetrao; species Tetrao urogallus. The sequence goes on along the minus strand of NC_136815.1, from coordinate 88,089,715 downwards.
CACTGTGATTCTGTTCTTATTATACAGCCCCCAAACCAAATTTTAGTTCCTTTATTTGACACTTTTCTGTCTTTCTTTATAAGATGCTATATCATAACAATATAAATCACAGAACCACCAAATGACTGACATTTGAAGGGACTCCAGAGGTCATCTGGTCTAATGTCTGCTCACACAGATCCACCTGGAGCAAAATGCCCAAGACCATATCCATGTGGCTTTTGAGTATCTCTGAGGAGGCAATCTCTACCACCACTCTGGGCAATCTGTACCAGTGCTCCATCACCCTCAGTACAACTAAGCAATATAAAATGACAAAATGTCTGAAGTACAAATACGCTGGCAGTACTGCACAGGAAAAAACAGAAGTTTGCAGACAATACCAAGCTGAGTGGTGCAGTTGACACGCTAGAGGGAAGGGATGCTACCCAGAGGGACCTGGACAGGCTTGAGAGGTGATGCCAACCTCATGAATTTCAGCCCGGCCAAGTGCAAGGACTTGCACCTGGGTAGGGGTAATACCAAACACAGATACAGGTTGGGCAGAGAATGGCTTGAGAGCAGCCCTGAGGAGAAAGATTTGGAAAAGTTGATTAATGAGAGATTCAACAGGGCAATGGGTATTTACAGCCCAGAAGACCAATCAGATTTTGAGTTGCATAAAGAGAAGTGTTACCAGCAGGTCAAAGGAGGTGATTCTGCCCCTCTACTCTGCTCTCAAGAGACACCACCTGGAGTACTGCATCCAGTTCTGGGATTCCTAATAAAAAAGGATGTGGAGTTGTTGGAGCAGGTCCAGAAGAGAGACACAGAGATGATCAGAGGGCCGGAGTACCTCTCCTATGATGACAGTGAGAGAGCTAGGGCTCTTAAGCCTGGACAAGAGAAGGCTCCAAGGAGACTCTATAATGGTCTTCCAGTACCTGAAAGGGCCTACAGGAAAGCTGGGAAGGGACTTTTTGTAAGGGCAGGTTGAAACAGGATGAGGGAAAATGGTTTTAAACTGGAAGAGAGTAGATTGAGACTAGATATTACGGAGAAATTCTTTACTGTGAGGGTGATGAGACACTGGAACAGGCTGTCCAGTGAGGTTATGAATGCCCCCTCCCTAGAAGTATTCAAGTCCAGGCTGGATGGGGTTGAGAAACCTGGTCTAGAGGGAGACGCTCCTGCCTAGAGCAAGGGAATTGGAAGTAGATGATCTTAAAGGTCCCTTCCAACCCAAACCATTCTATGATTCTATGGTTCTATAATCTCTGTATATATAATTAGATGGCTCAGATTCAGCTCGTATTTTTTGTCGAGTGATTCTTCATTTGGAATTTAAGAACCTCTCCTCTGTACCTGGCACTCCTATACAAAAGATGGAGAGAGCTAGAGATTTCTGAATCTGAAAAACAAGCATACAGTCAGTGGGAGTGGTCATCCTCCTAGCTATACCATAGAAATTAGCCACACATCTGCCACTGGGAAGGCAAGAGGTGACACTGGTCTCCCGGTGTCGCTCTGCTCTGTCAACACTGGATCCCAGGAAAGTGTTGACAGGAGACGATGTACAGATCCTGAGCATGCCTAATGCTTTGAGACTAGCAATAGCCAGTTTGCTGTTGAAGTGATGTAACTCTGTCATTGAAACTTCTCTGTAAGACCTCAAGAGTCACAGGCAGCCAGTGTCACACGCTGACCCATCTGATGGTTAACTTCCTCATGGCACTGTACCCAAACCAGCGTGTCCTGGGCAATGTCCTACTAGCCATGTGCTGTCCTAACAGCTGCATTGCTTCCAGGTCAAAAACAGCCAGTAACCATATGCTGGGAGCACCAACAAAGCATCCTAGGTCCACGACCAAGTCTGCTCTGTAATCTTGGGGAATTTCCTATACGTAATGACTTTGTCAAAAACAAGGATTTGAACCTTGCAACTTTTCTCAGGCAAATATGTATTCTTTGTTCGTATAACTGATGTATGTCGTTTATTATCTATCTATGACATTTCTTGAAATTAACAATAAAAACAGCAATAAAAGAACAACCAAAAAAAAAACCTGTTTAGCTCCTCCCACTAGTTCTACTGCTCGTAATTGAGCATAATCTGTAAATACCAAAAGAATTTTTCCAATTCTTTCAATTGTTAAAACAACATTGTTATCACAAATTCAATTTAGTAAGGGTTACCATGCTGGAAAGAACAGTGAAAAATTCTTTCCTTGGTTCATCAGAAGGAGAGATACCTATCAGAATCCCATTATAGGTTTTATATATGACATCTAAGTTGGACTCATTCACAGATTGTACAGGTATTACTAAATAAGACTTCAAGTGATCACACATGAGTTTTTTTCCAAATTATGATCAAATCTCATAGCAGAGGTCACCACGCAATGCATTAACAAGCTGCTAGTAGTAAATTCATTAATTCTTCCTTACCATTTACAGAGCCGGTGGCCTCTTAACTCTACTAGGCTGCACACAAAGCTCTGAAAGACTCACCTTTTCACTAAGAAAAAAAAATGGAAGGAGCAGCTGAAGATTTCATTTATCAGAAGTAACATTTTGTTCACGACCTTTAATCTCTGGCACCTAGGCAGACTCCATCTGCTGCCACTTCTGACGCTGCGTATTTTTTGTACGTGGAGGTGGAATAATGATAAATTTACTGAAGAAGGATAGACTTGCTGTAACTTGAAATTAAGTAAGGCCTTGAAAGAAAAGCCTCCAAAGGAATAAAAATGTGTGCATGTATGCATGTATTTGTTCAAAGCTGTTGTCTGCAGATGTGTGCACCACATTGGTTCCAGTAGAATTCCAAGTGTGTAACTCAGTATAAAATTTGCCTTACCCTACCTCAAAGTCAAGTCAGTTATGGCTGTCTTTCTCTAAAACAGGAGTAAAGCTAGACACAATTAAAATGTGTGAATTGACCTATTTAAAAAAAAAAAAAAAAAAAAGACACCTAAAAATGCTGGAAGGTTTCAGAGTTTCAGAGTGATTTAAAAATAAGAGGGATAAACTCCCAGTCTAGTCAGGATATGTTGTCCCTTTTTTCCATCTCTTTATACAGTACTAGAGCTAATAAAATATTTGGCTTGGAAAACTGAGAAAGGAGGGGAAATATAGTTCCATTTTGACCTTCAGCTCAATAGCTCACCTGATTGAATCTCCATACCATGTAAAAAAAGAAGGCAAGAGAGCGAGTGAGCATTTCCTATCACTAGGCAGGGCCTCAGCTGGGCTACATTTTCTATCATCTCGCTTATTTACACAGTGTGTTTATAAAATTACTGCACTTCCCCACTTATTTCTGCAGTGTTCCCATTATCAGTTAAAAAAGTACAGAGGACTTGCTTTGAAGGAGAGGTCACTAAAACGACGTGAAATGTCTATCTGCTCAATAGCAGTAACAGCTTTTCTGCAGGTAAAGAGAAGCACAATCTCTGCTGAATGTGGTTTGTAATGCTTTCCATCTTGTTTTACTATGAAGCTAAGTTTTCTCAAGTAACATTCATGAAGAAATTGAATTGCAGTCGTCATGATGAGCAAAGCCATGCTACTGTCAGTGAGATCACAATACAATATAATGCAGCACGGGACAGATCTGCCATCAAACAAAGCTTATTTTGCCTGTATAGGTTTTATCAATCACTTTTTATAAGAATAGCTAAAAAAAAACCCAAACAAATAAACAAAGGAATTCTTAAAGTAGTCCAGAAGAAAAAACACCCTAAATATAGCTGTCATTTTTTTGGGAGGGAACTGATGGTATTCTTAAGAGTGATTATCTCCATAAGAGACAGCAACCAAATCCTTTCTTATGGAAGTGTGTACGCCCACATTTCTGAGCCTTGAAGTGCACAAAAAAAACCTTTTCATTTCTGAAGAACTATTGCTTTGAATGGTATTCAACAATTCACACACACTGTACTCGAGCAGCGTGACATTTGGAAGGCAGGTATAAAAGCAAAACTGTTTCATTAAAAACAGGTCACATCAGGACCTAAACAGAAAAGTATTTTATCTTGGAATTACCAAAAATTGATGTGTATGATCTGTTTTTCCATTGGCTCCTCCAAAGAATGTGGCTCAAGTGAACCATAAAATTGTGCCCCAAAAGGATACTGAACACACACTTTGCTCAGATAAGTGTGAAGCTAGCTGCTATCCACATCCAATTTTCAGGCAGTGACACTTCAGAAAATTCCACCTTTACAGTTTTTTTATATGGAAATAATTTCTTCTTTTATGCCTCTCTTTGGATGATATACTCACAATGATCTTGACTCCACTTATATGTAATTGAAATTATATGTCAGTTGAAATGGTATTAAAATCAGAAAGAACAGATAAATTTTTAGAAAGATACTTACAGTAGACAATAAATCAATTTTCAGTCTTTTCGCATGCAGGTGCCCTTTCTTCCTGAAAATATGAAAATTATGCTTTCATAGGACAAATCACCCAGTTGTCCTCTCAGTGAAACAGAAATATGTTTCATGCAAATAAATAAATAAGATAGAACACACTCAAATAATTATTTCCTTCTGCTTTTTTTTTTCCATCTCTTTATTCCATCAGATTAATGCTTTCCATCTGAAATTTTGATGAAATTGAAAAAATAAACAGTGAGATTAGCCTGCCTTTATCTGATTCATGATCCACCATTTATAATCTTTTGTGTCTAGATAATTTATTTTTATATAAATGAAAAAAATTCCTGTTTTCCTTTCAGTTTTCTTTGACTTACAGGGCCAGCACCTCTGTTCCATACTTCTATAAGAAATGTTTGCTCCAAAAATATCCTATCTACTCTTTTACTTGCACCCTATTAGGGGGTTTGCATAAAGATACACAGAGGAAGAGAGAAAAAACTTGACAGATATTCTATTTTACATTACTGGCATTCGTTCTGGAACCAAAACAAACTTAGCCAGACTTGTTTCACATGTATTTACAGATCACTACTTGCAAGCCATGTGAATCCTGGGGGCTGGATCTTTTCTTATTTCATCTGACCTCTTTCGGTGTGTGGATTTCCCTTATTGTGTGCCACCTACCTACACAGCAATCTGCTCATGCGCCCGCTTTTCTCCTAGTTTCTTTTTCTCCCTAGCTCTCTTCTGTTATTGGTGTGCTTGTTACAACTCCCTGACTAATTGTTCTTTCCCAGTTCTTTTATATGAAAGGATAATTTATGTAAAATGCTTTCAGCTTGCCAGCACAACAGTGTTATGCAAGCGAGAATGCCCATTCCATTGCTTATCAGATTAATGAGCATTTAGATAAATAAGACTTTGTCCAGGAGGCCACCTTTAGTGTGTGAAAGAATGCTAATCACAAGGTAGGGAGCATAGCTCAGTACTTTGAGCAGGTACAGAAGAGGGAAGTCAATCCCCTTGAGCCAATGGCCTTCACATCACACTGCTGCTGGAGAACCACAAATCACAGCATGTAACAAAGAAATTCCTACAAAAAAGTGACACCTGCACAGTCACATTCTCTCTGTTTTCCCAGGAGCATCTAGCAGCTAATTTGGAATGGGATACTAATAATGGATTATTCCTTTCCACATTCTACCAGCTCTCAGCCAGAACTCAGGTTGACAAGTCCTTCAAAATGAAGATAGCACAGCTTTAAATCCTCTTTGTATAATGCATTCTCATAGAATCATAGAATGCTTAGAGTTCAAAGGGACCTTTAAAGGTCATCTAGTCCAATCCCCTTGAAATGAACAGGGGCATCCACAGCTCCATCAGGTTGCCTAGGGCCTGATCCAGCCTTGCCTTGAAAGCCTCCAGGGATTGGGAATCAACCCTATCTCTGTGAAACGTGGTCCAGTGCCTCACCACCCCCACTGTAAAAAACTTTTTCCTTATACCCAACCTAAATACCCTCTTTAAGCTTGAAGCCATTTCTGAGGGTCATCCTTTTTACCCTTTTTAAAAATAGGTCTGATGTTGCTTTTTTTCCAGTCACTGGGGACGTCACCTGACTGCCATGACTTTTCAGATCTAAGTGGGAGTGGCTTGGCAATTAATCAGCTAATTCCCTCAGGATTCTGGGATGCAGCTCATTGGGACCCATAGACTTGTGGATGTTGAAGCTCCTCAGGTGGTCATGAACCTGATCTTTGCTTACAGTGGAAGAGACATTCCTTCCGCAATCTCCGCCAACCAAACCAAACATCTGAGGGCTGTGTGGTGAGCAGTTATTAGAGAAGACCAAGGCAAAATAGTTGTTTAAGTACCTCAGACTTCTCTTTTTCTTTTGACAGCTTGCCTGTGTCACTCATTGTGCAGGGTACAGTCTCCTGGACTTTCCTTTTCTGGTTGAGGTACCTGTGGAAGCCTTTCTTGTTCTTCTTCGCATCCCTTGCCAAGTTTAGCTCAAGCTAGGACTTGGCTTGCCCAACCCAAATCCCACACAGTCTGTCAGTTTCCTCATACTCTTCCCATGGTATCTGTCCTTGTTTCCACTGTCTGTGCATTTTCTTCTTGCTCTTCAGCTTGACCACCATGTCCTGTTTCAGCCATGCTGGTCTCTTGGCGTCCTTTCCTGACTTGCTATACCTAGGGATGAAGAGCTCTTGCACCCTGAAGAAAGCCTCCTTAAAGATGTGACAGCTCTACTCTGCATTCTTACCCATGAGGTACTCAGGAACTGAGTGTGCAAATGGAGGAGACCTTGTTCTTGACAGCAAAGAAACCCAGTCAAATCTGTGGAAATCTCTTTATTATCTCTAAAAGAGATAATAACCCTTCATATCAGACATCAGAAAATTTTCCACCATTAATATCTCTGTGTTCTGCCATTTGCAACACGTGCTAGTCCAAAACAGTACCCAAGCCAAAATCTTTAAAGGATAGAGAAGGATTTGGAAATATAAATGCACCTGGAAGCTTATGGCAGTTTCATAATGCTCTCAAGCCATTTCTAAAAATCCAGGTTGCAGCTCTATAAGCTTTGCTCTTGGTTCCCTTTTGGACTATAAATCAAAAGGAGCTGATTTTCTACTCATATAGCACCTTGTAGAAAATTGATTCAGCCTAAACTTTACTCAAAATTTAGCCACAAACCAACATTGAATTTATATAATGTTACAAAAATAACAGGGAGCAATTGTTTGTCACTAACATTTAAAAGCATTAGCTTTATCACACCTTGAATACAGAAGGCTTTCCAGTATTAGTTCATACTATTACAGTTATCTTATTCTCAGCAAAACTACCTGATCACCTCTCTAGACACTTCTTAGAAAGCAATTGGCAATTTGTAATACTTACTAAATTTAAAAAGTTAATTACTATCTAACTGAAGTAGCTTATTATACAAGTACTGGGACTGTGCCTATCTGCCAGTTGAATACACTAAAGCATTCCATTTAAGCAATTTAAATTAAAATATCATAAGTTGTTTTGATTGTGATTGCATATTGAGATTTTAAATAATTTTGATTTAATTTCAAGGGAGATGGATTCATTTTGTATATTATCTAATTGTAATCATTTTTGTGTGATTAGCATTTAATTTATGTCTCCGCTCTTAGCACTTTCCTTTCCTACAGCTGTAGCTGTATTATACTTTTGAAAAGGCTGAGTGCTCTGTGCAAAGCACTGTGGAGATGGAGTACTAAAAAGCATCGTGAAAAAAAACAACTAGATCTGGAGTTCTACAAACAACGTTTTAGTTGAATGCCACTATCATGTTTCATCATAGAGTCAAAGAAACGTCTTGATAATGGTAATAGAGATAATTAAAATAAGAGAGCGTAATATAGGTACTAACCAAACCCAAGACTACCAGAAATCAGTTCTAGTATAGTTCTCAGCCCCAAATTTGTATATTTAGGAGACAGTAATACAAACAGAATTGATGTAGCCCTATACTTCTTTCTGCAGCACAGATGCATGCTTTCTCCTTTGCCATTCTTCAGTGCCTACTGACTCATATATCCATTCTGAAAAATAATGAGACAGTATATGCTCTGCTACAAATGAATTATGAGTATTATTCATTACTAAAGGTGGGCATGTCTTCCCTGTTTTGGCAGCTGTTTTTTTTTCTTCGTGTGCGTTGTTGCTTTTTAATTTTTATTTTATTTTATTTTATTTTTACAGGAGAAGAGTATGTGGAATTGTGGACTTAACAAAGTGGTTTACACTCTAGGCTGACATTGGTGATTGACTGTAGTCAAATTCAAAAAAGCAGGAGGACAGATTTCCCAGTTCACAAGTAGCGTTTGAGGATAATTACCTGGAAACTGTCCAGTTCAAATAATGTTGAGTGCTTAAGGGAGGATGGATTAAAATATGTCTCTGAACATGCTTTCAAAGTTCAAGGACTATTCTACATTTCTTAAGCATCTGCCTGCTAGCACACTGGTGAAGAACAAGTACAGACTAAGAATTTAGCTTTTGATTTATGCTGTTCCAATCAGACAGATATTTCATAATGTACACAGTAACACTTGTGGCCAGTACCCCTTTAAACTGATGTCCTCAGTAACTGTACACTTCCCCATATCTTTTCTGAAGGAAATTCCATTAGCAGCAATCTGATTGAGCTCATCGGAAACAGGTACCAAGCAGGAAGTTACATCCTGTCTTTGTCTTAGGATTTGATGTTGGGTTTACAGATTTCTGTTCCCTGTTAAGGTTTATAAATGAACCCATAGATGTTTTGTCAGAGTGTATTGTTTATTACTTTTTTCCCCATTGTCAGTTCTTTGCTTTGGAAGGCTTCTGTAAATATTCCTACTTCGAGCTCTTTTGAGCCTTTAATTAATATGCTCTACACTAACACATAAAGAACAGAGAAAAATCTACAAGATAACTAATACAGCAGCAGAAAGTAATTAGAAAATGACAGCCTTTGTAACACTGAAGTAAACAGGAACAATATAACCTAACAGGCAGATTAAAAAAATAATAAAATTACGTGCATTTATTCATAAAACTACAATATGACTGTATTGTGTGTGTGTACACATGCGTATATATTAATGAAGGAAATTATTCAGATAGTTATCAAGATAGATATCAAGGTTACTTTAGAAGACTTTTACTTTTTGAATATCAGTCAGAAATATGAAGGATATCCAAGTAAGCTTACCAAAAATAAAATGAGTTTGGCCTGCTGTGAAATGAGATACTTTCACTGAGCATCCCTCAAATGCTCAAGGTTAAACTTGCTGTCACCTACACAGCTTTCAATAGACTTTCCCTCCCATGGATACGATAGAAAGCTTAGGCAGTCTGCTCCCACTCAGGGTGAGAAACACTCCAGGAACACTGCAAGCTGCAATAGCCACTGCTGCAGGATCTACTGAAGGTGGCCCATTAGTCATCTCAGTAGAAACGTCTCCTCTGTTTAATTCCTGATCACCTACCTAACTGACTTCTCTAATCACAATGGAAACAACTGTGTTTCTACTCAGGGTGCTGACCAATCTAAAGAAAAGCTAAGGACATCTAAGGATCATCCCTCTACCATAACTGTTCATAGGTTGCTTCAGGCTGTAAAATACCTTGGTCCATTTTTTAATTATTAGTTTGTTACAGTTGTGTTTTCTTATTTTCATGGTAAATGTGGACTAGAATCCTGCAGTATACAGAGATGAAAATATAGAGATTTTTTTCTTCTATTGGTGTATAAGACATGCCAGATAAGCTTCAGCATTTTGTTACTAAATTTTTAATAGAGAAGTACTTAAATTGTAAACTTGCATCTTAAGCTCTCTGAATTTTATGGAGAAATAAATATTTATTTTCATCCTTGGAGAAGTTTTCTTTGCCAGTTTTGGCAGATGTAGATCTACCTGCTACACCTTAATGAGATCTAGATTCACAGCCTACTCCCTTCTCTGTGTTAAGTCTGGCTTCTTCAGATGTCTCTTAATCAAAATATTGGATTAAAATGTCCTTCAGAAAGTTGTGCAATTTCTATCAAGAAACAAAAGAGCTGAAGAAATCTATTACACGAAACAGGTAATCTGCTTCCTCCAGTCCAAACTGCTGAACTTCAAATGAAGGAACAGCAGGGAAGCAAGAGAAATCTCATTTAAAGTTAATAAGTATTTTTAAAACACAAATTCTGCCTCATGAGCCTCAAGATTTGATTTGCACCTGCAGACAAATCCCAAGGATTACACTCTTCATCATTCTCTGCTTTTGAACAAATTTTACTTTAAAAAGCCTGTGTTCTGATCTTAACCAGATAATATCTTTTTAAGTGAATTTGGGACTCTGTAATAAAATTCCAATTGCTTAAATGGCTATGCATTGAAAACAAAAGGCTAGTGTAGCTTATTTCATTGAACAAGCCCCACGTGACACTTTTTAGTTTGTCTAAATACAGGCACCTCAATCTATGTGGTCTATAAAAAGGAAAATATGCTACTATGAAGCAAAGCTAACAAAGCTAACAAAGCATGACCATCACTCTGCACAGAAAGATACAAGTAGGATTGACTGCCAAAGGGCCCAATCCTGATGGGATTCAGGCATCCACTGTTTTGCTAAATGGGCCAAATATGCTGGCAGCTCTGAGAAAAGCCACATCTAACAGAAGAGTTATCAGTTTCCATGTTCTATTTAAGCATATAAAATACTGTCAGATTCTACACTTCTGTGCTCCATGATTTTGCTGCCTCTTCTACAGTGAGGATCTTAGCTCAACTCTAGGTTTTCTATGTGGTTCTATATTCAAAATACACAAATGAACATAGAAAGCATTTGTTTTTTGCACCGTACTGAGCATTTGTTCTATCTACAGAACTTACATCTCTGAAATTTCTTAATAAATAAAGAATAATAAAAACCTCTCAAATCTTAAATAACAAAGTATCTTAATTCCTCCACCTCTCTACACCAAAACCTAGTACAGCACTCCCTGCAGTGCTGCAACACTTAAACTTTGCAAACTACAAAGCTGTTACACCTAATGAGGTTTTGTGTTTCATGTGTCATTTGCCTTGATTTCCAAGGCAATGGTAGGTATGTAAGTTGCTACTCTTCATTTTGGTGAGCACCTCAAAGTCTCTGAAGAAACTGGAGTTCCATAGATACTCAATAAAGAGACGGGAGTACAGTTATCTGGTCCAGTACAGCAAGTAAGTAAGGAGAAAATGTTCTGCATCTTCTTCTACAAAGGACAACAGAAAAATCCTTTAGGACTGACCATACAGGGCTGTTTGTTGTTTGTTTGTTTGTTTGTTTTTGAGAATGTAGCGTTATATTACCAGCCATTTGTGAACAATGGTGTCCAGCTCATCATTGTATATTAATCTTACTAGCACTTTTCATCTCTGCCATTTGTTCACTTGTTTGCAAAGACAGTATGCTATCCCCAACTTTTGTAGAGTCACAGGCAATAAAGCCTTATATAAAGGCCTTTTCCTGACCTATTGTGAGTAGAGTTGCTGAAGGAGTTCTACTCACAATACTTTTACAATCCCAATTCCTAAAGCTTTTGAAGTTAGCATAGACTTCTTGACTCAATTTACAAATGCTAAATTTTCCAGAAATCCCTCTAAGACAAATAGGTGGGTGTGTGCATACAGGCACACCCTTTATTACCTTTTCAAGGAAGTAAGGACAAAGGAAACTTAGAATCACAGAATCACCAAGGTTGGAAAAGACCTCCGAGATCATCCAGTCCGACTGTCCACCTACCACCAATAATCCCCACTAAACAATGTCCCTTAGTACAACATCTAAATGTTTCTTGAACACCTCCAGGAACAGTGACTCCACCACCTTCTGGGCAGCCCATTCCAGAGTCTGACCACAGTCTTGGAGAAGAAATTTTTCTTAACATCCAACCCAAGTCTCCCCGATTCTGCAACTTGAGGCCATTCTCTCTAATCCTATTACTAGTTAAATGGAAGAAGAGGCTGACTTCCACCTCACCACAGCCTTCTTACAGGTGGCAACAGAGAGCTATAAGGTCTCCCGTGAGCCTCCTCTTCCCCAGACTGAACAAACACAGTTCTCTCAGCCACTCCTCATAAGACTTCTGCTCCAGATCCATCAACTGCTTTGTTGCCCTTTTCTGGACACACTCCAGGGCCTTGATGTGTTTCTTGTAGTGAGGGGCTTGTAACTCAAGGTGCAGACTCACCAGTGCTGAGTACAGAGGTACTATCATTTCCTTGCTCCTGCTGACAACACTCTTTCTAATACCAGCCAGGATGCCACTGGCTTTCTTGGCGAACTGGGCACACTGCTGGCTCACGTTCAGCCAAGTGTCAACCATCACCCTCAGGTCCATTTCTTCCACACAGACTTCTAGCCACTCTGTCCCAAGCCTGTACCATTGCCTGGGATTGCTGAGGCCAAAATATGGAACCTGGCAATCGCTCTGTTGAATTTCATTCCATTGGCCTCAGTCTGGTGATCCAGCCTGTCCTCTGTAGGACCATCCTACCTCCAAGTAGATCAGCGCTTCCTGAAAGCTTGGTGTCACCTGCAAGCTTGCTGAGGGTGCACTCGATGTCATCGATTCAGGTCATCAATAAAGATGCTGAACAGGACAGGCCCCCATATTGACTCTCTGGGGCACACCACTCACGACCAGTCACCAGCTGGATTTAATTCCATTCCCTTCACCACACTCCCGACCCAACCAGCCAGCCAGTTCTTTACCCAGCAAAGAGCCTACCTGTCCAAACCACGGGCTGCCAGCTTCACAAGGAGAATATCATGGGAGACAGTGTCAAAGGCTTTGCTGAAGTCTAGGTAGACTACATCAACAGCCTTTCCCTTATCCACCAGGTAGTTGATCATAGAAGGAGATCAAGTTGGTTAAACAGGACCTGCCTTTTGTGCACCCAGGCTGGATAGGACTAATACTCTGGTTGTACCACACTCAAGATGACCTGGTCCATAACCTTTCTTGGCACTGAGGCCAGGCTGACAGGCCTGTACCTCCCCAGATCCTCCTTATGACCCTTCTTGTAGAGGGACTTAGTACCAAATTATTTAGATGAGAACAAAAAGAAGCCCTGTAAAAGACTGCAAAGCTGTCTTGCTGTTTTGTCCTTTTCTCCCCTCTAAGCTGTTACCATTCCACAAAAAAGGCAACTTTGGGGGAAAAAAGCCTTTCCTACAACTGCAGAACAGAATTAGTCCTTCCTGATGAGCTCAATCTCCTATGAAGATCCCCAACCTACTGCCAGCTAAGTTATCTAAACCAGCAGCATTATTAACAATGACATGCCGAAGGAACACATCGTTCCTTGGAAATTAGAACGAAAAGTAGATATGCCCATTTCAGACAGGCCAAAGAGATTATTGTCACCGTCAGCCTCTGCAGACCAACATCAAATGGGATGGAAGGTCTCCTGATGACAAAGCCCCCTCACAAAACCAGGACTATGAGGGAAAAGCCATCAAGAGGTTTGGGACTGAAGAGCTGCAGTACACGAAAGGACTGAGGAATGTAGGGGAAAAAAAGAAATGAAACAGCGAATCTGTCTTGTGAGCCCTTCTGTCAGCATATTCCCTTAAAGAAATTTTCAGGGCAATTCCTCAACTGGTGAGACTGTAACTGGAGGAAGGGCTAAGTGCTGTAATGGAGGGCTGAAGCTGACAGATGCTGGTGACCCGGGGGGGGGGGGGGCTGCATAGCAGCAGTGCAAGGATAAACATCAGGTGTCTGGGTGAGATGCCATGCTGCTCGCCTCTGCCCACCCCACCTCTGGCCATGACACCTGCACCAGCACCACGCAGCTTCGTTCCTGCTTCCCAAAGGGGGAAAAAAAAAAAAAAAAAAAAAAAAGAAAAAAAAAAATCGAGCTTCCCCATTTGCAAAACACAACACTGAGTCGCTTCTGCACCTGCTTCCTTAACACTGAGCACACCTCCCTCCCACTGCAAAGGCAGGGCTGGCCTGTGATGATTAACTCCCAGGGAACACAATGGTCAACATCTGAACCCGGTGTGTGCCAAGCAGCGTGTTTTCCCTGTTTATCTTGCACAGCAAGTTTTTAGCAGGGCTTTTTTTTTTTTTACAAAGCCTGTGCCTACTCCAGATTCCCAGACGGTGAGTCAGCCGCGGTCCCGGGTGAACCTGCGGGGCCACGTGAAGAAGCTTCACCCCGTGGAAGGGTCAGGTCTGCCGCCTCAGCACGTTCTGCTTTCCTACCGCCGTAAACAACTTGCAGAGGCAGGCAGCAAGCCACGCCTGTGCTGTTCTTTGCCCAACTTCGTGGCCTGAGGGCTGCTGCAGCGCAGCATCTGTTTTTCAGAAGCTCAGGATTTTATCCTCTTGCAGTGGAGAAACATGATTGCCCTGTTATGAAGGCTGAGGAATCCATGTACCTTACAAGGCTGTCAGCTTAATTCCTCAGCCACCCCAAGCTCTCAGCTTGATTTACTGGGCGCAGATGCGCCGTCTCCAAAAAAAATATCCTTTGAAATCATGAGCAGCCAGCTGAAAATCAGAGTATCCCTGAGGCTAGGGAAATTCAGGCATAGTAGATACCAGGTAAGCAAGACAACAGACAAGCATTCTGACAGACATGGACATACAGAATACACAGTGCACCACAAAGCAGGCTCATGCCATACAGCATCTGCAGAGTGCCTGTTTAGAGGTGAAAAGTATTAAGGATTGTTCGCACCACCTTTTCACTTCTGTAGTGTACAACAATAACAATTTATAGCAATAACAGTTGCAATTTATTTTGGTTGGGACACTATGGATACTACTCTGTAAGGATATCACAGAGTACTGTGCAGTGGGCAGAGATTAGCATGAAAAGGGAATTTATTATCACTGCTGAAGTTAGTCCCAATCTGCCTAGAATAAGCTTTGTAAACTGTGAAGTAGATCTGAAAATGAGCATGTTTGTCTTTTTGCTCATGCTCTAGAGTGCTTTTGGTTTATCCTTCAGCATAGGTATGTGTTATCTTCAGATGACTGCAGTGCCATGAATCTCACTGGCTGCAATGCCAAGTAAAACCAAATTTAAATATGAGTGCCATCTCAGTACCTGTGACACTGCTTCAGTGACATGCTCCCAGTCAGCCCAGGTCTGCTTAGCACTATTTGGCCTTCAGGTCCTTCAGCCTTTGTTCTCTGACACCCTGCTTTAAGTTTCAGAGATTGACCTGTGTTAAAGTTGCAGCAGTAGGAAGGCAGAAGTAGGTCCCAGAGTGGAGATAGGGTCAGGGAAAACAGTAAGAAAAAGAATACCCCCTTGGGATGTCCGAGCTCCTACCACAGAATGACAGTCTTGCATAGACATCTCATGCTTTATCTGCTGCAACATCAGTCTCAGCACCAGGAAAGCACAATTGCAAATTCAGGCAAAACCAGCAGTGTAGCAGGAAACTGTCCCTGTTTTGTGGTTTGGGCCTCCTGCTGGTTCACATTTTCTGATAGAACTTCCTCCCTCAAATTAGCGTAACCTTGTGCTGGTCTGCATGCCAACATCAGAAAGTGCAACAGCTTGACCTAATGCTGTATGGACTCCAAGACCCCACTGAGGCAGGACTGCCCACACATTCGTTTGGGTACTGATAGAACAGGACAAGACCACTTTGGTATCTTTGTGAATCTGACCCTGGTTCCAGTCCTACTGAAACCAAGGTGAGAGAAGACGAAATATTCCTTCTCTAACTTCTACGTATCTTGAAATAAGATTTAAGGGTGAGTTGGACTGCTTAAATTTATATTTGTTGATTTACTCCTCGTGTCATTCTGTACCGATTTATTATTACTATTTATTAAAAATCCAAAAATAATGAAAGTGTTGTCTTTTAGCTGAATTAAGATTTGTTTGGTTCCTTTACCAGAAAGCACCACTTGCCACCATCTGCTCTCACAGGCAGGGCAAATCTGGAGCCTGCTGAAATGTATGAGCTGAAGGCTGGGAATGCCAGAGATTTTCCACACAATGCCCACAGAGTTTCTGTGACTGATTATGTCGTAGCTTGTTTTTAACAAATGTCAAAACAGAAAAAAATCAAGCCATCAGACCACATACTGGGCCCTTTTTTGCAAAACAGAGGACTATTATGAGGAGGCCAGAATTCAAAGTACAGTATTATAGGTGATATCATAGGTGTCCTGTGAGTTCTCTGATAGGTATACTGATTATCCCAAGATTTCCCCTAGAGAAAGTTGTGCTGGAAGTCATGGTTTTCATCTTCAATGCCCATTCATCCCAAAAGATTTTCATTTCATAAATGAATACATGGTTTAATTTGAAGTCATGATGTGGAGCCCAGCTTGTTGAATAGACTTTATTAGAACATATTGGTAGTATATGTGGGATAGTAGAGTTTCGTTTTGGTTTTCTTTTAGATTTTTTCTTTTAATTGATGATTATGGCAGTGCAAACTGGATGGATTAGAGCACCTCAGTCAAGTCATCATATATATTATCATGGACTGTCAAGATTGATGCTCAGAAAGGATATCATGAAATGTTTATACGGAAAACAAATCCTTGTTTTGTCTTTTTTTTCTTATTGACTCTTTGCATTGTGTAGTTCAAGCTTTCTTTGCAAGAGGGTGGGTTGTTCTGCTTTTAGCTGTCTAGCTCGTACAGTTGCTGTTATCCTGCTCCTACTGAAACTCTTGGGCATTTACCAACCTTGTGAATAGACCTGGAGCCAATATGTCTAGAAATGCAACAACAGAAGCCACAAGTCCATGATAAGCTTTGAGCAGGAGGAATTCCATCCTCGTATATGAGATCTTGCTCAGCTTCAAAACATGTCAACGTTAAGCCAGATTTTGTGCAGACTAGCTAAATCAGAGCAAAGCTCCCTTAATTGTGGGGTACTGCCTTAATATTACAGTGTCAGCTGCTGTTTTTCAGAGTCTGTAAAACACATCTGGTCTGTTGAGAGTTCATTTTGCTAATTTTTTGTTGTTGTAGTTCTACCTCCTCAGGTTTCTCCATTCTCCTCTGTGGATGTAAGGGTTAAAGGCCAGCAGAGCTGTAGGCTGTACTGGACTTGAAGATAATGTAAAGCAGATATATTGTTACAAGCAATAATGACTGTAACTGCATTTTTTTCCTACATGCCAATTTGATTCCAAACTGAATATGATCCATTTTGAAGAAAAGCAAGATGGGAGAGGGGGGGGTTGAAAAAGCTGAAATGACATGACATTGGCTTCAAAGAAAGCTGTAATCCCAGACTGAGTACGGCACAGAAAGCCAAACTATTTTCTTACTGTTGGTCCTTACCTATCTCACCTGCTTAAACATGTCAGCAAATCCATTCTTGAGAGGGTATAGGGGCAGCCCCTCAGCTTTTGAAGGTGAATATTCCTGTACAATGCTTGCCTGGTGGGGGTGATGCTAATTCTGAAGCCTCTTTATCAGAGACAGCTGCAAGGCTGTCCCTGGGGTGTAAGAAAATGGGAGCTGTAACTTGAGCACAGAGAACAAGAACAACTGCATGCAGCTTCTGCTTTCTTTTACAGCGAGGAGAAAATCTGTGCTTGACTTTCACACAGCTTCCATCTCCTCGCTTTCCCCCTCCATATCTTCCACCTCCTTTCCTCTTTCCTGAGACAAAGGAGAAGGTTGCATTTACAATGGAGATTGAGAGATACCGAGGAGCACGTTCATTTTTTTTCACTTGTGCTTGTGAAGATCTGTACATTGTAACACGTAAGAGGCAGTGAGCATCCTGTTCTGACAGGCTGACAACAGCAGGACTAGGGGAAATGGATCCAAGTTGAAGGAGGGAAGATTTAGGTTGGATGTTAGGGGGAAGTTCTTTACAAGGAGAGTGGTTAGGCCCTGGAACGGGCTGCCCAGGGAAGTTGTGGATGCCCTGTCCTTGGACGTGTTCAAGGCCAGGTTGGACGGGGTCCTGGGCAACCTGATCTAAATGTGGATGTTTGGTGGCCCTGCTAGGCAGGGGTGTTGGAACTACATGATCCTTGAGGTCCCTTCCAACCCGGGTGATTCTGTGATTCTGTGATTCTGTGTTCACCTGTCTTCTTTCCTCCAGAGGATATGAATTCAGAAACATGCCATTTTACCTCTGAAAATGAGTTAATGTCCAGAATTACTGGGAAGCTTATGTGAAGTAATGGCTTCCAAAACTCGCTTATCAAAAGATAGACACAATGCTGAGGAATCATCAAAGCTTTGGCTCCAGTACTTATGTATCCTGGTGTGAAGGAGCAATGGAATGACAGTCACTGGCAAGCTGGCAGTGAGGGTAAGACATGTCACAGCCATTTTTCTGCAGAATTTTTTCTCCAGTTGAATTGAGGCCTTAGCCAACACAGCCTTCTTTGGCAAAAAAAGAAAAAATAAGGCAGTATCTCTTCACAACAGCTTCCTGATATAATCCAAACCTAACTTTTATTTATAGGTACAGTTTCTCACTGTCCCTCTTGGCATAAACTAGTTCTTTATGTTCAAGTAAGTTTTGGCATATCTGCATCTGAATTACTCTTCATAAGCAAATTTTAGATGTGTTGAGTGTATGGAAATCTTCCTTAATAGTTTCAACAGAAATTCAGTATCCCAGAAGGAGAGAAAAGTGTCACAATTGCATTCTGTCCTCTTCAATGGTGAAAATGCAATTCCGTTCTGTCCTCTGTCCCACTTCTTCAATGGTGAAAATGTCTGGTAAGTGTGTGTTACTTCATTCCTTGTGCTTTCACTTACAGGGAGTTTACAGATCTTAGCTACACCTTCTTCAAAGCAAACAATTTTAATTTATTTACCAATCTGTTTCGAAGCTTTTATGATTTCTGTGGTGTGTTTAGTACTAGCTTAGCTATTAAATGGGTTTCTAGGAATGGTGCAACAGAGGTGTTTCCTCCATTTCCAGAGCCTTCTCTCTTCCTCCATTTTCCTTGGAAACAGGTCAAACCTATGCACTCAGATTTTCCATTATGCATCATCTTGAAAATGCAAAAAAAACCCCAACACTGGAAGTGTCATACCATTTGCATTTATAATGGCAAATTCAGATGCGGATAAAAATGTAAAAAAAATAAGGGACATGGCAATAGATAAGGTAGAGATTTGTAGTTATCTTTTTAATGCATTTTTTTAAATGCAATTGCTTTAATTATTGGTATTGCTATTATACTGAGATGCTACAACTTGTGCAATAAATTTCTTCTTTTCATGACAAGCTGAAAGAAGATATCTGCCTTCATTCTTCATTTTACTCAATTGAAAACCCATGTTCTTCTTCGCCAAAAGATAGACCAAGACAGTGAAGACTTAGTCTATATTGCAGCTCCCCAGCTATCTTAATATTTACCCTGTTCCAACTCTTTATGTAATTACCTTAACATCAATCACTGAGATCAAGATATCGAGTCTACCTGAACCAGGTAATCATTCAGTACCGCAGAAGCATTCAGTTCAGGTTCTGACTAAGACTTGCTGGCTAACACTAAGTTTATATGGTAAAATTCCTGCATAGATTTAATTAAAGGAAAAGCAAGTTTTGAAACCAAGCACTGAGTTTCAAATTTGAGTAACCAATATTTAGAAAAAGATAAAAACTACGTAGGTCTGAAAAACTTAATGCAGAATCTTATTGCATATGCTTCACATTACAAGTCTGTGTTTTGTTTTGTGTTACAGCAACTTGATATCATACAATTATTTGCTTATCTGCTTGTTTCCCCTTATCTCCTTCTCTTATCTATTTAACTTTCTTTTCTTCCTAGTCTAATTTATGTTTTCATCTTTGCTCCCTCTACTTTTATTTATTTATTTATTTATGTTTAGTTAAGCATTTACTGTTCACTGCAGCAGGCATAAGGACGGTATCCGGGGTCTCAGTTCTCATGGCTAGTCACTAGGACAGCCAGTCAGCAAGATAGCAGAGCCTTCAGCTTCCCTGTCTCAAATGAACTAAGTCACTTTGTTGCTATTTGAAAATAAATAAATAAATAAATAATTTAGGGAGGGGAGATTGAGGTTGGATGTCAGGGGGAAGTTCTTTACTATGAGAGTGGTGAGGTGCTGGAACAGCTGTCCAGAGAGGCTGTGGATGCTCCATCCCTGGAGGTGTTCAAGGCCAGGTTGGATGGGGCCCTGGGCAGCCTGATCTGGTATTAAATGGGGAGGTTGGTGGCCCTGCCTGTGGCAGGGAGTTGGAGATTCATGATCCTTGAGGTTTCTTCCAACCCTGGCCATTCTGTGATTCTGTGACTCTGTGAAATAAATCCATCAGTTATGAATTCTATACAAGTTGTATAGTGTTTTCTGCAGTTGAATCTGACAGCCAGACTCCAGTAGAAATCATTGTGGTTTTTTCTCTTTCTTTCTTTTACTCTTTTGTTCTCTCTTTCCTTCTTTCCTTCTTTCCTTCTTTCCCTCTTTCCTTCTTCCTTAGTCACAGACAACGATGAAGCGATATCCTCCAGTACTGTGTGGTAGCACGGTTCCCTCAGGCAGACACCAGATGTATTTGTCTCAAGGACAGACCCAACACTGCTGGGCATTCTGTTCCTCCGAGCAGATGCAATAAGTATTAGCAGCAGCAGGCAGTCAGGACAGAATAACTTGTGCCGTATCTTCCACAGCAATGAAATTTTCCATACAACATTTGCTGTATCCAGGAACTGTAGAGTCTGAAGTGTTTTCTGTCTTCAGGTGATAACCTCATGATAGGTAACTTCTCACACAATGCCACAAAAGCATGCCTGAAAATTTACAATTCTGTGGTTGCTATCTTTCTTGCTCACTAGCAAAATCGTAACTATCATGAGACAGAACTTGGCAGCAACTTTTCAGATTTATGGCTCACTCTCTGCTATCAGTCAAAGTGGAATGAACTGATGACTTGGTTCTTTTTGCCCATTAGGATTCCTCCTGTTCTTTTGACTTTCTTTCCTTACCTTGCTAGTGACATCTTGGTTTAGAGGATCACAAACTGTATGAATTCAATAGGCCGTGTAAGCACATTGCAGACATTGGGGGAATATTATGACTGCAAGACTTTGTTAAGACAAACAGCAAAGATTTAAGATGTAGATGATATCCCAAGGCCAGCCAGTATTGCATGCCATGTAGATATCCTACAGATCACAGAGAATCAGAGGGGTTGGAAGGGACCTCAACTGTGTATACAAATAAATCAGTCCAAACTTGAGTCTCTGTGGCTGGGAAAACACTGAAGAGGACCCTAAAACTCAGAAGATCTTGAGACTCAAGAATGTAATGTGCACTGCTGAGCACAGCTACTAACTGTTAGGCCTCCACAACCTATCTAAATACATACAATTTTTTTCCAAATAGAATAGCAATAGAATATTTCTTTTTGGTACGGCCTTGCTTTCGTGCTAAATACCATCATACCTCAAGGACCATGTAGATGTTTGGTTGTCCTCTCAGCCAACCAGTAAAAGAGAAGCACTACTACTACATGCCTCATAGCAGTTATAGATTCACTGAAAAGCAATAACAGAACAAAACAAAACAAATAAGCCTTAAAAATAATACATATATATATATATAGGGAGAGAGAGAGAGAGAGAGAGAGAGAGACTCATCCTTTCATTTGTGTTAGGTTTCCTTACTCTCATTGGGATAATTCTTGTTTGTTTTCCTTGAATATTCAAATTGAAATTCAAATGGATGCAGAAAAAAAAAAAAAATCCTACCAAAAGACAGTACAGTTTTGTGGGTTTTTTTTTTTTTTCTGAACATAATAATTGTTGTCAGTACTATGAAGGTTGTATAATGCTCTTGAAAAGCACACTTGAGTATTGCTCAGCAAGGCTTATGGATACGCTGATAAGTGCAGTTAAAAAAAACCAAAACATATTAACAAGTTAATCATTAGGAATCTATAGCTTGATGTTTTCATCAATTTTACATAAGAAGTCAGCTATAACACAAATATTTCATTTCTGACTATATTCAGGGGGGTCTCACATGCTGTTCATAGCACAGAAGAAGTGAATTCAAATTAAAGATCTCTTTTTTCTACACGTCAATAAAGATTTCATGTGATTCATTCATCCATTCTGTTTACATTCTTTGAATGTCCTTCATTGTCACATAATTTCACGTGGATATAAAATACTTTAAACATCCATGGAAATATTCTGAATCTTTTGAAACAAAAAATCATGTATAACTTACTAGGGAATACCAAAGGCAAGTTGCACTCCTTGTAAGAGTTTGAAAATCATTAATAAAAATGTGTCCTTGGAGATTTGCAAGCACCCTTGGCAGTAAAGAGCTTGGTGATTTTGGTTTTTTCTTCAGTACAGTGAAAGCAAATGGTTTCTATGGGGAATACTAAATTCAGTGCTGCAGATTTTACTACCTAAACCAACAGTAGGTGTTTTTTTTTTAGTGCAGTGAAATCAAGATACTCATATGAATTTTTTTTTTTTTCCATAAAGTTTTCATCAAAGAAACAAGACAGTGGAAAAGGGATGCAACAGATTTACTTATAAAAGTAAAAAATAATGTATATTTTAAAGTAGCCTGTGTAATACTGAGTCAAATTCAGTGTGATTTAAACCTAGTATGAATTAAGAGACGGGAAAGAAAACAGCTGAAACTGTACAAAATTTCCCCCTTGAGATCTTCTATAGGAAAAAATAAAAAATAAAGAAAACTAGAAGATGCAGTTTAGAAGATTTTATATTAAATATTTCTCTCAATGGTAACGGTGAGATTCTTTTCAGAAATATGTAGTGATATTGCATGTTCTCCACTTCAACTCATCAAATTGTGATTACATAATGTTTCAAAGAGAGGCATTGTATTTCAAAACCAGCAGAATTTTAGTTGATATATATTACACGTTTATATACTGAATTTATTGAATTTATGATTGTTTCTTAATGATGGGATGTGCTAAGTCTTCAGTGAGTAATAGAATAAATGAATCTGAAAGGGAACTCTGGAGATCATCTAGTCCACCCTCCTGCTCCAAGCCTGGCTGTCTTCAAACTCAGAGTGGGTTTCTCAGTCCTTTCTTCAGCTAAACTTTGAAATTCTCCAAAGTTGGAGATTCCACAGTCTCACAGGCAAAATTTGTAGTTTTTTCTGTCTGAATGAAGAATTTAAATTGTTCTTCCCTGCTACCTTAGACCTGTACACATTCCAGATTTCTTGCTTCTGTGTCAACATGCTTACTGTATTTCAGTTATTTTCAGCATTTTAATGTTATTAGTATATGAAAGATGTATCAGCAGAAAAAAATTATAATCCCCTTAGGATGCATTTAGTGTCTATACCATGGGTGTCCAATCTTTTGGCTCGCCTGGGTTGCACTGAGCCAACAAGAGTAGTTTTGGGTTGCATGTAAAATATACAATAAAGTTAATGGCATAGGTAATAAAATTTATTTTTAATGCATTTTTTATTAAAACATAAACGGAGAGCAACACAGATATAAAACTAGTGGGATACTTGATCCTGTTTTTGTGAAACTAATGCATCAATGTTTAGTTCAATGGAAGTGGTTGCAATTGTTAGTGAGTTCTCGAGGTGTTTGTCAGAGATTTTTGATGAAATGTTACTCTTCCCATGCTTCATCCTTGACAATAATTGTTCACGAATGTACATGTTGCCAAAAAGTGATGACATGAACAAGGCATGACTGTCAAGCAATGAATTTTTTTCTCTGTTAAGATAGGCCTTATAACAGTAAAGAGACATGACCAAATTTTTCTTTGAGCTGTCTACTGGCAACTCTGAACATTCCACTTGAAAATTCACAGCTAATGCATTTATATCAACTTAAAATGAGGTTGCAAATATACACAAAAATTGATGACTTTTTGGGAATCTTGAAACCTCTTCTTAAATTCCTTTATCAAAACTGAAAGGAAGGCTGCATAATTTTTTGCTGTTTTTTGCTAAGCACAGAGCTGTGTTTAACCAACACATCAAAATGCATTAAATTATTTGCCATAACTTGAGCTTGCCATAGTTTACATTTCATTTCAAATGCTGCCATGGTTTGAAACATAGCACAGATAAGTTTATTTTCACGTTGAAGATACATGTTTAGCTCATTTAAATGAACAGTCAAATTAAAAAAAAATGCTAGATCTGTGAGCCATTTTTTATTTTCACATTCTGCCACAAATTTTCCTTTTAATTTCATAAAGGACTTGATTTCAGTTCAGAAATCATAAAGTCATTTTAGCATTTTACCCTGGCTTAGCCACTGTCCTTCAGAAAAGTAGATGTCCCCATAATCAGTACCCATACATTTAAGGAACTCCTGGAATTGATGATTGTTCAATTCCTTGGACTTTATGAAATTCACAGCTTTAATGATGATTTTCAAGACATCATCCATTTTTAAAGCTTTCACAAATAAATTTTCTTGATGTATGTTATACTGATATTTCATCAAATGTGAGTTGCAGGCAGCAATTTCATCGTCTTCTATTAATTTTATTAAGTCCCTCTGTTATGGAGCACCATCAGTAGCTACACCACATATGTTGACAAAGGTTAAAGAAAATGACTTTAACGTATTTTTCTACTGCTTCAAACAAACAAGGATTTAGTTGTGCCATTCAATGGCACCACAGAAGCCATTTCTTCATTGACATTATGTTCAATACCAATACCTCTAATGAAAAGGGCAAGTTGAGCAGTATGTGTAGCATCAGTACTTTCATCTATCACCAAAGCAAAAAAGAAAAAAGAAAAAAAAAAAACAAAGAAAAAAAAAATTAGCAACTTTATTTTCCCAATTCCTCTCAATAGATTTTCCTGTTTCTTAAATTCACCTGGCTACAGTCTGGCGAGACAAACTGATATTAGAAAAATCCATTTTTTATGAGGACTTATTGTATCTGTCATGCTTTCCTTTCACTGCTTAATAAACTCACCATCAGTAAGTGGTTTTGATTTTTTTGCCATTAGATTTGTTACCATGTCACTAGCTTTTACAACAGACCATTGAAGTTTTTAAAAAAGCTTGTGTTGAGGTGATAGGCTTTTTTTCAGCTCCACTGTTTTGTCTTTACGAAGCATTCTTCGATATTCATTGAATTTGGCAGCATATTTCTGCATATAATGTCTTTTCAAATTGTAATCTTTGAAAACTGGCATGATTTCCTTGCAAATTAAGCATAGTGTCATACTGTTTGTCTTGACAAAAAAGTACTAGCCCATTTTTTATTGAACACTCTTCCTTCATCCACAATTTTCTGGGGGGGGTGGATTTAGGCAGGTTGAAATACTAATATCAACCATCACTGCATCTCATGTCCTCATTTTTACTCCATGGTTTTTTTTTGTTAATTTTTTTTTCCAGAAGAAAGTGAGAAATCCTGTTTTTCTTCCATTTATGTAAAAAACCCATAAACACTACATTTCTGCTGTGGTTTACAAGTCCCTCCATTAAGTAAACATCGCTTAATTAACTAGCTTTGCCTTACTAATTTGTGATTGATTTGGAGGAATCTAGGATATTCAGTACCTGTGAGGGAGATGGTGTACATTATTCTAAATACAAAGGATCTATTTTGGAGGTGATGAAGAAAGACAAACCAAATAGGAGGAAATTTCATAGGCACTGTTGAGAAGCTAAAGTCAACGAAGTGGCACCATGAATTTTTATTTTATTGTAGGAGGAAAGATATTGAACTACCCAATGCCCCTTCCACTGGAGATATCATGTGCAAAAAAATGATGAGTTTGCTTTTAATATTCACCCTAAATTCAATCAGCAAGATTAAAATCGACTAAGATATGCATGCAAAACGTGTATCTCCTACAAACAGGTTGGTGCTCTTTTATTTACTGTAGTAGGTCAAGGTTATATTCCTTACCACTCAAGAATTTAATTTAATGGCAGTGAGTTTGTAGGTTTTTATTATTATTATTTTAATTTCAAAGCTGCTCTCCTATTGTGAAACTCTGATGGTTTTCCTGTCACTTGTATAGGCAGAATATGTGCTACTATCCATTGTGACAGTGTTATCCATTCACTGTAACAATGCACCATGACTATCGGTAGCAAGCATGCTGCACACTGAAATTCATATGCTTACATTAGTTAATAGTAGATGATTTTGTCTGCTTCATTTGTTTTTTCAAACAGCACTTCTTGACAATTTCAAGTGTCTCCTACTCACTAGCAAGTCATAACTCCTTGAATGGTGCCTCTGTCTTCTTATCATACATAGTGTAACAAATAGTTTGCCCTGTTCACCTCTTTTTAATTACTGTAACTACTTGAAATCTAAGTTCACCTGCTTTATATAAACTACATACAGTGACGGAATCATTTAAAAATTAACTATTGTCCATGTTGATAAAACAGACCAAGATGGTGTTTACCTATTGACTTTAACAAAACCCATTCTGCTAAATACATGTTTGGGTTATATATCTTTTTGCATGTATTTAGAAAACTACACACTCAACCAAAACAGTTGTTCAGTTTCTTGAAGGACGCTTTTGCTTTATTTTCACTTCAGTGGCTTCACAAATCATCCAGCCTGGCCTGAAGCAAGAAGTCCCTTCGTAGTGGTGCTGCAAAACTGAATCTGAAAAAGGTGGCAAACAATTCTGAATTCCACTTCTTTTTTTATTTTTTTTTCCAGTCAGGACTTCCAGATTTCCATCTGAGGTTTCCTGGTCGAATATGGGTTCTAATGGCTTTGCATCTGCATTCTTTCCACTATCCACAGGAAAACATATCTGGCTGGGTTTATGGATCATTCTTATTAGCAAAACTTTGTTATCCTTTCTCTTTTTTTTTTTCTTTTTTTTTCCTTTTTCTGATGACTTTGTTACAATTTTCAGCAAATAGAAAATATACAGAGCAATGTTTCCTGCATTCTCCCAAAGGACTAACATAGGGAACCCAAAGGTTTAAAGCAAATTATATAGATAACCTTCACTGCTGTGCAAAGTACCCTTACTGTCAGTGATTGCTACTATGCACTCCAGCAATAGCATAATGCAGTATTGATTGATTCAGTTCCATGAGCAGGGAAAAGCTATATGTTGAATTTTATTCTTCACTGTAAATTTTGGGAAGATTTATGTTACTTTCTCCAGTTTATCCAAAACAGCTGATCATGACTATAGAATGGTAAAGACTCAGGGGCTAAGAATACTTTAACTGCAGTTAAATGCTGCAGTTACAATTCAATAATGTCTTCAGCTATCCAACATATTAATTATGCCACAGTTTCTTCTCCTTATAAGGCTTTGAAAAATGGCACAATAAGAATACAGCCTGTCAGGCAGCTTTATTCTCACTCCTTGAATTTAGAGGGGGAGGGAAGTGTGGTTGCTTAGGAATACACCATTTTATGAATGTGGATTGTATTTTACTTCTCTGCCCTCCATATGAATCCTTCCAATTGACTCTCTAGAAACAAGACCCCAAAATTAGGGACGAGGAGAAAGTGGGTATCTTCCCACACATTGTAGCTCCTCCTGATGCAGCCATTAGTGAGCAGTGGCCTCTGTCACTCAGCCTTCTGTGCAGTGTGATCTGCCATCAGGGATTCATCTATGAAGCTGGGGAAAGCATGGAGGAAATTCACACCTCTCAGCTATGACATAAATAAGATGGCTTATTCCTCTAGTGAAAAAAAATATATACATATATATGTGTGTGCATATTTATAAATATATATAAAATAAAATATGCTGAAGCTGGAATAAAAATGCTGGGAAGTCGTTCCTGTCATTTTTCAGCACTTAACTACAAGTGGTCTTGCTATTTGTTTTCTGAAGCTTCTTTTTTATATAAGGAGCAGATTCCTCAAATGTATTCTGATGCTCAAGTTCGCTCAACAATTTCATTATTTGTTGTCTTTGATCGGGTATATTTAGAATGTCAGTCTTTGGGCAAATCATGAAGAAGTGCAGGACCTCTATTTGTTCGCCAGCTTACCCGCATCTGTTAAGCTGTAATTGCTTGTATCCACCAAATCCGTGGCATGTTGCTTTGCTTCAGTGTTTTCACTTGCTCAGCACATCCTCTCCTGATCCCTAAATTGAGATTCAGTAGTAATTCATTCTGCAACTTGTACTGCTGACAGCACATAGACAGTTCTGTAGTGATATTCTTTCTGATGTGCTGAATACTGCAGAAGACAGAGAAGAAGTCATTAATATATTAAATTTAACAAGATGACAATTAATGGGGAGCACCGCTCTCTAGACATGTTTCAAACATGCTCTTAAAGTATGAACATAAATTCTTTTGAAATCTGCATGTTCTCTATCTAAGTTTCCTAATTGAGGTTGAGAGCTACTAATGCTATTGACCTGATCTCAAGCTACTCTTTCCAGGATTGATTTTGTAAAGGTATGAACACTCTGGGTCCAATTCAGCACATGCTTCTTGTGCAAATGCCTAACTTTGAACCACATAAACAGTTTCATTTAAAAAGAATATTGTTCTTCTGCTCTCAGGTTGAACATGTAGTCAGTTATTTTGATAGTGGTTGCACCCACTTAGAAGGTTTTCACTCACAAAAATTTCATTATCCCATCTTTTGTTGCTCGGCTTCCATGTAAATCTTTTAAACTAAAGACTTCCTACTAAGCCTTCTTCTGAGAAACCTAAAGAAGCCATGCTGGCAACTGCTGTATGTTTTTCCATCTACAGATTTTGCATCAGGCTTATGTTAGACATGGACATCCAAACAATATTCCTGACTTTCCCAATTATCTGACATCTCTTGTATTGTGTCTGTCCTGACATGGAATAACATCAGAAAAAAGGAATCACGGGCCCACAATGGTTGTGTGTTTCCTCTTAAGTATGTAGCATATGTAATATTATGAATTTAAACTTAAATTTCTTTCATTATAATTTAACCACAGTGACATTGTTTTGAATTTACCATGATTATTAATGTCCATCTGCTCATTGTTATTATAAAACTGTAATGTTCAGTGCTGCCAAACTATAGTTACTAGATCATGCAGCTCAGAAAATACTTTTTGAGGTGTTGGAGACAGAAAATCAATCTAAGTTTCATGTGTGCGCAAGTCTCAACTTAGATTCATTTTTCATGTAGTCATCTATCATGGATCAATAACTGTATCATAAGCAGGATATCAGGTGGCCAAGTATAGTCCAACTGTACAAAGCCTGACCTTGTGGAATATTGTTTATTTGAGGTCTAGTTCATGAATGCTTTTGCAAGACCGCTAACATCTTTCTGAACCAGGGAATTGATTAATGGCCTTCTGCTTCCTACAGCAAGGAAGATCAGAGACCAGAACACTGAAACTCAGTTCAGGAAAGTTCTTTGCAACAAAAATGCATTCTTGCTCAATATGGTGTAGAATTTTCTACCCAACCCAAAACAACAGAGTCACAAATAATATCTCCAACTCTAAAACCATAATAACGAGCTATATTAAAAAGGCAATAAAATTACTTGTCAAAAATTAACTGCCTGGTTTTCTCAGAGAAAATATATATACTTTTTTTCCCAGATACAGCCCATTCCATACTAAAACACTCCAAGGGGCTGGCAGTCTTCCTGACCTCTGTGTGGGAGGTCTGGTGACTGTCATGCCCACCCAGGGCATCCTCTCAACAGTGCTGCAGGGAGTAGTGCAAAGAACTCATTTAATATCTCCCTATGAGTCTGCAATTTCTGTTTCTGCAGAAACAGAGTCAAAACCAAGAAAGCATCAGTCTAAAGCATGATCTTTACTTCCAAACAGCCGTGTTATTGTGGCTGTAAATTAACAAATAGCAGGATTTTATAGAGCAGCAGATATGGAGCTCATATTCTCATGCTGTTGGTTAGCTGTTCACTGTAAATCAAATTCAGTGCACTAATTCTCTTGCTGGGAAATTTCTTGGTACGAAGGTGTGTCTGTGTGTGCATACACATATGCTTATGTACTCATATGCTGAACAGCTTCTTGTAAGGAGTGATGTTTAACTGTGAGATTGCTGCAATGATTGATGCTCACACCATTTCAAGGGAGATGCAAGATATCCCTATGCTGTGTGCGCTCTTCTACGTCTCAAAACCACATTTACTGTGAAAATATGTGCAGTATGTGACAGTAATATTTATCTGTGTCTCGTGGGTCTTGGATTTTTGCTTGCTTTACTTGCTTGTGAACCTCTTAAGGAGAGATTCTGAACATTTACTCAGTTGTTAAACAGTTTCTATTCTCTAGTCCTCTTGTCACTTTCTATCACATTTTTTAACTCGTTACTTTTACTCGTTGATATCCAGCTTTGTAAAAACAACGTTGAATAACCACCACGTTGAAATTCAGCAACCATTACAAGACATTTGACACAAAAATGCCTCTCCCTTGTCTCCCCTGTCCAAATTTCTCCCCCAAAAGGGAACTTGTAAAGTTTCTTTTAAATGCTCGGATCCTTGATACTTCATATCCTGTGCAAAAGAGAATGTGAGTGAAAAATGAAGTCATGGATTTTCTGTGCTCTAATTATTTATACTAATGTATTCCTTCATCTAAATACAGATTTCTATTTAAAATTCAGTATGCAGGGGTATTATGAATTCCAGTTTAATAGATTCCAAATAATTGCCCTTTAGAAATGATGAATAGCAGTTTAAAGCTACTGATAAGAATATACTATTTCTCCCCTAACAATAGGCCTTCAACATTAACTGTATCATACATGCCTGAAATTAGTTTATTATTTTTGTTTTTATTGATATGCAAACTACAGGGTGATGGCAGATGGCAAATAACCCCTCAATCCAACACACAACCCTCCAAAAAATGCCTTGTCTCAGCTACTGTTCCTGTAGGGGTACAAAAAAGAGAGAGAAGATAGCTTTTATACTGAAGGCAGGCCACTGAAATGCAGATGATGCCATCCTCTCATGTACTCAGTTTCCAGATTTTCTGGCATAAAAAGAATAAGATATAAGGTTGAATTAATGACTGGATTTTGCACAATTGCAACTCAAGATGCTTTCCTAAACTGTTCTTTCAGGCAACCATTCTAGGCTTGTTCTTTAATTTAAAAGATGAGCATCCAGAACTAATGAAATTAAAAATACATATTCAACCTAGGAATGACCTGACAAAAATTTCACTTAGCAGAGCTGATGCTTTCTTAATACATAGGAAACCCTTTGAATGAAGCAAGCAAAGCAAAATGCACCTGCAAGGTGAATTTGCAGTTATGCATACAACGCAATATTGGAAATTTCTGAGGTTGTGTGTGTTCTGTACTAAACACACCTGCTGTACTTACCTACAGCACTTGGGAAAAGATGTGTGAAAATGTGAATGTATTAGAAAATTAACACTGACATTTTTTTTAACGTTGCTCTGTTTTGTGAAGTATCATTTCAAACACTTAAGAAAATATACAGTGATATTTGGCATTGACATCAGTGGCTTTATTAAATAATGGGGTAAAGCTGGAATTACTAAAGTGTGCTAATAAACATTTTTGTTTTTGTTTTTAAACTAGGAAGTAATTGGGTTCTACCTAGGTTTTTAACTTTTACACTTGCTGGTGAATAATAAATATATGGAAAAAAATAAATTAGTATTCCCTGTTATGAACATATTCTATAGTGAAAATTCTTTTACTAGTGCTCACTTGTTCCCTCTGCCTGTATGTAACTGCATATAAGTTATTTATATACATCCCATCTAAATGCTTGCCGCTGAGAAAACGTTTGCCAAGGTCCTTATTTACTAAAGCTAATAGTAAACAGAAAACATCTCCATTCATTCCTGGAGGTTAGAAAGCTACTGTAAGAGTTGCTCCACTTTCCTCATTTTCATCGTTCCTACCTACAAGCAAATTAGATTGGCTTTTTGGTTAATTTTCTCTTGGCAAAGTTAGCAACACCATAAAAGGTCCTACATGTGAGTTAAGGCAGTTTTATGTCTTAACCATAGTAGCGTCTGTAATGCTTGGCTCTGCTCCCCTTTAGCCTTTTCTGTTTTTCAATAGGAGCAGGGTAGTTGCCCCCCTCTCAGGGCCTTTTCTTTCTCCCTCTGGGGTAGGCTGCCTTCTCCACACACCACTGGTAACCAGAAAAAGAATAGTTCTTCTGTTTATCTGGCTGCCTGCATATTGCATCCATTGCTCCATTCAGCCTCTCTTTTCAGGTCCGCTAGCTGCTGTACAACTTAGCTTTTGTGCTCCACTGCCAGGGGTTTTCTGAAGCCAGACGCTTTCTAAAGAGAGGGTGTATTTGCATAAACAATACCATGTGAGGAGATCTGCTGGAAACAAAATCAAAATTCAGCCAAGCAGATCTTCCTGAACAACTCATTTCTTGCAACCAACACCCATCGTTGCCATCTGTGTATTAAATTATGGCTGAAAACATGTGCAGCTCTTTCTTTTCACTTGTTCTTGTGTACAGGTCCCTCTTATCAGCTGAAGTATATTTTGGTTTTTCGAATTTAGGTGAAACAGAGACCTGTAAAATAATTTGGTATATGGAATGAGAAAAACGTGGTTGTGTTAAATAAGAAACAGGAGGCCAGCCACGCATCAGCTAGCTTGCAACCCAGATTGGATTTATATTGATGGCTCATCAAAATGCACATCAGAAACGAGATCTACTCATCAGCTTGCTGAGATTTCAGGTCAGTGATGGCAGGGCAGCTTTATCTCAACAGAACAGGGATAGGAAGGCTTATTTGTACTGCTGCTGATAGCTGAAGGAAGCATTCTGGAAATACATGTGCTTAAAACAAATCTCCAGTGGCTTAAAGTATTGGATATTCTGAGTGCATGCGTATGTGTATGCACATAAACACAACATAAAGAGGTCATAAATATGTATACATGAGTGAATTCATGTATATCTCTATGCACAAGCAAACATGCATATGGGCTGTTCTGTATCCTTTGTGTGCATTCACTGCACTTTACTCATGGGAATAAAAATAATTAGGCCAACCCTGCAAAAAGGCAGATAGGCAAACAAAAAGTAGCCAATGGAAAAAAAGGAAGTATATAGTTTCATAAACCACTATTCAAATCTCCCACTTATTTGCATTTTTTTAATTCAAGTTTCTAGCTAGGTAATGCATCTATCACTACACCATTAAATTACAATCTTAATTTTGCTTTCTTGCTCAGATGCTTTGGACACAATTAAATAACAATATTCTAATGCATCTCCCTTACAGCATTTGATCTGTGCATACGTCTTCTGTTTTGCACTGCCTATTAAACCACTTTGTTGTCAAAAAGTGATGCGCATGAATGCATTAAGCATACAGACATACCATGAAAAAGAGGTTCTCCTATTACACTGCTTTGATCATGTTCATTTTTTCAAGCCCTAATACCACACAGGTTAGGAAAAGCCAGGTTTCCTCCAGGTGTTAACTTCATCCACTGGTTAAAGCAATGTACATGGGGGATTCTTGGGTGCCTCTTTTATAGATCTGTTCTTCACTCACAAAACCAAGCACATTGGGGCAGCTCAAACAGATGTTACATCATGTCTTTTCATCCACAGACACGAGTCATGTCAAGTGGCTTCTGTGAGTCAGTCTTCTTTTCTGCTATGGGTCTGCAGTTAGGGAGCATCCCACCAAATGAATGCACCCAAATGAACAGGAAGGAGAGGGAAATCTGCACATCTGTCATAGGTTTTTTAGGTAAGCTTCCAATCAGGGTGACTGTCACTCACCTCTGGCTTCTATTAGCCTATGGGATGCAGGGAAAGGACTTTCTCTAATGAAGATTTACTCTGTACTCAAACACTGAGTAGATAGTGCGATTTTTCCCTGAGAACAGACTCCAAATCCCCATATGCTTCTATTACAAAAATCTATCAGATACTGCCAAGAAATTTACTTTTGGAATACTGGAACGAAATACATGCACTTGTTCATATAAATTTTCTAGTCATATAAAAGATGTATAGCTTTGTTATTCTATCCTGGAATGTGAAGGAGTTCATCTCATAAAAAAGTGGTAAATAAAGATCAGTAACAGCCCTATGAAAGAACTGGGCCTAGTAAATCTTTTTACCAGATTTCAGTTTACAGAAATGATCTCTTTATTGCTACACAAACAACATACATGGAAAAATATCTATTAGAGTATAATAGATGTTCTAGTGATAGTTACTACGTAACTTCCATAAATAGGACTTCATTCTCCTACTTCATTGCCCATGGTAAGTTTTTTATTATTCCGAAATCAATTGTATCTTTTATTCAAGCCACTCCTGTTACTGTTTTACATAAGTGACTGTTTCAAGCAAATGAGAAAACAGTAATCACAGAATCACAAAACCATAGGGATCGGAAGGGATTTCTGGAGATGAAGTCCAACCCCCCAGCTAAAGCAGATTCCCCACAGTGGATTGCACAGGAAAGCATCCAGATGGGTCTTGAATATCTCCAGAGAGGGAGACTCCACAGCCTCTCTGGATAGCCTGTCCCAGTGCTCCTTCAGCCTCAAAGTAAATAAGATTTTCCTCATGTTTGCATGGAACTTCCTGTGTTCCAGTGTGTGCCTGTGGTTGCACGCCATTCAAAAGAACCTGGACCACTTGACTGCCACACTTTAGTTATAATAAATATAATCAGAATTTGGTGCTTGACCAATAAAATTCAAAACACCTGCAGCAACAATACCGTAAAATTGTGTTACGTGACGTAGGACTTCCAAGATGAGTGCTCAACACCCAGGAACTGGCTTCAGTTACACCATACTAAGGAAAGCTGCTTCTTTTGCCATGACCTCATTCATGTACTCACTGTAATGGTATTTGCCCTTAAGAAGAGAACAAACAGAATCAGCCCAAGAAATCTTTTGATGCAGTCTTCTTTACATGACCCTGCTTAGACCCCCCCTCCTGCTATGCCAAGCAAGGCCCTCCTTCTCCACAAAAGCCAGGACCTAGCAAGGTCTGAAATGGTCTCCTGATTTCACTGGTCTCTTCAGTAATGGTCAAACGGTGGTAACCTCATGGAGCCCTCTCCACTGTTATAAGTCAAAAAGCATATTAATATCTGTAAGACTCAAATCAGTCAGGCGTATAGACGACAAACTATCTCTCAGTTTAAAGCTGGGACATAAATAGGAAAATACAGTAGAAGTTCACATTTCAGCATTAACTGATGCCCTCTAACTTGTGAAAAAGAACAATTGTACGGACTTCTTTCCTTTAAGAGCAGTTAACTTCCCAGTGACTGGGTTTCTTCTTTAAAATAGCCTACAGTAGAAGAATATTTCTGAAACAAAGCTTGAGAATACATCAGTCTGAAAGCAGAACATGCACTTGAGTGATTGGCAGTTATGCATTCTGCGGTTAGTAGGTTCAATATACATTGCATATACATGCATATACATTAATCTGTATGTTAATTTTTCTACTTTTCTGGGGATTCTCTCTATATAACCCCTCTCTATTGTAAGGAGGGAAGGAGGGAGGGAGGGGGGGAGGGAGGGAGGAAGGCAGGAAGGCAGGAAGGCAGGCAGGAAGGCAGGCAGGAAGGCAGGAAGGCAGGCAGGAAGGGAGGGAGGGAGGGAGGGAGGGAGGAAGGAAGGAAGGAAGGAAGGAAGGAAGGAAGGAAGGAAGGAAGGAAGGAAGGAAGGAAGGAAGGAAGGAAGGAAGGAAGGAAGGAAGGAAGGAAGGAAGGAAGGAAGGAAGGAAGGAAGGAAGGAAGGAAGGAAGGAAGGAAGGAAGGAAGGAAGGAAGGAAGGAAGGAAGGAAGGGAGGGAGGAAAACAAGAAAAAAAGAAAAAAAAGGAAGAAAGAAAGAAAAAGAAGAAAAAAAGATAGTGTTCGTGTAAGAAAGAAACTGTCTGATTAACCTTAGCTCTATGCTTACCACAGTGAAAGAAAAAAATGGAGGGGAAGAGAGGGTAAAAGAGAGGAAGACTAAATTCCATGGTGTTTGCAGAATGTGTTTTTCATGGAGTCTGAAAAAAGCTTTGGAGCAGGGTTTGCATGGCTGGGTTTTGTAATCCTCGTAACTTGGAAATCAATAAGATAAATGGAGGAGAACTGAACAGCTAGTGGTCTCAGTCTTGATGACTTCAGGATAAATCCTTTTAATAAACATGAAATTGCAGCAGAGCAGAAACTCTAAGACCTACTTTTGATTTAAAGACATTTACCTCTGAATCTGCTACATTTTTCAAGTTTTATTCTCCTCCTACCTTTTCAAATTTATCTCCTTGGATGCCCATATAGTTAATTGTTTGGGTTTCCTGCATTTATTCTTCAAATGTATGAATGTACACATATTGCACATTACTATATCTATACAATGGGAATACACATATAGATGGCTCCCAGGAAGACTTAATGGGAAATTACTGCTATACTACAGCCATCATGTTCATGATTAAAACATGTTGTTATCTGTATGAAAAAATCACATTTGTGAATCATGCAATGGTAGAAAAAAAATATTGGAAATATCATTTACAGAAAACTGTTACATACAAATGGGATTTTCTACACTGGTGATGGTGGTGACAAAGGAAATGTTTTAAAAATTGAAGTAAACACCACTGTTTTCACAGAATGAAGATTCCTTCACTAGCTAATCCAACAGAACGGGGATTTGGCAAGTCTTGATTTGTGTAATGAATGTTTGATTAATTTATACGTTTCTCAAATATAACAAGAAGAATTTGGAATTTCAAGATTTAATATCAAGGCTTCCCAAGAAATACACAGGGGAAAAAATACATTTAGATCTCTCATTTATTTTCCAATTAACTGTTCTTTATCCATGTATTAATATTACAGATGTCTCAAGAATAATTAAAACAGATAAGCAATTTATAAAAATCTTCACATTTCCTGTTAATTATCGTAATGGAATGTTACATTTCTATTAACAGCTTTTGTCCCCTCCCCCAACCTTTACTTTTAGCAACCCTAGGGCCTTAGATAGTCAGTACATTATAAATCTTTGTTAAAATACGACATGAGGCTGAGAAGCTTGCAAGCAAGCAAATTAGACAGTGATGGAGCTCTCCTTTCTTTACTTTCATTTCCCAGCAGCCAGGCTGTCATTAAATATGAAAACAATGATGGTTTTTCACAACTTCTTGCTGTGAAGGCTGAGTGCTCCCAGGACAAAGAATCCTGAGCGCATCAGGGAACACAGCCAGGCCATGAGAAAGGTGGAAGAGGGCAATTTGGTCCTAGCATCTTCTTAGAGACATAAATCATGAACCTAGAAGAGACCTGAGGCTGTTCATCTTGCAGAAGGGAAAGCTGAGAGGGGATCTTACCATGCTTATAAATATATGAAGGGTGGGAGTCAAGTGAATGGGGCAGGGCACTTTTCAGTATCGCCCAGTGATAGGACTAGGGGCAATGGGTACAAACTGGAGCACAGCAAGTTCCAACTGAGCATGAGAAAAAGCTTTACTGTGAAGGTGACAGAGCACTGGAACAGGCTGCCCACGGAGATTGTGCGGTCTTCTCTGGAGATATTAAAGATCTACCCAAATGCTGTCCTGTGCAATCTGCTTTAGGGAAACTGCTTTAACAGGGGATTGGACTAGATGATCTCCAGAGGTCCTTTCCAACTCCTACAGTTCTGTGATTCTGTAACACACCCACTACAATTGTATCATGCAACACATTTACAACCAGTTAAGTCTGTCTGAAAATAAGTTGGCTTATTTTTTTCCACTATTCCTATGGAAGATTATTATAGAATCATAGAATCACCAAGGTTGGAAAAGATCTCCAAGACTATTCAGTTTAATTGTCCTCCTATCACCAATATTTCCCACTAAACCACGTCCCTCATCTAAACTTTTCTTAACTCTTCCAGGACTGATGACTCCACCACCCCCCTGTTCCAGTGCCTGAACACACTTTCCCTCTAGTCTTAATGCTAATTACTTAATGGGAGAAGAGGCTTACCCTCACCTCGACACAACCTCCCTTCATGTAGTTGTAGAGAGCAAAACGGTCTCCTCCGAGCCTCCTCTTCTCCAGACCAAATAATCCCAGTTCCCTCAGCTGTTTCTCAGAAAGCTTGTGCTCCAGACCCTTCACCAGCTTCGTTGCCCTTCTCTGAACACATTCCAGGTGTGTGAAATTAAAAAGAATCATTCTAATGTGAATTCTTGCTCATGTTTGATGTTCCAGTCAGAAAACAGAAGTAATGCTGTATGGTGTTACACAAGCTCTCCCACGTCTCAGTTGTAGCCATCAGTAGAACCAAACACCTAGTCAAGATGAACAGGACACTTATTCAGCAAGGTCAAGTGCGAGGTGTTGCACTTGGGTCAGAGCAATCCCAGAAATATAAACAGAATGGAAGAACTCCTTGAGGGTGTCCCTACAGAGAAGGACAGGTATCCCTACAGAGAAGGACTTGGAGGTCCTGGTGAATGAAAAGCTGAATGGGAGCCAGCAGTGTGCACTTGCAGCAAGAAAGACCAGCTGTATCCTGGGTTGTGTCAAAAGAGAGGTGGCCAACAGGGAGAGGGATGCGATTGTCCCCCTCTGTTTTGTCCTCTCAAGGCTCCATCTGGAATACTACGTCCAAGTCTGGGGTCACCACATGAGAAAGACATTTGGTTATTGAAACAGTACCAAAGGAGGGCCACAACGGTGACCAAAGAGCTGGATCACCTTTTATGAAGAAGAGCTGAGGTAGCTGGTCTTGTTCAGTCTGGAGAAGGCTCCAGAGAGACCTCATTGCAGAGAGAGACCAATTTTTTACACAGACTAATACTGATAGCACAAGGGGGAATTGTTTTAAATTGTTTTAAATTAAGAAGAGGGAGATTTAGGTTAGATGTTAGGCAGAAACTTTTTACTCAGAGAGTGCTGAAGCACTGGCACAGGCTGCCCAGAGAAGCTGTAGATGCCCCATCACTAGAGGCATTCAAGGCAAGGTTGGATGGGATCCTGGGCAGCCTCATCTAGTGGCTGGCAGCTCTGCCTACAGCAGGATAATCAGAACTAGGTGATCTTTCATGTCCCTTCCAACCCAAGCCATCCTATGGTTCTATGACTCTTACCATGAGCTGCTTGGAGTAAGAAATAAAGAAGGGTCCAAACCCCTGATCTTGCTAACACTTTACATTAATAAAGAAGTTTCCTTTGCTGAAATATGAGACCTCATATATCAATACAATTATTTATGTGTTTAAATGTTTAAGTGAACGGGATAAATTTGTCCAATAAATTATCTAGGATGAACATGATCAGCTTTACTAGTAGAAATACAAATGGCCCTCACATTGCCTTGTGCCCATGCAGTGGAACAGAAATATACGCTCTATACAACTGCTCTGGGAAAGTAAAAGCCAAGCATTCAAGTGTGCTTCAACTTGCATCTCTCAGCAGCCTCTTCCAGTAATTGCTGTCATAGTGCAGATAATGTACCTCCATATGTTTCAAAAATACATTCATCTAAGCTTTCAGAAATAATAATGTAGTTTAGGTTTCATTTTGTTTTTGTTCCTGAAATAGACTGTGATATAAGTCAGTGAAAATGAGATATTAAATAAAACCTTGCTCCAGTGCCAAGTTCTGAAACCTTTTTTAAGGAGAAACGTGCCTATGTATATCTCCTCAGCCGCTACCCAGTCTATTGATTCAAAAATACAACTTTTTTTAATATATATAACTTAATTTACCTTTATTTATTGAAACATTGATAGCATTCAGACTGCATTAGATAAAGTACGAGATAAGATTCCTTTTTAAAACCTCTTAGCGAGATCCTATTGGGACTGGCAAGTAATTGAAAACACTTAATGGAATATTTCAGGGCATATTGCCAGGAAATGAACAAGAGAATCATATTTCATTTTAAAATGCCTTAGAAAAATTACCTGAAATGTTCGCAACTGTGGTTTAACATAGAAAAGAATGGGTGTTAAAATTTACATAGACTTTCCTTTTTTCTGAAATTATTTTCTGTCTTTGTTGCCTTTGACAACTCACCCACTGTCTCTTCAGAAATGTCTGACATTCCTTTTAATTAAAAAGAGAGGTGCAATAAGCAATACCTTTTTAGAACATTGCCAACTGCATTCGGTGTATTTGCAGCCTCAGTTTGTTCCCTTAAGAAAAAATATCAGTTCTTAGAAGTTTCTTCTTAACCCATCCTATGATGGTACAAAGTCATATTGTAATTCTTCTAGTTAGTGATTAATTTGCACTATCCTCATGTCTATTAGGTCATAATAATCTTCAGGTCAAAAATGTGAAGCCCCAATATTTCTTATGACAGTACAGCAAAGCCCAACAAAGATACTTTTCAAGCCAGAGGTTTTACTATGAATTTTCCAGCTGCTTACACAGCCTCAACAAAAGGAAATATTCTTCTTTGGCTGCTACAAGTAAACTGAAGAACAGAGCATTTGAGTGGGTTTTCTTCACTCACAACAGACTCCTTTGATAGCTACAAATAGCAGCCAATGTCCCTGCCCACAGCATCCTATTAACTACTAGAAGATCTCCTGAGGGCAGCTAGTATCCATACACTGCAGATTTACCACCGAAGCTCTCACTCAACTATTGGAACTTTTGCACAAGGAAAAAGTTTCCTCTAAAAATGTAATATTCAGGAGCAACATTAAAAGATGTCTTAAACTGAGACAGAAAAATCTCTGATTTAAATGAATAAAAGTAAGAAAATTAATTTCAGGCTAAAATTTTCAAAACGTAACTGTTTCTGCACTCAAAGGCAAGCAAACAGTATTTGCTGCTTCAGGCTTGGCCCGCCATGTACTATGAGCCTGTCTTCATTTATAACAAGAATTACAAGGGCATATGGAAAAATTTTGTTGTACCTTTACAACTTTAGGAGCTGTATAAAGCTTGCATACTCAGATCACTTTAGCCTAATTTTGTAGACTAATATCATGCAATTACTACTGACATTTTATCTCTAATCAGTGCTAAAATTATTGATGCCACAAAGATGCTACCCAGCTCCACTGCATTCTAACAGAAGACAAAGAATCCACCTGGGGCAAATGATTGTGTTTAATTTGTCCTCTTTTGCTTTTGCAATCTCCTTTGCTAACCACATTTCAAAGATGAATAGTGCTGGCTTGTTTTTATCCTGAAAATAGGCAAGAAAAATAGGTCCTTCTTTATAGTTTGTAATTAAAAATTGGGTGTAAAACAAAACAAAAAGCTTGAATTCAAAAATCCTCCAAATTTGTTTTGAAACACAGTTCCACATTAAAATGCATTTGAGTCTTGTTTATAGCAAACTGTTCTCAGAGGAATCTCTTAATGACAGTCAGACAATATTTCAAAGGGCATAACTCATCCCTTGTCTATATTCCTAGACCTGGACCTGGACTTACACAAGTGTAAGGATGTGATCATACATTATCACCATATATTAATGTAGACTTGCTTGCAGGTTTGAGAACCACATTAGTAAACAGACCCCTTGCAAACATGCAGCAGTAGTAATAAAATACAGTAAATATTCTGAGAATTGTCATGATCTACAAAAGTCTATGGTGCTATCAACTAATATTCCCTGTAGGCAGATTCCTACCTCTGAGTGCTCAGAAATGATGAGGTTCACTGGAGCTCTATTGTGTTTTTTTCTGTTTTTCCATGTCAATTGGAAAGATGACTTAGAATCTAAAAGGAGAGAGGAAGCCACAGCCACCAAAACAGAGATGGTTTGCCAGCTTGATTCCTATTTTGTAAATGTCAGCCTCAAGCATACTCTGATGCTGAGAGAGTTGATCTTACAGAGATAAGTTAAATGTGGAATGAGCTCATGGTTAGCAGAAAGCTCAGAAGTGTCAGAATGGAGATAAGAAATCAACATGCTGATATCAGCCTATAGAAAATACATTGATCATGTGAGGTGTCTGCATTCACAGCTTTGCTACAGTAAAACACTGGCCTGTTGGTTCAAAATCAAACCATGATCTTCCCAGCTAATAAAAGCAAGCCAATGTCAGTCGCACCATCACTAATAATTAGTATCTCTTTCAGAAAATCTCTCTAAATAAATCTCTTTAAATAAAACAATTATCTAGATAATGTCATCTCTGCCTCTTGCAGATCACATGCCTGAATTACACATTCTCTCCAAATGTTCTTGCTATTGGATTTCTGAAGCAAAGTCATCGAGACTGAATAATGCACAACTTATGCTCACATCTGGGATATCTCAAAAGCAGGTTTTGAACCAGGACATATCACAGAGAAGCCAAAAGCAGCCATGATAAATATCTTCCTTATGGCTTTGATTTAAAGCCTGAATTTATACTGTTTGA
This sequence comes from Tetrao urogallus, assembly GCF_951394365.1. Lineage (NCBI taxonomy): Eukaryota > Metazoa > Chordata > Aves > Galliformes > Phasianidae > Tetrao > Tetrao urogallus. The sequence continues at coordinate 88,047,568 of NC_136815.1, read as the reverse complement.
CCTAATCTGCCTTTGACAACGTTGCAGGTGCCGGTGACCTGTATCTGTTCGTAGTGCCAAGCTGCACTGGGTGTTGCCTTGAAGGACACACTTCATATATCCTCCAGTATCTGAGGTAATGAACACAGGCAGGATACAAAAATAAGTAATCAGTCAGTGTGCCTGAACATGCCATGTGATTTTACACGCCTGTTGTGGGGGAAGGGGTTTGCACATAGAGCTGCATGCCAATAGACACAGATTGTTTAACAGTCACCTCCCAGCAGTAAAATGGGTTGCCAGTTCAAGTCACAGGCAATTTTACAGGATAATTTTTAACCTTACTGAAGTTATTAGAGACTAGCTATGGGGAGACTTGTGAAGTGTGAGTTGCTGCTCTCCATCTGAATGAGAAAGATAGGTAATCCCCTCAAAGCTGAGCTGAAGGTTATCCCCCTTTTTAGATATTAGAAGAAACTCTTCAGAAAGGATCAAATTATGTACAATTTTTACAGTTACGAGAGAGAATTTACAAGATTTATTTTCCATTTCGCCACCACGCTTCCCTCCTATCTCTCTTTCCATCTGTGTCTTAGGAGAGCACTGCTCTGTCTCAGCGCTGACTGCTACGGACTTCATGATGCACCACAAGCAGTGAAGCAGTGAAGCAGCGATGTGAGTCTCATTATATCTTTCATGAAAAACATTTCACGAGATGATAGTGGAGCTAAAACTGTGCTAAGGCAGTAGGTACAACTATTTCAAGATACCACACTCTCCCTTTCTCCCACCTCCTATTCCAAGTAAAACTACTTGTGTTGAGCATATGGGCACATTTTCAGTGGTGAACTATCACTGCAAGGCACTATGGTTATCTTCACCTTTCCATTGCTCTCACCCAATACAGTCCCTAATGCTGAGCCTTCTGTAGTGATCCTAAAGACAAATGCCACTGTCAAACATTTCAGGGCCACATCCTGTGAAGGAGAGGGTGAGAAAGCAAGCTCTTTGGCAGTCGCCAGTGCCAGCGTGCCTAAATAAAGCACCACGTGTACATACTACCAGATATATCTCAATAAACTGAGATTTATGAGAGGAGAAGAAACTAAGAAAAAATGTAGCCCAGTTTCTGAACGGTCTCTGCAGTCTCCTGGAGAAGGGAAATGGTTTAGCATAACACCACAGCATGCCATCTTTCATATGATATTCTTTGCCATTGCAGTCTCAGCTCTGCTCTAACACAGAGCCACGTTTTTGCACATCCTTTCTCCCAGGGTGTCTGGCACAATGAGCAGATAAGCATCTGTGGAAAACATGCAAAACTTGATTGTTTCTGTAAGTCCTGCAGAAATGAGCTTTCACTACCTCCAGAGACACTGCCTTTGTTTCAAGCCCCTGATGTTGATGCCCCCACCCATTACGGCTCTGCCATGTACCTGCATCTACACATGCTGGTGTTAACTGTGCAGATGGAGGAATGGCTTCCTGATGTGACATACTGCCATTTCTAACCCACACTGACAAGTAGCTACCACCAAGAAAAGTAGTACATTTCACAAGTCTGCCCTTTGTTGATTTGTTACCAGTCTCTCGGCTGCTTCCACTCCTCCCTTCCACATGTCTTTTTGGAAATAGCACATTTCAACTGGCATGCTTTGAAAGTATGTGCTTTGAAAGTATGTTCCCTTCTCACCCCCCCCCCTTTTTTTTTTTCTATTCCCAGAACTTTGTAACTGTTTATTGTTTTATTATTATTATTATTATTTTTTAACCCTGAGTTCTTGTTTTCCTTTGGAGGGAGATGTTGCATGTTAGTGCACACAGACATACATTCCTCATACTGTCGGTTTTCTCTCTATCCATCTTATGCCTTGATGTCTTGATTAAAAAAAAATTTCTACATTAGAAAATGTTTTCTTCAGGAACATAAAAATCAAAAGTTTGCTACTTTTCTTGCACTATAAGAAGTAAATCTATGTGACAGAAGATTTCCACCACAAAGCAACTCCTATTTCACATGGCCATGAATAAAGTATTGCAATTCCAGATTGGACTTTTCAGAGTATGTCATTACATTAAAAGTGAATTTTGTATTTCTTATACTCTCTCAATTTACCTAAGCATGCTCTACTCACATAATAATTTTTATACCAGTAATTGAAACATTATTAATTCTGGAAACTTGGAGGCAGGCACTATTCTACCAATACATTCTCTTTTACAGGACAACTAGTATCTTTGCTTTATTCCCCAGAGCTGCCAAAATACTGATAATCTTTTCCTCTTGTATTCTATATTATAAAGAAAAGACAAAAGATAACTTCTATTACCAATTGCCTTTTTTTTTTATAGGAGTCCTAGTGACAGAGTTCTTAAACTAAGGGAAAGGTTGCATACTATCATTTAAGAGTAGGTTTTGAACTACTTAGTTTGTTAAAGATCCTACTCTTCTATCATTCAAATATGGAAAATAAAATAAATTGATAAATTATTAGGATTTATTTGGATAAATGTTTATAGTATCTGGCTGATAAGGAATGTTGTATGTATGTTGCACATAGCTATAAATTTGGTTTAATAAATAATTGGGACATTACACACCCAAAGTAAAATTATGTGTTATTTTAGCACTAGACTGAGATGTGTGATTTCTTTTTCTTTGTTTTCTTCATGGATTTTTGGTTAACCCAGGGAATACTTCATTTTGTCCTTTAGTTTTCTTACATCTGCTTTGTCTATTTGTTTGGGTTTTTCTTTAGCTTTTTCATTCTATTAAGTGTTTTGTGTGTTCACAAGTTGATTAGTGAACTGCAACTCAGGGAAAACCTGTAATTAATTTTTAAGACAGCATCATCCAAAGGTAGAATATGAGAATATGTATATATATATGAGAACATCGGGTTTTATTTCATATAGAGTGTCTGGCTGGTAAAAGATATGAGATTTGCCCCATCTTTAATCTTGGAGGACTCAAACGTTTTCACATCTGTAAGAAAAAGAATGAAATGTAAATATACTGTACTGACTGGGGGAAAGGGTAGGGGAGGTCAGTCTAGACAGGAAAAGTGGGTGAGGAAAATTTCTCTTCAGCTCTGTGCTTCTGAAACTGCTCTGCTAACAGGCTGATGCTTCCCTGTCTGACAGGGAGACCCTTTTATCCTTCAAAATACTATCCATGGAAAAATATCTCTTTTCAGTTGCTTAACAAAGTATTCTGAAAATATATTACACCAAATTAAAAATGTGTGATACTCAGGTTTTTTTTAATATCTTCTTGTTGGAAAAGAATCCCCGGGATATTTATTTGTATCAGTCCCAAATCAACTTCTACATGCACCTATAAGAAGTTACAAAAATTATTTCATTGTGACACATCAGCTATTCCAGTGTTGGCACTACGTCTCTCATCATACATATAAAACCAGTCTTCACTTCCCTCTTATCTTACCCCAAATAGCATCTTCAGGACAGTCTTTGTCAGATATTTCAGTAACTGTTCTCTCTAATGTGTTACAATATGTCCTTCCAACAAAGTAAATGTCTACTTCAGATGTTGTCCTATCCTTGCCTTCTGAATGCTGCCTTATGAAGGGGAGTAACCGTAAACTACTGTTGCTGAAAGGGCAGGGAGACATACAGGGTTTGATTTAAGAAGACAGAAAGCATTCACATAATTTCTTTTATCAGCTGGTGCAGTTCAACCTCAAATGTCACTAGGTTGGAGATCTGGGACTTTTTACTCCTTCTGGAAGACTGTTCCAAACTTCATCTACTCTGAGATCTTGTAGCTTTTTTCCACTATTGAGGCTACATGCATCCACAAATACATTATGCTTGCTATCATGGCAGTATTGCCTGTGACTTTGAAAATTGATATGGACCATGGTTATCTTCCCTGCTAATATGTCCGTTGCTTTGAAAGTAATGCCCCCTATTTATTTCCATGGAAACTACAACCAATACAAAGACCACGGTAACACTGAAAGATCACATTCTCAGCCACATAGCACTGTTTTTCAACACAGTCACCACCATTACTTTTGCATTTTTGCCAGCAATGCGAAACGAGCCTGCATGCCGAGCTCATAAAGATCTGTACTAGCAGGTCACTGTCACTGTTGTTTCTGCTGAAATGCACCACCCACTGCCTCTCACATCCACTGTTTAGTCTCTATCAACATTCAGAAGTGTTGATGAATGTCAGTGGGTGCCATTTTTTCCGCATGGAGGAACTCAGTGACGCCCCTTTGTTTCATACACACTTCCATGTCAGTCGCCATTTCGTCAGACTGCTGCCATGTGTTGCATGACAACCAAATGTACAAGAATATTGGTGAGAAGGTTCAAACTCTACTGCCATACCACCAACATCCGCATCTGACACTGAGGGCCAACATAACACATGAGGCATTAAATTCATAGAGCCCTCATATATTTAAGTCAGCTGTCACATCTCTTGTCTTTTATTTTGACAGGCCAAGCAAATCATGCTTTTTGGTCAGCTTTTTTTCACTGTTAATCAAGTCCACTCTCCAGACGCCTTTCTCTACACCTATTCCAATTTGGATCACTCCTGCTTAAAATGAAGTCATATGAGACACTACAGAACGTTGGATGCTGCTTCCCTCATGGTATAGCAGAATCTGTCCTGCTCTCAGAGCAACAAGATAAATATTCTTCATACAGGAACCTACTTTGGGAAATAAGTTGCCCGAGTGCCATTTCACTCAGCTATTACATATTCAATTTTTTATAAAGATCAAGCCTAAGAATTGCTACTTATTTCCAGAATTGTCTGTTTTACTGGATGGGAACTGTCACTTCCCAGCCACGTTTACTCACTATAAACTTAGAAGTAGCTAAGCATTCAGTAAATATATCTGATATTCTCTTGACTCCTAGATATATCTTTTGCTGTTTTACTGTGTTGCAGAGCCTCGGAAGCCTGTCTTTGACTCCAAGGAGAAGTTTTTAAATCACCACAGTAATGTCACAGCAGTGTCTTGTTGAAGACTGCCAAGAATGAATCCAAACTATTACCCAGGGTCAGAGACAGTGAGGTGAATGGAAATTTGAGAATATGAAAAAGAGAAATAAAGATTCTTCATGGTCTTTTTCCCGTGTATATGTTGAGGATTCTGACTGGAATACTGTGCTCAGCTGGGGAGTTGAAAGGCAAAGTCCCAAGAGCTGCTCTCAGTCAGATTTTGTTAAATCAATGGGATCTTGCTTGAGTTTCAGAGTATTTAGGATCTAAGACTATAAATCACCCCACTCTGTTCACATCTTGTCTCACTAAGGTCTTATATTTTGTTATTACTAGGTCCTAAATGGAACTATGACTCCTCTTGCATCCAGTATCCAGGAAGAGTTCTTTCACTGGAATAAAAACATCCCTACATGTGTTTATTTGAAGGAAATGCATTAGGTTTTGGATCTTCAGTTTCCTTTATTTATTTTTCTTGAAATGTAAATCTGCTCAGGAGCCCCTTCCATGACTTTTTTTTTTTTTTCTTTTCTTTTTCTTGGTTTTATTTATTGCTAGTGTCTGGGCTAAGGTTCATCAATCTTTAGTGTGAGTAAATTAAGGAAAAAAAAATGATTAACTTGCTCCTGTCGCATACATCTAAACATAGCAGATATGGTAGTGTACTTTTCTCTGTGAAAAGCTCTGCCAAGAGACTGTTAATTTGACCTTGTGTCATTATATCTTTTATGCAAATCCATGATGTGGAGGGGTCTTTGCCATCTGCTTCCATCAGGAGGGTTATCTCAGTGTCTAGACACTGCAGAGACAGGCTTTTTAGGGTTGCTGGTAGATAGACGGAGCTTTGGAGAGCTTGTGTTTAATCCTCTTCAGATGTGGATAGATGTTTTCCTATAGTCTGGGATGAAGTTCAGGTTTGAATTTCAGAAGAAGTTGTCCTTGAGTGTAAGTGGACAATTTTGGTTAGCAGTGAACTCCAACAGGATTTGTAGGATTAAAAATGGGGTTAAATAATACTGGAATCAGAGAGACAGCATTTTCATACACAGCATGTTTGGCTTCATTTTTTTTTTTTTTTTTTTTTCAACACAAATTAAAATTCTTCAAGCAGAGTAAAATTTTACTCACACACTTCTAATGGTAATGGTTTCCATAAAGGAAAACTGTTATAAAAACTGTAAAAGAGCAAACGAGAAGGGAGTGTATGCCTATATGCACATTAAACTTTTATCACTGACACTTTAAAGTACACAGATTATAAAAGATGTTTTTAAATCTTACTAGCTGCTCACCATTTGTTTATTTTGGCACAGTTCTCGTCTCCAAAAATGAGAATAAGGCAAACAAACATACTCCTGCCCTATGTCACATACAGGTTCTCATGCAAGAGCACAATATAGCAATGTTTAGGTCTCAACCAGCAGAAAGCAGCATCTGTTCTGAAAAGCTGCCTCTGTGGAAACTTTGAAAACGGTCAGACATTCCTGTGCTGTGAGGTGTACATCCTATTGCAGCAGTGTTATTGGTGCTCCCAAGTTCCCAGTTCAAGGAGTGAGGTCCCTTCTGCAACACAGAAAGAGCCCTCAGGATAGAGTGGAGGTGGAAGTGCTTATATCTGACAGGAACTGTTCACTTTGAGTGCAGCTCTTGGCAAGTCCCCTCACACTGACCTCCTCACCTGCACTCCTGTGCTGTTCTTCACTTCCACCTGGCTACACAGCCATCTTATGTGCTGGATTTGGTTACTTTGGATAACATAACCGGGAGGTGATACATGCAACTGCCTTTCAGGAGTACAAGTTTATCAAGGAGTGTTCTTCTAGGAATGATGCTGGTACTGTTTTACATAGGTCACTCTGAAAGTAATACTATCTATTTATTTCCACAGAAATACTACAACAACTACAAAGAGCATAATAGCCTCATCTGATGGAGACAATTCACAGCTATAAAACATTATTTTTTCAGCAGAGTCACCACTAAGTCACATTAACTAAGCATTTTTGCCAGTGATGAGCAAGAGTGTGCATGTCATGCTCATAAAAACCTGCACCAGTGGAGGTGAACAGTTGTTTCACAGCTGCTTTGACAACATTGCTGCTAGGAAAATGATGCAATCCATTTTTCATCGACCAAAAAAGATAGAAGTCAGAAGGCACCAAATCTGGATAATACAGTGTGTGCAGTAGTATGGTCCAGCCAAAATTGGTGATGTGCTCCGTGGTCTTCAGACTGGGGCCTGGTGTTGTCATATTGCAAGGGAAAGATTTTCTTCTTCTGTCTGGACTCTGGAAGATCAAGCCTTCAGCTTTCTAGGTTCCAGGAAATCCAGAAGGATCACCCCTTTCCTGACCCAAAATACAGTGCTTGAGGAATTCACATCTTGCCACTCCATGGACTGTGTTTTGACTCTGGCTTATAGTGGTGACACCACTTTATGTCACTGGTAATGATATGATACAGGAAGCTGTCACCTCCAGCCCCATATTAGTTCAGTAGGTACTGACAAACTTGCCAACAGTGTTCTTTCTGTTCCTGTGTGAACATTTGTATGACCCACCTGACACAAACTATATTCCAGAGTTGCAACTGTCATTTCCAATATATTGAAGCCAATATCCAGCTCCATACACATTTTCCTGGTTGTAATCTGCCAATTAGTACAGATGAGCTGATCAAGATGCTCTTCATTCCATGCTGTGATAGCCATGTACCATACAAAATGTGGCTTGTCCTTCGTATCACTGTTGATACTGCTGAAATGCACCACCCAGTGCCTCACTATGCTAATGTCTACTGTTTGGACTCCATAAACATTCAGCAAGAGTTGATACATGTCAATTGGTGTAATTTTTTCTGCATGGAAGAATTCAGTGACACACCTTTGTTTCATACACACTTTCATGCCAGATACCATTTTGTCAGACTTCCCTTCTGCTGCCATTTGTCACACAGCAATCAAATGAAATGGAATATTAGCAGGGAAGTTTTACATTTACTGCCAAACCAACATGTGTCTCTGACACTGTGGGTCAGCATGACAATATAGGAGGCATTACTTTCAGAGTTGCCCTCATATTTTTATTATTTACTGATAAAAAAGCAGAAGTGTGTTAGTGAAAGCAAACTATTAGCATAGACAGAAAAAAGTCAGTATGGAAGACCGAAGGAAAGAAGGAAGAAATTTTGTGATGACCTCGCACATTGAACAGGTAGAAATACACATATACTGTGTTCTGACAGCTAATAACAAACACCTTTTATGAGATGGAATCAGCTGAAAAGTTGAGAGAAGACAGACACACAATTTAAAACTCCACTCGAGTGGTGAGATCTACATGCTGGCTAAGGCAGGCTTATCTGTGCACACTTCAGTGACTGCTAAGAAGACGAGTCTACATACGGAGAGATAAAGGACAGTTTTGTTTCCTGTGTTCAGTTATTTACCTGCTGTTACAATGCAAAGTACATTGGACACAGCAGTCAGTATTATGTTCACCAGCACACCGAACAAAATCTTCTCAACAGCCACTGAGCTTGTCAGAGTGCTTTGAACCAGCTTGGTTTGTGCACAACCAGGCTTTCCATTGCCAGGCCTGTAAACCAAGTGCACCTTTTTTAAAGCAATGTAATCCTGAAATGGTACTGCCTTTCACCCAGCAAATGCCAAACTAGATAATTACTGCCAGTAACCAAGCATGGATTCACAGGAGTACAATTTTGCAGAATGGAGCACAATCCAGCCCTTCTTACAGAAGCTTTAGACCACCTCTCATGAAATGGTACGTTGAAAAGGCTCTTTGAATCTTTCCTGCTGAACCAAGGCAGAACAGTTTTTGTACGGATAACCAGCAGAGTGAAGATGCCATCTGAGTATATTCCTCAGATAAGGAATTTATGGGATACGCTCTTTGATGTCTGTCAGTCTTGCACAGAGGAAGAGGGGGTGTTCTGCTTTGTATCAGAGAAATTGATGCTAAACCTAACTCTGGGGCTGGCTGAGTCAAAGGTTTCCCTTCAGCTAGGGTCTAGAGGTCAGAACCATCGAAAGGACACATTGCTTTTTTCTTCTCTTTCACAGCTAGTCAGAAGACTGAACACACTCTGGTCTGAAATACTGTGGAGAGATCGGTGTCTGGTTTTCATAACCTTTCTTTGCTATTGTCACCTCACAAAGAATAGCAGGCAAGCTGTAAATAAAATATATTTACTTATCTAAGAGGTTCTTATTTGACAAGTGAAAACTATAAATTAGATAAACTGAGAACAACCTATGTGGAAAAAAGTTCTTAGATGTAAATCAGAAAAAAAAAGAGAAAAAAAAGCACACAAATTAGCGCTCTGAAATATAGTCAGAAATCAAGTAGAGGGAACATACGATAGAAATATAAGTACCCATTGTATCTCATCTGTAAAAGAAAGTCTCGTGCGCCTGCCGCTCCATGGGCTTTGGTTCAGAGATCAAAGCTCTGATTGCAAAAGGTGTAGGAATATATTAAAAACAAGACTGCTCTTAGCCAACAGACATAACTCCTCAGACTGTGATTTATCAGCTATTTAACAGAAGCAGATTGATCATAAAAGGCCTCACAAATCCTACCCCTCTGTCACTAGTCAATAGCATTTTAAAATGCTGAAGAGTTTGTGTTGTCCAAAGCACTGGGGAGCTATGATTTACTGGCTGGGATTGATCACGTTTCTGGTAGCACAGATGGCTGAAATTTTGGTCTGGGCAATTTCTCAACATGATAGAATAAATTCTCAACTGCCATATCAGAACATGAGAGGCCTTTTCCTGGGGAAAAGACTGCACAGGCATATTTATGGAGGTGTGTCTGTTGTATTTCTAACCATACATACAGTTCTTCCCCTTTTCTCTATATGTCGTGTTCTCCTAAGAAAAGTAAGTTCCCAGTTATCTGTTCAATAACAAGCAGAGCATTCACAAGTGAAATCGCAAGCAACGCTAACCAGTTAACTGGTTATGGCAGCGAAATTATAGATAATAATAAACAACATGATTACTACATATTTATAATATATAGCACATTATGAATAAAAAATATTAAAATAATATCAACGACTTTTCAGTTGACTACATTTGTCCTAACTAAAAGAACAACTAAGAGTTAATGATCTGTGATTGTTTCCAACTCACCACTTCTGAGCTAATACTGGATGTGCCTCTCCTGTAGGCTTCAGCAAGAGCCATATCCCCATATTGTCATATTATTCTTTCTTGATACCTTCTTAGAATCAAAGCAGTTAGCAAGCTACCTGAGGAGTCCATCTCTCCTAGAGATGGATATCTGGCTTTATTTACAATGAAATAGTTGCTTTTCTTCACTTCTTTGTCTCTCTTGAAACTGTATGTATCAGGTCTCTTCAATCACTTGGCAGATAGAACAGAGGACCAGCACTGTCAAATGTTCTATCAGTATGATCAGAGTTAAAATTTTTGCCTGTCCTGCCCTACACAGTACTTGTATTATTGTCCTAATCTTCCACATAGCGAAAGGAGAAAGATCACTGGATCCAGTGACTGAAAGGTCTTGCTAATAGCTAAATCCCAACCAGTCCGTCATGTAAGTGATGAGAGTAGGTCAGATCAGTGTGGAGTTAAGGGACTCACTTATGTTTCATTGCATATAGGAAGCATGAAGATGGAGAAAAAGAGCAGAACCAAAATCTACTGCAAATTCAATTTAACTTCTGCGCCAAAGGAAGGACCAAGCCTTTATCCATCCTCAAGCAGCTGGTAGCAGTAACACTGGTCACTTCTGAAGCAAAACGTGCTCTTGTACTTTTCTCAAATGGCTTTGTCAAGTAGAACATGAGGATCTTTTCCAAGTTCAGACTGAGCAGACAGAGAAAAGATCACCTCGATTCCACAGTTCAGGACATGTCCTTGCCCAAATCACCCATGACTTCTGCACCCCGCTGTGATTGCCTGTGGTCCTGATAAACCTACAGGGGAAGGTGGTGTCTGCATACACACCTGCTTATCCCCACCACTAACAGAGAAGCTCCTCCTGGTTTAGAGCAGAGACTCTTCCTGAAGGCAGAACATTTGCTGCCTGATCACTGGATATTATACTTCTAACAAAGCTGAGAGGTCTTACTAAGAACATCTTCCCATTGTCTTTACTCACAAGATAGGAATTCTCATGCAATGACAGCTAAATGAGTGAGAAGTCCCCTGAATCACACTGAAAGATTTTCTCCTTGCAAGAGTGAGGTAGTGTGCTTTAAAAAACCTGCTTGAAAACAAATAAGTCTCATTTGAAATCAGTGATAGCTGACAGGTTTGCACATTACATTCTTTAGTAAAACCAGAGATGATTTCTATGAAGATTTTCCATGCTCCATTAAAATGAAAAAAAAAAAATTCAAGTCTGCAGCTTGCTATGCTGCAGACAGATACCTCTTAACCATAGTGATAGTTAGGACTTGTAAGGAAAACTAAATTCATAAAGAAAAAAATATGAGCTTCGTACATTTAAAGGGTTACATTTCAGATTGTGGAAAGATAGGAAAATAAATTAAATGAAGCATTGCTAACAACACAGAAAGTTATCATCAGGATCTCAGTTATATACTCAGTACAGTTTTCTCAGTCACAAGAACAGACTGCAGTTTCACTTCTCCACATCACCATAAAATGTATGCTATGAATTGAGGCAAAACATTCAGTCAAATATTTGGCAAATTTACCTCTAAATTCCACTTGTCTTCATGCACATCTTATGAGTTGCACACTGGAGAGGAAGGGTTGGCTGAGATGGAGGGGAGGGAAGGTAAAAGCTGTATGCGACGCCTCTCACTGCAGTGAGAGATTTTGGTTAGGACTTCAGGAAAAATCTAACCCTGAACCTCAAATGCTGTGTTGCAGGAGCCAGTTTTTACCACAAGAGTGAAAAACAGTATTTCAAATACAGTAAATCTGACACTTGTGAACTGTAGGCAAAGTTTATTTTTATTACTGAGGAAAAAGAAAAGCTAAAAAAAACCTAAAAGTTCAAAATTCAAAGCAAAAGCTGGAACTAAACCACGTGTGATTTTATTTCCTTCTCCAGAAAAATGCAGACAGCTCTGTATATATAGGGAATGTTCTGGCTGATACTTTTTTTTTTACCTGTATTTATTACTAACTTTACTGACAGTGGGTCAACTCCTACTCTTTAAGCAGTCATTGACTGAAATAGACTTGCAAGAGGGGGTGAAGTACCACTTGAGTACTCTTTATGGGTGTCAGCACCTGGGCCTGGAAGCCACATTAATTTTAAATACTATTAAAAATAGAAAAATTCTTAGGCATGGCAGCTATGATTGTTAAATTGCCATAACAAAACTTTGCCAACTGGCCTGCACATAACCAAAAAGGGAACTAGAGATGCTTACATCCAATGCAGAGTGGTTATGGGTACATGACCACGCATACAGAGACACAATTTGACTTTTTGAAGTAGAACTCACCAAACCAGAAGCCTTCACCATTAATCTGAAACAAAGGCTTCGGTAGCATGGCTCTGATCTGCTCTCAGAGTAGCCTACAAGACCATGCTTCCTCACTGCAAATGCGGCTGTTTGGATCCTTCAGACTGAGGAAGAATTCAACTGCTGTCCTGGTAAATGATGAGGAATCTGAGAAACAGATGTGAAAGATGTTTGGCAGTCAGCAGACATTTGAGAGATCAAGTAATTAATAGAGAGAGTGATCCTGAGCCTGCAAAAAAGTGAAAGCATTTCCTTATTTGTCGTATATGATCTGCAAATAGCCCAGCTTCATCTGCTGCCTGATGCTCCCTCCGAAATCAGGGGTACACACAACAAAATATAACAAACATAACAGTGAGAGGCAGACCATAGTGAGGGTTCCCTCAGTTCCTCCAGATCTGCAGCTCTGTGCCTATAAGTCCACGCAGATGCATCTATTAGGGTATATGGAATGGCTACACTTCATTGCCTATACATTTCAGCAACAAAGCAACAGGAAATTAAAAATTTGAAGGTATCAGAAATTTAGGCAAGGAAGGAAGATGACCACCAAAGACCAAGAACACTCAAGTAGACACAGAGATTTATTTTACAGACTGGAGCCAAATCAAATATTTTTATTTTAAGAAATAAATATGTGAATATCATTAATTTTTGTGTTTAGGAAAAAAAAGTGGTCAATTTTCTCACTAATTCCCTAGAAAAGAAAGAGTGATGTGAATGAAGAACTATTCTTATTCACTCTGAAATTACCATTTCCTAAACTGCACAGAGCCACTCTGTCTAGGTAGCTTCACTTTATTTGCAGATAGAACAAGGAGTGCTTATGTTATGGGTAAACAAATTTTCCTTTTAAGTCACAAATAGAAAAAGAATAGTCCACAAAATGACTTGGCATGGATCTACAAAGAAAGATTTGCCTTGACTCTTATTGCACCAATATGTAACAACATACATAATAATAGCATTGTATGGGTTTTTTTAGTACAGTTCCCTGTTTGGATAGGCACTCAGTTATACCTCCCTTTACAAAAACAGAGCCTTAGTTGTTTTTCAGTCCACCATGACAAGGTTGAAGTAATTTTGATTGCAGCAGTACTCACATTCAACTGGCAGCCTCTGTTCTGTACTTACTAGCACCAAACAGTGACCACCCCATTCTGCAGCTCCTACAGAAGGTAGGACCATAAGATCTGATAACGAATTACTGAGCATATGGCATAATCTTCTACAGAAAGTAGGACCTTTGTACTGTTTAGAAAACTGAATAGTGAGTTCACTAAACTCGTCAGAAACCTTTATTTGTCTCTGTCCTGATTTCACGTCTGAGACAAAGGATTACAAGATCATAGACCTATTCAGGCTGGAAGGGACCTCAGGGGCCTCTAATCCAACCTGCTGTCCAAAAGAGGGGCAGTTGCAGGATCAGACCATGTTGTTCAAGGCTTCACCAAGATGGGTCTTGAAGGCCTCTGAGGATGCATATTGCAAAGTCTTCCCAGATTTATGTTCCACTTCCTGTCTGTTTTCATGAAGAAGTTATCCTTTAGTTTATCTTTAAATCCAATACAAACATTTCTCATTGTAACTTATGCCCATTACTTCTTGTCCGCTCACTGTGCACTATTGAACTGACTCCCTATTCCTGAGTCCTGCTGAGGAAAGCAAGTATACCAGTAGGTATACTGCCAAGCTAATATGATAGGAACTTTTACCACTGAAATTATTATGAATATGATATGAGCTTTATGACAACTGGCTTCTTTTCTGAAGGTAGAGTTTTATATGTAAGTAACGCAGCCACAGGAAAATTGACCAATTCCTACAGAATACAGGTGTGCAATCCCTCAAGAGATAAAAAAAAGTACCAAAAATAGACCAGTTGACTAGTTATATGCAAAATTCTCATTAAAAGAATGACTGTCTGTGTAAGTTCTCAGAAAAAAATAGTTACACAAGCTCTCCAAACATTTGATACTTGCACGGCCAACTTTCCTTCCTCTACACACTCCCCCACTAAAAGACAGCTCCATGCTAGATGCCAACCTGATGCTGTTGTGAGGAAGAGTATGTCATTATTCTAACATCTTCCAAAACAAAGCATGAACAAGGTGCACATACAGCAGATGTCTTTGTATATGTAAGAGATTTTGTAAAGTGGATGGAAGTCAGCTGTTCAAGTAAATAGAAAAGAGCTATTGGTTTTACTTTAATGAAAGATACTAGCAAAAAAACTACAGTTATAAGGAGAGTGAGAAGTGGACGATGTGGTGAGCCTGTGGAGTCCCTCCACTAAAGCCTTTTAAGAACAGCATTGCTTGAAGGTAAAGTGTATACCTCTGGTTACTTCAGCTTCAAAGCAAGAATTATGTCACTCTGTTCTTATGCTGAGTAAAGAAGCAGGCAGTACTGCAGAGAAACATAAATGCTTCCTAAATCATAAGATTTCCTAATACTTACTGCCAGCAAACTTACAGATGTGACTGGGCCCAAGAGGAAAGCTAGAAACCTTGGGCTGAGAAATGTTTGCATCTTCGGGAGGTGTCATCCACTCACATCACTGATGAGGTAACTGAGAACTGCAGGCTCTTGAGTGTCAAGACCAGTTCTCATCCACTTTGAGACCCAACAGAAAAATGATTATTCATTAACAGTGAAGTTGTACATTAACTTCTGTCCGGAAGGATCAAGAGAACAGACAGGACAGGGACAGGAAAGAGGAACCTGGTTGTGCTACAGCTCTTTCCCCACAAAATCTGGTCTTGAACTCCACTGTCAGTTTTGCAAGACAGGTTTGCAAGACAGAATATGATTTGCAAATTAGGGCAGAATGTGGCAAAGTAACTGCATTAGCTACAGACCTGTGCTTACATATCTGTACATGCATTGCACGGGACAAGTGGTGAACAGTAAGATTATCTTTTTCCTGCAGAACTTCAAGGGAAACATTGGAAGTCTTTTGCATTGTAACAACAGGCTTTATGGGCTGAGTTGTGTTGACTGAGTGTTGAATAAAGAATGATAATATATGTATTTACCATGAAACAAGATAATTGGGATCCAGAACATTTTTTTCAACCATCTACAGAATATTTAATTGGTATTAAATTGAGACTTGCACACTGCACGCAGACCTCTTCAATTCTACCATGGCACTCTAACCACAAGGAGCGGAAGAAAAGAAAGACAAGCATCTTTATAAAAAGTCGAAATCTGTGGGTTTGATATAAGTAAAAACAAAGAAGTGACAAATAGTTTAGATCAGAAGTTCAGTCTAGTTTCCTTTGCAGGTCCCTCACACCTCTGTCCTTTCAGACTTTTCCTGAAAGGAGTGGTAGAACATAAAAATTTCTCATATATTCCTGATCTTGCAGTCCTTCTGGCCCAAACAAAACCAGGATACTTCTGCTTCCCCTGACCACTGGCTGTCTGAAATCTCTCCTTTTGGGAGGTTCTTTAAGAGGTGTGACTGCCAAATCCAGCCGAGCAGCATTTGTTTACTTCCTCTGCTGATCCTCCCTGTGAAAGATTGCTGACATTTTTCCAGGGGCACATATGCTAAGAGCAGGATAATGTTTCATCACCCACCCTGACCCATACGTGAGGCAGCTATTTTATTGCCACAAGGAGCAAAGGGTCCCCTCCCACTTCTTTTTGTGCAGCTGCACATGTTACTTCTCCTAATGTGGGGAAGAGCTGCAGACATGGATCAAAGCTGCTAATAGAATCATGGAATAAACGAGGCTTAATAGGCTAACTACTTCAAATGTGATTAAAGTTACAAGCAACCAATCTTTCTTCTTAACCAGGCCTGGCAGTTTTAGGTTAAAAACTGATTTTGTAAGGTTAGATACTCTTCTTCCACATTAGTCTAGTTTCTGTCGTTTTTCCATTTCCACAAGCTGCAATTTGCACATTTCCTGACAGAATCCTGCCAAGCCATCAAGCAGACAAGCTGGCAACTTCGGGGAATGAGCAGCAGTTTTAAGCAGAAGAGAAGCCAGCCAACTATTCAGCTCCCTTCCCCCTCCCAGCCGATCTTTGCTACAGTTTTGTAGGTCCTGATTTTTCTGTTCACTTTGTATAACCAGCAATTTATCAAGTTCACCCCTCTGTCACTTGCAACCCTGTACGTAGTATTGATTTAAACACAGAAGATGCATCAAACTTAGTATTCCCTCACAGCATATGTTACACACAGTTTCTACTTGCTTTGTGTTCATTATCAGAGATATCCTATGTAATAAAAAACTCAAACAAGCTTTTTTAATAATAATTAAGTTATTGGTTATAGAAGGTGACCTGAATGAAAGATAAATTAGCTATAGCAGAGATAGGTCAGGTATATGTTCACAATTTTTTCATCTTCATTAAATATGCCATGTTATTTTTATACATCTGTAAACAGCCAGCAGTAAATTCAGGACAGCAAAAGACTCTTAACTGATGCAGTCTGAGGACCTTAATTGCTGGAGAAACAGAGAAAAGACAATATTTAGGAGATGTGTAATGGCTGTTGGATTTTTAAACCATCCATTATTTTCTGCAACCGTGATGTGAAGCCCATTTACAAGGCCCACATCACTCAGTAAGGGGCAGCTTCTCTAAAACAAACAGTGAATCAGAAAGGATCTACGAGAGGTCTGTGTAATCAAGAATGTCACAGAGAAGGTGCACAGGGATTGTGCGTTCACTGCTAGTCACTGTATGAGATAGAGAGGACAACAAATAAAATTAACAGGTGGCAAATTTAAAACAAACAAAAGGAATATATATCTATATATGTATGTATATATATATATATATATATATATATATATTTTTTTTTTTAACCCAACACACTATGAAAATTCATTGTCACAGGATGTTGTGGACGCCAGAAGCTTGCATGGCTCCAAAAAGCGATTGGACAAGATAATGGGAGAAAAATTAACCAAGGGCTACTGAGCACAACAGCATCGCCTCTGCTGCAGGAAGTCCCTGAGCCACAGACCTCTGGAGGTGGGGAAGGCATACCGGGAAAGCACCGCTGTTTGCCTGCCTGTCCTTGTAACCTTCCTGACACATCTGTTCTCAGCTACCGTCAGAGACAGGATACTGCTCCCTGGGGCCCTGTGGTCTGAGCGAGAAGGCAGTTATTACACATTTATACAAACTGGCAGCCACTGTGCCAGATCTGGCCAATAAAGCACTTCCTCCCCACCGACTCTCCTTCCCAGAGGAACCCAGAAGCAGCCGCTCAGGAGGCATGTGCCACCAAATGTCTCAGCCATGCTTGCTGGTAGCATTGCAGAGAGCCCTGCCACAACTCCCCATGCTGAATGGCAACAGCCATCAGGCACTCACCCCATCCTCTGCTCCCCTGGGGAAGCAGGGAAGCACATCAGGACAAACAGGGCGAGGGAAACATCTATCAAGGGTGGGAAGAGCCTGTGTCCAGATGGCCGTGTGAGAGGGGCTGAGGTGTCCTGCCTGCCCTGTGGCATGTTTAAAGAGGTAGGCACCTGCAGCCCAGTGGTGAGCAGTGGAGTGATTTCAACCTCAACACTGAAACATGTCATCAAAAACAAAACAACAACAACAAAAAAAACAGACCTAAGCTTCCAGCATTCCTTTTCTGCTCTCCTAGTATTCATTCACTGGATGCGATGGGAGCTGTGTTGCTAGTTGCCAAGGGTATAAGATCAGTAAAAATGCAAGCCTGGCAGTATAGGCTTTTTTTTTTCCCCCTGTTTGTCTTTTCCCCTCTGTATGTTCCAGGGTGGGATTACATGACAAATATGTAACATGGTGAATTAACGTATCAAAACAAAACCTTTGCCCAGCACCTGTAGCTGGCCACCTGATTTCTTATTCAGCACATACTATGTGATCTGAGATCTCTGATGGCAGAAGCCAGAAATAACTCCATAAAACACAAGAAATACGTGAACATATTTGATTTTGTAACGTGCTGTTAATATTCAAGAAACCTAAGAAGCATGAGTTCATTATCAAGCATTCCAAAGACTGATCAATGTTCATTTATGAATGCATGTATAATGCATGTACCTTAGTAATGAGTTCATGGGTTATGTGCCTGTAAAGATATCTGTGGAAATTTAAACAGGAAACTGTCATCCCATCAGCCTTGAAAAGCTGAGACAGCTGAGAAAGGTGGTTTGCTAATGGAGCTCTAGTTCTATTTTTGCTTTCTGCCTAATGATTTTTCTTCTGCCTCCTTTGTTATTTCAGCTACTTTGCTATTTAAAAATATTGATAACACCTGGAATAAAATACATAATTTCTGGAGATCTTTTGAGAAAATCAAATCTGATCCTTCCTTCTAGTCCCCCTCTAGACTCTATTGCCTTATTTTTTTTCTGATGTGGGTGTGCTAAGGTCAGCATCTTTATATGTGGTATAGAAATTAAGTAATTCTTAGTAACTTCATGACGCACAACATACATTTGTTACACAGAAACAGAACTAACATAAGCACCATCTTTCCAGCAAACTCTACACTGTCTCCTCTAGAAAAACAGAAAAATGCTCATGAAAAAAAAACGACTTTTTCTTGAGTGGAAAACCCTTACCTTTCTGAAGTACTAAACATGTCAGTCCCTTAAAATACAGCCTAGTGTATAAATCACCAAATAATGGAAGGGCTCCTAAAGAATGAGAAATACATCAAGATTTACTGCCAAGAATCTATATTCTTTCAGGACTCCTCTATACACCTCTTCCCCCTCCCCCATTTCCTCTTACTTTCTTAACAGTGTCTGATGAATAAGGTTCTTGATTTCTGTCCCTGCAGATGGCAACAAAGAGCTTTGCTTCTGGTCAGACGGTTTGATTTGCACCCAGACAAACCTGTAAACCAGTGATACCATTCTCTTGCTATCCAGAGTTTGCCAGCCTCTATATCCAGAGCCTTTATCCTGCCTCTATCAACTAGCTGCTCCCAGCTGACCGATCACCTCTGAACAGGGCTGCTGCTTGGCTGCATTTCACCAGCCACTCCCCACATCAAAGGCTTGATTGATCTGATTTATTGGCCCATGTTGCCCAGGAAGTGCAGGCAGGGAAGTTAGATGTGCAGTCATTCAAAACATCATATGATGTTTTGATGTTTTTGATGATGTCTTGAAGGGTTTTGTTTGTTTGTTTGTTTGTTTGTTTTTTGCTCTTCTACAGTAGTTGTTGGAGAACTGGGTTTTCAAAATCTTAAATTTTAACAAAGTGATTTTTTTCTTTAGAAGCATAAAAGCGTTAGCTTAGGAAAAGTGCAGGGTAATACATATACTCAGGCACCAGGATGAGCAGCTTAAGTCCACATCACAGCTGTGTGAATGAGTGCTATCAGACATCAAGTAAAGGATAACACAGGCAATTTTGAAAGACAATAAAGGTCAGTATACAGTAAAGCCTTATGTAGCATGTGAAGAAAAAAAACTAAAAACATTTTCTATTGTGTGTGACAGCTATTCTCCATGTCCATGCTTAACTCCATTCAGCTGGATGCCATCTCTATATGAACACATACACAGACACCTCCAAATATGTGCTCTTGCGTTACCAAAGTACTTACCAGCCCAACCAAACCACTGAAGGTTTTCTTTTCAAACTACAGGCAAGATGATGGAGGGAATGAGTTACTCGTTTACAGAATCACAGAATCATAGAAGTTGGAAGGAGCCTCTGGAGGTCTTCTAATTGCCTGCTGAAGCAGGGCTCCTATAGCAGGTCCCACAGGAAAGGATCCGGGCAGGTTTTGAATATCTCCAGGGAAGGAGACTCCACAACCTCTCTGGGCAGCTCAATCATCCATGCAGATATTGTCTATCATCCATGCAGTTTTTCCTCAGGTTTGAATGGAACTTCGTAAGTTCCAGTTTGTACCCATTGCCCCTTGTTCTGTCACTGGGCAACACCAAAAAAAAAAAAAAGCTTGGCTCCATCCACTTGTCTCCTGTCCATTAGATATTTATATGCAATGGTAAGATTCCTCCTCAGTCTTCTCCTGGCTGTCACATCTGCCATAAAGCCTTGTGCAGAACTGAGAGTTGGGAAGGTCTAAAGACATAAGTGCAGAAACGTAGTTAGGATGGAGCAACATCTATTAACAGAACAGCTGATAGAATTAGGGGAAAACAAAACAAAAATAACAGCTGAAAAAAAAAAAGAGAGTTTCTGGGTGCACCAGTTTATTTCTAGGTCCAAAGCAGCCTGGCATAACTCACTCCACATTCACACAGGAAGAAAGGATTTGCTTCCTACATCATGGTTACAACTACTCTCTCAGATGACTCAGACTTTCACACGTCGTGCCACTTACACATATGCAAGCCCAGTATCTAAGACATGTTTAGAAGCTTCAGGGTCTGAGAGAAAAACCTTGGAAATATATACAGAAAACATTAGTGTTGGAAGGTTACTTTTCATGGGTCTGGTAGGGAAAAAATGGGGGTTTTCATGTTAAACAATCTGCCCCAGAATGAGCAGTAAAATATCATTTAAAGTAATGTTTATAAAGATACTGGTATTTTTCCCTAAATGGCCAGTTTTTCTGAACATCTCCTTACACCCCTTCCCCCCTTCATACTTTCCAAGAAAAACATTTGCTTTGCAAACTTGCAGTGTTTCCAAAATTTTTACATCTCTAGCAAAGTTAGGGCTGGGGATAAAACTGGGACAAAGATCTGTGCCAGTAAAGGGGGGTAAAATAAGACAGACATATTGTAAAAAAAGGATTTTAAAACAAATAAACAACACCCCCCCACACACACTTTCTCCCCCCTTTCCCCTCCCCCCACCCTCAGGTTCCCCTTGTATTCTGTTTTGTCTAACAGTCAGTAACATTTTG
Source organism: Tetrao urogallus (assembly GCF_951394365.1). Lineage (NCBI taxonomy): Eukaryota > Metazoa > Chordata > Aves > Galliformes > Phasianidae > Tetrao > Tetrao urogallus. The sequence continues at coordinate 88,026,260 of NC_136815.1, read as the reverse complement.
GCTTTCTATTGGCAATGTTATATTTTCACTTCTTGTTTTAGAAATTTGTCAGCAGGTGAAAAATGCAGTCAGGAACACTGTTGTATAGGAAAGCACCATCTTTAGCATTTGGTACAGTCATTCAAAATGTTTTGAATGGCATGAATTTGTCTTATAAACGCATCCGTAGCTGATAAGCTGCAGTGTCTAAAGCAGCAAACTTTTGTATTCTTACATTTTCTATTCATACAATTAAGTACACAATAAAGGTATCTCAAAGTTTCCCTACATTTCTAGATTTTCCTTTCCCCTTTCTGCCATTTCCTCCTGTTCCTTGAAAAAAGGATCCATGAGCATTCTGTCTTCTTTCACAGCCACATTTGCACAGCTCAGATTAATCTGTGAAAGCTATCCGTATGCTCACAGCAAATGTAAAGCAATTCGCTTTGCTATGCTGCTGATGGAAAAAAAAAAAAAGTAATTTTTAAAAAATCAGCTGGTACTCATCATAGTCTCAAGGCAGGGACAGAAGTAGCTATCTTGGCTAAGACAAGAACCTGCTTCCAGCATCCACCTTCTTTCAGCCATGGATTTACATCTGTTAGGGGTTTACTTCCCCAGCCTAAACGATGAGAAGGCTAATCACCATTCGCTGCTAGGTATGATTCAGAAAAGGCTTTCTTACTGTAACTTTATCTGAGGGCTCAGCTGATTTCAAGAACGTGGTTTTGAGAACCCAGTTAAGAACCTGCCTATTTTAATAGTGAGGCCAGACCCTGGGAAATGTTGCGTTTAAATTCATGTCTTTTTACACTATTTCTAAATTATTTGTGCAGTGTAATAATGTTGTTGTTTAGTAGAGTCACGCAGATGATAACCACAGCTGAAAGCAGTCAGGAGAGGCTGATGCAGAATAAATGCATTGAGGGTAGGATATAATCAGCAGTGCTCTTTGCAGAAGCACTTACGTGTAGTTTCTTTTACGTTTCCTCCTCCAGAGGCCAGGTTATACAGCCTCCCTACTTATGGAGGTGCACAAGCCTCTCTTCACTTTGTACCATGTATTTTTCATGAATGTTGACTTCTCGTATCTTCTCATACCTGCAGGTCTGTGGCCCCAGAATAGTGAGGAGGATTTGACAATACAAGTGAAACTCCACAAGCACACACACATCCTTAGCACAGCTTTTGGTGCTTACAGGTTTCATCTCTGTTTGTGCAGGCACTGCAGCCTCACAGAGGATTTTCTGCTTGTGACACCCATGCCAACACAGCTCAGCTTCTGCTGGGTCTCCTCTGCTCTCTGCCAGCTCAGAACAGAGAATTTGTTTCATATAGTTATATTTGTTTAATATAGTTATATTAATTCAAAATTAATTTTCTGGTGAATGTTTCTGTGAACCTTTCTCGATGATTTGTTTCTGTACCCATCATTCACAGTTCTCAGTGGGAATAACTACACAAATTGCAAGATTTTGCTTTTATTCTTACTTGCAAAATATAGAAGTGTGACCATACAGGACTTAGATTTTCACATTACACAAAGATATGGATTTCAAAATTTCTTCTCTTCTGGCTTATTACTTTGGTCACCTAAGCAGTGCTATGTAATTAACAAATGCATACTTAGCAGAAAAATTAAACTTCCAAATTTTGAATATCCTGAATAACAATCCACTAGTTAAACAACAAATACACTGTTTCTTTAAACAATTCTAACTGGAAGTTTTCAAGTGCACGCCACAGGCAAGGCTTATTGATTACTCGCTACAGCCGCATCAGCAGCAGCAGAGGAGCACCAGTGAAGCTGGGGAACACACTCCAATCCCTTTGACTCCTCAGAGCTTGGCAGCATGCTGCAGCTCTGGCTCAAGCCAAATGTTTTTTTGTCAGGCACAGTTTATGTATTTTTATCTAATCCACAGGCTTTTTGAGCTCCCACTACGTTAAACCACCAAAGACAAGTGAAACAGCTATGGAATAGGACAGAAGCCATCAGGAATGGCATTCCAATGGGATTTAGGCAACATTCAGTCTGGCAAAAGATTTCTAGCAGCAAGCTGCAGGTTTAAATTCCTCTGGATATCTGCCCTGGGTTGCCTGGATTTGTGCCTAGATACCTAACCACATCCAGGTATAGCATGGTATTTCTTGGCTGCGGGTTTAATTTTGCACAGTGTTTTCCTTTAGTATGCCAGTCCACCCCACCTTCACACTGCCTTCATCTATCGACGATTCACATTGCTGTCAATTCCTGGGCTGGGGAGAGCAGTGGAAAACCAGGCCTTTTGTTGCAGTAGTCAAGTGTTATGCATCATGCACGTGAAGTGTTCTGAAACTGCTGTTGGCTGCTGGTGGAAGGAGGAGGTGTGGGGCTGCTCCCTCCTCCCCAGCGGGGAGTTGCACACAACACTGACCACTATTTATGGACAGTATTTCAGTAATGCTAGGTGAAACCATTCCACATTTTCTCAGAGGGAGCGAATGCATCTGAGAGAAAAAAACAAACAACAACAACAACAAAAAAAACCCAAAACAATCTATTATCCTTAGCAGAGATCTTAGAAGAAGGTCAGTGTAAATACAGTAAATAACATTCAAGAGTGAGATGTGGAGAAATGTTGGAGAAATCAGAAGAATCTCAGCCCAGATGAGTGGGAGTTGATCCCCTTTTCAGCACGGTGCTCATCCCAACAGGCCATGCTGTGGCTCTTCCCAGTGAGTGTACTCCCAGAGGAAGGGGCTTTTGTGCCCATACTCAAGGGAAATTAACCATCTAGAAAAGCACATGCTACTTCACAGCACACTCAGACTCCTTTCCCTATTAGCAAACACAGTCTTGTAATAATGGCGAGCCACACTTGCACTTTGAACAGAAGCCATTTATTTTTAGAGGGAGAGTAACATTTTTTCCCCCTTTTCTACCCCCTCACCTCCAACCCTTCCCCACCCCCACCTCCGTGTCCTCTGCTCTAATGAAAGGTCAGAGGTTAGGGTTTTATTTTCCTCCAGACCATGAATGCTAAATAGCTCTAGCAGGAACAGTTCAATGACCCCAGTGTGTCGTGAAGCCTCCGAAAAATGAAAACAAATGTTAGTCTGGGGCCTGAGTGAGACACTTTCTGCCAATCCATCCTTATGGAGCACATTAGGGCCACTTACAAAATCAGGCTAAGCCACGATCTCTGACCTTGCTGCCGTTTCAAATGGCCTCACCTTCTCTGCTGGCAGCCCTGAGAGGGGTTCCCACTCCTCCTGTGGTGCCCGCTGCCGCTCACGTGCAAGTGACATAAGCCAGAGCAATCGCCAGCACACATCAATGGCAGTGCTCCAATTTAAGTGGAGATGGCTGGAGTAGGTGTTATTAGTACCCTGTGTCAAGCTGTGATTGCTCACATATGGCTGCAGGCTGAATGAGACTTTTGATTCAGGGCAAAGAAAGAAAGAGTCAGTGGTAAGGAAAAGAGAGAAGATAAAGAGAGCTTGATCTGACCATATTTTGAACTGAAATGGCTGGATTAGAAATAAATGCAGCTAAAATGAAATCAAGCTGGACATCATCAAGATACCAATATATATATATATATCAGCTTCTGGATTTCCAGGTGGTCCAGATTTTAAGCCTAAAATCCCAGTCCAGTGACATTAAACCCACATATTCAATAGCGAAGCAGTTTTTGCAAAAGGCTTCTGAAGATAAACACATTCTTTTGGTAGTATGACAGAAGAAGCAAGAGAAATATTTTCTCTATAAAGTAGTATTAAACAACCGTAACATTCTTGCATTTAATCTCATCATTCTGAGCCAAGCAATTTTTCACTTCTTTTTTTTTCTTCCCTTTACCATTTTCCCCATTCATTGTCTGTAATGAAATTAAAAAAACAGGGGTTTGAGTCTGCACTACTTAAACCTGAGGACCACCATTGCTCTACATATATGAACTGTGTGGAGACTGAAACGAAATTTGCTACTTTATGTATTTTTTTTTTAAGACAAAAAAATCTCCTGGGGTAGAAAGCATGTATGTCACATTCGTTTCTATTTGAATACCTTATCTCATTTCTTACTGTAGGACAGCCTGAAAAGCATACTGTGCATAAACTGTATTATGCAAAGGAAAAAAGAAGAGATGAGACATGACAGTCTATCAAAACTTCCACAGAGAAATGAACAATTAAATGAAATTCTCCTTCAAAACAGTCCAGTCTCAAAATAGAAGAAAAGCCAATGAGCACCTCATTCAGAATGGGCTGAGCACACTTTTATCTTACTGGCACATAAAGCCCTGATATGTATTGTAATTCCTTGCTTGTGCACTTAAAAGCAATGTGAAATTTTCTCTGCTTCAACAGGGCTCTTCATGTGAAAGGCTAAGCATAGGAGTCAGAAATCACTGGACGTTCTCCTTCATAACATTGCAACTGTTCACAGATTTTTATGCATACTCTGAATACAGTTACTTTCAATTGGTTTTAAAGAACATGATTTGCTATTTTCTTTTGGGTTGCCACCTAACACTGAATTTGCAAAAGTAAAACTAACAGTGGCCTATTACAGTATTTGCTTTTCTCATTGCTTCAAGTTTCAGGGTAAATCTAAATGAACTGATTACATCAACATGAGTGGTGAATGCTTTTACTCAAAATAACATAAACCACACTGTTGTTGCTATTTATGGTTTTTATGTCATTTATACATGTAGGCCTTGCCTACGCTGACTGAGTGACAATCAGATCTTTTATACTGTGATGGATACTTATGGTGGCCTGCACTACAAAGTCAGCATTGACTACAGGTGCCTGAAGTACTGTTGGTTGACACTTGAGAAAAAGCAGTACAATCTTCTTAATGGTGACAATCTTAAGTGCGTACATTAGCTGTAGGTGTGTATTCACTCTTCAGCTATGAAAATTGTTAAGGCTTTGGAAAAAAAAGGTGTTGTGGATGAAGGGCACGAATAGAGAAATCAATCTACAGGATGTGTAGATCACTAGTTGGAAACAAAGCAATTTCAATTTAAAGGCATAAAAATTATTTATACTTGTCTTCTCTTGGGTTCCCCAACATACTGTTCCCATTCGTATTTGGAAATCCTAAACAATTTCCATTGGTTTTATAGTGACAGTGTATTGTGGGCATGACCTTACCCCTGAAAATGTCCCACCTCTCAGCTGCCTGAATCCTGAGTGATCTCATCCAGTGCTCCAGGCCCTGAACTACCTGCCAGCAGGAAAATGCGTGCAAGATGCATTGTGCTTTGGTGAAAAACCCAAAATACTGATGTACTCACCCTGATTTTTTATTTTTTATTTTTGCCTTTGGCTATGGGATGAGCTAAGCAATTAGCTGATATAATTTTGAAGGAGGAATGGGGATGTTGAGTGGCATTTTGCAGGACTATCTGTGAGAAAAATTCTTCCATTGATCTCTTCACATCCAAATTCCTAACGTGGTTTAAAAACTGCTTCATTTTTATTTCATATTAACTTCAGGGTTGTGTTGCACGCCTCCCCTTCATTTTCTCTTTGCTTTACTCTTGGATATCTGTAAATTTAGAAGCTGTCTACTGACACACGTTTTTTTATGTCATCCTCAAAGCCATCTGCAGGTTTTGAATTTAGGTAGCAAACATCCATGTAACCTCTATAAATTATGCATATAATATATGTAATATTTATGTAACGTTAAAATATATAATACTTGAAGGTTTATATATATTTTTAATACTAAAATTTTATAATACTTTTACATATTTCTGTAGTTATGCATGAGGAGGCAATTATAATAGTGAAAAGCAACATTAGCGCTGCAACATGATAGCAAACCGCACAAAAATACAGACAGTAAAAGTGTTGTTTTTTCCTAAGTGGTCTTCCTCAGTGTGGAATTTTTTTAATGGAAAGGCAGTACAAGAGGGGTCGAGAATGAAAGGAGGACTCTCCTTCCCCACAAAAATGGGCTGGCTTTCACTTTTCACTGGCTTTAATTACTAGGATGCATCTTTAGGGATGCACTGTGAAATTGTGCGTGGACAAAAAGAATGAATCCTTAAAATATTGTAGTTTTATGAAATTGCTTGTTCTCTTTGGTTTAGTCTGAATAGAATTTGGCATTCCTGCTTTGGATAGGACGCTAGCTGTTCCTTCTTGAGTAGAGGCTGTGTAAACACTGTATTAGTCAGTCTTGCTTTTTCCAGAGCCAAGTTTTTAATGTGGGACCAGATGTCCTTTTCACAGGGCTTCTAACTGAAAGGGTTCATGCAGATTGCCTCTCACAAAGTATCCTTCCCCAGCTTTCCTGAAGAAACAACAGGCAGACACAGGAAATCCTACGTTGTAGGACTGGTACACTTTCAAAGAGGAGGAGGTGAGGTGCTGTCTCAGCTGCAAGCAAGATTTACTTTTCACTGTTCTGTGCACAAAATGGAAGGTCTTCACACATTGTCAGAGGACATTGGTTGAAAAGAAGCAGGTGATCAGACAAAAAATTCAGAAAACAATGGCACAAGAAGAAGAAAGTTTGCATCGTCTATTTTCCTTTTAAAACTGTATCTTCTACACTGAGCATCAATTGCATGATGTTGGAAAACCATTGATCCTACAACAGCGAAATCATTCCTCCTCAGAAAGATTTCTAAAAATTTGCTAAATTATTTTGTCAAATTTATATAAGCTATTTGGAGCAGGAGTTATGTTTTATGTATTTGTACAGTATCTAACAGAAGGTATTTTTACACATCTAGTCAAAAAAATGAAGTTACTAGCTTGTGTCACCTAAAATGCAAATAACAATAGCAACAGCAACAAGGAATCTTTCTGTAGTGAATAGAAATCTAACTCTGAATCAAAAGAGTCTTAGCTTCATTATTTTTTTTTAAAGATATGCCCTTTATATCTATCCATACAAAATGTGCTGGATATGACAGCTATTTCTTTTTCTACAGATTTAGAGAAGAAATGCACAGTATGCAAGAGCAGAGGAGTAAAGCAAGCAGGAACAATGTGTGATGGGTGGCAGCATGAGACTAGGACCTGCTGCACCCACTGACAGAAGAGTCAATGTCCAGCCACTGACATCTCTGTGTCCCCCAGGAGCCAATGCCAGGAGTTCACCAGCCTGGAATAAAGTTCAGTAAAAATGTTTTTAATACAGAATTATGGAATCCGTGACTAAATAACTACAGGTGTCAGTTAATGCCCTATTCACATTTATGAAATATACGTGTGTGTGTATATACTTATACAAATGTACATATCTAGGACTTTATATACTTGTGTGTGTAGGATCACAGAATCATAGAGTCACAGTCGTGTTTGGTAGGAAGGGGCCACCCAGTTTGAAGCCTCCAGTCGTGGGCAGGGGCACCTCTCTCCATATCAGGTTGCTCAAAACCCCATCCAAGCTGGCCTTGAACACCTCCAGAAATGGGGCATCCACACGTTCTTTGGGCAGCCTATTCGTCACCATCCTCAGAGTAAAGAATTTTTTTATTAATATGCAATTGAAATCTACCCTTTTTAGTTTAAAGCCATTACCCTTTATCTTATCACTAAGCTTCCTGATAAAGATCCCTGCCCAACTTTCCTGTAGGCCTTCCTTTAAGTTTTGGAAGGCCACTGTAAGGTCTCACCATGGACTTTGCAATTGAACAGCCTTAATTCTCTAAGACTCTCTTCAAATATGAGTAAACATATACGCATGTACACATTTGTGTGCACACGTATTCACTCACAAAAGGACTATAAAATGTAGGAGATCATATTATAGAATAAATCATAAAGAAGATAAAGTAGCAATTCAAAATCACTACCATGACAAGATCCAAATGCTAAGAAACAAGTCATATAAGTATCAGCAAAAGTATTTAAGGTACTATAGGGAGGTTTATCTTTGTTTTATATATATATATATATATATATCCTCCAGAATGAGGACCTTACGAAAGCAATTTCGGAAGCTCAATTCTAATATTACATCACTAGACACACGGCTCACTGGAGGGAGAAAAATTTTATATGCAAAAATCTCAGTCCATATCAAGTTTATTCTTCTCATCTTTTTTCTCTTCTCCAGTTTACACACATAATATCTCTGAAAAAAGAGAGAAAAAACACCTTTCCATATTTGCCTCCAGCTTTGTCATCACTGCCTGACACTGTTACAAATACTGTTTGACACTGGCAGTCCTTGACACCATGTAAAATGAAATCAACTATGGAAACAGAGGCAGCAGCACATACAAACGAATGAAGAAAAGTGTTATCAAGAATTTTTCCAAAATAAATAGTTATGCTAAGAACCCATTCAAAAAATGATCAAGGCCTGCGGACTCTCTCTTCCTCATCTGCCAGCCCTCATATTAACATTGATTCCTATTGATCTTAATCCCTGGAATGTTCTACAAGTAATCTTATCATATGACCTGTACTTAAATAGATAAATAAATAAAATTAATTTTGAAGACACTGCACTTTCAAGAAGTCTGAAAACAGAATTAGTTTTGAAGATCCAGTGAGTGGCAGAGTTGGGTGTAAAGTGTAAGTTTTGCCAGCTCCCAACCCTGTGACCTACAAATGTTTTGTACTGATTCACTTTGTCTACCTGGATGGAAGCATTCCTGCCTTAATTATGCTCTCTAAGGAACAATGACAAATTACTGGGCTTGCTTTCTGGATTGCAATAAATGCTGTGTGGCTGCTTTCCTAAGCCAAATGAAGTTGTGTGAGTTGACACAACAAATGGACACGAGACACTTTGTGTGAATGGTGTTTATATTTGCCTCATTAATTGGGTAATCAGGAAGACTGATGGATCATTTTGTTATTGTAGAAATAATAAAAACTGGACTGGAAGGATGGTCTCAAGTTTTCAAGGCTCTTGCCTCAAGAAAAAAGAACTAGTGTCAGCAGCCCAAGTCTTTGTCATGGCTGAAGACCAGGGAGTTCTTCAGAAAATGTAAAATTGCTCAAAAATTTACTTGTATGGTTACATATGGAAAAAATGAAATAAGAAATTATAGAAGGAAAAGGTTTTTTTTGTTTTTTTTTTTTAAAAAAAAGAAGCCACATATTCATAGTAATTGTATTCATTTCAGAATGATTCAAATGACATTTTTTCACACAGTTCTTGCCATGGCATTATGATAATGTTTCTCTGCACTGCTTCTGTCTTGGCAGATGCTCAGAAGTTCTCCCTTCTCTCTCTGTTAGCAGCATCTGGCTGCAGCATTCCCACCTCTGCAGCTGTTCCTCAGCTGTTCACACAGATGCGTGGAGTGGGGATAACAGCCATCCACCAGGAAACAGGGCAAGATAGGGAAATATAGGCCCGACAGAGTGGGCTTCGTGCAGCTTAGAAGTCATCCCCAGTCTTACAGAGAGGAAAGGCTCTGGTGTCACAGGTGGTGGAAGAGGCAACGAAAAGACGATGCACCCATGTGATGAGGACTGGCAGAAGATGCCTGAGGAAGGAAGCTATGTCCTCCATCAGGCTGCAGGAAGCTCTGGGAGGGTCTTAAAGTGCGGGCAGTGCGGTCACCAGTGCTGAGACACAAGCAAAGTGAGGAGTTCCTCCATCAGCCCTGTGTCAGGTGCCCGCAGCAGGACAAAGGGCCCACTGTTGTACACATCTGCCCCACGACTTACATCAGAGGATGTAAAGGGCCAGCCAGGTAATGAGAACATCAAGGGCAGGCTCTGTGCCTCTGCACAGTGTTTTCTCTCTTTCTTTGGAACAACTGTTCATAATCCCTTCAAAAAAAAAAAATAAAAAAATCCCAGCTGTGGACAGGGAGCAGCTATAAACCCAAACACCTGTGCATCACACAGACACAGCCTCGCCATTATGTGCAGCAGCACAGGCTCCACCACTGCATTCCAGCAGCTTGGCTCCAGGTGAGGCTGGATGGAAAAACACAGGACCCTGCGAGGTTTGCTCTGTCACTGAATGGCCCTTATCTCTTGTTGCTCATGCTTGTCTCCCTCCCTTTGAAACCCACACAGACCACTGAGGTGCTGGTGATTGTTCTCCGTGATCTCAGCCTGAGACAGTCAGTGATGCTTCTCCAAAGCAGTCCATGATGAGGGCTTCATGGATCATTCCTGTCTCAGTGCTGCACATGGGACAGGCAGAAGGCAGTTGCTGCTCCCTTGTGCACTGGGGCTGGTAAAACCATTTATCCATTCAGCTTTCTGAGGGATTACTAACAAGAAAAACTGACATAACTTCTTTCTGAGCAAGGTAGCTCAGAGCACTGTGAAAACAGTCCAGTGAGGTAATTTTTCACCCATGCAGAGGAGATATGAATATTAGAGCAACCAGCAGGAGAAGGCGGCTTTCCATATTCTCAAACAAGCACAGAGCCTCTCCTTCCAAGCTCCATGTCCAGGAGCCACCTCAGTTCCCATTCCCTTGGGAGCCAGAGCTGTGCCAGTGAAATCAGGAGGAGCTAGGCCTCCAGAAGAGTGGTTGTCCTGCCTAAATTGCAAGTCTTCTCTGAGACTGTCATCAAACAGGGTGACTTTGCATCACCTCCTGTTCAGACTGGTGGCAAAACTCATTCTTTGGCCTATTGCCTTTTTTTTTTTTTTTAAGCTATAGAGTTCCTCAGCTGTGGTGGGATTGCTGCGATAGCAGTGGGACATTGACCTGGAAAGAATGAAAATAGGAGAATATGTTTGCCAAGCATATTCCAAAGATGAATTTTGGAAAGCCATGTTTTGTTTTTATGTCTATATGCTGAATTAATCTCTTCAGTAAGCCAGGTTTGCTCAAGAATGTGATTTTGAGAAGGAGTGGCAATTAAAATTCTTCATGTGCTTTCCACCCTTAGAGCTGAGGCCAATGCATCTTAAAAAATAAAAGCAAACCACAAACACATGTGCACTCTGCAAGGATCAAATTACCTACTTTAATCAATGGATATTTGTTTATCTGGATCCTCTTTTTCAAAAAAGTTCCCTGCAACAAGGGATCCCTCTGATCTGTTTATGGGCATGTCTGTCCGACACGCAGAGAAATGGACTGATAAAGTGGGCAGGAGGGCAGTATTCGTATTCCAATAATTACATTCTCACTTCTCTTTTTCCAAGCAAGTCCTATGGATCCTTTCTAAAATCCTCCACCAGCTATTTGAAGAGGAATCATTACTGAAGTGGGAGACAAAAGAAACAAGCTCTGGTTGCTTTTAACACAATAGTTAGAAAACCATGTATGAACCTTTTCTTCAGTCCTTGTGTCCTCTCTTCTTTATTTTTTGCGGTTTTGGACTGTCTATATTCTAAATAACACTTTGAGTAAGGCCCCTTTCAGTCAAGAATTTTAATCATAATTAGCCTTCCAGGATCTTCCTTTTTTTCTGAGAGCAGAAGATTTCCACTTGACTTGAGGTTTAAGGTGTGATATTTTCCAAGGCACTGTCTGCTGAATCTTGGCAAGACTCAGCTCCCTAACCCTCTTAGAGTCCCTTGGAAATCCTACCCTTAGCCAGACAAAGCACAGTATTTTAGTGGGGGAATGAAGTTAGCATGCACATGGCTGTCTGATCCCATGTTTTGTTATTAGAAGACAGGCTTAACAAACATGGGGACTGAACTGCAGAATAACTAACCATAAAGCGTTCTCAGTCCATTAACTGAAATGACTGTGTCCAATTACAGAAGCAAGAAAGTAAGGCTGGAGCAGAGATGTGAAGCTAAAAGCCAGCTGCTGAAATATGAACTATTTCTGTTTCATGCTCACATTTAAAATGAAATTCATTTATGTCTTCCTGGATCTCGGGAATGGAAGGAGAACCAAAACAACGAGAAATAAATCTACATGAAAAAAAAAAAAAAAGGAGGGCAAAACTCTTATTTTATTTTCTTTTTTATTATTTTAGAAACACTCCACTTCTGTCTTGATAAATACGTTTTAGCTATTGTGGTCGGGCTTCTTCAGCATGGTTTGTAGAGGGCATCTACAAGGTGAAAAAATAAGTAAGATGGGAAAAAATGCAGTTCTGTCTAAATTTAGTCCTAAATATGTATTGAATCTGCAGACTCGGATACAGTCTTTCGTTTTACTTAGAGAATAACAAGAGTGAGTTTAAGAAAACTTGTTTGTACGCAAGAGGTGTAAATACACTAATAAAATAACCTTTAATCTGCCTGGAATCCCACTGTACATATATGCATATATATGTATATATATGTATACCCACTGCTATATATGTGTACAGATACACTTGTATGCATGAAGGTGGAGGAGATATTCAGACAGTATTGGAGCAGTATCAGGGCTTTCTTACTCTTTACAACCACCTCTGGGAGGGAAGGTGGCAGCTGTTTAGCAGTGCTCTTACTGGTACAAGCAGTACAAGCATCTTACATATGACAGACATTCAGCATGTATTCAAACGATGCAGGAAAGTAAATGTAAAGAATGAGATGCAATCATAGTTGAAACTAGGTCCCCCAGAATTTAAAAATGACCTCGGAATGCAAATAAACAAAAGTAGCATCTTATTTTCTTTTTTCAGTATGAACTCCAGGCTCAAATGTTGGTTGAGAAACACTACCTTCTCTTGAAACATTAACAGCCTTTTCTTCAGCATCTGTGGCTGTCTCATCAAGCACTCACCCAACCCAGTTCTGCTAAAACAGTAAGGTGCAGTGAGCAGATTTATTTATTTATTACTGTGGCCTCACAGAGCAAAACAAGTTAAAGAGCTTTGGCTTAGTTGAAATCTGTGATTATCAAGTCTTAGCTGCACGCAAGCAAATTTAGCAGTGAGGAACAACTTGGTCCAGTCTGGGTCGGGGCTGGGGAAGACACATTTTGGGGAGAGGCAAACCTCACTCCGTAGCCTCTTAAGAGTACAGCTGATGGTGACTGCTAGATAGAGAAAGAAGATATTTTTCCTCTTTTTGCAATATATCCGAAAGCCATGTTTTCAGGGGAATTTGGTACTGTAATTGCTATGAATCTGTCAGATATTCAAGAAAAACATATGTCATTCCATTCACCTGTAAACCAAAAGTTGACAGCTTAGTCACAGAGATGAATATGTTCTGGCTTGGAAGAATATTTAGGAAATAAATATTGTACTGCTGTCCTCACTAATGTCAGCTTAAGACACATATAGGGCCAAAGTTTTCAGGTGTATTTTAGGACTCAAAAGGTGGGCCTGGGTGAATGTAATGAGATGCAGCACAGCAAAATGCAAGGATTTGCACTTGGGCCGGAGGAATCCCAGGCATCCATACAGACTGGGAGGAGAAATCCTTGAGAGCAGCCCTGCAGAGAAAGACCTGGGGGTCCTGGTGGATGCAAAACTTAATATGAGCCAGCAGTATACTCCTGCAGCTCAGAAAGCAAATGGTATCCTGGGCTCCATCAGAAAAGGGGTGGCCAGCAGGGACAGGGAGGTGATTGTCCCTCTCTATTCTGCTCTTGTGAGACCCCATCTGGAGCTTTGTGTCCAGGTCTGAAGCCCTCAGTACAAGAAACAAAGGGAGCTGTTGGAGAGGGTCCAAAGGAGAGCCAAAGAGATGATCAGGAGGCTGGAGTACCTCCCCTGTGAGGACAGGCTGAGGGAGCTGGGCTTGTTCAGCCTGGAGAAAAGAAGGCTGCGGGGTGACCTCATTGCAGCCTACCAGTACCTAAAGGGAGCCTACAAACAGGAAGGGAGTCAACTCTTTGAAAGGGTAGGTAACTGCAGGACAAGGGAAATGTTTTTAAGATGAGGGAGGAAAGATTTAGGTTGGATATCAGAGGGGAATTCTTTCCTAAGAGAATGGTGAGGTACTGTAACAGCTGCCCAGAGAGGTTGTGGATGCCCCATTCCTAGAGGTGTTCAAGGCCAGATTGGATGGGCCCTGGGCAACCTGGTCTAGTATTAGATATGGAGATTGGTGGCCCTGCATGTGGCAGGGCGGTTGGAGCTTGATCCTTGAGGCCCCTTCCAACCCAAGCCATTCTGTGATTCTATGATTCTAAGATATCTCATGTGAATCTGAGGTTTCAAAGGTCGGAGTTTTAGAATTAACTACTACACACTCTATAAAAATCACGCTCCATTCCACTTTCTCATTTCTTGCATGAGATATCTGCAATCTCCAGTCTCGTCTGAAAGCTACAGAAAGCTATGGAAAGAGAGCCCAGTGATTTACTCCTTGGTGCCCCAGGCAAGTGTCTGTGGCCAACTGTGAAAGGCAAAAGGGCGCTCAGAGTTCAAGTCTGTTACCTCTGAAGGGCTAGGGTTCTGAGTCACCAAAACGGAGGCTGGAGTAACTGATCTTCAGAAATCCTCTGATGAGAAACCCAGATGTCAGATGTGGAAAAATTTGATTCTCATGGGAAAAAAAAGTCTGGTAAACATATTTCACATCAAGCGTGGTTCACCCTCAGAGACAAATCCAGTTTGCAGTCCTCTGTTAGTTTTTTCCTTATTTAGTAAGAAAACACGTATATAAATGTAATCTTTTTTTTTCATTTTCTTGTGGCTGAAACCTCACTTATGGGCTTCCAAAATGACACCTCTGAAGAGCAAAGCCTAACCTCAATGTTTAGTGAAAAAACACAGGAAAGGCGTGAGCACCTCCCTTGAGGAACAGAGCAGAAGCAGTGAATGCTATTCTGAAACAAGAGGACAAACAAAAACATACAAAGCATCTGGATGTTTAAGGTGAATCACAGCCAAGCAAGAGGCTCATGCAACACCAAGGAAACAGTCCAGATGCTAAGTCCACTTTCCTGTGGCATTTCATGATGCAAAGCTCCTCAGTGTTTGCATATTCTTCCATGCAAAATAGACAGATAGCTTTCTTAGAAGAGAGGTGAAGTAGAATTGTCTCTTTTTTCCTCTTAATTCACTTTGCTGAAGGGTTTTGTAGTACCTAGGCTGGAAGCATCACAGTTATCCAGCATTCACTGGAATTATTTTATGAGACAGACTCCTAACAAGCTATAAGGGCTGGCAGCAAAGACTACTCATCACAACTTACTCTTGTCCTAATGCTGAATAACATTTGTTGAACTCATGGGCAATGTACAAGAAATACCCATATGCAAAATGATGTTGCCAGAGAAACCATATAAGTTTTCCAAAGCTGGGTTTGTCCTACAATCCCTCCCCCCTCCCCTTTTTTTTTTCTTTTTTCCTTTTTTTTTTTTTTCTTTTTGTTAGAAAGGTCATTTTAATTAGTAAGCAGGGGCAGGGAGTTATTGTTGGTAGGCTAAGCCCCATATTGATGGTTCCTCTATACATCAGTGCCTGAGTATTAACAGTGCTCAGATAATCTTGCTGGCAAGCAAAGAAACAACTATCATGTTACTTGAAAGAACTGAAGCTATATTGTATAGCAGTCATTAGCCTCCTTGAATCTGCTCATAATGATGAATGCATCATTCTCTCTGCCTGCAACTTGTGTAACAAACAGCACAGCCAAGTCTTTTCCAGTTCTGTTATTATGTTTTAAAAAACACTGACATTTTCTTAAAGAGACATAATTTACAATTTTAAATAACACAACAGTGCCTTGGTGTGTAAGGGCCAGCAAGCAAACAAGACTCCTTTCACAAAGATTGAAAAAAAACAAAACTAAAAAACACAGTCTCGTGCTCTCTGAGGTCACTGTGGCTTTAAACTGTGGGGGAGAAGGGGAATGGGGCGGGATGGGGGAACTAGGGCTTTTTTGTAATGTATCTTTTGCTTTTAAATATGGGTAATGCTCACAGAGCAGAAGGTCCAAGTGTAAGTATCGTTAAAAGCACTGTTTAATTCTCCCTGTAAAAAAAACAAGTTCCTGTGTCAACACTGTCCTAGTAAAGCACCTCAAGCAGCCCTTCTGGAGCCTGAGCATCCATGCTCCTTTTGTCCTTGATTTGCTGCAGCACCACATGGGAAACATCAGGAACTCTCACAGCACTACCAAAGCCCCTCCTACACACATGCCCACTAATCTGGCACCACTGGAGCATCCTTCACCTGCCATCACACATCCCATCTGCGTGGGATGCCCCAACCATTCCTGCTCTCAGGCAGCACTGACTTTCTTCTCACAGTTCTAGCAGGAGCAGACCTACAGTTCTCCAGTTAAATTAGCACTAAGGCTTTACATGAACTTATCATCCTACCAGCTGATGTTACAGATAGGTAAACTATCCCATATACAACTGTATTAGAAAAAAATGCTATAAAAATTTAGTCTCCTTCTTTCCCTGAGCTTTATGAACTTACAACACAAGAACCAAAGGATCCAAGATCTTTTACTAAAACCATTGTCTCTGTTTCATCTGCATGTAGTACTGCAGCAGGAAGGAACAACATCTTGTCGACAGCAGCAGCCTATGACAAGTATCTGACTGCTACTTTAAACTTGTGATGGCATCAGAAGAACAGGTGGCACATCAATTGCAACACTGATATTATCAAATAAGTGAGCAGCACCATTCTGTGAGGGTGGATTTTCTACATGGGCTCCCAGTGCAGCTAGAGGAGAAACTGCTGTTAAACAGCTTGGAGAGCAAAGAGAAGAGAATTAAATGCTGTACCAAGCTTATGAACTCTGTTCAGGTGCTCTGGGTCACAATCAAAGTTTGTTTAGGTGTCCAAGATTTTTTACTATTGACCTTTAGCAGAATTTGACTCTCAAAAACCAGGACTAATTGAGAAGAAAAAACCAATGTGTTTACATTCCAGGCTCCAAATGAGATCACAAGTGTCCCAAGCAGTGTGACAAAGGTTACTGTCAGGGTGTGTTTTATGTCTGAGCAGAAACGGGAAGCACTGTGAGTCACATGGCAACCTGTATCTTGACTTTGACACACAACTTACAAATGTCAATAGTTGGAACAGCTTAGATAATGATTAGAAGATAATGCAAATTTTAGGAGGGTTATCTGAAAGAAGATCAAGATGTGAATTTTTCCAAATGATCTTAGCCTACAGAACACTCCCTGCAAACATTCAGCCTTTTGGTCGTTCTTACATTTTGCAGAAGCAGCAGATCTGATAGTATTTTCTTTGTTCCTTTTTTCCCCATCTTCTGAAACTTCAGCTCACATCAGCAAAATAACATGATCCACAGGGGAAATCGTTGTATTTTTCCATTGTCTATAAGCTAGAGAAAATTTGAAATCAAATCTGAAATTAAAAATTTGGCAGAATATGAATTGAAGTCAGTATTAACTAAAAACTTCAGCAGTATGTTTGCCTGATCAAAGCAACATTCTATATCCCATGGAAGCTTTTGAAGAATATTTAGAAATAAAACAAGTGGGAAAAATCTCTCCGTGCCAGATTTTATGCTGTTTTTTAAACATACATCAAGGCAAAGCCATAAAGCAGCCAATTGCCTGTATCTTCTGCCAAGAGCAGCATTCCCCTCTCTCCCTCATTTTCCTCTCCTCCTCCCTCAGAATGAATGAGATCAAGATCAAGAAAGCTGCGTCAGGCTCTTGAAGCCCTTTTCAAATTTGCAGGAATATTGTGCTCAGAAGAGTACACACACACGAAGCTTTAGGTGTAACAGGCTGATCTGCCTATGTCCCTTTAAATGTCTCCTCCAGCACCACGCCAAGGAGAAATGCAGGATGAAGGAGACAGCAGCACCAAGGAGTGTCCAAGGGCAGCAGACAATTTGGTAGCCAACAGCAAGCTAAAAAGTCATGGGGTCACAGAAGGAGGGGAGAGAGAGGGTAGCATTTGCTCTGGGTGCCAGAAATCCCTCCATACATCTTTGTGCTAATATTATGATTATTACTTTGGCAGAAGCCTTTTTGTTTCTTTTTCCACGCTGATCCTGCTCCCCTCTTGTGCAGGTATTGAGTCTGCACTCAGCCAAAAAAGCAAAAGAAGCGAGGCCATCGGTTTTAGATTTGCTGTGTTCTCTCCAAGATACATAAGATGTGAAAGCAGGGGAAAGTAGGAGTGGTGAGGGGAAAATGAGGAAGAAAAACATCTTAACGGTCACAACCTGGGTAAGGACCTTGACTTTTCTAATACTTTTAGTCCACCATGAATGTGGCAAGGATGAAGAGAAAATAAGTTTTAATTCCAAGTTGCCTCTGATGCAAATAACTGATATAAATAACTCTGTTCCGCCTGAAGCTGACTGAAGACATCAGGACAGCCTCCGTACTAGAATGTTTTATTGGAGGCAGCTACAGTCAAATCCTACTCCTCTCTCTCCCTCTTCCCTCTTCTTTCAAGCCACAGTACATATATCACTGAAGACCTTTTAGAGCTGTCACTAGCTTACGTCAGCCAAAGCCCTCTGCACATCACATGCTGAATCAGCAGCCTCCACACAGCACTGCCCGTGACTGGCACCAGTGCCCAGGGGCAGCTGGATGCTTCTAGTTTCTCCACACCCTGAAAAATGCCTTACTAATACTGAAACTTTTGCTTTCGAGCAAAATTACTCCTTCAGACCCCTCCCATTTCTCAGCCCCTTTTCAACTGCCTCTTTATTCCACTGAAAATAAAGCCCTGAACACTGTGATATTCCTGCATCCCTGCTGCAGTTGCAAGCCCCTGCAATATGATCCTTCTCAGCACATTTCCCCGAGACTCCCTAGCATGTGTAAGCATGCCAACATATAGAGTATGGGTACAAATAAAAGCAGAAGCTGAATTTGTGCATTTCAGTCAAGGATGTTTTGATTTAGATTATAAGCTTAAGCCATTCAGTCTTAAATTATCATTCCAGTATCCTGTATTTCCACTTTCTATTGCCATTTTTTAAATTTCCTATTCACCCCTTGCTTTCCCTGATAACCTTTCACAAATTCTTTGAACGTTTCATTCATTTCACCTTTTTTTTTACCACTCATACTGTTATTCTGACATTTGTTTCATATTTTGCTTCCCCCATAAGCCTGTTTCTTTTGTCATACGTCTTCTTCCTTCTTCTGTTCAAAATTCCTTACAGTATTTTACACAGTTTTTCCTCTTTGTAAAGCCTCTTTTCTTCCATTTTCCATTTGCTTGTATCTGAAACCACTACACTCGTCCCATTTAAGGCTTAGATCCTGAAACCCATCTTAAATCAGAAAAACACTTAAGCAAGTCTTTAACACTGGGGCTCATTTTGGTATGAATTGCACGCATTTCATGTCACAGAATCATAGAACTATATAATGGTCTGGGTTGAAAAGGACCACAATGATCATTTAGTTTCAACCCCCCTGCTATGTGCAAGGTCTCCAACCACCAGACCAGGCTGCCCAGAGCCACATCCAGTCTGGCCTTGAATATAGGTATAGACTCATATCATAGAATGGCCTGGGTTGAAAAGGACCATAATGATCATCTAATTTCAAAGTTCAGCTGCTTTGCCAAATACGTGTAGGCTATATATGTGTGTATGTATGTGTGTGTATATATAAACATACAAAAAAATCATACATGTAAGCAAAGAGTGCTTCTCAAATCCTCTTATATTTAGATGATGGCTGCCAGCTCAGATGGCTCTTGAAGATGTGGAAAGAGGCTGAGCTCCACAGAGCTGCTTCTTGCTGGGAACATGCAGAGATGGATGGCATGCCTGTAGCTCCATGGGCACACAGATAGGGAATGCCTTCAGGTTGCACAGAAAGCAAAACCTTTACAGCAGGAGGAAGCTCAGAAGAGCTTCCAAAGGATTTCCATCCACTGCTACTAATGGTTTGTAGAGAAATACAGGCGTACCTTCAAATACCCATCTCTCCATTAAACTCAGGTTGCAACTTTCTCTTAGGTTGTACATACACACATGCCTTCAACAGGGCTTCATTCCATCTTGAATGGAGCCTCCTCACTTGGGCTGAACAGGGTGAAGGACATGAGCATCAATTTCAGGCACGGGATTGATACAGCTTTCAAACCACTCAAGACTGTGGGCAGAGGTGCTTGCATTTGCAAGTGCTGTCCTTCAGAAGTAAGCCTTAACCTACACATTCCTTTTATCTTCCTACCTGGATGAGTTGGGTGACTCCATGCTCACTTTGTTGCTTTTGCTGAACCTATTCTCAGGCACCCTGTTTACCCCTCTGAGGGTTTTGGCAGCCTGAACTGTGAGCTCTGCTGGGGACAGATTACCAAAATAACTGGGCTTTATAAGGCCTATATCCATATGAGGATGCAATCATATAAAGATTACCAAGCAGTTTTAGGCACTTTGCTGAACAGAGATTATGCTAACAATAATAAGAACTGCTTCCACAAGAAAGTAGTAAGAACAGGAGGGTGTTCTATTTATTTATTTATTTATCTTTAATTTCAAAGCCCACTCTCATAGAAAGTCCTTGGGTGAGGAAGTAGAAAGACCATTACTTCTAGTGTGCTGGACAGATTTGCTAAAGGAGAGAAACTGAATGTTTATGCACTGCCCAAGGCCAGGGTTACACAATTATAAAAATATACTGCCTCCTCTGTAATTCAGTGAATTTTAAATGAAGCAACTTACCTACTATTAACTAGCTATATTTTGTAGTTTTATGGACAATGCACATGGTGTGCTGATTTGCATACATTAGCATGTAATTTACATGCTTACTTCAAGGTATTATTGCCATTACTTTTTGTGCCCTATTTCTCTAATGACTGTAATGGAATACAAACGAGATTTCTCCTTGTATTTACCCTGTTACCTTACACATCAGTTTCAGAATAATGTGTCATGCAGAGAAGTGGGAATTTTCTTGCAAAAGGTTTTGCTTTCAAGTCTGAGCCACTTCATGACCACCCACTCTGCTGCATTTTCTAATGCTGCCTATGTTTCCTTGGTCATTGTTCTTTTCTTAGCCACATAAGGACACGCAGCATTTTAAAAGTCAGGTGCAAGTGCAAAAATTTGCTCTACTGCCTGCACTGAAAAAGAAAGGCACAAGAATTAATGGGTCCCACTCCATCTATCAGCACCCAAAGGCATAGAGAGAAAAATAATCTGCAGCTGGGGAAAGCTGAGCAAGGTCAAAGGGCAGTGTCTGCATCTGCATTCACTGAGAGGCAGAGAGGAAAAGCAAAGGGTCTCTTTTTGTTGCAGCTCAGCACTATTTTAGAAAGCACAGATACTAACTTAATTACCACAGTTCCCTTTTGCACTAGAGCACTGCAGCAGGCTATAAATCAATACTTAAGGTCACATTGCTAAAAGCCCTGAAAAAGACTTTTCTCTCACTATAGCATGTTGTTTTCTGCTTCTGCATGAGTCATGAGAATTGAATATCAGATTGGCAGTGGAGCTAAAACAATGATTACAAAAGAAATTAAGGATTAAAAAAAAACCTAGGTGTAAAATGAGCAAGTCCAGCTCGTGGCAGGACTACATCCAGCCTGTTCACCCCAAACTGGGAGACAGAAGCAACAGCAGGTGCCCAGGAGCACGGAGTGAGTTTTACTTCATGAAAAAATACAGTCATTTCTGCTGAGTATATCTTTGGCAACTTTACCATACATCTGAAAGCAATGATACTTGTGCATGCATGACATCTTATTTCAATAAATTGTTGGTAACAGAGTAACAGAGTTGAGGATTTACAAACAGAGATTATTTTCATTTTTTTTTCTCTTTCCATTTGCTTTTCTACTATACCTGCTGATCCAGCTATTTCACAAATTTTGTAAGAGAAGAAATTGCATCATATGAGAAAAGCTAATTCCAGCTGAAATACATTCAGCCCAACACTGAATGACTTAGCTGGAGGTAGGTTTCTTTTTGTTTGGTTTCACATGGGGAGTATGGGGTCAACAGTATTATTAGATAGATACAGGATTTGATCGAGGAACCACGAGTGTCATACGAATGAGACACAGCATCCTCTAAATACTAGTTTAGATGCTATGGTGTAATTCCAGTCGATGGTGGGAAAAGTTAAACAAGATAGAAATCTATTCAGTATGAGAAAACAAGCTTCCAGGCAATTTTGATTTTCAAAACATAAACAAGTTTTCACCAAACTTGAAATTTAATTTCTAAAACTTGCATTTTTCTTTAGAAGGCAATGGGATCATGGAGGCTGGTAATCCCACATTACACACTGCTGATCAGCTTTAGTTTAGATGTATTTGTTTAAGTGCTATTAGTGTAGGTGGAAGGAGTTGCAGAAGCAGCCATTCTCGAACTACAGCTTCTAGAATCCGTGGATTTCAGACAAAACAGCCACTGGTCACCTGCTGTACAAGCAGGAGAGCATGTGCACATGTTCTAGAGCTGACCATCTCAGGAAAGCATTATACTTCAGTCAAGACTTTCTTTGATTTACAAGGAGAGCTCTAGGCAAAGCATTTTGAAATTCAAAAGCCATATTTTCTGATGATGCTTTCTGTGAAAAAATTCCGAGAAGAAGAGCAAGAATTTGGTGCCATTTTATGTTGATGGAAGGATTATTTTTTACACTTTAGCACAGGTACAAATAGCTCCAATAATCTATGACAAATCTGCCCTGATAACAACAACAGTTCCTCAAAGTATTAGCGACAACTTCCTCAGATGTTATTTGACCAGAAAGTTGCCTAGATTTTTTCAAGCAGAAGCTGAAAACATCCAAGTCCATCTTCATATTTAGACATGAAGAAAATACTCACCTCTTCTACTTCATTCTTTATTATTAGGACTCATGCTTGACTAGTGAACAAGCAGTGGCTAGGAAGAAAAGAAAAAGGTTGTTATATTTCTCTTTTTAAAAGTATTGGCATTTGATAATGGACATTACACTTGCTCCTAAACAGTTACAGAACAGGACTTCTTTTGAAGACATTCTCAGTTACTAATGCCCTGTTGTATATATTTGTGTTGGAAAATGTTGAAAGCTTCCAGGCCAAATGGATTAGTACATGGTAAAATTTGACCAAAGTCCTTTATTACAGTAAAAGCAAGTAAAACCCGACATTCACAACAACACCCAATGTCAATTTACTACTTCCTTTATGAATTCATTGCTGGAATATCCAATTAAATCATCTGAGTCCTCTAAGACAAAATAATAACTGATTCAGCTTTTTTGGAATCCTTAAGTAGAACAGAAGGAGAAAGGAAACCTGAATGTACTTTAAATCATGAAAGCACAGACAGTGCCTAAAAGTCTGACAGTACAATATTTATAATATTATTTACTGCAGTGACAACGATAAACACCAAATTATGCATTCAGAATATTACTGTACTTATTTAAATGTGATCATTTGCTGTAACTCATTCCAGTCTTTATGAGGTACAACTCTGTCTTTAAGAAGCAGTTATACAAAATATGAATGGGAGAACGGCTAAGAATCATAGAATCACAGAACTGTAGGGATTGGAGGGGACCTCTAGAGAACATCCAGTCAAACAAACATCCCTGCTAAAACAGGTTCTCTACAGTAAGTTGCACAGGTAGGTGTCCAGACAGATCTTGAATATCTCCGAAGAAGAAAACTTAGGGTGAAAAAATTTAAGGAAGTTATAGATTAATTCCCACCAACTTCTTTCTATGGAGACCACTGGATTCTCCTGCAGCAGACCTGAATCTATCCAATAAAGTATCAGAGAAAAATCAAAAGGGAACATCAAAAATGAAAACAATACAGTCTGGAATAAAGCTAGGAAAATGGTTAAAAAGTCTAGTTATTAAAAGTGTAAGTTAGCTGGAGTTCAAGTACTATGAAACTGAAGGGCTCAAAACATGCATATTATTACTATTCCTTTGTATAACAAAAATGATGGATAACAAGGTGCCACTCTACCTGTCCTGGACAGTGTATCAGATCCTTCACAGCTAAAAGCACAAAAAGAGAAACTAATGAGATCATCCGTGTAAAAATCAGAAGTTTTCCCATCTCAGAAAAAAAAAAAATGGCTGTTATGTTCCTTTTTCTCGCAACCCTTTTATCAACATAACCACTCCTTCAATGGAAAGAAAACCAAAATTTAACTCTCCGTTTGGTGTGCTGCATTTATATTAAAGACAGAAAAATAAAAATACTGAGAAATAAACTTGTTTTTCCTTTAATACAAAACATGTGAAAGACAAGGACAAAAAGCATTGTGTATGCTTAATGTTCTACCAATAATACATGTGATTTTTTCCTGAAAGATCTCAAACTCCACCAGGAAGAATCATTTTGAACATCATGAAGCTATCTAAACTTTTCCTGCAGTTGTAGCAAATTTAGGTAGGTTTACTGCAGCAATATTTGGGCTTGGGACCAGACTTTTGATTCTGCTGACAGAGTTCAAATCTCTCCACCTCATATATACTGCCTGTTTCGCCAACCCACAAGGAACACTTTCCAAGGCCAAATCTGAATAGCAGTCCCTCTGACTTATTGCTTTACAAGAATTTTGTCCCGTACCATTGCTTATGAGGGCTGGAAAAAATACATTACCTACCAAAAGTCTGGCAACACATAACCGTCAGATAAGCATCCTAAAGCTTTGACACTTTGAGACTGAGTGAGGACTGAGCTCTAACAGCCAGAGTAAGGGCAATTGCTCATTATTATCCAGAATATGGGTGTAAATAGCTGGTGTTTCCGTTCAGATGCCAAATTGAGGTGAAGCCTGAAGAACCAAGAATCCAATTCAGCGTGAATGAAGATGTGTCGCTGTGGTTTTCCTCATTAAGATAGAAAAAGAAGATTCCTCTTTTCCAGTTTGAATACAAAATAGAATATTTCATTGAGAAAATTAAGGGCTAGAGACACAAAACCACTAAATAAAGTGGCTTTTTTTTTTTTTTTTTTTATTTTAAACCTAGCTCCTCAGTGACAAAAACAATGATACAGGAAAGAGATGAGATTACAGTTCCTTCCTCTGCCTTTTCACAAGAGCCTTTCGAGCACGTACGTCTGATCTGAAGCATGCTTGGTGATGCTGTCTTCTCATACTTCACACTTTGTATCCCACACTGTCACCTCTCCTTCTTCAGAGTACCCAATTACCTTCTTATCCTCCTTTCAGCGAGCCCAGCTGCATAAGAGCATGAAAATACTCTTTTTGCACAAATTTATGAGAAATACCATAATCTGACTTTATGAAAGTAGGTTTTAAATTGTCTTGTGATAAAGTTATACTTTTTTTTTTTGCTTACCTTGTTTTCAAAAGAGGGAATGGAGAGACGAAATACATGTCCAGGAATAAAGACGGAAGTGGGAAAAGCTTTTAAGAACATTCTCCTCTATTTCTGCTGAAGTATCGTACTTTCAAACCAACAAACATGATTCATTCACTTTATGTATTTGCAACTAGATGTGAAATTACCCCTCCTTCTTTTCTTGTAATGTTTTTCTTCTTTTGAATATCAGAACTACGTATCATCACACCTCTTTATTTGTTTGCTTATTTTTTCCCCTGAACATGTACACCATAAGCATTTTCAGTAACACTGGTATCTTTACAAGATTTTGTTTCACAAAGGGATTGTGTACTTAATTAAAGAGAAAACAACAGACGTGCACACAGAAACACATCCACACACATACACTCACAAAACAATGAATGGGAGTAAGTCTTCTGTGACAGCACTATTTTCCACTGTCTGGATGATTAGAGAGTCCAGTTCTTTTTATCAGAGACAACCTCTTTCTCTCCTTTTGAGCTTTAAATAAATACTTGTGCTAATTGCAGATAGTAGCAAAATGCAGCACCAAAACTGGCATGGAGGTGAAAGGGAATAAACAAGCTATGGTAGATTAAACACTGTTTTTCTGTCACTGTCAGAATGTATAATAAAGAGTCCCATGTTATTTTACTGTTTCTGTCCTTATAATGCATGTCAGATACCTATAATTTATGACACAGAGCCATTTCTTCATGAGTTGCACTTCCTTTTAAACTGATGCTGAACTCGTTAGTGGGGGAAATGTGACAGGTTGATAGTGGTTTCTTATCTGCAGGTTAAACATTGTCAGAATAATTCATGGCCAGGTAACTGTTAGAACAGTAATGTTTTTATAATTCAAGCTGGAGTGGACTGTTCACTAAGGATCTGAGCTCCAACAAGCAAGCCCCTCACCCTCAGTCTGAAGCTCACTGTCTTCCCATCCATCAGACTTCAAGGAGTAAACATTCCGAAACTTGATCTGTTGAGCTCAAAGGAAATGTCAGAGTCCCCAGCACTGACACTACTAGCATTCTAAAAGCCAAGGATGATTGCATTTCCAACCACCACCACTCAAAATAATGTCAGGCTCTAAAAAACAGGAAAATTTATTTACAAATCATTACATTTCGGGGGAAGTGCAGTATTATTGATTCTTCTGTACTGTAAGCTTTAAATCGTTATGGTACATTTTTTAAGCTTTCCATCTATCAGTAGTATAATGTTGATTTTCAGCTCCTTTACAGTTACTTTGAAATCGTGAGACTAAAAAAATTGGAGATGTGAAAAACGTGCTATGAGACCCATGACAAAATCATAGAATGCTCACTGTACAAAGCTTGCAATCCAAATGTGAACTTTCTAACAAAATTGCTCAGTCAAAACATGGAATCGCAGAACAGCTTGGATGGGAAGAGACCTTAAAGACCATCCAACTCCAACCTCCCTGCCATGGGCAGGGTTGCCATCCACTAAATCAGGCTGCTCTGATCCATCATAGAATCATAGAATCGTTTGAATTGGAAGAAACCCATAAAGGTCATTTAGTCCAGCTCCCTTGCAATTATGAACAAGGACACCCACAGTCAGGTTGCCTAGGGCCTGGTCCAGCCTGGCCTTGAATGTCTCCAAAGACTGGGCATCCACCACCTGGGCCACCTTTTCCAGGGCCTCATCACCTTTATTGTAAAAAACATCTTCCTTATTGCAATTAAAATCTTCCCTTCTTTAGTTTGAAACCATTCCTCCTTGGCCTGTCACAGCAGACCCTACTAAAGAGTCTGTTCCTTTCTTTCTTATAGCTCCACTTTAGATACTGAGAGGCTGCTCTCAGGTCTCCCTGAAGCCTTCTCTTCTACAGGCTGAACAGTCCTAGCTCTCACTGCCCATCCTCACAGCAGAGATATTCCATTCCTTAGATCATTTTTGTGGCCTTCTTCTGGATGTGTTCCAGCAGATCCACATCTCTCCTGTCCTGAGGACTCCACATCTAGACACAGTTTTTCAGGTTTTTCTCACCAGCAACAGATTATAGGGGCAAAATCAACTCCCTCAACATGCTGGACGTGCTTCTTTTGACACAGCCCAGGGTATGGTTGGCTTCCTGGGCTGCAAAGGCAAATAACTGGCTCATGGTCAGCTTGCCACCTCCTAGTACCCCAAAGTCCTTTTCAGCCGTACTCTATCCTTACATCCCCCAGCTTATACTGATAGTGGATGTTGCCATGACCCAGGTGCACAACTTTGCATTTGGCTTTGTTGAACTTCATGAGGTTCACTTGGGCCCACTGCTCAAGCTTGGAATCAGCCTGCCTTTGAACACTGCCTGGAATGGGATATCTACAGCTTATCTGGGCAACCTGTTCCAGCACCTCACCACCTTCTAAGTAAAACCTAAAGCTGTATCAGCAACTAAGAACCTAGTTTTGTGTCTAACTTAAGTGCAGCATATACTCTGACAAATATGTGTTACCTATAAATGAGAATTTTGAATCATTCCTTAAGATTTAGTCAGAATTAGTAAGAATTAGTCAGTTAGAATCGATACCATAGAAATCAGTAAGAAGGAGTAATAATGTAAAGGCACTCTCTGTATTTGATGTATTACATCCTAGATTGGTTTTACTCGAAACTTCTCTTCGATATGCAAATATTTCCAAGGGATATTTTGTCACAGTTGAGCCCTGTGACAATAAGATCAATTGCTGTGTTTAACATCGGCCTTTTTGTGTCTGAACATCCATAGCCATACAAATTTCTTGTTAATTTTCTTCCATTACTTTTGTACATTCACAGAACACACAGAAGATTCTGGAGTCACGTCTGCAAGGAGTGGCACCTAACTCTAGCTCCTGTCTCAAAGGACTGCATAAAGCCTAACTAGAACTGGCCCACAGTGAGGAAACCTGTTTTATATCCTATATCCTGTCTTCCAATGCATAAGTTGGGATTTTTGTCTCCCAGTTTTAAAAAATGCACTATTAGAAAAATATATGTATTTAAATCCTAGTAAATACGTAGATAAGCAAAGGTGCATTTTTAAATAATGCATGAACACTTACTTTAAGAATAATATTCATGAAAGAGCTGTGACTGTTACACATATAAAAATCCCAACTGGCAAAATATAATTAAAGTAAGAACTCTTGAACAAATAAACCAGTTAAATACACGATATTACCAGGCAAAATATCTCTGTATTTATCACTTTGCAGCTGTAATTACACTAACTGCTTTCCTTCATGCATATATTAATATCTCACTAATATTATGGAGGCAGAGGTATAAATTACCATGCACAGAGTTAAAGGAAGGTTTTAGCTTGGCAGAGTGCAGTGGTAGCAAGTATTGCATACTTACAAGAAAGAAAAAAATAAATTGTATCTGATTGCTAGTTTTACTGGGATAGTCATTTCTTGCAGTCCTGAGAAACCCAATCTCCCTGAAAGAGTAATTAATGAAGTGCTGGCTTGGAAAGCCAAGTTAGAGTGGGTTTCACATACTGCAGGTCAAGATATTCAGCCTGGGATTCTGAAAGTAGCTGAAGTGTGAAACTCACAGAAGATATTTAGTTTATCTTGAGAAAAGAAAGGAAAGGAAAAACTATGTCATTTCTGTTTTCTGTGTAAATAAAGACTACTATTTTAAGGTTGTTCTGATTATTTCAGGAGGTTTGCTTCATCACTGATTGGCTGGATGTGCTTTTGAGTGGGTGTGCTAGCTATTCACAGCAAAAAAATAAAAGGTCAGGAAATTCATTCCCATGGGATGAACTTTCTGAACCTGGAAATGAGCAAAGAGACTTGGGAGTAACTTTTGACCACATGGATGAATAATGCCAAAGACTCCTTTAGCAAATAGAAATTCTTACGATATGTAAAGCATTGACTGTGTTTTGAGGCTGAAAGCTGATTATACTGTCATTGGGCCTGAGAAATCACTGAGAATGTAAGGTTTGGTTGAAAAAATTTAGGGACACATTCTCACACGGTAAGTCACCCTAAGGGCCCACTTACAGAGGGCTTATTAAAGGTTAATATTTGACTAATAGTGGCTATAACCATATTACAGATATGAGTAATACATGTTACACATAGTTATAGGCATCTCAGAAGAAAAAGTCTAGACTCTTATTTTTCCAAAATATCAACTGCATTAGAAAATTTAGGCCACAAAGTCAAGCCTGTGAATATTCAACTGAGCCTAGTTGTGTGTATTCAACTACTCATTCATATCCTATTTCCTTTATGCTCTGCCTTATGCTCTGCCTCAGCTCGTTTACCCCCAGCAATGAGAGTCAATATCCTTTCCATAGCATGCTTTGCACTCACACCTGGGCACAGGACAGGACAATGCATAAATCTTGTTTCATGCACAAATATATCAATTTCATCAGGATATCCAACATTTTAATATTTTTTTGTTTGTAACTATTAATGATTTGATTTTCCAAATTTCTACACTGGAGGAGAGGATAGTATTTTGCAGTGCAGTATACAAGGAGCTAAGGCATACACAGTTTCAAAGGAGTGCATCTTCATTCCTGATTTTTAACACTTACGGTCTAATTTTTCATTTTCCTCCTCTTATTATACAATTGACAGCTTAAAAAAGATGATTAAAAGTAATCTGTAAGATCTCAGAACTTTGCAGCACTGCTACTGGGTACCTAAAATCGAGACTATGGAAAATGGGACACAGATAAAGAGAATCCACATTCGTGCTTATTTCCGTGGATATTCTGAATTGTGCAAGTCATGTGAGACCAGGGATGTTATAGCTGCATTTTGGTAGCAAGTATTTTGCTACCTCTGCTCCATAGTCTTGCAATTTCTTCCTGCAGTCTTTTGCTTCACTTACTGCACACTTTCCAAATTCTTCTATCTGGTAAAATCTTTACTAGTCGACATTTATTTGCTCCCTGAATATGTTTACTGTGCCGTATTGAATGACACAAATGTAATGTAAGAAAACACACAAATACATGCTTAGGGCAGCACAAACCCTTATAAGGATCCAAATACAAATTGCATTGACAGCTCAGTGGTGACATCCCTAGCTTCTGATCACAATCTAAATTAAAATAAAGGAAAATTATGACAACATTATGTTCCTAGTTAAAAATAAATACGTAAAACTGCACCAGGCGGTACCATAAGGGGACTACAATCCTTGCCTCCACCTCTCTGTCATCTACTGATAAACAAAGTAGCCAATGGCAATGGGAAGCAGGAAGATGTTGGAAGAGGGCTTGAGAGGGCTGCTCTCAAGGAGATCTTCCCTGAAAGGTTCCTGCTATTCCCTCCTGTGGCTCCCAGCATTCCTGTATCCCCAGCACATCAACTACCCACAGTCAGCCTCACAGTCTTGAGTCCAATCTTTCTACCAGCATGCTCATGTGACCTTTAGTAATCTGCAGTTTACCATACAATTATCTACTTTGCAAATTCAACAGGAATACAATTTTTGAATAGAAAATCTCCAGATTTGATCTACATGACTGTAGATCAAAAATAAAATGTCCTTTACAATTCAGATCAGAGATTGGTGTGTAGAACATTCTGCTAATAAAATTCCTACTTTGTAACAGAACCAAAAACCTTCTTTTGCCTCATGTTTCAAGTAGCACAAAAGCAGATTTTCAGGTAGTATAAGATATAAAACAATCTCATGAAATCAAAAAAGCTACTGATTTACAACACAATTGCAAAGAACAGCTTTGTTGTTCAGAGCAATAGTGATTGGTAGAAAATATTAAGAGTTTTATTTTAAAGGCACTCAAAAATGAAATTTAAGGGAAAAATCTTCAGCAGTAATGGCAACATAAGAGAAAATCATAGACCACTGGAATAGCAAACAGGCTGTCAAAACATAGCCAAAGGACCACAGTATGAAAAGAATTAGAGTATCATTATCAATGACATGAAAAAAAAAGATAAGAGCAGCTTAACTACTGCCTGTCATTACTTGCACCTTGTATAGCACCCAGCTTAAACAGTATTCAGGCAGCTGCCTGTGGATATACCCAATATTACATGTTAATATAAAAGTTAAG